>NC_083763.1:44136725-44845921 GCF_963514075.1 Conger conger | reverse complement strand
CTTGTTATGTTCTCCAGCCAGCCAGCGTGTGGGGTTTGGATAGGTACCTGTCATCATGCATGGGGCGAATGTACCCAGAAGACAGCAGGTTGAGAGACAGGATGTTGGGGTCGATGATGGTCTCGTCGGCCTCTGGAGTATTGCGGATGCGCCCTGCGGAAAACGCACATCGCTGCATTGCACACATTTCCGGAAGCCACCATTGCACACGTTCAAAAAGGGTCTACTGTTATTCGGCCTTCGGCACGTGAAGCTGGACCCTACTTACCCACAACCAGCTCCCTGACCTCCTTCCATTCGATGTCGCTGCCGGTCTCGTGGACTATGGTCACTGTTATCCTCCTCTGGATGCCCTGTAGAGAGGTGGCAAGAGGGTGTCATATCTGTTACCAGCAGAAACGTAACCGATACACGGTAATTCGACAGGATGACTAAGGAAAACTGTGGTATGCAATGCCTATTGCTTGTGTTGAGAGCCATCGTTTGTGTGGGCTCTGTGTGTCCCCTGGCCTCTCCGCAGTGATGGGGTGCCTTTGCAGTACCTGGTGCAGCATGAAGCTCCCGTGGCAGGGCATCCCCCCTCTGTGATCCACCACAGCAGGAATGTAGCTGTGGAAAGGAAGGACACAAGCATTATAATGTCACCAGAGTAAAATGAGTAGGGAAAAGGTCTTGCTGCCATTACTTGGTAGATTTCCAAAACACCGCTCATGACACTGTCACTGTGCATTGGATGACTTACACTGAATGGCTGTATTAGATTAGTGTTTATTAACATTACTATTTTGTATACATACAGTGCCCTCCATAAGTTTGGGACATATATAGATAGATAGATATGAAAATAATTGTTGCTCCCGAATATTTTTTCCATTGAGTTCAACAGAAAAATGTGTCAGTTTTCGTATCAGTGGTTTGAGGCTCATTTGAAACCCTTGATTACTTAAAGCCATTTAGCCAACAAATGTGTTCCATACTGTATCAGCAAAATTTACAGCTGAATCTAGTCCCACCCCCCAATTCCCATAGAGATCCATTCAAATGTAAAGATTGTATTGCTTGTAGGAGAACTCTGATGATGTTAATGGGTCACAGACATCAGGAAGTCATGGCACGCAAAGGATATGCAACAAAATACTAAACATGACTACTTTCACTAACTTAACATTGCTGTGTCCCAAACATTATGTTGCCCTGAAATTGGGGGCACTATGTACAAACACTGCTGTAATTTCTACATGGTGAAAACAAAATTTGCACTTTAACCACAAGTGATTAAAAAAAAAAGTACAAATCTCAAATTGTGGAGAAGCAAATAAATAAATGATGGGACTTTGTCCCAAACATTATGGAGGACACTGTATATAGTACTATATTGCTTAATTTGTTTAGAAATGGTAACCATGATTGACGATACAAAATTAATGCGGCAGTATTCGTATACATGTAGTTAATAAATCCCCCAAATATGGCCACTACACTTACTCTCCATTGGCCTCCAGCTCACAGATTTCGAAGAAGACCATGAGGTCGTACTTGCAGTGGCAAGGCCCGGCAGTGGGGCGGGTTAGCGTAGTCAGCTTGGTGGCGGGTACTGCAGGAGAAAGGCATGCGGTTAATAGAGGAGCACAACGTGCAAAGAGGAGAACTACAGTGCTCTCAGCCACAGGATGTGGCCCATGCAGGCCAGGAGAGAGAGTCAGAATTAGAAAGAGAAAGACCACACATCCCAGGAGGCCGTGCAGAAGACAGTTCTTTTGTCAGGATGGCTACATCCACACAGTACCGGTGTGAGGCAGCTTTACTCGATTAGCCTACAAGGCCTGTGCACTGCTTGAATTGATCCTTCTTCTCCTGGACGCATACCTAATATGTTGAAATAATCATTGAATAAATGTAGCAGGGGTCCTGAGAAAGGGGTCTGCAGTTGACGCAAGATTACTGTACACGAGAGGAAATTGCAAGACATGCATTGTGTTGGGACGAGTCTGATTTTGATTGGATCACACACATGCAGAGCTGGCAGGGACCCACCTCTTCCCTGCTACTACATTACAGCTCAGTTAGAGCAACCTCTTATTAAACACAATCACACTCTTCAAGCAATCATTATCGTTCATCACACTTTAATTATTAATTACAGCAGTCAGTGAGGCGGCTGCACACCCACGAGAGCTAAAGTGTTCAGAGGAGAAACTGCAAGGAAATAAAAGCTCGAGACACACAGGGAACCATCCAAGCCAGTAGAACAATCCCAAAAATCAGGTCAGCCAAAAGCTATTTATGATAGCCAAAAGCTATTTCTACTCATGCTGAAAATTCCTCTACAGTTCAGCGCAATATTTTATTTCAAGGTCACACACTACTCAGGAAATGTTTCCCTTTAAGAGCTGTTCCACTGAGATATCAAGTCTCTAAACTACAATCCTCTGGCCATTTGCGTGCCATTTAAGCATCCTATGACCACCCTCATTGACAACAGTGTTGATATTAAGACCCTGTGCAATCAAAATCCTCGTTTTTAAAATAGTTATATTGTAAATAAAGAACCAAAGAAAACAAGTACCATGATATTAAGTCTATTTTATTCAGTTGAGATTTTCAACAGGTTTTTATTCTAAAGGAAACAAACTTGTTATCCTGCCCAGTGAAGGAGGATTTTGTATGGATCCTTTGGAGACCATTTTGCACACATGGAGATTTAATTTCGGAATATCCATTACAGAACAGACATGCTGCCAGACCGCCAGTTCTGGTGTTTAGAAACGACTAAATTTAGAAATTGATTTCCTGTTCACACAGGAATCTTTAACCCGTGGCTTAATTAATGCCTTAAATGTAAGAAATGATGGCACAGGGTCTTCAAATGCCATATGACAGTACCCATCTTGTGTGTAAACTGGCCAGTCTGAGACTAGTGACTAGTTTGAGTGCCTGGTTTAAAGGATTTTCTCTGGCTTCACACGCGAGGGCTACCAACCCGGCTTCTGAGCTTTGATAACAGAACAGATAGAGATGGGTGCGGGTGGGAGCGCGGCGCGCGCCTCCATTTCGCAAAGGAAGGAGGCCGCCAGGCCAGCGGCTGACAGGGCGTGGCCCGACAGCGAGTCCACCAGTGCCCCATTGAACACCTCCGGCACCAGGTAGCGGATCAGCTCCATTGCCTTCTCCCGGTCTTCGTCGGCTTCGGCTTCTGACTCAGCTGGTTCACATCAAACAGCGTAAGCTGAGGTGACTCCAGCGCAAATGCAGTATGAATCTCAGAAGCCTACAGCATGCTAATGAGCACCCATAACCACACAAAGAGTCAGTGAGCAACAAGTATGTACTTTACCTGTAACGACCTGCAAAAACATTCCCTTCAATGGAGATGTTAAAGAATTCAAAATAACAAATTCATCACATTTACTCAATCAGTGGGTTAATCGTTGACACTCAACAATGCTTTCAGCCTGCAGTTGCATATTCATTTGCCATTAAATAGTCTGTTAAATCAATGAACACCAAACGAATGTCCTTGTTTCACTCCTTACCTGGCTTTGAAAGAGGCATGACACGAGGGAACTGTCTTCTGCAGGGACGCAGTGGGCTACGAAAAGTGAAAAGATGAAAATAGTTTAATTCAGCCTTAATACGGGTGTTTATTCTTCAACAAAAACAAGACCTTCTCAAAGGAACCTGGAGCTCCTTCAGAAACCTGATACCTGATAAGATCTTTGCAGAGAGGCGGGAAGGGTTGTTTTTGGTAGTGCCCGAACACCTCAAAAACAATGGGCTGGGTTTTAATGTACTCCACAAAGGATTTGGTCACATCCACTGCAATCTGCAACACAGCAGTGAAACTCCATTGAGACTGAAAGCTCTCCCATCTCCTAAATCGCTGAGCAGCATTTCGTCTGGACTCACATTCTGCACATGGTAGAAGCCCAGCGGAGGCCCGCGGCCCGTGTTCTTCAGAGGCTCCGTGGAGAAGGCCTCATCATGCCGGTGGATGAAGCTGCAACCAGAGAGAGTGAACTTAGTACCACAAACTAAAACAGAACAGAGAGCACTACCAGGATACATGTAAACATGTCCTTAACACATTTGGCACTTTGTGGGATACTAGTGCCATCTCCATCCTTCCAGCCATCATAATGTGATTAAAAAAATGAGATTCATCATACAGACAGCCTAGATTGATGAGTTTCATTAACCCTTCATGGGCGGACCTGCGTGTTACAGGCTCCTTAACAGACAGATTTGATCATATGACCGTTTTTTCATGACTATTTAAATACACTGTGAATCCGAGGCCTCTCTATGGGTTTTCTATAGGACACCTTAATCCATAATGGACATCAGGAAAAACAGCTCTCACTTTAAAGGCATTGTTCTGCCAGTCCACCGAAATGGAATTTACAATTATAGCAATTATAGTTTATTGAACATTTTTGACACATTTTTCAAATGTAATATATTTATTTTAACTCCAGCTGCTTGTTTATATTTCATTGGATATTATGGTGCCAAATAATTTTTCTAGCACTACTGCACTGCTCCTAACCAGACCACCTTGAAAGGGGGATGCTGCATCTCACAGGGTTTTATTCCACAAACTAAATAAATAGTTTGTAATTGAAATGCAGGCCTACAATATGTCAGATTTTCAGCCTCAAGGGCTTCTTTCAATTCTGGAAAACCTTGAAACCCATGAACCCTTGCCTGCATTAAAACTTTGATACGGTTTCAAAAAAATAAATGCGGTTAAGAAGAGCGTGGAAGAACAGCACTCACTTGAACTGGCAGAAGATGTCTGCATACTCTGCAGAGATGCTGGAGGCCTGTAAAACTGTCACCCTGAAGGTGAAGTTGCTGCCAATCCTCAGGTGCTCCAGAGGTCCATCCAAAGATCCCTCCTGGTTGGCCTTCAGGGGGCTGTCCAGTTCGTCTGGGCTGGCTGTGAGGGCGCACACGGAATATGGTCAGTGCAGAGTAGTGCCAATGTGTGGGCAGGTTTCTCTTTCCATCCATAACCCTGAGTTAGCTAATTAGCAGTATAGCCCAAAGCTAGTTCAACCATAGATTAGATCACCAGTAAAGAGTTCCATGTACGTACACAGTCTTCAGCTGTTTTCATGAATTTCTCAACAAATTTATGAGTCAAATCAAATAACTGATAGAACAAATTAAATATTTCAGAGTAGAAGTCAACATGAAGTCCAGAAACAAATCCACCCCTGGCTTGCGGTAATTTGGATACATTACACGCAAATGTACTGTGTGTACATTGTCCATTACCGGCACAGGTGTTGTTGTTGACCTCATCTGCAGAGAGACTCATGTCCGAATTTTGCCCCTCTCCTTCCACGATGCGCAGCTCCTCCTGGGATGTCCCAGAACGTGACATGCCACCTGACTGGGATTCGTTCTGGAACTATCCATTTGAAGCAAATACAAGACATAAGTCTGTTAACATCTAAACACCTTCAAATGCATTTAAACTGAAGCGTAAAGCGCATCCTCCAATGATCGACTGGCTTGTCCCTCTTCTGTATGTGCTAAACACCTCACCTTCTCAAACTGTTGGTCTTCGAAAGAAATTTTGGCTGTCCCTGACTGCCGTACACCAGAGCCATAGTCTGGGGCCTCCTCATCAGCTGGAGGAAAACACAAGGAACCTTCACATCACTTCACCAAGAAGTCACACGCAGCATATTCTTTCGTGAGATATACACTGTAACACTTCACCTATGGGGTTCCCTCTTCATATTAGCTTATCATATCAGCCACTTTTTCCTAGGGTCACATAGAGTACGTAGATTTTGTTCACCAAACTGCACACTAAATACTGTACTTTCATATTTAGTCCCACAGGGGTTTTTAAGCTGGGAACCTTCTAGTCACAAACAGGTCAAAACAACAGATGATCTAAAGCCCTGAGAATGTTTCAGGGGCTTTGGAGCATAGGTTTTTACCTGAAATGGCCTGCACAGCTACCCTCAGGAAGCCTTTCACCTCTCCCTTTTCGCTGACGATGGCCACCCGGTGTACCAAGGGCACAGGGTAGAGCAGGTTACTCAGATAGACGAAGGCCCTGCAAGGGAAAGGGTGGCAAGGAAGGAGGGGTGAGGAAGAGGGAGTGGGACAAAGGAGAAGGAGATCAGGGTGCTGACACATGGCCACACTGCACTGGGCGACACAGCTGCCAAGCGACCTAAGGGAAGCCAAGAGTCCAATCCAGCAAAGGCCAAAACCAACCCTCAATTGTTCAATTGAGAACTTCTTTGTGGAGTTGCATTCTGCTATTGAAGCAGCTTGGTGAGGCAAAAAAACATATAAAAACCTATACTGCTTAAGGGCAGCCTGTAGCGTAGTGGTTAAGGTAAATGACTGGGACCCGCAAGGTCGGTGGTTCTAATCCCGGTGTAGGCGCAATAAGATCCGCACAGCCGTTGGGCCCTTGAGCAAGGCCCTTAACCCTGCATTGCTCCAGGGGAGGATTGTCTCCTGCTTAGTCTAATCAACTGTAAGTCGCTCTGGATAATAGCGTCTGCCAAATGCCAATAATGTAATGAGCCAGGACAAAGATCCATTAATTTGTGTAAAACTGCCAACCATTGTGCAATTCACTATCCTCTTGCATTGAAACTAGATAAAGACATGCACTTATAGTACCTTTTCCAAATGTAGAACAATAAAATAGTACAATCTGTTTTTGAATCTATAGAATCTCAATTCATGAAATTAAACCTGGCGGTCTGTACTGTAAATTGCTTAAATAAAACTGCCTTAATATCATAGCATTTATTTTGTCTTGTTCTCTATAGCTATTGTAAACTAAAAAATGTCTTCATTGTTACTGCTGCCCCCCTCAGAGGTAACTTACTGAAATTGAATGTGAACAAAGTGCAAATTGCAGGTAATGCTTGCATAATGTTTGTATTCCATGACTGTAGAATCCAGAGCTATGTCACGTATGTATGCATGTACACAGTCCCTTTCAAAGAGTGATAAGCACCCTTTTGGGGGCCAGCAATGAATGCTGAAAAATGATGACCTACATACAACATTCACCTGGCTGCTTCATGACATCTTCAGGCTGAATGTCTACCAATACCCATGATCCTCTTCTGAATTTAGTTTTCTGCAGGCTGTCTTTAATCTCAATATTCATATTTACAGCAATGTTTGCCAGTATCAAGCAGATTATTTTTCAAAAACGAAAACAGTAGCTATACTGCTCATTAAAATGTCCATATTACTGGACATGAAAACCAATTTATCATTAATTCATGTCTATTACATAAATTAAACAGTAAGTAGCCATATACGCAAATAAAATCACTGATAAATAAAAGGTAAAACACAAATGAATATACAGATAAGTCCACTCTACAATTCTCAATTCCAAACAGCTGTGTGTATGTGCAAGACAGCATTGCTATAGTTTGTGACAGCTCGTGCCAGCATATCTACCATTTAAGAAAGTTAAAACATTTTGGATTCCCTACCAATATAATTAGTCAAGTCACATTTGTTGCTCACATTGATTATATAAACACTCAGGATCCCAAAAAAAATGACAGGAAACAGTAGCTAGGATAGTTAGCATGTCAGGCAGCTAAGAACAACAATACTTGGTCAGTTGTGGCACAGAACTGATGTGAGGATTTCAATGTGGTTCTGATGAGAAGCAGTGGACATGCGCCATTTGAAGTGAACTGCCATTTCCTGTGTTACTTATACCCTGCCAGAATGATGTCGGCACTCCTTCTTCATGGAAAATTAACTCTGGTATAACACCACCTCGTCAAAACACACAAAGGCATGCAGTTATGAAAACCTAGGCTCGCCAGTAGCACCGCTAACATCCAACTGGCTCCGGCAGCCTAATTTACTCCAGTGGCTTGCCAGCACTGCTACTGTTCTGGTTTCAATGGGATTTTCTGCCCTCTTTTCCCTCCGGGAGCTAATGAAAAGAAATAGCCCGGGGCAGAATGGTAATGTTCTTATGTGTCGGTGTGAGATGTGGCCATAGAGCAGCCCCCAGTCTCACTGTGAAAGAGCTAGTTTCCTCTCCCAGCATGCTCCTGAAACCTCACCAACCATCCACTAAACCAAAGCCAGCAGTCGCTAAAAAGGATCCTGGCCATCGCCAGAGCCTGGGCAGAGCATCTCATCCCCCCACTCTGAGCATAGGCCGTCCAAAAAGATCTCATCATCCAGGTCCTACTACTTCTCCTCATTTTCTTCCCATCATGCCGCTCGTCAGCGAGATCAGTAGAGTCAGTGAGTGTCAGTGTCGGATGGGGTGAGAGAGGGGGTACGATTGGTTATGCACTGATGCATGTGTTCAAAATGGGGGTGCCGATGCAGTCAGAGACATGGGAACTGGGTTAGGAAAAGATAAACATAGATTAGACCTACTGTGCCACAGCGCAGCCCTGTCTGCAAGGGGGTTTATAAGCCTGTCTCTTGTGCTAATCAGAGATCTGCTACCCCAGACATTAGTTCTGTATGACTGTGAATTTCTCTGCAGTCTGTCTCAGTGGGCACAGCAATATTGACTGACTGTCAACAATATTGTTAATATGTATTTAGTCATGTTTCTGTACTGACAATCAGGTTAATTCCATGGGAAGACATCGATTTATATAACTGTCACACGCTGCGTGACTCCCCTGGGAGGGATTTTGACAGTCGTTTGCTTCATGGAGAGAGAGAGTGCCAACACCGACACAAAATGAATGATAAGTCTTCCTTCCATCCCCCTCACAGGTTCCTGACAAAAATAATAAACTAACACAATAAACTAAAATGAAAAAGGCAAAACAGAGTAAAACCAAGTGACAGCTTTTCAGCTCGCTGCTCGGAGGCCTCCCTTTTGGGCACTGAACGAAGGATAAAGAAAATTAAATAAAACCTCCACCACAAAATTGCCACTCTTGGAGTGATCTCCCAGTCTCAGCCCTGTACTGTGGAAACGAGAACACTTTTAGCACCTGGGTTGATTAGGTAACGCAACCAAGCTGCGTGTGCTCTCTCTACCAGTAGGCGGAGCCGAGAATCTGCTTCCCCAACAGACCGGATCTCACAGTAACATTTATGGCACATGTTCTGTGTTATCACTTTGCCTTCCCCTCATTGAGGTGACTTGTAGAGTGATTTCTAAAACGATTCAAAACAACAGTTCTTTGGAGTGGTTTCGAATATGTAAATTAAATGTTCAGACCTCACTCTGTTCGAATGTTCGAATATGTAAATTAAATGTTCAGACCTCACTCTGGGTTAGCAAAATGCATTCACAGCCACATTCATGCATTTAAAAAGTGCACAAAGCAGAACTTACAGTTTCACAACCCACTGCAACCCTTCCTATTTGTCAGGGTGGACTAAAGCAGCTTTAATGTAGAAGCATTCAGGGGCTATGTGAACTTGCTGGACCATGGAAGAGAAGCGAGGGGAGAGCTTTCCTTCGCTCTCATCTTCAAGATGCCTGCCAAAGGCTGACAGTCCCGGTGGTTGTGTTCAGTCAGACATGACGTGTGCAGCCACTCACCGGCCCACCAGGCGGAACCAGGGGAATCGGTCGTAGAACGGGTCCCCCCCTGTCAGCACGTTGTCGCAATCTTCAATGGCGCTATTGGGCACCTCCGCTGCCCGGTCGTACATCTCCCTCATGAGATCTAGCCTCTGCCTGCAAGCAAAGAGAATTCTCATCTCACAAGCATGAAGTTTTTTTGATAGAAAAGATAGTAGTTGATCTAGGTTTTAACAATCAAGGACGAACAGCAGACTCTCGGACTGTAAGAAATGAAACATGAACACATGACCTCTTTCACTGAGATAGTATCTTCGAGTGAACCTCTTAATCTCAAAAGGCCTACACTCCTTCGGCTGCTGTTCTACAGCTGTTGCACAGTTGAAGCAAATGCCTGCAGACAATGCGGCCTGCAGACACAGCGGCCCGCAGGTTGGGGAGTTGAGTAGAGCTGGTGTAGACTGATGGGCAACAATGGCAATTTTATCAATTTAAATGTAAATCTACAACACAATAAAGTGTGCAAAAAGTGAAGGGGTCTGAATACTTTCTGAAGCCACTGTACTGTCTAGTTAACATGCTTGAAGTTGCTAAATATTCCATATTTGCCTGAGTTTCTCCAGGGTCCAGTAGTGAGTGGCCCCGTTCTTCTGGTCCTGGACCTCCACAGCCACAATAGTGCGGGGGAAGGGCCGTTTCTCTCGGTCTTTGGCTGCATCAGGAGGCAGCAGGTCAGGAGGGAGCGGAGAGTACAGCGTGTCCGTCAGCAACACAAACTGGAACTGAACCTGTGAGGCAAGCACAAGATTTCAATGGGTAGGATAAGTACTCGAGACTTTCATTTGAGACCGATATCGGATCTGTGGCCTCTGCATGGCCTGGAATGGATGAACTACGGCTGGGATTCCTCACGTGTCCCTAAACTCACCTTCTTCTTCAGCTCCACGCTGATGGCATTGGCCTCCTTCAGGAAGATGGCGTTCCCCCACAGCAGGTCCCTCAAGGAGGTGAACTGGTAGCACTTCCACTTGCGGAAAGCCCACAGTGCCAGGTCCATCTCCCGGTCAGTCCATTGCACTGTGAAAAGAGCACATTGTTAGTCAAAAGATTCATGGACAGACAATTTCATTTTTATACTAGAAATGCAAGGAGATAAGCTGAACACAAATATATTTATTCTCTAGTACAGGCGATAGACTAAAGGGTACCTAATGATCAGCTGAGGATTTCTCATTAAGCACTCAGTGACCACTTTATTCGGCAGACGTGTACACCAGCTTGTTAAAGCAAATATTGAATCAGCCACTCATGTGGAAGCATTGCAATGCCTTGAATTATGCAGACGTGGCCAAATGGATCAGTTGTTATTCAGACCAAACATTTAAAAATAACCGACAGTAATAAAGTGGCCACTGAGTGTATGCAGTGAAATACAGAAGTAGGTTTCTACTGTTCTTATAGCGGTATACATGAATATTACATTACATAATATACATGTGGTGACACCCTCACCTTCCTCTTCAGGTTCCTCTTCTTCCTCAGCAATTTCTGGGTAACAACGGTCTACCTGCTTCTGAAGGGCCTCCAACTTGCTCTCATAGTCCTGAGGAAAGACAAAGCATTGGTCGTCCCTAAGACTCTTGGGAACGTCAATTCATGAACATTCCAGGAACAATACAATCAGTCTGTCAGATTCAGAATAGCTCACCAGTCTCTGTTGCTCTAAAAGATTGTTGGCCTCTTCTCTCTCTCTGCGGTACTGGTCCTCCAGTTCCTGAAGCCTGCAGAGAGATTGACAGAGAAGAGTGATATTATTGAGGGATCAGTTATATAGTATGTAGGAGATATCACCCTGATAGTTCAAATGAGGATTAAGATCACAACTCCGCCAACTAAAGAAAATAGAATACCCATTGGTGTTTTAAACATGAATGATTTTTATTTTGGTATGCCTCTGGTACACTTGGCTTTTCCTGGTAAATATGTCCCACTTCCCCTACCTAACCACTCAGGCAATGCGATCCCTGCTGTACAATCCAGCTATGCCAGCTTGACCAGCTTGAAAATTAAGTTGGGCAAGTTGGTCATAAACTGGTCTAGCTGGGTATGAGCTGGTCAACTTGCATGGCCAAGCTGGTCTAGCTGGTCAACCAGCCAGCTGTTTCAAAACATAGCCTGAGCTGGTCAAACTATGCCAGGCTGGCAGCTGGTCTGAACTGGTCAACCAGCTAAACCATGATGAGCTGGGAGCTGGTCTGAACTGGTCAACCAGCTGTTTCTTGAGCTGTTTCAGCAGGGATGGTCACTTCTCCGTCCTACCTCTGGTCCATCTCCTGCTTCATGTCGATGCCCTGTTTCTCCAGCAGCTCCCTCTGGGCGAAGGCCCAGTCCACTGGCTCCACTGGGGTCTCAGCGCAGGGCGTTCGCTCCCTCTCTTGCCGGGCCTGCTCCGGGTGGTTGAAGCGGAACACGTGGCTCTTCCCCATGATGATGCGGTTCCCTGCAGGAGGGCACACGTACAGCAGCTTCACATGCGGCGTTCTGCCCATGTCGAGCCTCGGTGTGTGGAAAGAAAAGGAGACGGAGTGGCTACGGGTTGTTTCCGACGGGGGCTATGGGAGGAGGTAGACGGGAGGTCGGACGCACCTGATCGGAGGACTGTGGGCTCCGTCACTCTCTTCCCATTGACGTAGGTCTCCGCTCCCTCACAGGGGTCCAGGATGACTGCTGCAGTGTGCAGAAACATCACCGTGAGTGGATGTTCACTCAACATCAACAATCAGTGATCAAAAGGGTAGCCTGGAGCCTAGTGGCTAAGGTACTTGACTGGGACTCGGAAAATCGGTGGTTCAAGCTCCGGTTTAGCCATGATCCGCACAGTTGTTGGGTCCCTGAGCAAGGCCCGTAACCCTGCATTGCTCCAGGGGAATTGTCCCCTGCTTAGTCTAATCAACTGTAAGCTGATTTGGATAAAAGACTCCCCCAGAATCCTTTGATTCAATGGAATAGCCAAACTAAATCGATGGCTTCTGCCCCGTAGGTCAGCTCACCTTCTCCTTGTGGGCCAGTGGTGCTGGTGAACGTGCAGTGTTCGTCTTTGATGAAATGGCCACTCAGAACGATGTCCTGGCGGCTGCCGGCATCCTCGCGCCCCACTCTGATAAAAAACACAATTTTGTGTCTCAGCAAGCAGTTACTCATAAGTGGGTGGAATAATCCTTTCTCTGTATTGATAACACCCAGGACACTGGCGTGAGGATGGTGTTAAACTTATGTACGCAATGACTCTGTCCTGATATCAGGAGGTGTTCCTGAAGCCATGAAAATTCTGAAGACAGGCATGAGTATGAGAAGGAAAAAATAAATCTTTCATATTGCTGGGGGAAATCTTATGTCCTAAATAGTTCATCATATATGTGAAAATCCCACAATTACTGAGTGTGGAATTTGGCTTGTCATAGTGATTTTCTTCCTCAAGTTTTCCAAATACCGCAATCTCCACATGACAGTGGCACCCAGTTTATAAACAGGATGCTAATCAGCATTTGGCATTTCTTTTCCACATGCCATATCTGTTTCAGTACTCAAAGTTCAGCACTATATAACCATGGTGAAAAGTTATTGCCGAAAAAACAAGATACTGTAATTTATTCAAACAATAAAAGCAGCAGGATAAGGTAACAGGTGTTTAAATATGTTAAAATTGATTTAAAACTCAAACCAAAGGAATACATCCCAAATCTGCATTCTGCATGAAAAAAACATACTGTACGTACAAATGTGTTTCAGTACTCAGAGATATATACACACACACAAATTGATTAATAAATATTCACATAAATCTAACTATGAATATGACCAATGATCACTTATGTGTAGTGTGGTTTATGTCCATGATACTATGAAAGGCTTTCAATAAAAGCAGACAAAAAGATATTATTTCCGAGATAAAATTAATTAAATGCATTCATTTGCCAAGCAAAATGTGATTATTATAAGCTGTATAATTCTTGGTTATTAACAAAATCCTCATATACAAAATTAACTACATTCTTCTATATCTCTGGAAAATGCTTGTCTTCTGATTAGCCCAGCTAATATTTACAGCCCAGCGGAGTCTGACAAATAATAGCATTTTCCAGCATAACCCATTTATACTATATTATTAGGGAATCCTACCTGGTCATTCCATCTTTAATGTAGTAAAGCAGACACTCTGACATAAGAGGGTCTTCATTGAGGTTCACCAAATGTGGGGTCTGAAAAAGAAAAATATTGTTTACTATTCCAAGCTTCCTTAGATACATAGTAGAAATATATTGCACATCTGACAATAGAACTGGATCAAGACCATTCATTGGGTAATTAGGTTTGATTGAGCTTCTTGAATACAGATATTGGTTTGATAACTCTTAACAGTCTCTAATAGAAAGATATCATTAAACAATGTATTAAATTATTTTAAAGTATTTTAACTTACAGTAAGCATAAGTAAGTGAATAACTGAACAATTTGTGAATGACAGAATATTCATGTAAAATTGTTTACTCCAGAGAAAGCGTTGTTTTATTTTGAGGTGTCAACATGCGGAATGTGTTTGGCCAGGTTCATGCTACTGTAACTGCTCTCAGTAAAAGATAAAGATAAAGAGTTCCCCAAAGAGCAGTCATAGTGGAGCCATTGTGTGACATATTTATGAGCAATAGTGTATTAGCTGGTTTTATATAGAGTCAACACTGATAAATAGATATATACATATCTAATAAACTTCCATGATATATAGGTCTGTTAAGTTACAGAATTAACTATGAATACAGTGAGCATCATAATTCATTGGACAAGAGTACAGAACCAAAATAACAACAAATGTGTCACTAACCAATGAATTATGATGCTCACAGTATATAGCGATTAGGGATCTTCCATTGGTCATTAGGAAGGTAGCTCATAAACGTATATATGTAAATAAACTAAATATCTAAATATATAGCCTGAATCTATTGGAGGTACCTAAATAATCAACAAAGAGCTCAATCAAACCAAACTGAGCACAAAACCTTCTGGAATGAGAAACACAAAGGAAAGATGTCCCCAGGAAAAGGGTTGAGAAACATTAAATCTGTTTACAGCCTTCACACCATTTTATCACAACACATACAGCACAGTGTCAAGAAATTGAGAGGGAAGAATAACAGACGTGCTTCTGGATTCAATTTGTTCTGGTATCACACATGTGATTTATATACATGAAATGCAAATGAATCTTCTGGCTTACACTGGGAGATTCAGATCCCTGTCAAGCATTGTTGCACATCTTGTGCTGGCTTTTCCGTGTTTGGACAGAACATTTCTCACACACAAGCCAGCTGTTTGCGTACAATGCAAACAGTGTTTGCATTCATTAGTCTATTGTGGTGTTCAAAACCAACTCAAGCTTCTTCAGATGGCATCAATATCCCTCTTTTACAAGGGGTTAATTACATTGTTTTGGCAGATATTACGTTTTGTGGAACAAGAGAGAGGATAGGATTAGGCTGGAAATTCATGACAATTCAAGTGGCACACACTAGAACAAACCTCATTGGGTGAAAACAGCCCAACTGTGTCAATAAACACAGGCTGTGGTTTTCTCTGCGCAGGCTTCAAATAAATCAACATGAATAATGTATTAACCGCTACATGCTGAGTATTCAAAATACATGGGGAACACCAAGTATGGAACATTCATCAACAATTCATCTTACACATAAAACAAATAGGAAAATATTATATTTTAAGATGTTGGGGGGGTATCTCAAAAATTTTCCCACAAACACTGTGACCATAATGCTGACTTTTTCTTTTTGGGTTATCTATTTTATTAGCTATTGATAAACTACTTAGTTCATCTTTTTTTATCCTGCCATCCTTTTTGCAGTCAATAACAACACCCCACAGAAGAGCCCATATGGAAAGGTGAAAACCTGTCACTCATTGTGAATGTGCTCAGGTAAAAAAAAGGTTATCTTCTTGTGCTAATAGTCAAAATGGTTCAATACAGCAGCAAGAGAACAATAAAGCGATATTGTCACCTAGATCGTGTGACCAATACCTTTATGAATCAGTACACTGTCATAAATAAAGTGACAGTTGGGATAATTTTTTTTTCCTTCAAGGATCAAATTTCCTAAATGTACCCTGAACGTACAGTAATGTTCTCTTGGGTACAAATAATAACTTTTTTCCAAGTAAAAAATGTACAAATTAATTATGTAAAGGTATTATTGGCTAGGGGTATAATTTCATGTGTGTATAGGGTACTGCCCTAGTGACAAGCATTTGTACCATTTTAGGCACTTTTTATACCATGTAAAGAGTGTAGGGATAACCCCCCCACCCCTCTCCCATTATTTATGCATAAATCAAAGAACAGACACAAGCAAGCTGTCCATTTCCAGAGTGTCTACCTTCTTAGGTGAGAAAACTCCCACTGTGCCGCCATCTTCCCTCATGGCGACACCCATCTCAGCCAGCAGGGCTTCTCTGTGAAAACGAAAACCATTCAAATTACATTTAACGTCACAAATTGACTTTATGCTATAACACACTTAACCGCTAAAGTGTCCTGCATTTGACAAAAGGCACCCACAGCTGTGTGACTCAGCACATCTGACTCATAGCATAGCGCACAGCTCTTTGAAAATGACACGTCTGCAGATGGTCTCTCACCTCTCCATCCTGATGGCTTCAGTACGCCGGAGTTTCTCCTCCCAGGTTTCGTTGAGCTCAGCAATGATTTTCTCTGTTTCCTGACGGATTACCCATCACAGAGAATATAAATCAAGCAACGAAACCCCAGGCAGAGTTACAGTTAGATTAGACCTAGATTAATTATTCTGGCTTTCAATCTGTTGTAGGAACGTGCTAATTATTTTAAAGTGCATTAACTTGCAAATTAACGCGCAGATCAACATTAATTACATTTACATTCACACTTCGGCTTTCAGCAGACACTCTTGTAGAGTGACTTACAAATGCATCTAGCAAGCTGAAAATAACAGTGTTAGACCTATAAAATTGGGGAAATCCCAGTCATTTGTCAAGACAAGTGCAAAAATGGTAGGTACATATGGTAGGAGTTTTAATACAATATTAAATAGTAAATATTAAACATCAATTAGTTTAAAATGAATTCTAACATTACATTATGTCAATGAGTGGTGTTAATACAGCCAATAATGCCTTTGTTGTTGTTCTCCAACATTATTCATGGATAGCTACCAAGGTATGTACAGTATGTCTAATGGCCTTATTGATCACCTACAGTAGGGGTTCTCAACAATGGTCCTGTTGGTTTGTGGGACAGCTGTTCTTCCTTGTTTCTCAGCACATAATAGATCACTTAAAACAGCTGATTACACAGTTGTGTAAGAAGACTTCATTTCTTGGGTTTGAATTGGTAACTGATTTAAAGGTAAAAATGAAAACCAGCAGACACTAAAAGCAAAAACCAACAGACACTACAGCCCACAAGAACCAGGGCTGAGGGGTCCTGCCTAAGAGGTTGGTGTGAACATTCTTGATAAGACTGTTATTGCTCACATCTCTTAGGAATAATGGGCCTCATGCATGAATATTTTTATATTGTTATCAGAAATGTAGACTTTTTTTGTATGAAGGGCTCATACAAGTGTGCCATGACAGATTCAACAAATATACCTAACTTCAGACAACTGTCCTAAATAAAGATGTCCGTTATAATACAGCATCTACCACGTAGTTGGTACCTGATTGGGTACACTGGGTAGACATTGGTTTTTGGCAAAACGTAATAATATGACGGACTGTTGATAAACGTTCTCTTATTCCTCTGAAACGGTCCACTAAAATATGTTCCTGAAAACATTTGAGGCGAGAAAGAAGCAATGCAGTTGCTGAATCTTGATTCATATTTGATCTGCAACACTTTTTTATTTATTTATTTAAGATATTTATTATAAGATATTTTTTAGGCCTTTTTCAGCTTTATTGGACAGTATAGTATAGAGAGACAGTTAGAATGGGAGCGAGAGAGAGGGAAAGACATGCGACAAATATCAGATGGTCGGAGTCGAACCGCCAACGTCGCGGCTCGCAATGAGCATGCGGTCAGTGCTCTACAGGCTGCGCCACCGAGACACCCTGATCTGCAACACTTAGTTTGAAAGTTTGATCCGAGTTAATTTGCACTGGAAGCCTCTCCATTGGCAATTAATGGAATGTGTTGTTTACATGAATTGTTACATGAGGTCGAGACCACTCGTAAACGTTATTCCTACCAAAGAAAAAAATGATGAAAGCACCACGTTCTCTTAAATCACGTGTACAAGCGACTTAAGAACAAATATGTTCTACGAGTGGTTTTTGCATGAGGCCCACTGTCTTTGAAGCTCACCTTAAGTCTCTCGATGGCCTCCTCGCTGCCCGGACTAAACATGATGCGGTCGTGAAGATTTGTAATGGATCCAGCCCGGCTGGACAGGGCGGAGAGAGAGGGGGAGGGACTCATACCCGTCATGGCATTGGTCACTGTGGAGAGATCACCCCTTTGACTGACAGCTTGCAGATTATTGTTATTGTTCTTGTAATCGGATAAGTCTGTGGGAGGGTGGGAGGGGCCAGGAGGTGGGACGGCGAGGGAGAGGGTGGGAGGTGAGAGACGGAAAGATGCAGAGAAAAGGAAGAGGAAAGGAGGAAAAACAGAAAAGGAAGAAGAAAAACAGACAGGTGGCTCGAAAAACGAATCCAAGAAACTGAAGCGGAAATTGAAATGCCAACACTGATATCAGAGCGAAAGAAAAGAGCAACGGAAATCCCAAGCTGGTTCCCACAGCACCAGTCACAGCCACAAGGATAGAAAGAGAGGCAGGCAGCAGCTTTAAAGTTAGAAAGCAGGGCTCCTATAATAGTACAATAAGATCTTCAGTCAAAGCGTCATTTGTACAGCCATTGTAAATTCTGAACAATAGTAAACAGTGAATCCCATCTTTGATCATGAGTGACTAACAGACCCCTGAAATTAATTTTAGTAACAGCGTCGTGTTTTCACCAGCTGTTTAAACTACTATGTGTTTATCTCCATGACATACAATAGAGAAGGCTGTACCCTGCACAATGCAGAACAGAATAATTGAATTAAGCATTTGTCACACTGCACTGTTAGGTTTCCTGTCAAGTCACCCTTAAGTCTAAAGCAAATCAATACACCTAGTTCATTACTTCCAGCTTATATGTACACATCGATTATTAGCATATGGTCACATGAATGTGCTCTTGGCACATGCACTTTGAATGCTGTTCATATCATTAAATCAAACAGGTTCAAATGTCCAACTACATCACATTACTCGAAGATTGTCATTGAACATCGATTCTAATGCGCTTTTAAGAGCAGATGTGTCAGAAACGTGCTGACTGTAACCTTTTTACTTTTCTTCTGACTGCCACTACTCACTACTGTGGGAATTAAATTGCACTTACAGGCAGTTGGGATTCAATGACTTCTCTATCAGGTGGTTGTGTGACATGATAAAATCCATCACAGAAAGCAAATCCACCTGCGGTCTTAGCGGAAAAGTGCCTACTCAAAAGCAATTAAACGTTCCAAACCAATCACATATACAGGACACGAAGAGCCAATTCCATCTTCATTCCAGTTAAAAAATAGTCCCATCACATCAAAGTGATAAGTAATTATGCAAATCCCCTGCGGCTAAAATGAGTTTCGATTTTCGATAATAGATAGGGGAGGATGATAGCCTTGAACATTCTGTGAAATTCTCTTTTGTCGTTTTTAGCTGATAATTTCCAGCAGCTTGTAAAGCAAGCACACAGCTGTCAGCGGTGTTCGACAGCACTATGGCTTTTAGCGAGGGTGGCGGTGCTATGGCAACAGACTGAGGAAATTCTCAGGGTGTGATACAAGATTGGCACATAGAATCTCCCATGGTTATGTGTGCTTCCCCTCAGACATGAGGAAGCTCCACACAGGATCGAAACATCCGTTTTCTATAGTGCGTATCACAGATTAAGGTGTGTTTGGAGTTCAAATGTGTGCCGGCTTTCCTTTCCTCAGCCCAGCAGCCTGAGAAAAGGAAAAGAATGGCGCTTGATTTTTTTATACACTTCACATATGCTTCTCTGTCATGTGTTAGAGGTGACATACTGTATACAGTGTTACATTTACTCTTCTTTCTTGCTAATGTGGTTTATAATGTATCTGCAAATTTATGCCACGACCACACAAAGAAACAACCCCTTATTTCTAAAGATAAGACTGTTTTAATTGGTGTCCCCAGGGTTGCACTATGCGTGTGCAGTATACAGACTTCTTCAAGGGCTGTGAAAGAAATACCTCTTTATCCTTTCTCTGGACATCTTTCAACATCCAAACCTTTTTACAGCTTTTAGATGCTGCAACTGCTTTTGTTTTTTTACTGCTGTCTATTGAAGCTTGTTTTATGAGAGGAGCACCCCCTCCCAGACCATAGTGCTACTGTGCACACAGAGCCAAGGGAAAGCAAGCAGTGCCCCAGACGTACCGCAGGGCGAGCGTTTCGCCAGAGGGAGAAGCCAGGCATGAGCTAAGCGCAAGGGGGGGCAGCTGAAGCGCAAGTCTGCAGCCAAGGGAGGTTCATTCAGGCACCAGTTGGGGGAGGGGGAATCACAAACCACTAGGCTTCATCTCAGAATGCCACACTGTGACATTGTGCACTGGGAACCAAATGCGTATGACACTGTGCGCTGGGACCCAAATGCGTGTGACACTATGAAAGCTATGCTTTATGTTAGATCCTCATATGAGGCTTTTATGGCACAGAGTTTCTTGACAGGGTAAATACAGGTGATGAATATGATCTTTTAAGTCTTTAAGTTGAATTTCTGTTACATTTACTTTATTTAATCCACAAACTACCACAGGACTTTGGGGCTAATTTCCTAGTGTTTCTGTGATTAATTTTTAAATGACATTTGATAAATTTAGGTATTCTTTAAGACTTTTTTAGCCAATATTTGCCAAATGTACGTTCGTTTCTGAATGGGCAAAGCGAGTGGGGCATTTTTCAGCAGAAACCACAAGCCTGTTGTTTTCGGTTTAAGGGAGATGGGCACCCAAGTGTTTCCTTAAGGCCAAAGCTGCAGCCAAAAGCATTGCAGCCCTGCAGCACCAGAGACAGCCAGGCCTAAGGCAAGGCCAAACACACAGCCACCCTCCTTATGGCAGAAATGGCACTCTGATAACTCTTGCAGGGGGAATTTCCTATTGGCCCAGGCCAAGGTTCCTGCACACTTAACTCCTAAAACTGTTCATGGACCAGAAGTTTCACGATCCCAGAAATCCTTATTGAGGAAATATAATGCAGTAGCTAAAGACTGAAATCCCAATATTTGTGGAAGGACAGATTTCAGAGACCATTTTCAAACATTACTCGACACCTACAGTAACATTCCTAAAAGCCAAAGTCATTCCATGCCTTTTAGGTTCTAAGATGGCGGGAGGGGGGGGTATTTTTCTAGTAATGTTCTAGATCTTTCCAGAAAATTCATCAGAGTTTGACCAGAGTATTCTGACACTACTGGGACTCTGGTGCTGCAGAGAATCCTGCTAAGTCCCCATAACCTGCAAAGCTGAGTAAAGCCAAGGAAACACACATTTCAAACCAGCAATCTGGGTGGCAGGACCCCGACACGCTGAGAAAGAGAGACAGAGAAGAGAGCACCATGAGACACATTCACACACGTCTGACAGAAACACAGTCTCATGTAGTACTGCCTCCGGACAGTACAGCACCTTGTGAATGGTGTGCTTTAGTAGCACTTAGAGTTGTTGTTTGGTTGGGTCATGCTACATAAGGCATTTCTTGTATCAGTGTCTTATAGAGGTCAACTATCTACAGGAGGTTTCTGAAGAATTTCTCATAATGTTCAAGGTTAAAACAGAGTAAACCCGCACGCCATTTTAACTCAATAATCATTAAGATCTAACAGCACAGGAGAACAGATCTAGTATGTCCTTATATGCACAGCACAGGATATACAGTGGCTTCAGAAAGTATTCAGACCCCTTCAATTTCTTAGAATTGCATTATTATGCTTTTGGTTCACTGGACCCTTGACGTGAAACGGACACTGGCATTACCTGATTTCTTGTAGTATATGGATTCCCAAATGTTTTAAAAATACTAAAAACATTTGTCATTATGGGTTATTAAGTGTAGATTGATGGGCAAAAATGGCTATTTTATTGATTTAAAATTAAATCTACAACACATTTAAGTGTGTAAAGGGAATGGGTCTGAATACTTTCTGAAGTCACTGTATGTTATCCTTATATGCTGAAAGCACAGAATAAAGGCTGTGAGATGTCAGTGGAGGAGAAAGAAAGAGGTGACAGCATGTCCAAGGGAAAGAGTGGTTGTTCAGTGAGACTCGGCGTCATGCGGGACTGTCAATATTTGTCACCTGTCACGTTTGATCCCGTTTCCATGTCTTAAGCTACTGTTATCGTTCATTGTATGTACAGTATGTGCCTATGTTAGTCTTGTCCTGATTGTCCTGATTGTGGTTGCATGAGGACCTGCATTTCAGTATATCTTGTCGACATAGCAATGTAGTTTTGTTTGGTTGACTGTGTACAATGTAAATGGTAAATGGTTGGCATTTATATAGCGCCTTTATCCAAAGCGCTGTACCATTGATGCTTGTCATTCACCCATTCATACACACACTCACACACCAACGGCGATTGGCTGCCATGCAAGGCGCCAACCAGCTCGTCAGGAGCCTTTGGGGGTTGGGTGTCTTGCTCAGGGACACTTCGACACAGCCCGGGCGGGGGATCGAACCGGCATCCCTCCGACTGCCAGACGACTGCTCTTACTGCCTGAGCCATGTCGCCCCCACATGCTGTGCGACTGTATGCCAATCTATGTCTTACTGGTGAGGTTTAATATGACTGTTTCGGCCAAGGTATGTTATGTGCAAGAATATGCAAAAATATATCATGGCTGTATCAAGGAGTCCATGTCCAAATCTGTGTCTGTATGTCACAGCTGTGCTGGGGTCAGTATCTGTCTCTGGGCACCCACATTCCTGTCAATGTCCTGTAAGGGCACAGCAGATGTCACCACCCCCATGAGTGGCACAGACCCTTACTCTCAATGATGTCCCCGAGGCCTTGGGCGAAGAGGAGGTCCTTCAGCCGCGATACCTCCTCTTTGAGTTCGCGCACCAGCCGGTTGTTGGGGTCCTCGTTGATGACGGCGTTGCAGCGGATCTGCTTGGCCCGATCGGCGTACCTGCGAGAGAGGAAGGAGAGCGCGGCGAGGTAAGGGGCGGGGAGGTGACCTGCCGTCGCGCGACATGGGAAACAGAGCAGAGCGACAGTGTGGCCTTCGGCACAAGCGCGCAGAGATCCATCTTGGCTCAGCTGAGTCTCACGGGTGCCCAATTACTCGATTCAGCAGTCACCTCCGGAGGTGACGGCGCTGCACCAGTAGGTTTGAAGGGCGGTTGAAGAGCAGGCAGCACAGCGGAGGTTGGCCGAGCAGCATCGTGAGCCGCTGTTACATAATTCACTCTGTGGGCGTGCTTTTCACCGTGATATAAGTAGTCTCATACAAAGACAGTGCTGGGGTAAAGCCCCAGCTTAACCACAACAAGATCTGTGCAGCTGTTGTGCCCTTGAGCAAGGCCCTCAACCCCACATTGCCCCAGAGGGGACTGTCCCCTGCTTAGTCTAACCAACTGTAATCAGTTTGGATAAAAGCATCAGCTAAATAACTAAACTAAAATTGAATTTAATGAAATTGATCTGCCGGGATCCACCTTTTTCTCTGATGGACATACCCAGCTATATTGAATAGGGGAAGGGGGAGGTCATGTTGCGATTATGCAGTGATGGGGTGGTGGGGCCCAGTGTGAGAGCTTTTACTGGGGCCCAGAATACCTGGTGGTGCCCGTAGTCATACCTGAGGGTGCTGAGGGTCTCGTCGTAGTTTATGTCAGCTGGGCTGAGAGCCGCTACCATAGCAGTACGGGAGTTTCCCCCTGAAAGAGAGTAGAGAAGACGTGGAAAGTCAATGAAAACTCTGCATTTATGTTGGAGCTAGGTTTATATCTACATGCAGTATTTATATATCTTGCTCAGTAATCTGGAGATTGTAAAAGCATAAAGAGATTCATACCCAGATTTTCCCTTAGCAGCCATGTCAAGACAGAGTCTCTGTATGGAATAAAGCTCTCCACCTTTTTCTTCTTCTTGTTCTGTGCACAAGATATAAACTGCCATTAAAAATCCATTTTATTTGCAAAAAACTATATAAATTAACAGGTGTACTGGTTTTCAGACTTCAGGGTCTAGAGATCACTGGACAAATGATCTACGTTCTTTTCCATAAGTGCTTTTATTGTTGTGTTAATGTTTTTTTAAGTTTACCTTATTCGGTCCAGAATCCTAAAAAATAAACAAACAAATGTTTTAGTAAATAGATTTTGCCGTAATTCATATCTGTCAGGTACACTAATCGGAGCAGCTCAGAAACCACTATTTGTTGAAAACTTGATCCTTACCACCTCAGCCAATGCAGAGATTACTTTTCCTAGTGTAGTCAGGGATTTGTTGATGTTCGCCCCTTCCTGAAAAGACCATAGAGATTAAATGCCATGACAATATAAATGAGTGAGGGACACATTCTGCTCTTGTCACAGTCAGAATTTATTTGTGTAGTAGCAGTCAGTGACTGGTGGAAGACTAACTCACCTTCAGCCTTGTGCCTTTGGCTCCTGTGGAATCTGCCCTTTCACTCCCAGCCAGATCCACTAAGCTGATTTTGCTAACCTGAAACATTTACAAGTAAAGTCAATCACCTCCAGGGCAGTCATCCAGGCTACCACATCACAACCTCACAGTGACCCCACATGTGTCACAAGTTACTGTATGTGCTAGACTGCTCGCTGGAACACAGACATGCAAACATTGTAAACGTGGCCTCAGCAGCAGCTCAGGATCCCTGTCTGTAATATATTTCACGCAGAAATAGATTTGTCAGTAGGACAAAAGTATTATCTCCCCTGCTGTAAAGTCCAGCTATGCCAGCTTGACCATCTGGAAAATTGTGCCAGTTAAGCTGGCCTTGTTGAGCATGAGCTGGTCAACCAGCATGCCCAATCTAGTCATAACACTAGTCTAGCTGGGTATGAGCTGGTCAACCAGCTATTGCAGGGTCCTGCACTTGCATTGAGGACCAGAAAGTTGTCCAATTTGGATTGTGAGAGCACCACGTACCTTCTCAGAGGTATTATCAGTTTCAGCATCGTGCCGTTTCTGTGTGAAGATAATGTTGAAGACAGCATGGGATCGGCTGCTGGTCTCGTTCATGTTGGTGGCTGCCACCGTCCTGAGAAGAATAGAATGTTAATTCACAAAATACAAACAATATTAGGGCTGAGCAATATATTGTATATTTATCGGCATCGAGATATGAACATGCAAGATAAATGCATTGCTGCGATGTGCAGTATTTATTTTAATTGATGTTCTGTCAAATGTATTGGCTGTTCATGTGCAATTTGTTCAATAAAAGCATGTTAGAAATAATGATTTGGAATAAATCATATTTTTTGATTCAGTGGGCATAGGCTATTCATTGTCTGGGGTCTATGTTAGCAGTGTACCTAAAGCAGAAAGACATTAGAACTGTGCACACTTTGGTATTTGTATATTTATCGCAAGTCATATCATCATCGCAATATTCAACAACATTATCGCATATCACTTATTTTCCTCATCTCGTGCAGCCCTAAACAATATCCTCGCAATATTTTCCTGACCACACATAATTCAGCAACAGTAGCAGCAGATATGTGGGACATGTAAAATATAGTGTCTGCCATGACAAAATTTTAAATTCTGAATTCTTCAACAGCACAAAAAGAGGTCTTCTTGCTCGAATAATGGATACATTTTCAAATTAGTGTTGAATGCATGATCCACTTTGATATGTATAATCAATTGATAGTTGAATCTTTCTGCAAACCCTCCCTCTACTGTGGAAAGAGAGATTAATTAATTGAACCTCTAATTTCTAAATCTACAGCAGATAAAGACTTCATTGTGTGCATGTCTAATTCTGTAGCTGCGCAACATGGTGCCAGTTGAAAGAAACAGTCTCTTCAGTGTAGGCTGCTTTCTCTTTGACTCATTACACAGGATAATTGCACTGATGGGTTCTTGGCTAATGGGACAGGTCTCAATCAGTTTTTTTTAGCATATCAGCTGTTTGGTTCAAAGTAACATAAACTAAACAGATGGATTCAAGTCTTAATGTGAAGCCCTATTTAGTCAGCAATACATCACTTGCTTCTTGCATGACAACACCACCAAAACCAGTCTCTCAAATCAGCAGTGGGGATCACGCATAAACATTGCTACAAATAGTCATATTCCATCGTAGGATGGGA
The DNA here is from genome assembly GCF_963514075.1 of Conger conger. Taxonomy (NCBI): domain Eukaryota; kingdom Metazoa; phylum Chordata; class Actinopteri; order Anguilliformes; family Congridae; genus Conger; species Conger conger. Next base: position 44,819,919 of record NC_083763.1, on the reverse strand, counting down.
ATCAGACTTATCCCCCATGTGTTTTTTTCAATTTTTGATTTAGATTTTTTACATTTCTTCTCGCCCTCTACAAACTTTAAACTTCTCACCCACTGCAAACCTCCACTATAGTTACCAGCCGGCTGTGGGCAGTGAATGAATCTCCATCGGAACATTTACTGAGAGAAAGTACATGACTGTCATTAGTGACTGAAGCACTCCCAGAACTATAATACAATTAGCCTTGCTGTTTATTGAACCCTGTGGGGTAATTTGTCCTCTGCATTTGACCCATCCTAGTTACTTAGGAGCAGTGGGCAGCCACTGCAGCACCCGGGGACCAACTCCAGTTCTGAGGCCAGTACCTTGGTCAAGGCAGGAGTATACCTAACCTGACATGCATGTATGTATTTCAATGATTTGGCAGACAATGATTTCTTCCCAATTATTTCTTGGCAATGACAGCCAAGCAGCAGTTCACAACCTGGCTTTGTTTCCGGAGTCCATCAGGTCCTGGATATCATTGTAAGAGGTGACAGCCAGTTTGGAAAGGTCCTCCACATAGGGCCCCATGAGGGGGTGCTCCCTCACACGTAGGTTCCCCTTGTTTTTCGGGTTCAGCAGATCCCGCACACGCTCACAGTAGATCTCCATGTAGCTCACCTGTGAGAGGGCAGAAGGTATGCGTGAGAGGAGCACCCTGGTCCAGGCAGGGAATGAGATATCTGCTGTAAGATCCAGCTGTGCCAGCTATGTTAGTTTGAAAATTGAGTTGGTAGGCTGGTCATGAGCTGGTCTAGCTGGGTGTGAGCTGGTCAACCAGCATGGCCAAGCTGGTCATAAAGCTGGTCTAGCTGAATATGAGCTGGGCAACCAGCATGGCCAAGCTGGTCATAAAGCTGGTCTAGCTGAATATGAGCTGGTCAACCAGTTGTTTAAAAACAGTTTTTTTTCAGCAGGGATTACATCACTTACCTCCACTATCTGTATGTAGATAGGCAGGATGACAAATTGCAAGACTGACCTCGTGTATGCACTGGGATTATCGCTTACCTCCACCGAATAAGACATGTTGTTGTCGTTATTGCTGTCATTGAATTTGGTGAAGAGGTCTTCACACAGCTGGGAGGAAAACAATGCAGCATTTTAGACATAGGAAATTGTACGGTATTGTTCACATTGCCAACTATTTCGTTGCTGTATTCATTTAAATATCATTTTCATGAAGAGTCTGTTGAGAGAGTATGGATGGGGGGGTTCTCGGCTAGTTTTGTAAAAATGTAAATATGTTTGCTGTGCTTGTGTCATGACTGCCTCCTGTCAGCAGGGGGCAGGCCTTTGCAGTGACATGAGAACACACTGTACACACAGATAAAATACATTAAACCACCGCAGTGATCATACAGCAGTTTCTGTATAGCCCTTGACATGTTGTGTTCCCTCTTACTCTGAGTGTGCTGTATCTCACAGAGCCTGAGTATGAATCTAACAGAGCCTGAGTGTGTATCTCACAGAGCCTGAGTGTGTATCTCACAGAGCCTGAGTGTGCTGTATCTCACAGAGCCTGAGTGTGCTGTATCTCACAGAGAGTGAGTGTGTATCTCGCAGAGCCTGAGGGTGTATCTCGCAGAGTCTGAGTGTGCTGTGTCTCACAGAGCCTGAGTGTGCTGTATCTCACAGAGAGTGCGTGTGTATCTCACAGAGCCTGAGTGTGTATCTCACAGAGAGTGCGTGTGCTGTGTCTCACAGAGAGTGCGTGTGCTGTGTCTCACAGAGAGTGCGTGTGCTGTGTCTCACAGAGAGTGTGTGTGCTATATTCTGCGTGTTATACCAGAGGGATGATGCCCTGTTGGTCCTTCTCCTGTCTGCCCATCATGGTATAGGACTTGCCAGCGCCAGTCTGTCCATAGGCAAAGATGCAGACATTGTAGCCCTCGAAGGCATGCTGCAGCATCTCCACCCCGATGTCTCTGTACACTTGCTGCTGGGATGCATAGTTTATGTCCTCGGGCTGCAAGCAGACAACAGCCTGTGTTAGGCACCCACCACTTCCAGTGTCTCCACCACAGTGTATCCAGCAGGTTACGTGTTTACGGGGGGAAACTTTCCTATTTGTGCTTCTTTCCCCAGGGCCTCATACGAGCATGGACAACATCAGATTCTGTATATTTAAAGGTATGCCCAAACTAATCTACTCACCGAGGTGTGTGACCAGTAAGAGTAATCAAAGTTGAAGCTTTTGTTTTCTTTGGGCTGCTTGGGGTTGATGATGGCTGAAAGACAGGATATGGATGAAGGTTAGAGGAGTCACGCCCAGGCTTGAATCACCAGCAATGCAGCCAACGAGCAACAGAATTCACATTGACCTGTTTGACCTCTACATCCTCTCTGCTAAAATGCATACAGTCACAGACAATTACTGTCTTCTTCAGAGCGTTTTACTACAGCTTAAAAATCTGTATGTAGATAGGCAGGACGACAAATTATAAGACTGACCTCGTGTATGCACTGGGATTGATCAATATTCAATCCCATTAACTAGACCACAAGGCCACTGGGAAGAGCCGAAAGCATTAGGGAAACTGCACAATATTTTTAGTAGAATGGAATCTTTAAACTCTCCAGGGAAATTTTGATTTTAAATAAAAAGGAGACAATTCAAGCAATAAAAAGACAGGGATCCAAGGAGGCAATGTGTCCGATATTACAACACCATCCTTTGAGACAGAAAACGTGTATGGCAGTGCAGTTCAAAATGTATCCCGAGCTTTAAAATACAAGTGGAGATACAATGAATTTCTAAGATGGTGGAGTACTTCTTGAGTGTGAATTTTGGGCATTGTACAATAACAGTTTTATCTGAGTCAGGATAAGAATGGAGTATAAATTCAGCATTTTAATAGACTGAGTCTATTAGACACACAACAGTGGAAAGTCCAAAGCCTATTAAATAAGCCTGAAATAACATGGCACAAAATAGAATGCTTTGAATGCGAAACAGCCCATAAAATGTATTGTTTACGTTTTACAATATACAAAGCTCTAACTCAGTATGATAAAGAACCCATGTCATCTAGAGTGAATTACTGTAAGTAGCTACCATTGTAAATGTTACAGAATTACAGCAGGATACTTGCCTACCTCTGTCAGAACAGCAGAATCCCTCCCCCTATTTCGACGCAGACTCAAAACCCACCTTTTCAAACTCTACCTTAGTCCTCCCTCCTGATTTCCCCTACCCCTCCTTTCTGATATCCCTATCCTTGTCTAAAAAAATTTTTTTTTTTTAAAAAGCACTTATGATGACAACTATGTTTAGAACAGCATTTCATGTGTATTTTGCTAGTTTCTGGATGTGATGCTTTGACTTATGGTAGAACCTATGCACTTGTAAGTCGCTTTGGATTAAAAGCGTCTGCCAAATGACTAAAATGTAAAATGTAAATGGATATGCACTGAATCTATTCAGGTCACAGTAAGTACCTTACTTAAGGACATAATGGCAGTTGTCCACATATAATTCAAAGCAGCAAGGAGAAGTTAAGAACGTTACAGCATTGCTGCAAAGATACTATTGTTCCCTTAATGTTCCCTTATAACTATTTCCTTGAGGGATGTGACCCACGGTTCCTTAACAAATCTAGCCATGTTTCCCCTGCTTTGGAAAACATGCTCTTATCTATCTGCTCACCTTGACAAGAGTTTATATGGATGCACTGCACAGGTAGGGAGAGCGGGGTCCGTTGTAACACGGGGTCGATTGATATGCAATGTTTTCTGAGCACAAAATTGAAAAAAACATTGGGTGGCAATGGACCCCGTGTCGCAACAAACCCCACTCTCCCCCACCTCTGCTGTTCCTTGTTTACTGCAAAATTAGGAGACATATAGTCCATTCAGCTAATCTGCATTTCTCATTTGGGAAAGAGAACTACTTAGAACCACATGCCTACAACATAAGTGGAAGAAGCATTCACTTGTGCCAAATTCTCTGTGGTGCAAATGGTGCTAATTGTTTTTTGTTTCCCTCTTTTAAGAGCAGTGCAGCCTTGCTCTTGCTTCTTTTAAAGTTTTTTTCATGGATGCAGAAGGCTTAAAGACTGAACTTCCTGGTCTCAAACAGAGAGGATAGCCAACATTTCCCTCATTAGCACTGTAGGGGGTGAGGTGCGAATGAGCAAATGACAGGTACAGCTTACTGTGAGTAGCCAAATGCTGTCGCCAAGGGCTGATTATTCACACCAGAATCTGCAGGCTGGATGCAGGTTTATTTTGGAAGAAGGTTGGGGAGTTGTATTGAAGGGCATTTTAACATATACAATAAGGAAAAAGAGACTTGTTCACAGCATATTACTGAGAGGTGCTGGTCCAGCAAGATACAAATGAGCCAGCAATAGCTAGTATTCCTTGACTTGAGATCATAACGGACAAATACTATTAATGTGTTCATTAGCAAGTGATGCCATGCAGTGTAGCCTGCATTTCCACAATCAATGCGTTGTTCACATCCTAACTTGTAATGGAACAATGCAAGACTTTCAAGCCATAAAATATCATCTTCATTTTTGAGTGTGCTGTTCAAGAAGTACCAGTTATTGCCTTCACAGAGTTTTTAACAGAATTGGGTCTTTCATTGGTTAAACCGACCCCCTTCCAATTGAGAAGAAGCATCTGTAAACATCTAGAGCCCTGATTACATTTGCTGGGAAGACTAAGCTGAGACTGACATTCGACCACAAAGATGACTTGACATGTACATTATACAGCAAAACGTGAAAAATAACTTTCAAATAAAATATATAAGAGATATTGAGAACTAAGGCCAAGAACAATAAACAGAAAATTGATGCTCATCCTACAATCTTGTTATGACACTGCAATAGCAGTACACCACTAGTGCTGATGAATACACCCAGCCAGTCTATATATTTAACTTACTCCTATGGGATGCACTCTCCACTGTGTCATCAGCTTCAGGCTTTCCCCCCTGGGTCCCCTCGTTATTTATTGTATGCTAATCACTGGCCACCATGCAGTGGCAATGTGGCATAAATTACACATTCAATTTATCCCCACACAGACAGATTTGCCATGCAGAGAAAATAGCCATTATCGACAAGTTAACAACACTGCTGTACGTAGGAATATACAAAGAATACACTGTCAATAAAAACACAGTGTAAGATAAGATACACTTTTATTGAACCCCGTGGGGTAATTTGTCCTCTGCATTTGACCCATCCTAGTTACCTAGGAGCAGTGGGCAGCCACAGTGCAGCACCCGGGGAGCAATGTGGGGTTAAGGGCCTCGCTCAAGGGCCCAAAGGCTGTGCGGATCATTTTTATTGTGGCTCGACCGGGATTCGAACCACTGACGTTGTGGCTCCCAGTCATGTACCTTAACCACTACGCTACAAGCCGCCCCATGTGTACACTCCGACCACTGCTAATGTGTAGCACTGTGATGCACGGCAGCCATTTTGCACTTGTGAATCAGTTGAAACGGAAGGGAAGGGATTATTCAACCAGCCCTACTAGGGGATCACTAGATGGCCAGATTGATAGAGCCAGGTTGGACATCTGCCCAGTAAACCAGGGAATTCCTACTATTTGCGATACTTGCCATGCAAAATCCAGGATATAGAGGAACATATCAAATAGACAGCTTCTTGACATGTGTGCCAGACTAAATCATGATAATAAAACAGCCATTCCCTGTAAACACACAATGTTGAACTACAGTTACAGTAAACAAATTTCCCCTACATTCCTATGAAATGCACAGAGAATTAAGCCTACTCACAACACCACAACGTGCTCTTCAAAAACCTGAAACCTGAACGGAAAACACCCTTTCTGGTGTCTTGTTCTGGGTTTTTGATTGCGTGCAAGGACTACATTCCCACTGTGTTTATTTGGTGCTTGCCATACATCTGACATGCCTCTGGTCTGGGATAAGTCATCCCACTCTGGGGCTGATTCATCAAGGGGAAATCAGATATAAGAGCTCAGGCAGGATAAAGACTAATGAGGTGGAATCAGTTGTCCGTAATAGTTAGCTCATCCTTTTGTATCACGGGCACCCAAACCTATTCACAAGCATGCGTGTGCAAAAACGGACACACACACACACACACACTCACACTCACGCGCACACACATGCTCATAATAAAGTGTGCAGGCACAAAAACACACCGACACATACAAACATTGTTGTATTGTAGCATGTTGTTGTGCATAAGAGTGCGTGCACACACGCATAAACACATATTTTTGAATACCGTGTAAACACATCATATAAGGACGAGGCACAATATAGAATGCACAGATATTACATTTTCTCCTATTTTGCTGAACCATTATTTGATCATTGGCGGTATATAGCATAGCCAAAAAAGGGTGCAGCTGGTAGAGCAAAGGCAGGTGGATCAATCGTCTGAAATCAGATCCCTGCGTCAATGAGAGGTGACTCTTCTTTCTCTGGGGACTCTTAATAAATGATGAGCATTTCCTATACAAAGCTCCAGTTGCTGAGTGCCACAAGCCAACCAGTAACATGTAGCACATTGCTGGTAACTTAAAAACAATCAGGATCGCAATAATAATTTTACCATTTGTATGCCCACAACACAGTGGTCCTTCATTGTTAAATCTCTTGAGAAAGATATTCTCTATTTCCTATGTCTACATTTTGAGTTTAGCTATTGTAACAATGCACTGCAGATACATTTTTTACTCTTATGCAGCAGTATCTAGACTTCTGCCAAACCATACATATGCTTATAAGAACAACAATAAGCAGCACTGTAGTAAATAGAAACGATTTACATCTATATTTTTGTTATTATTAATATCTATCAGTTATATTACCCATAAAAAGATTTAAACGTTAAAATAGGCTTTGCCTGGATTTGTTTGTGAGCTCTTTATCTGTTGATAAATTTACAGAATCTGATCTCTCAGAATCAGTCAATTCTAATGATTTGCTATTTGGATTGCTGTCATTGGGAGTTATATCCTGTGACAATATGTAATGCTAAGATCTGAACATTTCTTTATCAGATATATGCACTGGTATTTGCTCTGAAGTAGCTTAACAGAGAACTACAATGTAACTTGTATTATCTACAATGATTGTGGGGAAAAATGAATCAACATTAGAACTGAATACTGAATATAACATTAGAATAGAATAGTGCACACACAAGTGCCTCAAATTTACAAACTGAGCTGCAATAAAGAAACCTACTGTATGAGAGTGGTTCATCCATTTTAACAGGGTCACTGAATGCAGACCGACTCATCATTACAGTCAGTCGCTTCTTCTTAATGCTTCACTTGAATGCACTGTGCCTGCTGGAGGCCATTTTGTTTCCTTGTGTTGCCTACTTCAGAATGTGCACCAATAGATAAAATGAAAGGCAAAAATCCTAGTTTTAATGGTCAGAAGCCGACCGGTTTTTGATTCATCGAACACTTGAGTTTCATACAGGCCAATGTTTAAAGTTTGTTCTGTGTGCAGGCTAATGGCTGGCACTATGGTTTCACTTTCCACAGAGAAGGCCTGACTGCATGCGCCTGATGTCCTAAGGATGACACAGTGATGAGGCATTTTGTTATCATGTCATCTCTCCGCAGTGACCCATTGCCAAACTCCAGAGCTAATCAGCTAATCACTGCGGAAAGGTTGGCAACACTCCTATACTGTGCAGCATTCAACAAATTGAGACCTAAAAATTATAAGGTTCTAACTTATGTTTGACAAACAAACTTATGTTTTATTAGATCTCTGCCAGAATAAATTCAAAGGTCCCAAAATTTCTATATTCATCTTTATAAAATCTTTATGTAAATATATATACTATATACGCTTAATGTATTAGTCAGCCAATCATATGGCAGCAACTAAATGCATAAAAACATGGTCAAGAGGTTCAGCTATTTTTCAGATCAAATGTCAGAATGGGGAAGAAATGTGATCTAAGTGACTTTGACCATGGAATGATTGAATTGAGACAGGGTGAATTGAGTTGAGTATCTCAGAAAGAGTATCTCCTGGGATTTTCATGCAGTCTGAAGAGCTTGCAGAGAATGGTGCGAAAAACTATAAGAAGACCAATAAGTCTAAAAAATAAATACCAAATAAAGTGCTCGCTGAGTGTATATACGTACATGTCATATGTTTTTTTTTTGTTATCCATGCAGAATGATAATGTTCATTCATTTGAACTTCTAATATTTTGTTATTTTCATTATCAGCTTGGATGTTCAGTCCTCCAATCACCTGTGTCACACCTACATCTAGTATTTTCTACCCCCAGGACAGCCACTGGTAATCCAAACCCATTGTTTCAAATGTACAAAACATACCTGCTGATCAAGTATGACTGTTTGAGGTTAGAAAACATTTACACTGTCAAGTTCACCCAGGACACTGTTGCTCCAGGGAATGCAGTTATTACTGGCCCATCATAGACAATGTGGCCTGATAGGTTTGACTGAAGCCATGGAAACAGCATGTATCCTGAAACAAATCACTTGAAAGGCAAGATCTATTTTCCATCATTTGTATAAAACTATGTTTAACTATGCTATGCTGTAATGGGTGTGCATAGAGGCTACAACTAGCAGGTACTTCAGCATGACTGCTGTTACTATCACGGGTAAAAAAAAAAATCCACTTGAATCTGAAGAAATATTCTAATTTTAGTCTGCTCAGCCATTGCTTAGGTCAGAGAAGTGCTCCTGTAATTCTAACATATAGTACTGTGCAAAACTGTGTGCCATAGCTTTTGTATATAAATTTGATCTTAGAGGTCTATTTTTTGTTTTCTGCATTAGTGTGTCAGTAGAAAAGAGCAAATTTGATTTACAAACATTTATCGTCCAGAAAATGTTACTGGGATTGTTTTGGATTTAATTAATAAAGTAATGCATTAAGTAATAGACCACTTTTCAGATAAAAACTTAACTGAGCCTATCTGGGTGGTGCGACAGCAGAAATCTAGTTTACCTAAGGGAACTGATGCAGTTTTAAAGGCGTGGGGTGGTCACACCAAATATTGATTTGATTTCGATTTTTCTTCTGTTGATTCACTTCTTCTGTTAATTTTGTTAATTGACAAAAATAAACTATTAACATTTCTATTTTTGAAAGCATTCTTATTTTACAACATTTTTTCACACCTGCCTAAAACTTTTGCACAGTACTGTATATATATATACATATATATATATATGTGTGTGTGTGTGTGTGTGTGTGTGTGTGTGTGTTTTAACTGTGTACTGCTCTTTATAGTAAATTTTGCAATATTTTAATTATTTTTAAAGCATCTTCGCTTTACCGAAATGTGCCGAAGACTTTGGTACAGTACTGCATGTACTGTAGGATCCCCAGTCCTCAGTACCTTATGTAACACCATGAGGACTATTAATGATCATTATTCATTATTAATATATATAATATATTTGATTATAATTGTAATATATTTTGTATATGTAGTAATAATTTAATATAATTATTTATTTAATTATAATTATGCAAGACAGTTTCCTGTAAAAGAAACAGCCTCAGCTTTCTTAATTTTGGTTTATTATCTTGTCTTGTAATATTGAGAGTAATTTGAAAAAATGGGTCTATCATTGGATTTAGCATTTCGGTGCTGCAAAATGGCTTTTCCCAATTTTGTGCAGAACAATGCCCACACTTTCAGTGTACAATATGTTACTCTGTTCTGCGTTATGATTAATTAAATTCAAAATTGGGTGGATTATATTGACCAGACCTGTCATCTCTACATTGAAAAAGAGCATCTATATTTTAGCTGGGCATCTTGAAGACCAATGACAATCAGCAAGCAAAAATGAGCAGTCTCACTTCCAGGAGGAAAGCTCCTGCTAGCATCAGCACTAGCACCCACATAATTCATTCTCAAAAGGCTAAGTATTTTTTGTATCCAACTGAATGTCAGGGTTCAATTATCAAATACTTATCGGTGGGCCTTCATCCAAATGAAGACTTGATCTGATCACAATAAAATGAAATTTTTCTTTTCAATCCAGCGGGGAAAGTTTCAGAATTAGGTTGAATCTACAATCCTATCCACAACAGTACATTACTCAACAAATGGTAAATGGTTGGCATTTATATAGCGGCTTCATCTAGCGCTGTACAATTGATGCTTCTCATTCACCTTGTTCATGGCGATTGGCTGCCATGCAAGGCACCAACCAGCATTCGACACACCCAGGGCGGGAATTGAACCAGCAACCCTCTGACTGCTTACCACCTCAGCCAATGTTGGCCCCAACAAGATGCAATACTTAGTAATATAAAAGGCAGCCTTTTTTATATTTTAAAAAAGTTTTAATATTTAATATTTAATATTTTAACACCTTATTTTATAAATATTAAAGTTTTAATATTTTATATTTTATATTTTAACACCTTATGGGTGGATGTGACCTGCATGTTACATGTCCCTGAACAGAAGGATGCAACCTGCACATTTCATATGATCAAATGCAACACCAGCGTTGTATTTGATCATATGACCTTTTTTCAAGACATGACTGTTGCAATACATTGTGAATCCTACGCCTTTCTATGGGTTTTCTATAGGGTGCCTTAGTCCATAATGGGTTAAAAATGAACAGTTTAGAATGAAAAGGAAAGCTTTGGAATCAGCAACAACAAGGGCAGGAAGAAGGCTGTGAATTGATCGCGAACAGCGTTAACCTCACTGTGTTAATGATCCTATTTATCGAGTAAGAGTGGCCTCTTCGTGTTCAGCTCAAGCTTGCTGACACAGACCAGAATGCCATGATGAAGCCCATAGGGGCAGTGGAGAAGCAGGGACCCTGTCAATGCGGGGAAAGCGCAGCTGGATCTACGTCGAAACTGCGATGGGGCCACGTCCGCCGAGATGCAATTACTGTCGAGAGGTGGCATGCCCGATCCGACATTGCGAGCCATCAATCTGAATTTTTAATGGAGCCGGGGTGTTTACTTTCAGTTGCGGAGCAAGAGGCTTCGTTCAGCTCCGTCTGCCGCGAACACGCACAGGAAACCGCTGTTCCTACTCCGTACAGGCCGTCCCGATTTCCCAAACGTCTCTCGGGGCGGGAGAAGAGTGACACCTCCTAAATGGACTGCCGATTTCCATGATTATAGACCTCCTGCGGTCAGGCCGTCCTCGCTGTTGCGAATCACTAGGTTTTGAATCACGGTGACCCCGTAAAAAAGCACCCCAGCGATGGCGTCAGCGACAGGACGCACTGCGGTATACTCCGGCGCCGTGACAAGACCTGGCTTTTTCAGAACTTAGGGACGCGCGTCGCCCGTTTGGTGCGTCAGCAGGTCCTCTCTGACTCCGCTAGTTACTGGACACCGTAACTTCAATCTCTGATTAAGTGGAAACTAGTTATTTATAGTTATTGAACGGTGTACACACCTCTGCCTGCTTTATGAAAAGGTTCTGAGCAGATTAGGCACCATTCACTGAGCACTTTATTTGGGAATTATTAGACTTATTTTTAGACTTATTGGTTCTTCAGCCTATCCACTTAAGAGCTTTGACATGTTTTGTGTTCAGAGATGCTCTTCTGCATAACACTGTTGTGACGTGTGGTCATTTGTGTTACTGTCCTTCCTGGTCACATTCTCTGCAAACTCTAGACACTATTGTGTGTGAAAATCCCATTGTCTGGCACCAACAATCATTCCACGGTCAAAGTCACTTTGATCACATTTCTTCCCCATTCTGACATTTGGTCTGAAAACCAGATTTTTATGCATGTCTGCATGCTTTTATGCATTTAGTTGCTGCCACGTGATTGGCTGATTGAATATTGATTGGCTGAGTCAACCTAATAAAGTGCTCAGTGTGTTACAGGGGCAATAAATGAGCTATATTTACTTCTCAGTGACAGATGGTGTTTGAGCTGGACAGTTAGCTATGCGTGCCTGCCCCATCACCCAACAGCAACCACTTCCGTACACACACACAATCCGTATCCATTTAACCATCTATCTACCTGCCATCACCTTAAAGCCTTTCCATTGACCAGAGCTGTGTCTGAACTCCACATCTCTCAGGTACGGTGGCATAAGAGGTTCAGCCTAATGGCATGGAAGCTAGTTGACAACACTTTGCTAAAGACAATTAAAGATGAGAATATTCTAGAATAAGGTTGTCATGACAATTGAGCCAGCAATGGGGTCAAAGTTCAATACAATTTGTGTCTCAACGAAGGACACAATGATGATAGCGACGATGACATCAAATCGTCCATTGTTCTACTATGAACTAAAACTCGTTGTGGTCAAATGTGATAATCGTAGTGGCAATGATCATACATCACCAAACTATGAACTGGCCTTTAGAGCTGAGTAGGCGGGGCCTGAGTAATGCCAGTCACGCTTTCATGGGTGACTTCCTCAAGCCAATGGGATGGAAAGGCGGGTTACATCAGTGGGTTTGACAGCAGCGATGAAACGCACTGACAATGGGAGGCTGGACTGGGGCCCAGCTTGGTGACAGTACACTGACAGGGGGTGGAAAGTGGGAGCTACAGGCCTAGTCAAGGACAGCCTTTATTTTTAGAATTCTAGTTTAAGCTTACAGTCATTCTGTATGCCAGCCATGACAGTTTACAGTCAACTATAGGCATTGTTACTAAAGTTGATTTCGCGCACATGTAAATCGTAGCACAGAAAAGTTCATAAACTGTTTCTGTCCCCAGAACAACACAGTAAAAATGTCTTTCTCAGCCGTTATTATCAATGTATTTAAAATTTCAGAAGAAATTAACAGGAGCTTTGTTCCACCAAAGGAATAATTACACAGCTGTATCTCATTTATAGTCCAGAGGGAACTCTCTTATAAAACTGAATCTCACATGTTACAAAGGCTTCCTTCAAAAAGATAGTGCATCCCGAATCTTTCAGGACTCTCTCGGCTGGCTAATTAGGTCTGCGTTGACTCCTCTGCAGGAGAGTAGATTATTGGAGCTGGGCACGTTGACCAATCAGATCATAGCCAGTCTCTGCATTGTGGTTGCCGTATAATTAACTATTCTGAAGCCAATGTCAAGTACAAAGCAGTGTGTGGGATGCACACAAATCCAGAACTCACTCTTTCCCAGCTCTGGCTGCACAAACAACAGTCCATTCACACCCAGCCTCTGGCCTGCTTCCAGAGACTGGTCCCAGGGAGAATGACATCATTCCTCAATAAAGGCTGCCTCAGACCAGTGCTATTGATTCTTAATGCTTGGAGACAGTCACCAAATCCCCATTGCTACCGCCTCTGAGAAAGTAGGTGCATGCCAAGGCAGGTGACAGACAAAACCAGTTTCTATCTTCTGAGAGAACATCGGAAAGAATGAAAAAGTAAAAGCACTTTTCAATCAGTGCGCTATTAAAAATGAATATTTAAATTGAAGCTAAGTTATACTATGATATTCTGATTTCTCAGTCCTTGTGGTAATGGAAGGCAGTTCCAGAAGCTGAAGTCCTCTGATGTGAGCAGTACTGGCAGGAGAGTATTGTAGTTCAGAGTTTTCTCTGGGCTAATAAATGGATATAGCTTCCTTTTGTACATTAATTATTTCCAGTCCATCAGTCTGCAAAGAGCTTAAAAAAAGAGGTCAGAGATTCTGATTCACAGGAATGTCTTAAAATGCTTAAAATATTAAATTCAACCAACTCCAAGCCATCCCTGCTGACCGTATTATTCAAGCTACCTTACTGTATCAATGGCTGCTTGTTTCCATTATCCTCTGTTGAAGAGAATGATAAGGATGACTCTTCCAAACAGCAGATCCTGGATAGGGTGCCTGTCTCACGTAGCCAGCTGCATGCTTAATGGCCAGCACGGAATCAAGTAAATTCCGTTGGTCCGTTGGTGCTCAAGAAGCCTCGTTCTTTCGTAATGTTGATGTTTCATAACCCCTCTCCAGGGATCACCAGGACTAATTAACTTCCTTGTTGATGCCATAGCTGGATTCTGCATGACAGATATACCAGAGGTAGGAAGAATCCCTTTAAAACCAGGCTTATCTAGAGTGAAAAATGAAATTATATCCTACAGCTTTATGGCCACTAAAGACTGCTGTATCGCGACATGGAACCCACATTAGAATGTGTGTAAGAACACTAATACAGCAAGGCTCAAAAAGAAACCATGTTGTCATCTTGAGCACATCGCTACGGGAGGGGAGAAGACGTCTAAATTAGGCCAAGCGGTGAATATTTTAAAAGGCTTCATTCATTATTGACAAAATGGCTTTGCCTTTAGTCCTAGTCTGGAAATCAAATCTCCCTCGAGTCCCCTCCCAGCCAGATCAAGTCTGCCTTCCTGGGAATCTCTCACCTGTGGTCCAGAACTGAGTGAGTAAACATCAGAGAAGACATGACCGAGCAAGATAATGGTAACATGCTAACAAAGGGCGGCACAGATGCTAACATGCTACTCAGCAGGCTACATATAGTATCAGACACCCTTTCATTGCTAGTAGAGGGCTTTCTCAGCCATGCAGCTGACAATTACACCTGAACCCAGTTCCCAAGGCATTGTGCCGGTGTTTATGATACTGTACTATATAAAGATGCCAGTACGGATGTTACCTGGGAACCTCAAGTTAAAAAAAGAAACACACTGGATCCTTGGTAAGAAGAAACGCTAAGGCAAAGCACTCTGTGGTAGACAAAACCCCCACTCCGCTGGGTTTTGAAGTATCTTTCATTCAGGTTGATTTCAGAGATGGTTTGGGCTTTCCGGTCCATGTCGGGAGTAAAAATGGTTTCGGAAGTGGTTGGTAGCTAGCATTGCGTGGTCTTACTCATTTCACTCCAGTTGTAATGAGATGACCCTTTTTCGGTACAGTACTCCACACTAAATAGTTCAGATTCAGAAAACCAATAAATCATACAGTGCAGCCTTCTAGAGCTGAATTAGAACCAAACCATGTGGGGAAATGCTGACACACACACACACTGCTTCACAGGGGAGTTTGGGAAGACTAAGATTAATATAAATGTAAATAAGGCCAGCTGAGTCCTCGGGACACTAGTTCCATCTGGGGACTTTGAAATTGGTTTCATTATCAATCTCCCAATACAGGCCGAAGCACTGAATGAATGAATGAATGAAGTGAGTTCATGTGTCCTCGTCTGAAAGCCGGTATCACATCACCACTGTTTCCTTCCTTCCTGGACATAAGGTGTGCTCTATCATTCTATGGTAGCGATGTCATGGGTTCATGTTTAGAACTTAAAATAATATTGTATCAACTGAAACAAAGCCTTGACAAAAAATATTACCATCCATACACTTGTATTTCATTATGAAAGTCAATATGAGATATAAGCTAGAGACTAATACCTTAAGTGTACATTAAAACTATCAATTAATACAAAAAATCTTTATTGGCAGCTTAAATAGAATCTCACTATTGCCTCAGACAAATAATTTATAAGGTAATAATAATAATAAGGTTATAATCTACAAGATGTAGACACAGACATGATCATGATACTAGGACTTAGGCATTTGCAGATTTTTATTTTATTTTATGCCACCCGGTATATGTTTATTTAGGTAAATCATTGTTAGGATCATACACCAGTCACACACCACATGGTATCTGCTGACAACCATGCACTTAACTGACAAGATTGAAGGTGGTGTCATGGAATTTATCAAAAACACAGGGAAGACACTGTTATCCCAAAAAGCACATTTCCCATTGAGATTCCTTCCTTCATCCGTCAACCTCTTCTCCAGAAATGCACACATACATCCTTTTACCTACAGACTATGTCTTCAACCCCTGAGAAACTGCTTACAAAGAATCTTTCTCTCACAGTGGCCTCGTAGCATAATGATTGTGGGAACTGGATTTGTAACTCAAAGGTTGTTGGGTTGATTCCCAGGAGAGCCACTGCCTTTGTCCCCTTGAACAAGGTAGTTAACCTGAACTGCTTCAGTGAGTACCCAGCTGCATAAATGAACTGTATGTAAAAATGTACACTATGTGAAATCACTCTGGATAAAAGCATCTGCAAATGGCCCGAAATGTAATGAGATGACATGCCCCAATTGAGAGGAATCCTGCTTGTCCCTGAATCATACAACTGCCTGCAAACCATGACGTTTAATGAGTCACCCACTGCTTTTGATTGCTTAGCCCACGTGCATACATCATTTCAGTTTACAGCATGGTTATTTGACATCATCAGGCCTGATATACAGTTGTTAATAAAGGCTACATATGAGTATGACATCACTTGAGCTGCTGATCTTGATGAACCGTAAATCTAAAAGCGCCATGACTCAGCACTTTAGACATACAACTGCACAATTTGTGACTAACAGTTGATCAGACTAAGCAGGGGACAGTTTCCCCTGGAGCATGTGGGGTTAAGGGCCTTGCTCAAAGGCCCAACAGTTGTGCAGATCTCATCAGCTCGAACCATCAACCATCCGGTTCCCAGTTATGTACCTTAGCCACTTGGCTGCAGGCCACCCCAGGCTGACTTCAGGAAATCACCTACGCAATCGCGAATAGAAAGGAAAACTAACGACGGAGCTGAACAGTTGATCTGCCTCAACCTCCCCATCATTCACCCCCCCCGAGAAGAGAAGTAGGTTTGGGTTGGACACTCACTGGTGGTGTTCCCTGACATCTGGATGATGCATTTGCTGTCCTTGCTTGTCTCCCGCGAGTTGAAGGGGCGGACTCGCACCGCCACCTTCACTGAGGCTCCTGCCATGGTGCTGCCGGCCAAGCGCTCCGCAAACACCTGAGTCCAGATCCGACGAGAGTCACAACCTGCGGGGGAGGGGAGAGACCGGTGATGAACGTGCCGATGCTACAGTCTTTATACACGACTGTAACAATACACAACTGCAATAATCCAGATAGCTCTGATCGATTCTCCTCCGCTTTAAGTGTATGAGGTTGTCTCTTAATAAGAATATTTGGATACAAGAGAGGATGATTAAAAAATAGGTGATATTATTTATTAGGAATTTTGATACAACAAACTATGGAAGCTCCCAATGCTCTTAGAGCATAAAAGTCCTTGTTATCAAGCTTCTGAAATAGTGAAAACAAAAAATAAATTTCTGGTAAACCCCTAACATATAGACAGTATATGTGTCCAAAAATGTGCACAACGACATACTAGTGCTAAAGGTACTGCAAATGCTATATTATGCTATTGTTATACATCACACAAAATAGGTTACATTGTGTTCTTCTGGTCCAGGACTGAGAATCGACTGTAGAGACATTCTGCATGAAACATTAGCTTTGGCTTCCCTTGATGCTATCAGTTTTATTGTTCAGTTTCTAGTTTTGTGTCTGTCTCCAGATGCCTTTAGTCCTCCCATTACAAGCTCATTCTTGATGTGTGAAACAGACTTCACAATCCATAATATCTTGCTAAGTGGCTTCATAAACAATGTAGAATCTGGACATAGGCCAAAGCAAAAGTCATAGCAGCAAGACCACAGCCTGTCAATCACAACTGAATAATTGAACTGGCTAAACTGAATGGTACACAAAGACAAGGGCCCCTCTGTCTGGGTACCCTGAGAAGTGGCCCTCAATGTGACAGCAATGTGTTTCTATCATGAAAAGATCATGCGTGGTCAGCTGCAGTCAGGGGCCTTAGATATCCAGTGTTGACTCGATAACAGCAACAAAGAAACTGCAGCCATTGCTAAATAGCATGCAGCTGCCTAGGATTACATCAGTCCGATACCCCAGAACCAACAATGTCACAAAAATCAAGGTTCACTCATAACAGTAAGCCTGTCGATGAGAGAGGGGATGTTGTTTCTACCATTACAGACTGCAATCAGCTGTACTGCTGTCATGAATTATAACAAGCCACAATTTCAACTGCCATAATGGATATAATCTGTTCATCAAGATATGGTAATGAGTCTATCCTCAGCATGGCAACGAGCTTCATCTGCACTACTAAATCACTTCATTTGGATCCTGATTGTCCCGATTATAAATGGACTGATGACAAATCTAAAATTCTGGAGTAGAGATTCAAATCAAGGAAAAATATGTCTTTCTCCCAAGACATATGGAGCTCACTCTATATAGTCCAGGTCAAATGCAAGGATATCTTCTGTACTGATACTTCCTGACATTTGCATGATTCTGAGTTGAAAAGCAAGGATTCACCTGACCAGCATTAAGGACAGGAAGTGTGCTTATACCATCAGATCCAATGTCAAAAACACATTCAAGGTCAAAACAAATCACAAATGTGAATTCATTCATTTTAATTCTCACATTTATCTCCACAGTAGGTTAATTAAAACTGATGAAGGAACAGTGTCATCTCAGATCTGAAAGTTATCAACCTTATTAATAAGTCTATGAATGATAATTTAGATAACATGTGATCAGCAGCAGCATTTGGTCAAACATGCTATTTTCATTAGAATATTGCTTTATAATAGGTTTTCAGTTGATTCACAAGCTGGCATGAGTACTTTGTTTGATTGGCAGTACCGTCTCATCAATAGTGGTTGAAGAGTCAGCCACGTCGGTGACCGTATGCCCTGTAATTGTAAATAAATGATATAAGAAAGCAAATAATTTTACTTCACGTTTTAGATAATGTAGCTGTTAATGGGCCACCTCTTTTTTCCATTGCATAATTTGCGATTACTGACCGCATCCGCCGATGTTTTTAATTCCCACACACCAGCATTATTTTGTAGCACTGCCATTATTACATAAAGCACTTTACACGCTACGCAGTGCACTGTTTGTTATTATTATTATTATTATTATTATTATTATTATTATTATTATAAATGTGTTTCTTTCATTACGACTATGAACGATTCAGGCCTCATATATAATTTTCCAAATATATAATTTACTGGCAGTCATAATGAAAATGGCTTCCATTGGTTTGAATGGTTTCTCGGTAGGATACAGTATTTCCCAAGAGAATTGCCCTCACTGTGGTGTAATGGGTGCGTCTACCTGCATAATGAACAGTATTTCGAAATATACTATATGGATAATCGCAATTGTACTCTAATATAAATGCATCTGTAATATAGTGGTTTTCACACGAATATAAATTTACGTTACGAATGGTATCCAGCGCGTTGATCTGATCAAATATTTTCAAGAATTTTAAAACTCGCGTTGGCTGCCTGGTGTTATTGTCTTAACGTAATTTCCGAGACTTGATACTGAAATACACGGTGTATGCTGCCGGTGAAATGGTTTCTGCGGCTCACTGCTGCTGCAAAACAGCCGGCAACAGAATACACATCGACATTCACGAATGTGAATCCTGATAAATAATGCATTATTGACAATGCGCTCGAATGACGGAGAGCTTTGCGTAAGTATAAAATCCACATTTTCTTGTCGATCGTTTCAAAAAATAATTTCTTAATAAATTACGGAGCACAAATCAACATGCTAATTACAGCAACGTAGCGGAAATAATAATAATTCTTTGCATATAGCTTAGAGCATCTGTACAAAAGAGTGTAGCCTATTCATTTGTCCGTGGGTACCCCGCTGATCGCTCTTTGGTACTTGTTTACTTCAAGGTACGAAGACGCCGTTGCCTTTACAAGCCAGTGTGATATAGGATGCAACTGTTGTCCCCACCATTTTGAAGTGAGGCCGAATTGAGTACTGCTCCGTCACAAATAATGTTGACACGCCATCAACCGCTAAGCAGTTGCAAACTACCGTTTTTTATGTAAATAATGAAGATGACAATAGATATAACTGAAAGGGATCATATTTTATAGTTCGTAAATGTAGGCTAATATATCCGGAAATGGATGAACCAAACAGTGTTAAATTGGACATATAAATATTTTAGCATTTTTCCAGTTTCAAGAACTGTGTCCAAATGTAATCTATCCCTGTTAGTTAGATCACTCTGGTTGTAAATAAAAAGCAGCCCCGTATGTGGAAAGTGTTCTGTTTGGTGGATGTGTTTGAATTCATTACATTCTCGCCAGTGAATGACAGTGCATTTCTCTACCCCTAACCTGCAATTATAATTAAGCTCACAGAATGCGTTTACTGGGGGGCAAACATCTGTTACAGTGCCTATTAAAATCCCTGATTACCATCCCCCATACATGGACTGAGATGTCCACAGCCCCACAATGGACACACAAACACAGGCGCACCCCAAGAATTCCGCCCAACTCGGATTCCGGCAAACAAATATACATATGATCATTAAACAGACAAACTTAGATAGATAAAGATAAAATATTAAGAGCAATCTTACCTTCCTGGTGTGATGTTCCGGTTTGTTATCAGTAGGCAGTTATATTAAATGGATCCCAGGCTGTATTCTTATCTCCACAGTGTATTATTGTTTCCCCAGTGCTGCCTCAGCTGACAGCTTGCCTCGTGCCCCTGAGCCAAAAAGCTGACCCCAGGCAGAATAGACCCGAGGTGGATGTAGCCAGATGGGCTCTTGGGCCTGCTTTGCAGTGGTTTTCTTGTGGAGGCTGGGGCTTGTGTGTTCTACAATCCAAAAGCCAAAATGGCTCTGATGATTGACTAAGGCAGAGATGCTGAGCTGCACTGAGTCAGTGACATCATCACGGAGGGAGGCAGCAGCATCAATGCAGCAGAAAGAGAGGGGAGGAGAGAGAGGGAAGAGAGAGAGAGTAGGAGGGGTAACAGAGAGAGAGAGAGGAAGAGAGAGCCATTCATCTCCCTGGGGAAATTGTGCACATGCGAAAAACACACTGCCATACTCGGAGAGACATTGTGTGTGCCCCAAGGTACACTACTACACAGAGTAATTGTGTGTGCATGTGCGTGTGTGTGTGTACATGTGTGCATATGCACTTGTATGCGAATGTACACACAAAGTACACATATTTATTCACCAAGACAAGAAATAATAACATTTATTCTTTTGAACTTGATATTTCACACCGAAATATCAAAATCGGTGCTTCACACCAAAATACTGATCTGAGAAGAAGGTAAAACATTGCAAGAAGCCATTTTACCTTCACACAATGCATCAGGATAGATAAAATAAACAGGTTTACAGGTGTACTGTAATTAGTAATTACCACTCATTATTAACTATTAGTAAGTATTACAATTTGTAATTATCAACAATAGTAGACATCTAGACCATAGCCATATATTCAGGTTAGCGGTTTATCTAGGGCAGTTTTGTCTTCTGCAATTCATTCATGCTTCTGGAAGTCAGCTATCATATTAGCCCTTCACAATCCTCAATCTACAACAATTGCTACTAATTAAGCACAGGCAATGACTGACAGCAATATCAAGTAGTGCTTTCATTGAATAGAACCCCACTCAGCAGGGATTTTTACAGCTCTAGGTGGTTTCTTACTCCAAAGCAATTGGAATAAGAACCACTTTAGTGACCACTTTATTAAGTAGACCTGTACACCAGCTTGTTAATGCAAAATATTTTATCAGCCAAACATGTGGCAACAACTAAATGCATAAAAGCATGCAGACATGGTCAAGAGGTACAGCTGTTAATCAGACCAAATGTCAGAATAGGAAAGAAATGAAGAAATGTGTGCAGCACCTGAACTCCAGACACTCTACATTGCATTAAATTAATGGCATTTGGCAGACGCTCTTATCCCGAGCGATGTACAGTTGATTTGACCAAGCAGGAGACAAGGTTAAGAGTCTTGCTCAAGGGCCCAATGGCTGTGCAGATCTTATTGTGGCTACACCGGGATTGACCTTGCGGGCCCCAGTCATGTACCTCAACTACTACGCTACAGGCCGGCTGCTACTCTACATCCCTCAATATGGAATTTAGTTTCATGCATTAAACCTATAGGCCAGCCTATAGCATGTCCCTATAGTTGGGTTCCTCCCAAGGTTTCGTCCAATCGGGGAGTTTTTTCTCACCACTGTTTGAGGGTTTTTCTCCCCAAAGAGTCATTTACCTCAAATGCTATTAGGGGCTTAGGGCTGATATGTTTAATTCTCTTCTGTGTTACTCTGTAAAGCATCTTTGTGACAGTCTTCTGTGAAAAGCGCGATACAAAAATAAATTGAGTATAATTTAACCTAAGTGATTTTGATGTGGAATGATTGTTGATGCCAGACAGGGTGGTTTTTCACACACAGAGTTTGCAGAGAATGATGCGAATAACAAAAAAAACATCCAGTGAGCAGCAGTTCTGTGGGCAGAAACACATTGATGAGAGTGTTTAGAGGAGAAGGGCCAGACTGGTCGAAGCTGACAGGAAGGTGACAGTAACGCAAATAACCACGCATTACAACAGTGGTATGCAGAAGAGCATCTCTGAACACACAAAGTGCCAAACCTCTAAGTGGATAGGATACAGCAGCGGAAGACTTAAGTCTAAAAAACAAGTAATAAATACCTAATAAAGTTGATAAAAGGAAATCATATTACAGCACCTGCAGAATTTTCAATGAGACTAATCATAACAATTGAATAGTTTGCTGTTGCATAGGCTTACAAAAATGAAAGGCTAAACTCTAAACATATTTTGTGATTACATTAATCATGGTCAGTTGTTCGATGGTGATTTTACCAAAGAGGTGCATCTTTCTGCATCAACAAAGTTAGTTAAACAGACGAGTATTGGCTTTCCAACTGCACCAAATTGTTATTGTGTAAATTCACAATGTGAACAATACATGTTTTTGTAAGGGGGGAGTGGGGTCGGAGGACCAAACGCAACCGAGTTCAGTTCTAAAAGTTACGCACAAGACGTGAGATAACCAGTGATATTTTCTGGGGGCATCCCTAGAGTCAAGGGCTACACCCCAGAGGAGGCAAACAAGAAAGGGACTCCCCTCCAATTAGCCAACCAATAAAACCTATCAAAATGGTAGAGAAGTTTAATCTGAGTGAGGAAACAAACGGTAAGGAAACTCAACCTTACGTCCTACAGATTATGGTGGCCGTAAAACGAGGAGAGTAGAACATAGGTACGCCTATAGGAGATGCCTACCCAGGCTCCCAACTGCGTTATAGCCTACCTAGGACCGGAACGGTAACGTCATAACGAAAGACATACAAGATAACCTGTCTGATTCCACAGCAGGAATACTGGCCCCAACACTAGAACACACAACAACCTTTAAAATCCAATTCCCTGACAAAACAGGATTACTTTAAAAAGAGACGGGAACTCATGAAACACATTAACCCTATTTCAACAACCGAAGCAGAACACCTATACTGAGCCTAGAATACAGAAAACAACATTACATTCACCCTACTTCAACAACCGAAGCAGGATGCTTATACCAGAAAACATTACGCCTGGAATGCCCATGACAAAATAGGATTATTTATACAATAGCAAAAAGCGCAAACAGCCACGCGGGTATCAAACACAGAAATCCCTGGTCACCGAGAGTTGCAGAGCTCTCCAACCGAGTGAGACTTAGTGAAAAGCCATACTAACAGCAAACATACAGCTACAAAAAGATTCTGACGGGGTCTACATTCCCAAAGGAATCCCATCCCCCAACTGTCAAGTGCCTGCCATTTGTGCACTAAAAATAAAAACGTGAACGTGTAGATGACCATACACATTCACCTAAGAAGATCACAAACTGCTGCGTGTTCAGCTCCCTTGACCGTGAACTCCATGGGTAAATGATCCTGGTCCGTGCACACCTCACATTAGTCCACAAACAAATTAAAAAGTCTAGCAGTGATGAAGTATGACAAACAACCCTTGGTTAACTAAGACGTGGGACTTAAATAGAAAGGCGCACAGCTGACCCTCATCAGCAATCAGACCACGCAGCAGCAGACAATTGGAATTGGTAGTCAGCACGAGGGTATTGATTACCTGCCAAAGTAAACTAATCATCAAATTGGCAAAAATATGACAAGTGCGCCCTGCGGTAGTGTCTGGAAATTACAAATTGAGAACCGTGACAGTGCATTTGGCATTAAGCCTTTCATTGTTTAATTTTTTGCAGTTTTCTAAATGCAAATGCAGTCACATTGTTGAAATAATCCTCAAAGTTCAATAGGGCATTATGAGACACTGTCCACAATTGAGCTGTAACTAAAATCATCAAGGTACACAGTGTTTTCAAGAATAATTTTCAAATTGGATTCAACTGATTTTCCTTGCTGAACAAATCAACATATTCAGGGCAGCCTGTAGCGTAGTGGTTAAGGTAAATGACTGGGACACGCAAGGTCGGTGGTTCTAATCCCGGTGTAGCCACAATAAGATCCGCACAGCCGTTGGGCCCTTGAGCAAGGCCCTTAACCAGGGGAGGATTTTCTCCTGCTTAGTCTAATCAACTGTACGTCGCTCTGGATAAGAGCGTCTGCCAAATGCCAATAATGTAATGTAATGTAATGTAATTCAAGGAACATTTCCACCATTTCTTACATGCCTATTTAAAAATGTACATAATTGAGGATCGTCAACTTTTTCAAGTGGAATGTTTGCAAGATGGGATGGATGATAGATTACATTACATTATTGGCATTTGGCAGACGCTCTTATCCAGAGCAACGTACAGTTGATTAGACTAAGCAGGAGACAATCCTCCCCTGGAGCAATGCAGGGTTAAGGGCCTTGCTCATGGGCCCAACGGCTGTGCGGATCTTATTGTGGCTACACCGGGATTAGAACCACTGACCTTGCGTGTCCCAGTCATTTACCCTAACCACTTTTCACTTACAGAGGATTCCCCCTCAGCAGATCTCAATCATGATTTTTGTCTTAGTCAAAGCAGTGTACCAGGAGGATACTGTTACACTCATGCTTTTTTGTGTCTGACATGTGGTCCCTCACATTCCTTCTAATCACAAGGTATAGCCTATTATGTCAACCAATTGTTTTGTGAGGGTCACAACATTTGTCAATTAGTCAGATGATTGTGACAATCCAATGCCTTTACATTTTTATTATTTTGGGTCATGTGTCCTAGGTAAACTGGGGCACATTCAATCGGAAAATGTTTTGCTACATTTTGCTATGGTTTCAGGGTTGAATGATATGCTTTCTCCTAATGGTATGGAACATTTTGCAACTAGCTTTGAGGTATGTTTGCTCCCGTTTGGTGGGTGTGTCAGGGGTGTAGCCCGACTCAATAATGATGTAGGCCTATGCTTTACCAACCTCGGTCAGTCCGCCCAAGGTTTGCAAGGATGTTCAATGCGCCACCGTTTTCATTTAAATAAAGGTTTTGCTACATTTTGTCAGAGCTTAACGTGACCCTGGTAGACTTTAACGCCCTGCCTATGCCCATGGTGAATACATTTATATCAGATTCTCCATAATTCAAATCCAAATTTGGAATGACTGTTTACAACTGTATGCCCATCATCCCATTATTTCAATAGAGGTTAGCCAAGGCATCAGCTGGCAGCAGATCATTTCTCTTCCACTATGGAATCTAGGGTATCCAATCATAACTGAAAATGACTGGTGTGTGTGTGTAGGTTTTTTTGTTTTAGCCCAAGACTAGGAAACATGGTAAAGCTGGAGCAGGCAGACTGCAGGCATCCAACCAACCAGAGGTGCTAATGAGTCATAAAGCAGGAGATAGCTTAATCCCTTCCTCTTTGAGCAATGCTACAGTATGACCAAATATGTGTCACACTACAAAACTCTGGCCACAGTTATCATGGGCCAGGCTAGGCAGGCATAGTGTATTATATCAGTAGAGTACAGAGTGCAATGTATTTATTTTCATAAAGAGATTATCATAAGATATTATGTTTAGTTACAAAATACTTACGTATTTTTGAATAGTTCAAGATGTATGAGGGTTCCATGATGTATTGCTGCTTCTACTGTATAATCACATCCATCCATCCATCCATCCATCCATCCATTATCTGAACCCGCTTATCCTGATCAGGGTCGCTGGAGCCTATCCCAGCATACATTGGGCGAAAGGCAGGAATACTCCCTGGACAGGTCGCCAGTCTATCGCAGGGCACACACACCATTCACTCACACAGTCATACCTACGGGCAATTTAGACTCTCCAATCAGCCTAACGTGCATGTCTTTGGACTGTGGGAGGAAACCGGAGTACCCGGAGGAAACCCACGCAGACACGGGGAGAACATGCAAACTCTGCACAGAGAGGCCCTGGCCGACGGGGATTCGAACCCAGGACCTCCTTGCTGTGAGACGGCAGTGCTACCCACTGCACCATCCGTGCCGCCTGTATAATCACATATTAAAGGAAATGTGAGTTATTCTTGCTTGTTGTATACTGCCTGATTTCAGCACAATATTGAAAAAAGTGACTTTCACTTTACAAAACAATTCATTTGAAATAGTAAATTTTTGGCCCAAGTGACCAATTTTATGTAATTAGTCCCTCACCAGGTTCAATCACTCTATACATTAGCTTTATTTTTTACTTTCAATTATCATCAAATTAAGAAATTGCATATAGTAGAGGTACAGTATAATATATACCTTTGTGAAGTTCCCACTTATAAATAAACACTTATAAATAAACATCCATATTTCATATCTTGCCCTTTAAGACAGGGTGGAGTCACGGATAAATGATGACGCACTGTTTGTGGTGAAAAGAATGGGGCTGGGTAGAATCCATTGTTAATGAGGTTTACTTTAATAGAGGGTAATACATGAGGACTGTCTTTTTGCTGGCTCTAGAAAGTACCACAGTGAGGCATTCAGGGAAGAGTCAAGTTTCAGCCTGACAAAACAATACAATTGTGCTGTCCAACCTTGCCCTCCACATCGTCTCTCTCTCCCGCTCCCACACACTCCTGCTGCAATGAACTGTATGGACTGTATACTTTGGGGTGTACCTTGTGGTATATGCATAGTTAAATAAGAACATAGTATAATGCATAATGAGGTAACAAAGCTGTTACTAGCCTCTTCTCACTTAATGCTCGGTTCAGCTCTTGGAGTGAGCACTTAAATTTGTTTTATTGAGAGACGGTCTATGCCTAGATATGCCCAGTTTAGGCACTGCTCTTCTCATTACATGAGAGCTCAAGTCATCCTCAAGTTCCCGATGTAGATATGTTCACTGATTATATTACATTTGCGATTGAAAAATTCTGTCTTATTGACACTGAAAGGATATTATTACTTCAACTATTCTTGATGTTTTTTAATAACTGAGGCCCTTCTGTCTGGTCTAGCACTGCAGTTTTCCAATATTGGTTCGCACAGGCAAGCCTATTAAACACAAACAAATACTAAAAAAACTAAGAAAATAACTTTTGCTATTGTTTGATATTGCAAACAAGAGATACTAGGTTTTTAAGGCACTGTAGGTACACATATAGTAGACAGAGGAGGAGGCATGGCCCTTTCTTGATTTGTCTCATGGTGTTCTGGTATTCTCGATTTAGCAGAGTTGAATCCTGAATAATTTATCAGCTGAAAGAGCTACTGCTGTCAGCCTAGCCCAGACTTGTTTTCTTAAAGGTATCCACTGCCTTTTGAGGGTTGACAACTGGTAGAAGCTGACAGGTAGCTAGTATGTCATGTTTGAAAGATACATACAATACATACATACATTCCAATCATTCACTCCTCAGTGACCAAAATTAAGATACAAATCCATACCATAATTTCCTTAGGGCTATTTATTTAGCTTTTTTAGAACATTTGATTGTATTATAAAGACATTTGATCACAATCATTGACAGGTTTGAGCTTAGACTATCCATCAGAGGCAAACAGTTCAGTAGCTGGTTACCTTGCAGGCTCACTGCCAAATAAATTGACTTGCCATCTAGCACAATCTAGCTGATGCAATTTAACACAAATGCCAATGGTATGACCTACTTGGTAGACAGCCTTAACAAGCAGCATACAATTTCTAATGCATAATAAGACATGGGTCGATCCCCATTCTGTAATTATACCAATTGTGCAGCTGAAATTGCACTGGTAGACATTATTATTGATTATATTGAATTTGCAGCCCTAAGTCCAGCTCTTGCAAACTGAGATAGTGTCCATTTGTAGTTCATGGTTAATCTGCATACACTGAAGTAGGCAAAAATCAAAGACCAATGAACTCTTATCACTAACTACACACAAGAGAGGGAGGAGGAGGGGCTACTGCTGAGGTGTACAGACCAGCATTATCTCATAGGCAAAGCGAGATTCTCCACATTTCACTGAATATAACACAGAAATATAGCCACAGAGATGGAGCCAGGGTCACCAATCAGTGCTGTGAGAAGCCAAAGGGTGCTGTGTGGCAATGACATTCGCCCTGCCCTCATCCTTATCAGAGAGGGGAAAATATGTCAGATTCTTCCAGACACCAGCCTCAATGTGGACGCTGCATGTGAGGTAGGAAAAAGGAAAAGATGGCACACTGTGCTCCCTCTGCTGGCGAGTTGGGGTATGAATACAGTATGGGTCATTCAATGGTTGTAGTCTCAAAATGTGACAACTGGCTCTTCACAGAATATGTGGCTGATCTGTCCTTTTGTTCTCCACAGTGACGTAATATTAAAGCACAGTCCGACAGTGAATAGGTGTGGTGAAAATGTAATTGGTTGTGCAGAAATATTTCTGCGAGGCTATTAAAAAATATTCCCTGCGACATTTTTTGTCTTCTGTTATAGTTATGATAAAAGAAATATACGAAATAGTGCATTAGTATCAGAGGTGTATGAGCTGCGTATGATTTATATAATTATCTGTAAAGTGCCACTTGACTGTTTTCTAGTTGTTTCGGTTACTGTTGTTGGTTTAGTAATCGGTGTTTTTTGGTTTGTTGTTTCAGCTTATTATCTCCGCGGTTGCGTCGTTGGTTAAGACGTGTGATTTCTCGTGGCCATGCTGGTTGACCAGCTCCTACCCAGCTCAATTTTCAAGCTAGTAAAGATGGCATTGCTGGATTTTACGCCAGGGCTGTTCTCTTATTTAGCCTGTTAGTGTTGTTTGTTTTATAGTCGGTTTTTTAGTTTGTAGTTTTAGATCATTTATCTCGACGGAAAGTTTGTCGTTTGTATGACTGGTTGTTTAGTCTATTCATTTACTAATTAGCAGGGCATGTGGTTTCGTCTGGAGCATGTTTTTATTCATGTTATTATTATTCTTAGTGGTCCTACTGTTGCTCTTTTATGTTTTCAGGGCTAACTTTAATAAATTATTTAAGTTAATAAATAGCATTATGCCCTCACATAGAAGGGGTACTTCTAACTCCAGTAATTGTTTCTTACATTTTTAAACATTGAGATACATTTTTGGTGATCTATTATGATCTGCCTAGAAGGTCCGTCTTGACTTCCAGTAGGATTTGAGGGTGCTGCTCTAATATTGGGATGTGTTGATAAAAAGTAGCAAAGCACTGAAGAAGTGTTACTTGAATAAGACAGGTGCTTGTCACAAATCATGCACTGCACCGCTTGCTGGAAATAGTCCCATACAAAAGATGTCTTAAATTAACATTCCGCTATTAATAATATCTTTACAATATCTCAAATGGTCTCTCTTATCTGGTGGAAACCGACAATTTGTGGGGTGTTTGTACCATTATCATGCATTTTGGAAGTTTCTGGGCGGGAAAATGAGTTGATCGGGAATTCTGTGTTTTTCCAAGTTCTCCCTAATAGAGGAATATCTGAGTGAAATAACCTCTGATCCTAGATCTGTAATAGCAAAAACATTGACAGCTACTGGTTTGAGACACCACTAAAAGTGGTAAGTGTGACATCCCTGTTGTAACAAAGGTTTCTGTGATCACATGATTTCAAACAAGCCTGGGAGCAGTGCTTCAAAATATTATTGATTTGAAAGCTTGACATTGTGGCGACATGAGGATTGACATAACATCTGCTATCATTGTTTTTTTTTCCTCATCAAATAAAATAAAGAAATATAAATGTATATCATCACCACTGCTATCTGTGTTTTTCCCGCTCTGGTCTGTTCCTCTCTCCCTCACAGAAGGCAACCATGCCATCACCATCCTTGCCATAACCTCTCCAAACGCCCATACCCCTTGCAGTCCTTCAGTGATGGCTTCACGATTGCAGGGGGCTATGGAACTGCCAGTCTGCCACCCAGGATGCAGACTGCATCTCAGCCCTTCTCTCTCTTGGGTGCACAGAGACCAAGATCACCCTGACAACATGGCAACCCTTGCTGCACTCTCTTCCATCTTCTGCTTTTCTCACACCCCCCAGCCATTTGGCCATGTAGGTCACACAAGTGTTTTCATCTCCCCTCCCTGGAAATTCTCTGTCTACCCACTTTCTCAGCTCCCTCCCTTCTCTCCTCTTGAGTGTGATGCTGTCAATGTCACTCATCCCGCTAATCGCTACACTGCTGTTATCTATTGCACACCAGGACACTGGCCCTTAGGGCTCTGTTCTTGGTCACTTCCTCTTCTGCCTCTACACCAGAACTCTAAGTCATCTCTAGCCATGGGTTGTCATATCATTGCTTCCCATGCTAATGACACTCCTGCCCCCCAAACTGTTGCATGTCACCAGATCAGCTTGCATGAATGACATCCAGAGCAGGTTGTAAAACTGCTAACTGAAGCTCAACCTGGTAGGATCCTCTACCTCTCTGCCTCTCCTTCATCAAACCTCTGCATCACCCTGGGTGATACCACACTGTCCTCTTCATCCACAGACCTTGGAATGGAGGTGGACAGCAGACTGACCCTGTGGACATTAGTCATAAGAGAGGCATGCAGATTCTTCCCTCATAACATCAGGAGGGCCCATCTCTTCCTCACCACATACCCAGTTTTGGATCCAATTGCTGATTCTCTCCTGACTAGACAACTGCCACTCTCTTCTTGCTGGCTCCCCAGATTCTGCCATCAGGCCCCTCCAGCTCATCCAGAATGCTGCTGATCACCTGTTCAGCAACCACCCAAAGCATTCTCACCTCACCTCCCACTTCTCACTTCCCTCCACTGGCTACCTGTTTCAGCTCGCATCAAATTAAAAATTAAAAACCTGGTCGCTAAAGGAACTGCTCCAACTTACTTTTAGGAGATCCTCCTTACAGACCTCTTCCTCTTCCTGCAATTTCAGCATGCCTGGCTCCTCCTGCTTTGCGTGACTGCACTTCCAGGGCACACCAGCTGTCTATCCTGGCCCCCCAGTGGGTATGACCTCCCCAATCAATCAGAACAACAGAAAAACTTCCGACCTTCCACTGCAGACTGAAGACCCCCCCCCCCCCCCTTCAAATTATAGCTTGGTTCCCCCCTGTCTCCGCAAAATATCTCTATAACTTCTCCCAATGGCTTGACTACTGTGGCTATGATTACTTACACTTCTATTGACTGCACTTCTAATTTGTTATTGTTATTAATTTCATTGAGTTATTATTTTGCCAAGTTGTACATCTTGCTATTGTGTAATCCTCTTGTGTTTTCCCTAATAGGTTTAACTAGTTTACAGTCAATCCTAGGCTTTCAGATGTGTGGTCTCTAAGTATTTACCTCCCATCTCTAGGTTTCTCTTAACCCTGATTTATGCACTGGTCTTCTCCTCGTAAGCTGTGCAGGATAACAGCGCCTGCCAAATGTCAGCAATGAAAAAAAAAAAAGAATTTGATGAAAAGATTAAAAAAGCTGATACATAGACATAATGTTTGCTGAAATTGGAGCACTTATAAGAGTGTGCTTGATGGATAGACTAGACTCCACCTTGCCAAACACCAGTGCACTAGTTTTTTTTTTTGCTTACTGAAATCTCATTCTGTTGGAAGGTTTTGGATGTGGGCGACATGCTGGTGATGCCAGGTATTGTGGATTGCCATGTCCACGTGAACGAGCCCGGCCGCACCACCTGGGAGGGCTACTGGACTGCCACACGAGCTGCAGCCGCGGGAGGGGTCACCACCATAGTGGACATGCCTCTGTAAGCACACAGCACTCTTCACAACCCTGGTCGATACAGGCTACAGTCTGGTTTAGATAGATGTATTACAGAGAAACAGTTATCTGACATTATACATCGTTTAGTATTCCTATGTAAGTTAGAGGGAAGTGTACTTGCACCGATGATCCTGCTCCCAACTCTAAGCTCATATTAGCGAACTGAATTTATTCATTTTGTACTTGTAATTTGAAACTACTAATTAACCAATTCCAGTAGTTCAGTAGTAATATTTTGTGTATGTTAAATATGGTTTGCGTTTTTGATTTCATATCACTGTAGAGGTTTCTGTTTACATACTGTATGTCTAGACTTAAACAGCAAGACTGTAATATGTATATTTACTCTATGGTACCCCTGGTTTTCTGCTGTGTAATAGCAGTTGTTCCAATGCAGAAATTGCCTTGGCCTTCCTGGTAACATTACTTTGCTTTATAGGGCAGCATATCTCTCTCAGTCACCATAGTTGACTGCCTGAAGCAGAGCTGACTGCTGGCATTTAAGGCCAGAACTATCCCTGGGCCAGACAAATCAAGTCGCAATTCATTTTAATTTTTTTTGGAGCACTTTGGGGCCACAAGAATATTCTTGTCTCAGGGCTCTGGCCTGAAGGTTCAATTATCGTGTGATTAACTGTGGTCTTTCGGCCATTAAAAATATATTATTAAAAAGATTCATGATTAAAATAATTGTAAATGCTTGTGCAGTGTATTGATTTTTCACATTTAAAGAAGTTGAATGATATTTAGAATATAGTACTATATTAAATGAACAGGATGCATTCTAGATTCATATGCACTGATCTAATTTTACTCATAGGCAGGTTCCGAATGAAATGAAAACAAATTTGATTTCTAAAATATAATATAGTTGAAAATGGAATATTATATTTAACACTGAGAGATGTGAAAATCATTCAGAATTTATGTCATCACATCAATCCCAATCTCATAGCAACAGCATACCCCCTACCACCACCCTTAGCAACTTCCAGGAGAAGATGAAAGCAGCCACTGGACAGTGCTTTGTGGATACAGCATTTTGGGGAGGGGTTATCCCAGACAACCAGGTAAATAAAGACCCCCCTGTTCTGTTTTTGCCTCAGGTACATCTCTAAGTCCCAGTGGTTTGTCCATCTATATAATCAAATTGCACCATTAGTGCACTTAAGTACTGATAAGCCCACATTTAAGGCACTCTCTAAAATGAACTGATCTATAGAGATCAATACAGCTGACGGACCTTTTAATGTATCTATTGGCATGGGTAGGCATTGGATCGGTCTAATGCTGTGGTTGTAAATTACTGCAGCGTGGGAATGCCATCAATTGTTCTTGCCATTCAGTGCATTGCAGCATTTGCTTTACTCATTTCTATCTCACTGAGCGATGAAGCACCCTTGATGTTGAAGAGTGAGCTCAATTGATGCTCTCAGCAGAGCAGTAGTTCAGTTAAAGGGGCAGTTCACCCAAAAATGAAATTAAGGGTGTCAAATTACCCTGAGAAGTATCCGTCTCTCCATATAATTTAGCTGAATTGTGGGTTTTCTAGATATTCACTGCAGCTTGACCTGATAAAACAGACCCTGCTGGTCCATCTTTGTGTGGCATCAAAGCCCCACACACAAGTCTCTTTCCAGGTTATTCACGAACATCCACAGAGCTTAATTTGCGAACTATCCATTTTTAGGTGAACTGCCCATTGAAGGGAATTTTACTTGAACAGAGCTGTGGGAAACCTGTCATTCCTCCAGTCTGACCAGTTGTCTTCTGTTGGCCTGCTGTGGCTTTGGTCTCCCCAGCTGGAGCTCCAGCCCATGATCCAGGCCGGCATTGCTGGTTTCAAGTGCTTCCTGATCCACAGCGGGGTGGATGAGTTCCCACACGTGACCGACAGTGACCTGCACATAGCCATGAAGCAGCTGCAAGGCACTGGGAGTGTTCTGCTGGTGAGCCCATCCCCGCTAATGCACCACACGGGCCATTAATGCCACCTGCCACAGGAAATGAAAGCACCACATAAACCCCAAACATCACCTGTCACAGGAAACTTAGGTACCACACAGGCAACCAATATCACTTGAAGCCGGAAATTAAAGTATTACATACCCGTAGGCCAATAATATCGCCTCCCACAGGAAATGAAAGCACCACTAGGCCAAGACTGTCACCATAACAGCTGTTAAGGATACAGCTTTGTAAATCTTAACAAAACATGATGTAGTGTTTGAACTCAGAGGCCATGAACTGTACACCAAGGACCACCATCAAGGGTCTCAAAAAATAAGATGGCTGTCATAAACACATAAATCAAGTCTACTCAAGCAGCGTGGCTATCTGTGTCTCTCTATTACAGTTTCATGCAGAGAGGGAGGTCGAACAGCCATCAGAGGAAGATGGAGGTAGGACCTCATCAGTGGGTCTGGTTATTGAGTGGCCATAAATCAATTGCTTGTATCATTGCATAAATCAATTGACAGCAAAAAAGCAAAAATCTAGCGACACAGAACTTCAGTGATGGTCATGTAACCATTTGGCAAGCATTATACAGGTAGAGAATATGGCTCTCAGCACAATTTATATTGATATATGTGGCAAATATAACAACAGCTCACAGCGTCTCTAAAAGGGCTGATATCTCCAAGTCACCACTGCAGATCCCAGTGAGTACTCCACATTCCTGAAATCCAGACCGGACGCCATGGAGCTCGAGGCCATCAAGACCGTTGCACAACTCTGCCAGCAGTACCAGTTAGTGTCTTCACGCTTCAGCCGGGGCAAAGGGGTTGGGAGCAGGGAGGGTAAACGGGTGCTCTGCTTCCTCCCCGCCTGCAGGGTGCGATGCCACATCGTGCACCTCTCCTCCACCCAGCCGTTGGAGGTCATTCAGACTGCTCGAAAAGCAGGCGCCCCTCTCACGGTGGAGACCACCCACCACTACCTGACCCTCTCAGCTGAAAACATACCCTCCAAGGCCACTCAGTACAAGTGCTGTCCGCCCATCAGAGGACAAGCCAATCAGGTGAGTGCTGACCGTCTGACAAAAGCGATTGAGAAAAGATCTTGGCTGGATATTTGGTTTTAAATCGACTGCATTTAGTATATGTCACTTTTATCCAATATGACCTATTGAACTGTGGCTGGGATTCCGATGGTGAATTGCACAATAGACTCAGGCAGGAAGAGTACCAGCCAACATGATAACCCTGGGAACATTATTCCTTATTCAGAGCAACTAACAATGCCAGAGAACACCCACCTGAGTATCAGGAGCAACAGTGCCAGACCTGGCAAACAACAGTCCCAGACCAGAAAGCTTGTATGCAACTAAAACACTAATTGCATGTTAACTATGCTAACCTAGATCCATAATACAAATTGTGAATACAAACAGATAACATTCATCATGTCATGTCCAAGTGTACAGTAACAGGTGGCTGATATTATAGAACAATCCTTTCCACTTTGCCCCTCGAGAGGCAATTTCCACCTATTTTGTACTAGTCCTATAAAAGTGTCAATATCACAAAAACTATTTACTGCACACACATGGTGGATACTTAAGTTAAAGAAGAGGCTTGGGCCATTCATGAATTTTAGACACATTTTTACGCCAGAGCATGTACATGCAGTGTACACAAAAGGTGCACTAAAATACAGAATAATTACAAAACACCTTATGTTTTTATAGTTTAGCACTGAATATTTCTATTTCTAAGTCAAGGACCAACCTGGAACTACTTTATATTTATATTATATTTGTGCACAAGCCTGATGTCAACTTGTGTACAAACTATAATAAAGATATCAACAGGCATTCAAATTCCACATGATCTTTCCAAAAACTGCACCCAGATGTCCTCAAGTGTCCCAAAATCTCTCCAAATACAAAACATCTGCATATCTTTTTGTCCAGACACATGAATGATCAGGAAAGCTTCTTTTTGCTTATTTGATTTTTGATACAAAATGTAAAGAAAATTAACCTTCACATGTGTATTATTCACATATGTGATAGTATGTTTTTTTAATAGTTTTTAATCGTAGTACTACTGTACATATTTTCAAATGTTGGAATAGTTATAAAGCCAGGAGTGAAACACTGTATAAAAAGTAGTTATTCCATATTTTCAACATAACCTTAGGCATTTGACCTTTGCATGGGAACTTTTATAAAGATCCTGCCTCTATGTCTGGTTACGATTTTGCCTCTCTACAGGAACAGCTGTGGTCAGCGCTGAAAGCTGGTCAGATTGACATGGTGGTGTCGGACCACTCCCCCTGCACCCCCGACCTCAAGAGGCTGGACAGTGGGGATTTCATTCAGGCGTGGGGTGGGATCTCCTCCCTGCAGTTTGGTAAGTCTGATAGCATGACAACATAACAGACACAGGCCAGGGCAGAGCCAGGTCACAGGCACATTGATTACAGGGAACAGCAAAACAAAGAGATGATAGTCAGAGTCAATATGCTCTAATGATCAACAACACTAAGTGAACTCTGTGCAAATGAGCATCTTTGCTTTCAGATAAAATGCTACATGTGATATAATATACTGTACACCCCCACACATGCACACACTAATGATCACACACTAGAAACCTTCACTGGTTCTGCTCTTTGTTTAACTCTCAGTTCCATTGCAGTGCAAAGTCCACATAGGAGCAAATAACAAGTGCAATGCAGAACTTGTTTACAAGCCAGTATAATTATTTACTGCAGGGAAGCCAAGGCTGAAGGATGTGGTCAAAGTCCCTGTTCTAACATCAACCCAACTGGCTGAAAACAATACCACTGACTGACAATGCAGGGTTAATTAAACATAATTTGGAAATATATATATACCACAAAGATAATTTCCAAGATATAGTCTGTGTAATATGGACATACAGTGCCCTCCATAATGTTTGGGACAAAGACCCATCATTTATTTATTTTCCTGTATTTCACTACACTCCTGTTGTACTCAATGGAAAAAATATTCAGGGGAAACAATTATTTTTGTACCTACTGGATATCTGGCAGCAGCACGGTGGTTTGAGGCTCATTTGATACCTTGGACCCTTGATGACTCAAAGTCATTTAGCGAACAAATGTGCTCCATACTTCAGCATAATTTACAGCTGAATCTAGTCCCAACATCCAATTTTTTTGAGATCCATTCAGAGGCAAATAAATGAATGACGGGGTCTTTATCCCAAACATTATGGATGGCACTGTATATGTCACTTAATTGCAATGTCATTATAGATGCTAATTAACCTTCTTTATATGGTATCAAAATGTCATCACCTCCTTGTCATCACCCACACTGCCTATGATTTCAGGCCTGTCTCTGTTCTGGACCACGGCCAGTAAGAAAGGCTTCTCACTGCCTGATGTGGTGAGGATCCTCTGCCAGAAACCAGCACAGCTCTGCTGCCTTGACAAGCAGAAGGGAGGCCTCTTTCCAGGTTATGATGCTGACCTTGTTATCTGGGAACCAGAGAAAGTGTTTGAGGCAAGTTATAGGTTTTCACATAATTTTTAAATTACATTACATTACTTTAATGGCATTTGGCAGATGCTCTTATCCAGAGGGACGTACAACAAAGTGCATACCCATAACCAGGGATAAGTGCGCTGAAAGACCCTAGAGGGAAGTACAATTTCAACTGCTACCTGCACAACAAAGATAAGGACCAGGGCCTGTTTGAATCATTTTTTAATTTTTTTAAAGAAACAAACAAACAAACAAACAAACAAAGCAAAAGTATGACCAAAGCCCTTAACTAGCCAAACACTGCTTACCTAGCCAAACTAAATATACTGATACACAAAAAAGTAAATCACAGAAAGACAACAATTAAGGTTCACAGGGAGGTAGGGAGGGATGGAGAGAGGTGCTGCTTGAAGAGGTGCGTCTTCAGTTTGCGCTTGAAGGTGGGGAGAGATTCTACAGTTCTGACCTCAACGGGGAGTTCGTTCCAAGACCGTGGAGCCAGAACAGACAGTAGTCGTGAGCGTGAGGTGGAAGTTCAGAGAGGGGGAGGTGCCAAGCGGCCTGTGGAGGCTGAACGAAGAGGTCTGGCAGGGGTGTAGGGTCTGATGATTTTTTGTAGGTAAGCTGGGGAAGACCCCTTAACTGCTTGGAAGGCTAGCACCAATGTTTTAAATTTGATGGGAGCCATGACAGGCAGCTAGTGGAGGGAAGTAAGCAGTAAGCATGTAAGCATGCTTGTTATAGATAATCTGTGGGTACATCATGGTTTGGTAGTTCGGTACAGCTTTCCATAATTCCTCGGGTCTACTCTGCTTTAGATCTGAATGTACATGTTTTGGCGCACTTTTTCAGCAGAGTTTTACAGCTATACTTTGACAATCTTCTCCTGGTACAGAATGCATCTGCCATGAGCAGGATCTGTAAAGGATTTATTTCCCTACAGATTCAATGACACATGCCACTGAATATAATTCTCCAAAATCTATCTTCTGTTGCAGGTGAAAGAAGAAAACATACATCACAAAAACAAGGTGAGTTGGTTGGTCTCCTTAGACAGACACATGGACTGTGAGAGTAGCACTAAAGAAAGAGGAACTTATTTAGCTTGTGAAAATATCATATTTATAACAGGTCATTTTCTCTGCAGTTAACACCGTACCTTGGCTTCAAGCTGCGAGGGAAGGTATATGCCACCATAGTCCGGGGGAAGATTGTCTACAAGCAAGGCTCTTTCTCCTCTCAGCCTTTGGGGAAGCATCTCCTGGTCTCCCAGGCAAAGACACAAGCGTCACTGTGATAGAGGATATGTCTTGCATTGTACTGTAATAGTTTACATTTGAATAATTTGCCAATAATTCTGAAGCCCACTGTACTTACTAAATACAAAACATTGTTATTAACATTCTATTAATGAGGTTAACTGTGTTGTGGGGTGGCCTGTAGCGGGGTGGTTAAGGTAAACGACTGGGACAGGCAAGGTTGGTGGCTCGAATCCCAGTGTAGCCACAATAAGATCTGCACAGCCGTTGGGCCCCTGAGCAAGGCCCTTAACCCTGCATTGCTCCAGGGGAGGATTGTCTCCTGCTTAG
This sequence comes from Conger conger, assembly GCF_963514075.1. NCBI lineage: Eukaryota > Metazoa > Chordata > Actinopteri > Anguilliformes > Congridae > Conger > Conger conger. The sequence continues at coordinate 44,780,952 of NC_083763.1, read as the reverse complement.
TCTAATCAACTGTACGTCGCTCTAGATAAGAGCGTCTGCCAAATGCCAATAATGTAATGTAATGTGTTGATAATGTTTTGATGTTCAGTGAAATCTTAGCCAAAATGCCAAAATCACAGGTCAACATCACTTTGCATTCTGAGTGTGTAATCCATAAATATAAAAATAAAGAAATGGAAAAGCCATTTTGGAAAATGGAAGATAAAGCTTATGTCAAACCTCTATTTTGTGTAGCACGTTTTGTGAATATTTATCAAGGGTGCCAAAACTCTGGAGCACACTGTAGTTTCTATGACAGCATTTGTTGATAAAAAACTGTCTTTGAGTTTCCGGCATGTGTAGCCTACTTGGACAAATTTAACACTGACAAATTAATTCTCAAGTTAAATCGGTCATTGCCTGCTCAGGGGTTAAGTTAATGATAAACGTCTTCAGCGGTAGATCATTTACTTTAATTTACAGTGGTGCTTGGAGTTATATTGGTCGTTTGTTTAATACTTCATATATAATAATTCAGTTATTAGTTCTGTAGCACATAGCTTGTTTGTGCTTCTCAATATTATGACCAAGAGAATGTGTTCACCTTAAATCTGTATTGTTATTCAATATTCCGCTCTTCCTGGCACATGCATGGTCTAAAATTGTTTAGGCTACTTTATAACGAAAACAAAATCTCAATGTATTGTCTGTCTAGTCTACCCATTGTGAAACACCCATGAAAGCTAACAAGAGGCGAGGCCAACGATGACACAGTGGACTTTGCTAAGCAGAAGTGCATCCCTGTCACAGCTGGTTACTTGGCATTTATACCTGTATACGCTGTAAGTGCTTCTCGGTTGAATCGCTCCCATCGAGCCATGTTCCCTATCAGCATTCCGCCACCAGCATGCCTGCTCCAGCCGTTCGAGGTTCCCCATCGTCACATGTTCGGACCGGGGCCGTCCGACGTCCCTCCTCGCGTGCTAGCAGCTGGAGCAAGACCAATTATCGGCCATATGCACAAAGAAATGTTCGAGGTAATTTGTTTCTTGGTTTATTTAATACCGTGTTTGCATTTGTTTGCGGTGACCGCTTGATGCCAGTGGAGGCATTTTGAAAAACTTTTGGTGTTAACGATTCAACACAGATAGGCCTATGCGGATATCCCATGCAATCTGCTCATACGTTACTATAAAATATATCTTTGTATTTTTAAATGCCTATTCATTTATAGGCTATTTGTTTGCTCTGTGTAGCCTAATGTCTGGCCCTTTCCCCCCCCCCCCCCATTGCTTTCATAGTGAACTTCCCAGATCGCGAACGGTATTTTGGCTTTAAGCATTTTTCTTCTAATTTTTTTTCGTTGGACTACATACATTTCAGAAATGTGAATTCATGACGTTGTAGGCTACTTAGAAGCATAAAGTTAATGGTTAATGCGCTCCTACCTTAGCTCCCACAGGTGATAAGTAGCCTAAACACGTTACGGTATGAGAAAGGAATACCAGCTTCATACTTAAATGTGACTTAAAAGTGAAACGTATTAGTATGCATGTATTTTATTTGTGGGTTCATTCGTTTATGCAATCCTGCAGCTCTGTCTAAAACCGTTATGTGCAGCTGTCAATTTTGTATTTATTTTGTGTGCATGTTTATGTTCTGGGCGGCACGGATGGTGCACTGCCGCCTCACAGCAAGTAGATCCTGGGTTCTAATCCCCGTCGGCCGGGGCCTCTCTGTGCGGAGTTTGCATGTTCTACTTCTACTTCTGTTTGTGTGGGTTTCCTCCCACAGTCCAAAGACATGCGTAGGTTAGGCTGATTGGAAAGTCTAAATTGCCCGTAGGAATGAGTGTGAGTGAATGGTGTGTGTGCGCCCTGTGATGGACTGGCGACCTGTCCAGGGTGTATTCCTGCCTTTCGCCCAATGTATGCTGGGATAGGCTCCGGCCCCCCTGCAACCCTGATCAGGATAAGCGGGTTAGGATAATGAAGGAATGAATTAATGTTTATGTTCTGTATTGCACAGAGTATAAAATAAATAAATGACTTGTGCAAGTAAAAATGTGTTCACCCACTCCCCGGCCCAGCCAGCCAGCCACCCACCAACCACCATAACTGAAGAATTTCCTGCGGGAAACATTGCATTTTAAGGTTAAAATGGACCATTATAAATAGTCCTCTGTGTCAGAACCTTAATAAATTATCCCATGTGATAAAATGAATCGCAATTATTTCTATGCACATGCTTTTCAGATTATGGATCACATTAAGAAGGGAATCCAGTATGCATTCCAGACACAGAACAACATGACTATCGCCGTGAGTGGTTCAGGCCACACGGCCATGGAATGTGCCATCTTCAACACTGTGGAGCCTGGCGAGAGTGTCCTTATGGCAGTCAATGGAATATGGGGTGAAAGGGCATCTGAAATCGCTGAGAGGATTGGTAATCATATTTTATATGTCCTGCTGTTCACTGCTGCAATTTCAGGTCACAGAGGGGTTTCAGTGTACTGGGTGTACTATGAGATGCTATTGGCTAGCTGGAACAGAAGAAAGATGATTGACATCGGCATGGCTTGCTTGACAACTTCAGTGTGTCTGTGTATGCTGAAAGCAAGCCTTTCCTGATTGCTTAGTTTAACTGTTAACTGTTTTTGTTTATATTAGGTGCTAAAGTGAACACCATAACTGCAGCTCCTGGTAGTTTTCTCACCAATGAAGTAATTGAAGAGGTAATGTTTCATCAGCAAGGATAGTTTTGATTGAAACTAGTAGTGGAATAGGCTTATTTGTATTATGGTCTGCAATCGTTAACTTTTTTCAAAGCTCCGTTTTTTGAGTTATGACAAAGTGCCTTCATATTTGTCTTGGTGTAGATTTTGAACCCTTCTAACCTTTCTGCAGGCCCTGGCCAAACATAAGCCGGTTATCTTCTTCCTCACACATGGAGAGTCATCCTCAGGGGTTATTCATCCCATTGATGGCATTGGGGACCTGTGTCTCAAGTTTGCAGCCTTCTTTGAATTTTTATCATGACAATCCAGTAGTTTTCACATTATGTCTGCTGTCTACAGCATAACCCATTAATAGAATGTACTTACCCGTCTGCTTTTTCTCTTACTCAGGCACAACTGTTTGTTCTTAGTAGACGCTGTGGCATCTCTGGGTGGTGCACCCCTATACATGGACAAACAGGGTATGTACAGTAAATGTAATACCATGAATTCCAATGTGAAAATTTTAACTGTGTCAAGAAATTGTTGTGGATGCATTTTCAATTTACAACCATACTGCCTATACGTCTGTCTTCAGGCATTGACATCATGTACACAGGCTCCCAGAAGGCCTTAAATTCTCCACCTGGGACCGCACCCATCTCCTTCAGTGAGCGTGCATGGTGAGAGGTGGTACTCCCTGACTAAGCCAGGCATATATTCAAAAATCACAAATGAATGTTCAGAAGCTGAAGCTCTCAGTATACTCACATTATTTATTTCCAATCTTCATACAGTAAAAAGATGTTCAACAGGAAAACAAAGCCAGTGTCCTACTTCCTGGACATGACCTGGCTGGCTAACTACTGGGGCTGTGATGGCAAACCAGCAAGAATGTGAGTCCTCTACAGGCAGACTCAGCAACTCCTTAGCTGATGCCAAAAGCTTTTAGTATTCTCATCGTTTGTGTCCAATCAGGATTCCCTATACAGTTATCAATGAACCGGCTGATATCTACTGTCTTTGTTGATCGGAAACATTGGCTTTGCCTATTTCCAGGTACCACCACACAGGGCCTGTATCTGGATTCTTCTCCCTGAGGGAGAGTTTGGCCATACTTTCAGAGATGGTGAGGGTGTTTCAGTGTTTCTGGGTCTTGCTTGTCTCATCCTGCACAAGAGGGAAAAATGAGCTCATAACCGATTTTGTGTCTGCTTTCCGAGGTGAAATTCATACACCTAAATTGTCCTGTCAGTTCTGATTTTAATGGAACCGCTTAGTGGAAAACCCATGGTAGTAGTTTACAAAACAGCCATGGCCATTCCCCTTTGACAATGTGGTGGATTTGGTGCATGCTGTCTCCATGGAGTCTGTTTGCTTCCGCAGGGACTGGAAGACTCATGGAGACGGCACAAGGAGGTGGCTGAGCACCTGCACAAGGGCCTGGAGGATCTGGGGCTTAAGCTGTTTGTAGATGACAAGGTCAGTCCTACAACGAAGGCACACAAACACAATACGGGAGGTGACAGGCGCACCATAGGAAACAATCATTCACTATGACTAGGGACATGAGGTTTTCTGGAGCTTTCTTGTCAGTCAGACATTAATTTATTCATCCAACTGTTTCCAATGATGGCGAAGCATTTTCTTCACTCCCCTTCTTTCTCTCCTTTTCTGCACTCATTAACTCCACTCTTTTACTCAACATACTTCCAGGGTAGTAGAGAAGTGGTAGTGGGGGAGTAAAAAATAATGGAATAATGGGACGCACCTTTGACAAGCAGCAGACATTTCTATGGTGTTGGACAGTAACCTATTTTTGCTAAGAAATAAGTGCAGTTATATTAACTGGACAAAAATAATTAAATCAGACTACAACTAAATAAAATACTAGGTTTAAGCTTTGAGATTAAATGTGATTGTGGTCAGTTTAAGTGTCCACCATCATTCTTTGGCTGTGTTAGGTGTAAAATTAGGTGTAAAGTATTGTTTTGCCTTCTGTGAAATATTTGGAATATTTTCAAATGGTAATGCAAGTTGAAATCATCACCAAAATTATCTCTAACTATGATAAGCTCACATTCGGCAAACAGAATATTCCATGCATTGCTTTGTGCCTGCATAAAATTTCACTCTAAGATTGATTAATTTGTGTTGGATATATCTTCCAGAACGCAAGGCTGCCGACAGTCACCACCATCGTGGTTCCTGGAGGATACGACTGGAAGGAGATTGTTGCCTATGCCATGAAACACCACCAGATAGAAATTTCTGGAGGCCTGGGGCCCTCTGCAGGCAAGGCGAGTACAACAGGTGCTTCCCAAGCCTAGTGCCCACAAGCACGGGATAACCGGAAGTCCTAGTTTGTGAAGTATTAAAGAGGGTGGTCCTTTTGCAAGTGTGTAGTTTTGGTCATGCTGGTGAAAGCAGACTGCATTACAGCAGATGATCCTCTGTAATGCTCCCATCTGTTCTGTGCACTGCAGGTCTTGCGCGTTGGGCTGATGGGATGCAACAGCAGCAAAGCCAATGCAGACATGGTGCTGGCTGCCCTGGGCGATGCCCTCAAATCCTGCCACAAGAGCAAGGTCTAGTCAGGCTCTCTGGGATTCAAGCGTCTGTCATTCCTAGCACAAACGGGATATGAAACCTGAACAGAGGATATAACTAACAGTGCAAAAATATACATATTGAAAAATGGTTTTGGTCTGCAAGTGCCTTTGGTTCCAAACCGTACCAATGCATTACAGACACCAAGTCCTTCAACAGAGCAATGAACAGGCCTGGAGGACCATAGGACAATGAAAATGTGATCAGAAGCACATTTGAGGCAAATGGCTGCAAATACAGGGAACATTGACTAAACTATAAGTAGCCAATTTATCAATTTCATGTCTGTAAACACTATACAATGAATTGATATACATCTCATCTCAAGTAGTCCTACACACTTCTCAAGTATCAATGTTTCTCATGCATTTCCACAGTCACAGATTGTCACTTACTCAGATGAATGCAATTACGTTTGGCTCACATTGTGTTTAACAATAGAGTCCTTCATTTAACAATAGTTTGTTATTTCTAATTGTGTAGTCTGTTACACAAATTATAAAGTGCTTGTTTAGTTTTTCTGATGTCTGAAATGTTGAATATACACTCACTGAGCACTTTATTAGAAACACCTGTACATCTACTTATTAATGCAACTACTTATTCAGCCAATAGTGTGGCAGCAGTGCAATGTATAAAATCATGCAGATACAGGTAAGGAGCTTCAGTTAATGTTCACATTAACTGTCAGAATGGATGTGATCTTGGTGATTTTGACCGTGGCATCATTGTCTCTGGAGTTTATTCAGAATGGTGTGAAAAATGAAAAACATTCAGTGAGGTCAACCGAGAATGGCCAAACTGGTTTCGAGCTGACAGAGAGGCTACATTAACTCGATAACCACTCTGTACAATTGTGAGCAGAAAAGCATCTCAGAATGCACAACATGTCAAACCTTGAGGCAAATGGGCGACAACAGCAGAAGACCACGTTTGGTTCCACTTCTGTCAGTCAAAAACAGAAAGCTTAGGCTGCAGTGGGCACAGGCTCACCAAAACTAGACCGTTGAAGACTGGAAAAATATAGCCTGGTCTGATGAATCTCAATTTCTGCTGAGGCATACAGATGGTAGGGTCAGAACTGGTTGCCAACAGCATGAATCCATGGACCCAACCTGCCTTGTGTCAACAGCCCAGGCTGGTGGCAGTGGTGTAATGGTGTGGGGAATGTTTTCTTGGCACATTTTGGTCCTGTTAATACCAATCAATCATTGCTTGAATACCACAGCCTATTTGAATAATGTTGCTGACCGTATGCATCCCCTCATGGCCACAATGTACCCATATGCAGATATTTCCAACATGATAATGTACCATGTCACAAAGCAAAGGTCATCTCAAACTGGTTTCATGAACATGACTGTTCTTCAGTTCAGTCACTGGATCTGAATCCAATAGATTTGGGATGTGGTAGAACGGGAGATTCACAGCATGAATGTGCAGCTGACAAATCTGTATAAATTGTGTGAAGCAATCATGGGAACATGGAACAGAATCTTAAAGGAATATTTTCAACATCTTTGGATGTGCATCTTTGAGAGCAAAAGGAGGCCCTACCCTGTATTAGTATAGTGTTAAAGTATTCAGTGAGTATACATTTTCATATAGCAGTCTGGTAAAAAATATATATATATATATTGAATGGATGCACAGGTGTTCTCTTAGAAGACCTTTGGAATATCCACCACATTTCCTTGAAGTATTTTTGTTGTAAAACAATAAAGAAGTTTGAGAAACATATAATTGTGTGACGATATTTCATAACCCATGCATTAGGCTAACTTATACTGAATAATACAGGTAGGCCTTACAAAAGATGATAAACAAAACTCTTGTTAGGGTAACGTTACTGAAATCGTTCATAAGATATTCTCAACCTTGATCCTGTCGGCCTTCAGCTTGTTGTGGTTTCATTGTTATTCAGCTCTTAAGCGATCAATTAACGATTTTAATAGGAGACAATTATGAATGGTACTGTATTACTCGTTACCCTTTATGGTATTTTGAAGGCTAGGACTTCCGCGATTATATAGTCGTCAGGGCTGCCAGTTCGGTCTTTTCATGCAAATGAACATCATGTTGTTTGGACTGCTTGACAAAAGACGTCGGCCAATGAAATATGGACATAGTTCATGGAAAAATAATATTATAACTGATATAATAATTGTGTTGCTCAACAGGCTACTTAGGTCGAAGTGTAATGCGCTGTTAGTAGGGAGGGTCTCTCAGCTGGGGGAATTTCAAACTCGTCTGGCAACCTGAAAGACGCTAACGTTTACCTACCCGTTACTTACGAAAGTAGCCAATGTCTACGTGGTTAAAAAAATGCGCGGGACTGAAATTGCTTACTAGTCGGTGTTCGTATTTTGCCCAGCATATAAAGCAGCAAGCTGTACATCACGCAGGAATCCTCCTGAGCTGTTCTAAAATGTCGTGCGGAAGAGGAGCGCTAATCGTCCTGGAAGGAGTCGACAAGGCTGGAAAGACCACACAATGCAAAAAGCTAGTCCAGGCACTGATAGCGAGTGGTCGACCAGCCGAGATGATGAGATTTCCCGGTAAACTTAATTTCTTCTGTTTTCATGTGTCATACTAGGTTTAAGCGAGCAGTCGAAAGTCATCATATGCAATATATCGTTTTCTTTCTAGCTTACTCTCAAGGGTTGTTTAGGCCAACAAATCAAAACATACATCAAGCCGCATTAAGTTACTGTGTCCTACGTTTGTTAAAATGTACAATTTCACTAGAAAGAATCTAGTTAGCTAGCGTTAGCTAACGTACGTAATAAAATTATGCATGCAGGTGCATGTAGCGATTATAGCTATGACACGACGACCAACTACAGGCAAACATTTACGTTATTAACTTGCCGAGCGAGCTAACGTTAGTGTTATAGCTAGGAGCGGAGCAAGATGTCATTTAGCTAGGAGGCTATCTAGCCTGACATTTTTTGATGTTAGTTACATGGGCAGTATTTATTTCAGATTTGCACTCGGATTGTATTGTGTTCTGCTTTTTACAAACGACACAAATAATTCATAATGGTGTATCTAGCGCAACGCGTTTGACATGCGGAGTGCCCGCGGTTTTTGGTTTTGCGCAGCTGAGCTTCGCAGTCTCCGCCTTCCGGAAGTAAGCACATTATTGGTCATTGAGATAATGTTGAGCCGCTGAAAATTCGCACAAGTGTTTCCCTTGATGGATTAAACGTATTTTATTTATTTATGTATTTATAGTGGGCGGGGGTTATGTTACATGGGCACAAGTAGTTGGCCAACGTTAGTCAAGCTGTGCAGTGATTCAAGGTTTAGGATTTATAATCGCCAATGTTTTTTTTGTTTTTTTTCCCCAGACAGAACAACGAAGATTGGTCAATTGATCAGTGCCTACCTGGAGAAGAAGAGCAACTTAGAAGACCAGACAGTGCATTTACTCTTTTCAGCCAATCGCTGGGAACTTGTGTAAGAGTCCCAGTACTACTTGGTCTTGTATGGCCTACCTTCTTGATAAGCTAAAGTAAATGCAGCAATACAACAATTTTTTATTCAGACCTGTGGCCAATGCTGGCCTGCCCACTTGGGTTAAAGGTCACTCAATGCAAAGCGCCTGTTGGATGTGCATAAGCATACAGCAGCAATATTTATTTATTAATAAAAGTTGGGTCACTTTGCGAGCTAGAATTGCCTACTACAGTTAGGTCTGGCTGCAATGGTACATGTGCTATTTGTAGTCCGACCTTAAGACCAAGGTCAGGTACCCTTGAATACCACCATTGCGTCACAACTTAACATAGAGCCTAGAACTGGAAGTTAGGGAAATGTCAATTAAAAGCCAAAACGACACTAATTTGAGATCAATAAAAACTGAAGTGAATCCCCCTTTCATTTTGCATTCCTAACATATTTCCCTGTATTATTGTATGTCTTCTCTGCTCTCCGCAGACCTGAAATGAGGGAGAAGTTGGAGCGGGGCATCAGTCTGGTGGTGGATAGGTATGCCTTCTCAGGGGTGGCTTTCACAAGTGCCAAGCCGGTGAGTCTGTTTTCTCATTCAAGTGCAATTGAGAGGGGATATAAGCCATTATTTAAAGCTATAAAGACAAGCACTAATATATTCACTTCAGCCATTGATGAATTACTTAATTTGGTATAGAACTGGAGCTTTGACAGTACTGTAGGTCATATGTCTCTCAAAGAATATGATAATCTCTCAAACTTTGCTGAAGGTTATAACCTTGTGTTACAAAACCTATTTTAACACACAAAAAAAGACGGGTGTAAGGACATTGCAGCAGGAATCTTCCAGATTGTTGAGGGTACACTGTAATTAAAACATGCCTGTTTTTTTTGCAGGGCTTCAGTCTGGAATGGTGCATGAATCCAGACGTGGGACTGCCTAAACCAGACCTGGTGCTCTTCCTGCAGCTGCACCCTACAGCAGCTTCACAGCGAGGCCAGTTTGGGGCCGAGCGTTATGAGACCAGTGACTTCCAGAGGGTTGTGATGCAGAGGTTCGAGCATCTGATGAAGGACCCATCTCTGAATTGGCAGGTTAGGATCCATCAAAGGGCAGGGTCAGAAACAGTCCACCGGACTATACTGCGTGGGAATGGCCCAAATGCTGGCAATCTATGATTTATTTTCATATGAACAAATGCCATATTTTAGACCTATTCCCACTGGCATTTCTCTGACCATTGTGACCACTTGCATTGTTTTATTTCATTTCTATATATTCCAATGAAGTTAGTGGAGAACGGGAATGCTGGAGAGTGTCGGTGGCACAGGAGGAGGAGTCTGAGTACAGTTGCCTTTGTTTGCAGTAACTTTACCACAATGGACGAACGTGACCTGGAAAATGTGTGAGAAGGCTGTATTCCCAGGGGAAGCATGGGAATTGAAGTGTGGAATAGACCTCTTATGACCACCAGTCACCATGGGTGGCTGCTAAATCCACCAAAACTGAGGAAATTGTAGATTGCCACTTTTCAGCCATGTTTGCAGTGAACTGTCTCCTTCTCTTCAGTTGAATTGTAATCTGGAAATGTTCTCCCTCAGGTGATTGATGCTGCCAAAAGCATAGAAGAATTGCACGCTGAAATCAAGACCCACAGTGAGACTGCCATAGCTATGGCAGAAAACCAGCCAATTGGAGAGTTGTGGAAGTGAGATTGCTCCAATCGCAAGTCTCTAATCGTGAAGCAGCGCCAATCGGCATTCCGTTGAAGAGGGGCAAATCCAATTTCAGTTCAACTAGTAGTGAGGCATTCCAGAGCAATGCACTAGTATCTGAGAATTGTGAATTTGTTACTGTACTAATACCTAGTGGTTGTCCTTATTACGAGCTTCACTTACTGTCAGAAAGCAAATGCAAAATCAGGAGGGGGCAGTGGGGATGGAGAGCATTCAAAAGTGACACTTTTGAGACTCGGTGACCTGGGTAGGAAAACGCACGCCAAAAAGTATGTATTTTAATATTAATCAATGTCTTTATTTCCTCTTTTTTATTTTTGTATGTGTTTCGCATCTATATTCTGTTAGTTTGTCCAGCTAATGCACAGATATGTAAATAAACTTTTCAAAGCAACTTTTTCTTATTTACAGTACCTTCGTTGGGAATGGAACAAATATTTTAAATATGGACAGCTTTCAATAAAACTGATAGACAAGCTAAACCACACCTCTCTGCTACAATCATTCATTTCATTGAATACACTATAGACATATCCTCAACAAACCTCTCTATTTAGCTTTGATACAGACCAGCAAAGCAAGTCACAATTTAAAGGATCAATTAACTTTCTGAGAGCAGTGAATGCAAAATATGGTTATGGCAATTTACCTTTAAAATATTTCAATTCAAGACGGTTAAAAGTTATAACACTCGTGGAAATGTGCAGACCAAGGTTGCCTTGTGCCATTGTCATCAGCCAAGGCACCATCTCTAATGGACACTTGTAGCAGGACACTTCATTGGGATACAATGCTGGCAGATATACTGTACACCAACAAAACATCTCAACTCTTTGTTCCTTCATCCTTTTCATTTATATACATGTATATAGAAAATAAAAACATATTTGATGTGCAAATTATAAACTTAATACAATAAAAAATAAACCCAAAAAGGCAATGTTAATTTCCCAACAGCTTCCGTCGGGAAATAGAAGTCTTGTTTGCTGACGTAAAAGCAGAGTCTGTAGCTAGTTGGAGGAAGCTATGCTGAAGGTGAGGTGGGACGACTACTTCATGGGTATGAGACGGTCCCCTTTCCCCCTTCGCTGCCAAACGTAGCCCTCTGTAGTGTACTGAAGGATGCGTCGCTCTTCCCAGCTCAAAGAGACAGGATCTCAAACTCCTCATCCTCCGAGTCAAAGAACCGCTCCAACCGGTCGGAGTCTGAGAAATCTAGTGGAAGAGCAGAGATTGTAGTCAGAAAATTCCATTTCATTTTCGATGGGCATCAAATTGAACAACCCACTTAAAAAAAAACCCTTCCCAGAAAGCGTGATCAAATTAGCATTATGATCAAGTGAGAGCATTTCCTTCAAGGCCTACGATTGCATATTGCTTTGGGAAAACCAGATTCCTGTAAGCCAGGTTGAACACACGAACTCAATAAAATTGTCCCCTTAAGCCCAGTCTCCACCAAACAGCCAAGACAAGACGGTTTTAAAACTTTGGCTCTGCAGCTGGTGTTTCGAAAACAGCATGTAAAGTCTTAAGCCCGGTGTACTCACGGACATTTTCAGATTTAAACAAGGACATTCCGAGATTTCTATAGTCTTGTCTCGTCTCGTCTTGGCTGTTTGGTGTAGACTGGTCTTTAGAACACACACCCCCCACAGACTTAAGGAAAGTGTGCTGCTAACCTGGAGTGAGATTGAGCACGTCTGTATTGATGAGGTGGGATGGCTGGCTGTCCACCAGCTCGAACATGGGCAGCCCTTCCTTACTGCAGGACAGCTGAAGGACAGGGGGCACCTGCGTTAGTGCCCACACACAACTTCCCAAGTGCCCTTGCTACAACGAACCGAGTCTGGCTCCGGAGCCCCAGTGCGTGGCCGCATACAGATGAAACTGCTGAGTAATACCTCGCTTTCTTCTCCAAAGCCAGCCACCTCCGCTGGCTTCCAACAGAGCTTTCCACTTAACATTTATCGATTACGATTTATCATTTGGCTCAGTGCACTGGCTTTATTCTGCCAGCAGGTGACCCACCTTGCGAATGCGCAGACACCAGTCGTCGAAGTCGTCCTCCGTTCTGCAGAAGAAGCCCTAGGCAGGAGACAGGACCGCTTTAGCATGGGGCACGAGGAGTGCCGTCCCACACCCCCTCCCACCTGTGGTATATCCCAGCCCAGCCACACTTGTGATGGAGCATACCACCGCAATGGAGGGGTCCAGCTCACAGATGTGCATGCGGCAGGGCGGGTGCTGGCAGTGGTAGGTGTCGTCAGGGACCTGGCCATCTTCACACGGTTCTACCGCTGCCTGAGTGGTGTGGGGGTCCAAATAGATGAGCTCCTCTCCTGCAGAATATTTGACAAGAGTTTTAAGAACACTTAAGGGATTAAATACTTGCAAGACACCTTAACTTCTAGGCATACAAAATATAAGAAATTGTAAGGGCGGGTACACACAAACGGCCGAATTAACAGTAATCAAGAAAGCAAGTCTGGATGAAAAATATGCAGTTGGGGGTATTTACCCAGCCTGCTCAGTGAAGTGCATAGTAAGTAAGTGCATAGTAAGTACTCACCCACAAAGCCGATGAAGTAATGCGCGCTGTTGGGTTTCCCGCCAATGACTCCCAAAGACTGAGGCAGCATGAAGCATTGCTGGCGATTCGTGGAGAAAAAGAACCTTACTCAGGTCAAAGTGACTCACTTAGTTTTTGCTGACACTGAATCCTGAATTTTACTAGTGTCAGCACCCATATGTACTTTCTAGCGGACTTCTGTTGAGTCTGGGTTTTTAAGCCACATAAAGCTCATAAATCTCATTTCAAGATCACAGGCATCTGAAGCATGTCCCCATCCATTTCAATCAATTGAGGAAGCACTAAAATTCAACAAACATTCATTAACTGATTTTCTATTTCTTTTCTGAATTGAGTGAATTAGAATAAAATTGATGATGACTGTCGCCATCACTGTCTATTACAGGCCTGTATATAAGTGAGACCCATGCCGTCAGTGTCTATGTAGTACCTTCTCTGTGTCTCTGTGAGAACCGTACATTCAGTGTCTGTAAGCCAGTGTGTGAGAACGTACCTTCAATGTCTCTATGTAAGTGTGAGAACCATACCTTCAGTGTCTCTATGTAAGCCAGTGTAAGTCTGAGGACCATACCTTCAGTGTCTCTATGTAAGCCTGTATAAGCGTGAGGACCATACCTTCAGTGTCTCTATGTAAGCCAGTGTAAGTGTGAGAACGTACCTTCAATGTCTCTATGTAAGTGTGAGAACCATACCTTCAGTGTTTCTATGTAAGCCTGTGTAAGTGTGAGAACCGTACCTTCAGTGTCTCTATGTAAGCCTGTGTAAGTGTGAGGACCGTACCTTCAGGGTCTCGATGTAGGCCTGTGTAAGTGTGAGGACCGTACCTTCAGGGTCTCGATGTAGGCCTCGTTGATGTCGCTGAGACCCAGCCGCAGTGGAATGAGCAGCACCAGCGGTCTCCAGAGCGCCGTCTCCTCCTCTGCCAGGGCGCAGGCCCCCTCCAGACAGCCGTTCAGCTCCAGCCCCGTATCCGCACACGCCGCCCCAACGAAGTCCAGCCAGGGCATGCACAGCCGCTCTGGGACACGGGGAAAGGCCAGCTCATCAGCTCATGGGTGTCTTAAACCCCCACCCCCCCAAAACCCAAATGGAAATCCAAGAATATAGAAGAAATAATGGGGAGCAAGAAAATGGACTATTCAGTAAGTATTGAGACTCACTGATTTCCTCGATGACCACGGTGTTGTCCATGGCAACGTGCACTGCTAACCGGCTCCAAGTGTCGAACACAGATAGTTTCCTAGGAAAGATAAACAGACAAAAGCTCAGACTGTACCGTTCATTAGTAATGAAAGCAGTCATCTCTGATTCCATTGTCAATTTGGAATGGCAAATCATCTTAAGCCCATTTCATCTTAATTCCGAAGAGCACAGGCATCCAGAGGCACATTCTGCCAGCTGTTGCCCTTTTGCTTGGTCTTCTACTGGCCGACAGAATATACAGTAAATGAAGGGCATTCTGTGCTCAAAACACTTATTTAGCAAACCAGAGTACATTCCAGACAGGTCCCATGGCACTGCTGACCTCTTACATGAGTGTGTGCAAGTAAAAGACGACATACAGTCAGGTTCAGAATTATTGGCACCCTTGATAAATATGAACAAAAACTTAACTAAAAATAGTTATTGACATAGTTTGTACCCTCTTTCATTCAGACCACCATTCAGGTTTTTCATGGGATTTAAGTCTGGAGACAGATCAGAGCCATTTCAGAACATGGATGCTGTTTTCACAAAACAATTTGTGTGTGGATTTTGATGTATGCTTGGAGTCATTGTCCTGCTGGAAAATCTACCAAGCAGAGACAACCAGATTTTCTGCCAAGATTTCCTAGTACTTTGTTCAATTCATTGTGCCATTGATCTTAAATAGAGCCCCTGGACCACTAGCAGCAAAACATTATCAAACATCAATGCAATGACTGTAAAGCTGAGCTGGTGGATTAAAGGGGGAACAAACGTCGCTCTTTAACGGTCATTTTCATGTCACAGCTCCTTTAAAACGTGCATATTAATGTGTTTCCTGCACTCTATAGACTGGCTCTTACTTGAGAACTTGTGCCACCGTGTTTGGTCCGTACCACTGGCCAATGGATTTTCCTTCTCCAACTCCCATCTGGGCTGCAGTGGAAAACATCACAAAAAATGTATTCACCCACTGTGAAAAAAAACATTGCCAAGTATGTACTCTGCAGAACATAAAACACAGCCATTACAAAAAACATAAATGCGGACCACCAGTTCCTGACATAAAATCAATAATATCTTTATTTTACTGAAAGCAATGCATTTTCCATGTACTTACCAATCTGATGTATGGAGTAGTAACTGTCCTTCTTATCAATGAAAGCATTGAGTATGCTGTAGTATTCTTCTCTCTGTTTCTGTCCTTTTACCCACCTCCAGTCTAAACAGCCCAAAGGAATAATTACTCTCACAGCACCACAAGGGGCCACCTCCATACTTTACATTTACATTTTTGTCATTTGGCAGACGCTTTTAATCCAAAGCGACTTACAAGTGCATAGGTTCTACCATAAGTCAAAGCATCACATCCAGAACTAGCAAAATACACATGAAATGCAGTTCTAGTCGTCATCATAAGTGCAATTTTTTAGACAAGGATAGGGATATCAGAAAGGAGGGGCAGGGGAAATCAGGAGGGAGGACTAAGGTAGAGTTTGAAAAGGTGGGTTTTGAGTCTGTTTCGAAATAGGGGGAGGGATTCTGCTGTTCTGACAGTGGTAGGCAAGTCATTCCACCACTGAGGAACCAGAACGGAAAACAGGCGTGAACGTGCAGCTCGACCGCCAGGTGCACGTAGAGAAAGAACCATAAGGCGACCAGAGCTGGCAGACCGGAGTGGTCAAGCTGGGGAGTAGGGAGTGATCAAGGAAATACTCACCAAAGAGCAACAATTTAACCTACATATCTTTAATAATTCTGCATTGTAATACATGTTCGGCCACGTGAAGCAGAAATGCAGGATGGTATTCCGGTTGTGCTAAACACCATATTTTACAGGAAATGAAACACTAATTTGTGAATTTCTCAGAGGCTAGATTTGTTGATGACATACCTCGGCCTAGATGCCTGCAGACCAGGGCCTCGCCTAAGATCATCTGCCCACATCGCAACATACAGCCCCAGCCGGTATCAGATGTGGGTCCTGTTCCTCCTGCAGCAAGGACAATCCATAAGCAATTTATATTAGGCTTTCAAAGGGCACGCGTTTCATCTAGGGTTACATAAGCACGTAACACTGTGTCCAAAACCACAGTGTGTAAATAAATAAAGGGACATTCCATGACATTATGTTCTCAAAAGTAGGGGCTGCATATTTTTTTAGGCTACTTAGACTACTTAAATTTGAGGAACTCCCAAGCTAGTGATGACTTATACTGTAAGCAGCAACACAAATTCATTTAATTTGTTGTATTCTATACTTGTTGATTTATAATGTCACTCACCAATGGGTGGGAAGTTCTTTCTGTAAGTGAACCATAGGCGTGATGAAACATCAGACAGAATATCATCCTTCTCTACAACATAAATACAGGAAATGTATTTTAAAATCATCAGCAAGTCCAACTGCTTTGTGCCCATGAAATATGTAGCAACGAGAAAATAAACTCCAACTGCACTTGAACACTTCATTTTCTGAAATGTATAAATGAATACAAACAAGCAACAACTCAAATGAAGTTTCATGATTTGAGTTCCCAATACAGTCAGCAGCAACAATTCAGACCTGTAAATAGCAAGTGTTATTTGAAACATTCTGTGACAAAACCAGCAGCATCCTTGTTTTCTCAGGAACCTGTTTGTTAGCAGGTACTGGCTAATCCACATCCAATTCCTTTTTTTAAATGGTCACTGGAAACATGCACACACCAGTTGAATATGGCAACAGACAACAAACAATACTTTGAAAAGAGAAAGAACTTTGCGAGAGAAATCTGAGAAAATGATGATTACATCCCATTGGATTCCACATTTTTCAATGGGCCAAATAACCTTGCCCACACATAAACACTTATATTGGCTCTCTGGAACACGATCAGTGAAACTACGAGATTCTCTGACCAGTCCCAGAACACCTACAGTATAGCTTCTGCTCATCGTACAGCCAGTTAGGTGTATGATATTAGAGTGACGACTGGTAATGAAATTTAATTTGCAACTGTGTATTGTTTGTTGGGCTTGCATAAAACAACAGCGAATTCTTCGCCGACATAATCATTTTCCTTTCATTTTTAGTACACAAGTGAAGAGTTACGCACTGAAAAAAGTTATTGAGACTTTATATCTAAAAAGGTTGATGTTTTACTACAAAAAATGTATTTTGTGATGACTAAGTCTGAATAGAACACTACATTTGGAGGCGAAGAAGGAAATCTGTGAAAACGCATTTGACTCCATGCTAGAGGGCATTCTCAGTGACGTGACCCAAAATACATAATACATATTATTATACAATTATTATTCTGTATGCTTATACACTCAGTGATCATTTTATTAGGTAGACCTGTACAAAAGCTTGTTAATGCAAACCAAAATGCATAAAAGCATGCAGACGTGGTCAAGAGGTTTAGCTGTTTTTCAGAAGTGTCAAAATGGGGATGAAATGTGATCCAAGTGACTTTGACCATGGAATGATTGCTGGTGCCAGACAGGGTGGTTTGAACATCTCAAAAACTGCTGATCTATGAGAATTTTCAAGCACAACAGTCACAGAGTTTGCAGAGAATGGTGCAAAAAATAAACATCAAGTGAGCAGCAGTTCTGTGGGTAGAAATGCGTTGTTAATGAGAGGAGTCAGAGGAGAAGGGCCAGACTGCTTGAAGGTGACAGTAACACAATAACCATGCATTACAACAGTGGTATGCAGAAGAGCATCTCTGAACATTCAACGGGTCACACCTCTAAATGGATAGGCTACAGCAACAGAAGACTTAATACGACTATAAAATACAGAATAAAGTTCTCACTGAGTGTACATATGGGGCAGGCCTGCTTTTGATGACTTGTGAAATTGTGGGATGTGTTTGACTTGTTGGGGGTTGGGTATTTGACAAGACTTGGACCTCAATCACCATTTTAATATTCAAGATCTTATTATTATTTCAATTATCTTCTGGACCTACTGCTACCAAAAGGGGAGAGGGATGTTGAAAGGGAGAGGTAGGGGAACAGCAAGGGGGGGGGGGGGGGCACACATTTTCCAGGACAAAAAGCGTTTTAAAATTTAGTATGCAACATATAGTGTTTTACACCACCCACAATATCATAGTTTACATGTGTCTCCAAATGTCCTTTTTTGGAAACCTGCCTAGACATAGCTTAGAAAAAGGAATGCAGAATGCAGAATGCTCATTTATGGTGATATTGTCGTCAAATTTCGAATAATATTTTCAGTGAGAAAAAAGGCCTCCACATCCAATGTGTTTGAGCATATGTAACTTTATTTTAGTAATATTTAGTATTGACTTTTGCTAAACAAGCCACCTTTTACCTTTCAGGAGAGACCGGGATTGTGCCTGTAGTCAAAAGGGTTAAAGAACAGTAACCATTTTATTTTGGGCAAGCCATTTTCAAGCTTGAAAATATAAATAAGGGTGATACTTAAGGGGTTAAAATTACATTTAT
Organism: Conger conger; assembly: GCF_963514075.1. Classification (NCBI taxonomy): domain Eukaryota; kingdom Metazoa; phylum Chordata; class Actinopteri; order Anguilliformes; family Congridae; genus Conger; species Conger conger. The sequence continues at coordinate 44,762,212 of NC_083763.1, read as the reverse complement.
AACGAAAGGCTTCCCCAGGAAAACAGGAGCGATAGTGTAATGCAATACAATAGTAATCCAGTTCTTAGACAGCCCTGCCTAGTCCAGCAACAACCCTGAACGCCAGTACCTGTGAGTGCGCTGAACTCCCTCCCCAAAATCCACACTGGCTCTGCAGTCTCGGGGAAATCTTCAAACTCTCCGAAACGCAGCGTGTCGTAAGTCAGAGTAGCTGAAACAAGCAATCTGCATTTACTGCACCATAATTTGCACAGAGATTTCTATAATTCGACACGTTAAATGCAAATATTGTGCAAGTGTACATTATGTTCATCAGACAAACAAACCCATGAAAATGAGGAAAATGCAAGCTACTACTTATCAGTCGATTAGAGGATGGCTATAACGCTTCACTGACAGTACCTAAATAAATGATGTATAGATTTGTTTATTTGGGAGGGGAGGGGTGTATAAAGTGCGAATATACATACATACAAATACACTGAAAGGTATCTAAAGCCAAACACAAAATGTTAAACTTGTCCAAATTAAAATCGAGTTTCCAAGAAAATAAGTTGTTCTGCAGCTACCATGGTCCGGTTGCCTAACTTTTTAAATGTTTAGAAACCTAAGAAGGGAAGGCAATGTGATGGGTGGCTTAAAACGGGACAGCAGCCTTCAGCTGTGTCATGTAGCTTGCTAGCCAGCTAACTAGCAAGCTATCTACTATTATTAGCGTACTTTATCATCACAACCGATGAGCGCCTGAAACAGACTGGGCCAGAATGAGGACATACCTCTGGCAAGGACAAGTGTCGTCAGCGACATTCACCTTTTCACTCCATCACTGAATAATCTTTCATTTACAGCGAATGCAGAGCTAACGCTAGCTAGCACCCGCTATAGGCTAGCTATCAAACTAAGACCTTTAGCTTCAAGTCCAAATGTGACTGACATTAACGTTGCAGTATGAAGCCTGACACTAAATTAAAAGACAAATATATACCACATATCAGTTTATTGTTAGGTAAACACAAAACGCAAAGAAATTATGTGGAATCTGTCTTACCTGCATCCATCCCGTCAGTGACTCACCCTACCTTGTTAGGGGAACAATGCAAACCGAATGTGACCAATGGGCAGCACAGTTTAGAACAAATTTGGTATTCAGATGACGAGAAAGTCAATGTTCGCTTTACAGTTGCCAATCACAGCAGCCATTTGGGCGGGATTTGTATTTTCTAGCCAATAATAATAAAAATCAATAGTGACGTTGTATTTCGCGTGTCCAGAACAAACGCTGGATGAGCGTTAGTAAACAGGAAGTGCTGCAGAAATTGTCTAGACAGCAGTGCTCCATGCTCTCGATGGTCCCATGACTAGCTGCAGTATCTGTTTACTTCGGTCTATATTGCGAAATTGTTGACCCATCCGCAGACCCAAATACACCAGCCCCAAGATAGCTGATTGCTGTTGAATTATTGCTCGCCTCATTTGACTTGTGGATAATTTGTGTAGCTTCTAGATAATTAGATTTCCCAGATACATAAACGGGAACATACAGGTAGTGAACAAAATGGTAATTTTTGACCTCAAAAGGTGGCATATTTTCGATGGTGTTTATTTACATTAAGTATTGGTGTACATTCAGGAGTCATCAGCACAGCATGAAAGTGAAATCCATGCTGGTGAATAATTTCCTCCAGGGGTAAAATATAGCTAATAAATAGAAGGGGTCTGAGCAGAGCCATGGGGGACTGATTGACAGGGGAGACATTGGACTTGTACACCCAAAGTTCTGTCTATTGGTGAGGTAGGATTTACACCATGTGTCAGAGATGGCAATGGTGTTTTCAAAGCATGACAGGACAGATAACCACGCCAAAAACTGCTCTCAGTTCAGATAAAGTAATTGACAGCTTTATTGAGGGTAATGTGTGTACTGTGCTTGGTGTCAAAGCCAGGATGAAAAGACACACATAGAGCATTTTAAGCCTTGTGATCTTGTGAAGATGCATGTATATTAAATTATTTTTGATCATGTAAATTATATGAAAAGTGGGATTTCTTCAGGATGGAGATAACTGCAGCAGTTTTAAAGGGGTTTACATATTCTATAGGGACTTGAAAGTATTGCCAATAAGAGTAGGGGGGAGACCAGGAAAGCATGTTTGAGAAGGGGCCTAAAACCCTATCTCTGACATTGTTAGGCAATACAAATATGTCCAATTTAATGCATGGTTTCTGACTCATTTTCCAAAATGAGTTGGAAACACTGGTACTATCTTAACAGTAGGTGGCAGCATTTCATAAATAAACACCACACATCTACAAGTATTTACAACATTGCAATCCTCACCCCTGCATCAAGTCCACCGACTTGTAAATCTATTGTAAATTGTTACTATACTAACTAGTTCATTATAGCTTGAATTTAAATGAGAAAAAAGGGACATAACAAAATATCTATTAATTCTGGCCACTAATTATTCCCTTTTTGGATGTTTGAGAATGGTTATTTGTGCACTGCAGTAGTGTGGATTTTGGCCACACTGCTCTTTGTTTTTTTGGGGTTTTTTTTTCATTTTCCTCTGCAATCGCTGTGTTGTTCTCGAACAGCATGGGTTGGGCTTGATTCTGTCTCTCTCGTTATTTCCTTGTCACCTTTGACGCTTTGATGGTCATGGAGTTGACAATTCTGCATCATGTCAAGATGGCCAGATTACAGTTTGCCTCAAAGTAAATGGTAAATGGTAAACGGTTGGCATTTATATAGCGCCTTTATCCAAAGCGCTGTACAATTAATGCTTCTCATTCACCCATTCATACACACACTCACACACCAATGGCGATTGGCTGCCATGCAAGGCGCCAACCAGCTCGTCAGGAGCATTTAGGGGTTAGGTGTCTTGCTCAGGGATACTTCGACACAGCCCGGGCGGGGGATCAAACCGACAATCCCAGACGACTGCTCTTACTGAGCCATGTCGCTCCAAGTACTTAAAAGAGCAACCACAGTTCTGGAAAAAGGTCTTGTGGACAGATGAGATGAAGATAAACTTAGAATGATGGCATGAGCAAAGTATGGAGGAGAGAAGGAACTGGCCAATCCAATGCATACCAAAACAGAATATACTAAACATGACTACTTTCTTTTACATAGCATTGCTGTGTCCCAAACATTATGAAATGGGTGGATTATGTATAAACACTGCTATAATTTCTACATGGTGAAACAAAAATGTATAACAATGCCCTTTGTTAAAATCTGACAAAGTGCACTTTAACCACATGCAATTTTTTTTTTACAAATCTAAAATTGTGGAGTGCAGTGGCAAATAAATAAATGATCGGTGTTTGTCCCAAACATGTATATTTTTGTAGATTTTCCCATCTATTCCTGTGTGGGGATTAAAACCAGACTCTGAGCTATTGGGTCTGGGTCCTTCATGACATCAAGAATTACCTGACCTAATGGCCAAAAACCAGTTTAGTCTCACTGCATATCTCCACTCATAGTTTCATGAGATTTGTATATAGAGATGTGTAGCATGTGGCAGCATGGTGATGCAGTGGAAAACACCGTCACCATAACAACAGTATCTTGGGTTCAGATCCCACCTGGGGCCTTTCTATGTCATGTTTACATACATTTTGTTGAGGAGGAAGCTGGGGTGGTGAGGTTGTCCAGAGTCCAGACCATCCTGACATTGTTTGCAATACAGATGTTATGTCTGAGTTGAAATGCGTGCCATTATAGTTATTTACATTACTTTGAATAGATATTTGGTGAATGTGTAGTGGATACATCCTTCTGTGATAATGTATTGCTATTTCAACTATTTCCAGCTGCTTCAGTTACTTTAAGGAACACATTTGGAAGGATTTTTGACTAATCCTCAATGCAGATCTTTGCAAGATCCTTCACATTCTTGGGTTTACACTTATCTCTTACTTACACTGACCTCTTCAGATCAGCCCACAGGTTTTCAATTGGATTGAGGTCCAGTGCCTGAGATGGCCATTGCAGAACATTGTTGTTACAAAAATCATTTCTGTGTGGATTTTGAGGTGATTTGGGTCATTATCTCACTGTAAAGTCCAACTACGACCAAGTCTTAGTCTTCTGGTAGAGGCAACCAGATTTCCAGCCAGAATTACCTGATACTTGGTGGAATCCATTATGCCATTAATTTTAAACAGTGCCTCGACATCTGGAATTAAAACAGCCCAAAAATATAACTGACCCATCACCATTATTTCATTGTGTGTATGAGGAGCCTCTCCTCGTGCGTGTCTATTTCGATGCCAAACATGCCGATGCTGTAACTGACCAAAACATTCCATTTTCCATATCTCATTTGGTCATTTAAATTACGATTGAATGAAGGGGCAGTCTTCAGATGAGACCCAATTTAATTAATAAAGAGTCTCAAAATGAATGATTCTAATTATAATTGTTACAATCTGATGCCTACTTTCTTTATTTATTTTCTATTGTATATAAACTAATCCAAGGAATAGAAAGTCTGCATTTGCATACTTATGAGACATATTATTCACGTCCAAAAATCCAATGTGTATGAACACTGCAGTTCAAATTGCACAGCTGCAGTTGGGACGCATCAGATTCTCACGGTGGGAATCCTATTTGTTTGCCATTTTGTCTTGCACTTTGACTTTCCTGTCAAAGATAGCAAGATATATTTAACAGGACATTTGTATGTACAAACCATGCTTGTATGGGTCATTTTCAAAATGCTAACATTTCTGGAAAAGCAAGCAGTACAGTATCTTAAACCGCCAAAACTAGTGTACTAAACTCTAGTGTTATATAAATATCAGGAAGTGAGTTGATAATTTTCAGACAAGAAACTTATTTGCAGTATAAAGAACTAGAGAAATACAAGTAATAATAATATTAAGTGTGCACTATTGTCTTGAAAGGAGAGTACAAACAGGATCTAATCAGGACAGAAAGTGGAAGGTCCAGAGGCACAACAGCGCATGAGGACAAGTACATGAGACTCTAAAGAAACAGAGACCTCCCAGGTCTTCTACTGGCAGCTTCATCATACAGTACACACCAAATATTGGTTTCATCTGCAACAGTGAAATGACGACTCCCGGATGCTTGCCTTCTTTGTGTTCTTTTGCCTATTTTCTTTCTTCTTGTTTGCCAGTTTCAGAAGTGGCTTTTTCTTTGATACTCTGCCTGTAAGGCCTGTATCTCAGAATTCACTGATGCAGATTAAACTAATATTTGGTGGGTAGTGTTCAATGATGCCGCTAGCTGTTGACCTGTGAGGCGTGTTCCTCAAACTAGTCTCTGATGTACATGTACAGTTGTGCATCTGGGCCTTCCATTTAGTTTCCTTCCTGGGTAGATCAAATTTGCCCTCTTCTTTCAAGACACTAGTGCACATGTTTGTATGAAATCAGTTTCTTGGTAATGTCAAACATGAAATGGACTCAACTGAACAATTGACTCAAGAGAAAGCAGCTTCTTTTTTAGGACATTTTTATATCAAAATTGAACTTGCCACTACTAGACAGTGTAGCAAATGAAAGAAATATATTTCTTTCTTTGCTTCATTAAACAGCACAATTTTCAGCTGTGCTTAATATAATGTGCAAGTAGCCCATTATTTTGCTAATGGGCTACTATTTTGCGAGTACCAAATTAGCATGATTACATAAAAACAAGGTAACCGTAAGTAATGGGTGTCATTTCAAACACTAATAGTAATTTTACTGTATTTTGGTCAATTTAATGCTACCTTTGGTCAATTTAATGCTACCAATTTAGTGCCAATTTATTTCAAAACAAACATATCTCAACTGATTGCCAACTTTTGAAAGGTAGTGTTTTATACATCGCTTTTCTAGAAACTCAAATTGCTTTCGCCAGTTGTCTAGACTACTACAAAAACGACCAATTGTTTAAAATGTTTAAAATGTATATTTTATTGGAGACATGCTGTGTAGGATACCAGGTGTGTGGTTTTACAGTTATTCACAGAATAAAATTCATTTGAAATAAAGACAAACATTCACCAATCAACTTCCTTATAGAGGCCTGTTGGTCATAATCACACTGTTCTGCGAAAGCATCCCAGTGGAAAAAAAAGGAAAGCTGTCTTCTAAAGAGTCAGCAGATTAGTCTTCATGTTACATCCCCCTTAACATGCATGTAAAGACTTGTTGCAGATGACCTGGATTTAAACCAAACCCCAGGTGCTCCAGTCTTCCAAGGTCAGTCTTATCAGCCTCTCCCCATGGTGTAATCGCCCTCTGGGAACAAAGGTGTTCACAAGCTCCCTCAGTGGGCTGCCTGAGCAACTCTACCAGATAGAAGTCTCCAAGTCTCACTCATTTCCATCTCTATAAGAGAGTCACACGAGTCGCGTCCAATGAAATGAAAACTCCTGCCGTGCAAAAGCAAAACGGTGACTAACGTATGCTTGGGTTCCATGTCAGGGGTAGCAGCAGGAAGCTAAGTGAGTAGTTGAGCGGCATCTCCTGCGCCGGGTTCATACGAGGACCCCTGTCTTCATACAGAGTGGTGTGGGGTGAGCCAGGGCGGATGTGAAGTGTCGGAGTCACGGTCTTCAGCAGTGACGAGGGGGCAGAGGCCTGTGTGCGGTGCCGTCCGCCACCGACCACGCCCTCACCGATCACGCAACAGGTAGAAGACCACGGCCTTCAGGAAGTGGACGCAGGTGCAGGCGGCCGACACTAACCAGTGAGAGCGGAACCTGGGGTCGGTGTTCACCACACACTTTGTGATGTCGGCCTATGGGAAGAGAACGGAGGAGGCTGCATTCAAATACTGTTTTCACAAAACCGCAATGCCCAGACCCAACAATAGGCCCTTATGGCAGTGGCAGCCATTCCTGGTTGAGGTAATCAACACTACATTTCAGAGAGAATTTTCATCCAGTCGCTTTGCATCAATATTAGTAATGAACACCAGGAACATGGGGGTCTTTAAATGGTCACCAGTGACTCATATAAAATAGTGCATAAAAACTCTATAATCAGAAGTAATATAGTCATGTTTAGGTCTCCGTAACCAAATATTCAAAACAGTTGTTTAAGTACATTCCACGTTGGAGTCAGCAGAATGTTGTACATGGATAATAGTGATAATGCACAAGTACGTGACAGGAAATCCAAACATTCTTATCTGAACACCACATTTCACCACAAATTGCCGACTAAAGTTCAAGTTGATAATAATAAAACAGGACAGGAAATAAGGCATATACACTGAACCGCACTCACAACTACAGGAAACTTCCCAGAACTACAGCAATGTTACCAGCAGATGATATGTAATAAGTGATATGTAAGAAACTGTCCAACTAGAATTGGTGATAGAAATATTTTTCGGGTCTAAAACCAGCCAAGAATAAAAAGAAAAACTATGAAAGATTGACAAAGGTTCAAATCGACTTACATTTTGCCTTTCTGGCATACGTGCAAAAATAATGCAGTGTCACATTGTATGATGCTTTGTTAGCTGTCGATCGGTATGAGATCCTCCTATGTGAGCTCAGCGGAGCAAAAACAATCTTTAATCTAGGGTTTGGTTTTAATTACTCTGCCTGCGGGCTCTAAATGGGCTAATGGAGCCTTCCTGTGTCGTTCGCTTTGTTCTCTGACCCGCTCCGCGTGTTCTGCGAGCAGAACACACCGAGCTTCCAGGCACCCCTCACGCTCTCTGTAGGGCACAACAATTAAGACCTCTGTGGCCTTGTGGATTTTTATCATGTTTCCTGTGCATCAATATTAACCCCCGCCGTTCGCTCCTTTCCGCGGTGCCTCGATTCAAACTACGGGTCCGCTTCTATATATAACCATTATAAACGAGGAGACAGGCCAGACCGTGTGAAGAAGGCCAGCCTTGTGATAATAAAATGAATAATTCCAGCCGTAGCAACGGCGGTGGCGGCGGCGGCTCTAGGTGACGGGGGACGGAGGACGTGTTCTGGGTTTTGTCTCTCGCTCCAGCTCTGTAACTGTCAAGTCAGCACATTTGGGGCGTTCACCTTCACTGTAAATTCCAGGGATTACTCTCGCAGCCAACTAGTCAAAACCAGCTTGACGAAGCACAGGCGCGGCAATCGAAAGGTACAAGGAAACTACACGGCCCTGCGACCAGCACTTTTCATTCAAGAGCTTTCCCACAGTCTACTGTTAGTCTCGAGCCCTTCCCGGCGAGTCCCTCCGGGGCACAAATAATTGGAGTGGGGAGCGCGCGGGCATCCGAAAGTTCAACAAAAACAAACAGGAGAAACGGCCAAGGCCACGCCTTCGGGGACACAGAGGCCAGGCGTATGCTGGGGCAAGATTCAGCGGCAAGTGTCAGCTGAAAAAACACAAAGAAAAACAATAACATGAGGGTTTCCACCGCACACAGAGACGGCTGAAGGATGGATGCATGCCATCTGAAAAGCTGCAACACTGAGAATGACAGGGCCTGACTACCATACACTACTGCATCTCTACATCCGATATATACAGCCGGATACTCTCTGTATATATTGTATATACCAACAGCTAAATCAGCTGCAGTCTCTGCCACTGAACGCAAGGTAAGCATTCCCACGACAGCCCACAGTTCCCCCACAGAGGTGCCCTAAACAGCAAAGGAGATTTGTTTCCATGGCTACGGTGGGATACTTACCCAGCCGCCCCTCCTCTTCAGCCAAGAGACCAGGCTCTTGCGCACAAACTCGCCCAGGCAGTCGACGATGGTGTGGACCATGGCGGGGTGGCCATGTCGTACGCAGTCTACTGCCAGGGCGCCCGCCACCGCGTACAGGGACACCACTTTCCCCCACGTGACACCTGTGGATGAGAGCCAACACAGTGAGACGCTGCTACCCTGTAATGCCTCCCAGCAGTAGAGCATGAAGCCTGGCTACCCTCTATTGTAAACACAGTGATTAGGCCTCTTTGCTATCAGTTTGCATGCGAAATGCAATTACCCAGTGTGTACATTCCTTACCGTTCCTGAAGGGTGTTTGCAGAGAAAGTGTGGAGATATGCCATTCCTTTCAGTAACTTGAGCCCATGACGTGTCCGTTTTTCTTTATAACAAAATCATACACAGCAATGACTCACTCGAGAGTCTCAATTCCACTTTGTGCAGCTTGTGTACCAAAACATTCATGTTCAACATTCATGTTAAACTTATGTTTGTGTTAAATTATGGTAAGATTGCAATTAAGTTTTAAAAAAGGTTTAATAAAACCAGCTGCGTGCAAATGTTTACACTTCGCCCGAACGGGGTGGTCAGCCTCAGGGGAACCCGCTGCCTTTATTCTCAACCTTGCAACCCCGCAGAGGCTTTCCATAAGGCATTTCCCCCCGCCCTTACAGTGGAGCATTCCCGGTTGCGTAATGCTCTGTGAGGCCACGGCCCAATAAAGCAATTAAACTGTTCTGTGTCAACCCAGGAATGCAGGCTCATGACAATCGTATGAGGTCAGCAGTTTCCATGTGTTAGCAGGGCTTTGCCACTGGTTAGAGCGCGCGCGTCGGTCTCAGCCAGAACCATGCCTTCCCGGGCTGCGTGTGCAATTCCAGACAGTCAAGGGTCCGCAAACCCCTTTTTTGTCTGCGGTTTCCTTCATTAAGGGAACGCGAGTGTTTTGGAACTCCGGCGGCAGGCGAGCATTCACCCGCCAACGATCCCCAGAGGAAATATGAAAACACGAACACATCAGGCTTTAAAAGGAGGCACACTCTTAGTGTAATAATATCCCATATTTGGGCACAGTCCCTTTCCCAGACTGCAGACCTTTATCAAGTTTATGTGTTTATTTGAAATGGCCAATTGATCTAATTGACCATATATGGTAGGGAGTTCATACAAAGAAAAGAAGGATTCTTTCAACAGGACACGGTCGTTTTTCTCTAGATATCCAATCCTGTGTCAGAGCGTATCATATTTCCAGTAAACCTTGTTGTCATGGCTACAAACATTTCTGTGGGTTTTCAGGCAATCTACCACAGGAAACCATTTCCAAAGAACAGATTATAATTCTTGGGGTGCCCTCATGGATAGATGAGTCTTTCTCTGCCTGGGGTGGCACCTTTACTGCGGTTAATAGCTTTTACCATCATCCAGCCACTCTGATATATCTTCTATATCTCCTATATCTTCAGTGGTAATGAGACCTAATGTAAACTCACCGTGTTCCGAACAGAATACGGGGAAGCGGCTGCTTCCACCAGCAGTTAATGTCGGTTCAATTGTAGGTTTATGATTATGGTTGCTTATTGACTATCCCAGACGAAAACACGTTGATTGATGTGAATTGGACGGAAGACTGCGTTAGCTCACAATGGTCTGAACACCGCCGTGTAAGCCTGCCCACTTCGTAGTCTCTCTGCAGCAACAGCTTCCCCACTACAATGTCACAGTGGAGAACGATTACCATGTCACTGTGTGCTGAAATGGATCGGGAATGTGACTCGTTTTATGAAAATGGAAGGAATTATACTCTACACACACACAGAAACTGAAGCTGATCTGGAAGTAATTTTTTTAGCTATTCGTTATGAAGGTTGCACTGTTTGGAACATGGTGAGCTAACCTGGTGTTCAGAACACAGCAATCTAACCTGGTGTTCAGAACACAGCGATCTAACCTGGGTTCAGAACACGGCGAGCTAACCTGGGTTCAGAACACGGCAAGCTAACCTGGTGTTCAGAACACGGCGAGTTTACACAAGTACAGACCTCTAATCCCATGTCTGCACACACTAGCCTTCACAAGCTCCACTCAGGCCTCTAATCAAAGGCAGATTGACCACATGCATTCCACGTCCACAGAGAGGAGTCCATTTTCGCAAGTTCTCGGTGAGAGGAACCGACATTCAGGACAGGTCTTGTGGGTTAAGTGAACCCAACAGTGGGAGTGACGAAACAAAATGAAGAGTGGGCGAGAGCTTCCAGCACAGGGCCAGATGTAAACACTGTGGTCGAGGCAAATCGAAACCTGCAGCCTCCCACGGCTTCCTCTTCAGAACAGGGCAGGTGGGGAGGAGAGGCGGTAGACTAGACATAGCAACAGGCTCCATGGGGCTGGGGCTGTGGCTTTGTAGTAGCAAGTCAAGAAGGAAATGGTCATATGATTCTCTTGCACGTGAGACACAGAGGAACTCATTTAGCAACCGTATGACCATTTGTATTCAAATCATTAGAGCGAGACACAAATACCAAAGAAAATGGAGTGTATCCTCTGCAGTCTGTATCTGCATTTTGTGATTGGGAACAGTCAAGAACGACATTTGTACTCGTCCATTTATATATGCAGTCAATCTATAGGATTCCTTGCTTGTAATTGCCGTTCCTGCCAACTAATACTTTCTGATAATACTGATAGACTATTATTCTTTTTAGCATTCTAGTGCTGACATTTCCTTCCTTTTTCTGCTTATCAAACTGTAAAGGCTGGATGCAATGTGCAGTCACCATGACACGCCTCTCAGTGGTCTGTTCTTCCCGCTTGCATACATCAGGAACTATGTTAAAAAATGGCAATCTTCGAAGCAACAATGCGGTCATGCGGTCAGGTCAGGCAACACCAAGTTCCGGTTGTGTACACAATGCTGGGACATAAACCCTGCTGCACTTATGAGCAATGGTAGTGACAAGGAAAGAAAACAAAAGTTCCAGCCAAACTCTCCTATTCAGATAAGATCACTCGGCACTCTTCGGCGGTCTGAAGCAGGTTGTTTGAAGAAGTTCACACTCAGCAAAGCTACAGAAAGATATACATGTTGGAGGGGGCACGGACGTCATGGGCATCGTTTGGAGCACCATGGGGATCATGCCACACCCAGAGGTGTGCAAGCCAGCTCAGTAAATGTCCATGGATGAGGGATCTGCTATGGCGTCACTATTTCTGTTAGGAGTGTCCTTTAAATCCACAGCTGTTCCACCGGCTGTTCATAATTTGTCTTCCATTGGCTATTTGGCTTCTAAAGACAGTAGATCCCCACATCATGGAGCAGGGTCGGAATAGAATTTAAACATCACTGTTTTCATGTAGCCAAAGCATTAGCTGAAGGGAGATGTTTTTAGACTATGTTTGCTCTTCTGAATTACCATTGGACCAAGAGGGCCAAGCTATTCTACATCCCCAACAAAACTGGCCAGAACTGCAGTAGTGGTTATAGTACATACAGTCAGTGATCACTTTAATAGGTAGACCTGTACACCAGCTTGTTAAAGGATTAACATGGTGTTTGGTCACACTTCCTTGGTTTTTATATGCTATTTGCCCAAAGGGCATTGAAGAAAGACAATGAAAGTATTAAATATGTCTGCACTTTAGTTTTAGAGAAATAGGCATGTTAAACTTATTGTACTATTTTCAACCGGTTGAGAATGTTCTCCTCATGCGTCACAAGAGGATGACCACTCCCTTATCCACACAGTTTGCACCACTGGCCTACAGGCAAGACAATGCAAATATTTGACAAACGTTAGGGTTTAGTTAAATTAGCACCTATTAAGGATGATTAAACTATTTCTGGTTATATTAATTTAGCCAGCTAGCTAGTTTGATTTCATAAGGAGGTTATATTTGTGCTTTTATCTTAACTTGGCTAGCTAGCCAGCAACATTATTGGAGTCAGCGTCCTTACCTTAATTACCGATAGTTAGTCAGTTAGTGAGCTCGTGAAAATTCAGTCTCCCAAGATGTGCGTGTATCATGGAAATAGCTAACAAAATAGTAACAAAAAACAATGTGTGGTGCACGTGTGGGGGCATGTTAAACATGTCTATCAATCATAGCTAAGTGTTTGACAGTTTGGCTGAACTTTTATAGTGGGAAATTTAAGCTTAGAAAAATAAGTTTTTAAATACATTGAAATGACTAATGAATAATAAAAAAATGCACATTTGTTTTGTTGTTGCCTATAGACAATTGGCAAGTGTCACATTCAACCACCATGTTAATCCTTTAATGCAAATATTTAATCAGCCAATCATGTGGCAGCAACTAAATGCATAAAGGCATGCTGACGTGGTCAAAGGTTCAGCTGTTTGTCAGACCAAATGTCAGAATGAGGATGAAATGTGATCTAAGTGACTTTGACCGTGGAATGATTGCCAGGCAGGGTGGTTTGATTATCTCAAGAACTGCTGATCTCCTGGGATTTTCACACACAACAGTCTGCAGTTTGCAGAGAATTGCAAAAAACTAAAAACATCAAGCAAGTGGCAGTTCTGCGAGAGAGGTCAGTGGAGAAGGGCCAGACTGGTCGAAGCTGACAGGAAGGTGACAGTAACTGTAAATAACCACGCATTACAACAGCAGTATGCACAAGAGCCTCTCTGAACATACAACGCGTCAAACCTCTAAGTGGATAGGCAACAGCAGCAGAAGACTTAATAAGTCTAAAAATTAAGTCTAATAAATACCTAAGTAAAGTGCTCGCTGAGTGTAGGTTATAGGTCCCTCAGCAACAAGAAGGATTGTGCAAAGAAATATTGATTGTGCAGAAAGCAGAAATTCCATAGTTCTCTTGGGATTCTCCCCGAGACAGCTCCTGACTACGACAGCACTGTCTGAATGTGTACATGAAAATGTCTGGACTGGACAAGTTTTTATCTTGGAACAATGTCCGTTGCTTCCCATAAATCAGATTAAATGTTAAGAAAACCTGCTTGTACTGGAATAAGGCTCTTAAGATCTATGGGTATTTTGGCCATTTTGTTTCACCAGTCTTCAGCAAGATCTTCAGCGGCTGCTTAACTGAAAAATATTCAGCATAAGCCGACTGCTTGGGAGGAAAGACCAACTGTTCAAAATGCTCGTGGGCACATATCTTGTTGATCTTCCAAAATTCTACTTCCATCAAGAGCAATTCTAAATCCACCTACACAGTACCACCATTTCTTCCAAGTGTACGCATCCAGTATGATAGAGATCTGAGTATGCTGCAGATTTATAACAACAATTAATAGGGTAATTAAGTTCTGCCGGCATTCACTTTGCAGCAAGTTTACCAGTGGAATCTTTAAAAGCTGAGAATTAGAAGGAGTTTTTAGATAATGAGCTTCAAAAATTCCAAAGTGAATGGGCAAGCAGATACGACTCATAATTTTTCCATAGTTTTAAACAGTATTTTTGTATAAAATTTCACACATGTATTTACTTCCCTATAAACAACATATTTATGACACCACCTCATTTTTGACAAAAATGTCAGTTAGAACCGTCTAATTCTCAGCTCACGATACCTTGAAAATTACAAAATAACAGAAGATGCGCTTGTATACAGATACAGATGGTTCCGCTGAACAGGCTTACCAGTGGAGAAGATCTCGGAGGCCACGGCGAGGAAGGCATCGGACACCACGCTCTCAGAGGCCACAGAGATGTTCAGCTGCCGTGCCACGTTGCGGTAAACGTTGGGCCGTAGGTACTCCAGCTCGTCGCCTGAGGAACGGGGAGCATGGAGGGAACGAGCTGATGAGCAGGCACTCCACTGCAGACCCACAGAAATTCAAAGCAGGCAAAGGGGCAGCCTGTAGCATAGTGGTTAAGGTACATGACTAGGACCCGCAAGGTTGGTGGTTCAATCCTGGGTGGAGCCACAATAAGATCCGCACAGCTGTTGAGCCCTTGAGCAAGGCCCTTAACCTAAGTAGCTTTGGTTGAAAGCTAAAGAACATGCAATGTAATGCAAAGAAACTCATCCAGTAGGATGATGATGTATGATACAGGCTCCCTGAAGGTTAACTTTGTTTATCTGAGGGTTTTCTTGTATAAATTAGGCACCCCCACACAAGGGAAAAAATGAACAAGCAACTCAAAAACAGGAAAAAAAGTAGTGGTGGTTATGTGACAAATAGCTAATTATTTCATTATTTCCGAGACATCACTAAACACAATCCATTTGAAACACTCCAGAAATTGCAAAAATATCTTGTTCTGTATTTCGATGTTCTCATTCATGGTCGACTGCATGGTGTCCACAGCCTCTCAAGCAAATGCGTAAAGCAATTTAACTAGCGTTGCCAATGGTATAAGTCTGCGGAGAAGGTGAAAGAAGGATCATATGGAATGGTTAACAGACATTCTCAAACAGTCATTCAAAGTCAGGTGGGCTACCTGAAGCATTCATAGAAAACGTATCCTGGTGGTCTTGCTCACCCGACAGACTACTCTATTTTCAGGAGAGAATGTTTTTTGTGCAGCAGTTTGGTGCACATGACAACATGGATGACCACATGTTTCTTTAATCAACTGTCTTGAACCACTTATTGAACTGGAAAATTCCACACAAGATGTTGGGGAAGGCACGACGGAATACAATTGCAAAGTATTCACCAGAGAAAATATTTTGGAGACTGTAAAAATAGCTTAACTAAAAATGAACATCACCTATACAGTACATGCAATGAATCATCGGTGTGTTGGGTAAAGAGAGTTTTGGCATGATGCTGAAAACTGTCAATCCAAACAAAAAGATCTGCTTTTCTCACAGTGACAGTGCAAGAAAACAAATGCCATTGGTGGATCTTGCACAATTTCTCCTCATGCACAGCACAGCGGGTGATTGCGTACAAGGCACGGAAGGCAGACAATGACCATCAAGCAGAAGGTTCGGAAAACTCCAGTCAACACATGCCTCTAAACTGGTCTTGATCATTAGAACACAACATATGCAAATGTTTTAAGATCAAACAGTCTCCAATACTACAGGATATGTGGCAGCATGCACGATATTTCATTTATAACAGATGTGTCAGCAAGAATGTGTCAAACCAAGGGTGTTTGTGGCAGAAAAGTAAAAAGGACGATATGACTGCCGGCCATACAGAATTTGTGAAGGTGCAAAATGGCGTTGCACAAATATCTTTAATTTCGTTTTGTGTTTAAATACGTTTCATGTATTCTGTGGGATTCGGTCTCTCTTTAGTGGGTGGTAATTTGGTGCAGAGATATAGAAATGGAAGGTGTCTAAGAAACCGTAGTTTATAGGCTACATCTGAAAAAAATTACATTGAACTTTGACTTACCTAACCAGAGAAGAACTGACGATACCTCTCCTTGCGGTCCTCCCGATGCCGCCAAGCTTTGTTCGGATTTGGACCAGCCTATACCAGCCCGATTAAGCCTAGAGTGAATGTAGTCTCTGCACAGCGCCTTGGCCTGCGACACCAGTTCTTTGTCAGTCGGGGAGCGGTCGAACACCTCCATCACTTCAGCTGCGAACACTGAAGAGCGGCGCAACATCTCCATGCCCTTCATATGCAGCCAAATACAAAGAACTACCAGCCCCAAACCTCCACCTTAATCACCGTGTATGGTCTTCTGTATCACCACGTTTTCCCTACACAGGG
Organism: Conger conger; assembly: GCF_963514075.1. NCBI lineage: Eukaryota > Metazoa > Chordata > Actinopteri > Anguilliformes > Congridae > Conger > Conger conger. Next base: position 44,745,853 of record NC_083763.1, on the reverse strand, counting down.
GGCGTTTCCCACAAAGAGTAAGGTCTCCCTGCAGAAGAGATGCATTTACGTTAGCCTCAGATTAATTTCCACGTTTCCATAGGCTACGTTATAATGTACAAAGCACCACGATGACATAAGAAAACAAAATACATAGCCTACAGTTCATTGCCTAACACACAACTAATTAGTTTAGTTTCAAAAATCTATTCCGTAGATTCCTCGGTTGATAAAACACATTTTAACAGCAATAGACAATATCTGCTTACATACAAACTATTACGAAATATTTGATAAGATATTATTCACAAGTCATGCACGATGCGCAGAAGAGTCGGTTCGCATCGGTTAATTGGCATGGCTGCTATATTTTATTTTAAACAGCAATGAGGTCAATTTAAAGTGCTTTAGCATAATGCTAGCCTACATCAACAACAAACACAACATTCCAGACAGATTAAATAGAATATACATTAAAAATGTTTAACTTTGATGTAGATGCAATTATTCCAAGTTTTTATCTTACCTCGTGAGCCCACTCAAACTGACAGGCGCCACGATGACCCGTCAGGCTATCTGCCAGGCTGCACTCTTTCAGTCTCATTGGCACATTTTCAGGGGCGTGAAACACCGCCTGAATGGTTTTGTAAAGATGAAAATAAAATGAGTTGAGGCACAATTTTTAAAAAAAAACACACAAAACGAATTGATAGCTACTCAACGTAAGGGCGTAAAACGTGTTCCATCATTAGCTCACTCGTGAAGCTATTATTAGCTAGTGTCGTTTATGAAAGTAAATTCCTAAAATCAAACTCTCCAAGACCACCAAATTCCTTATCTAGTCTACTCGCACCGTGTTGAACGTCCTATCATTTCTTGATCTGCGCTGCTAAATTTGGTTTGCAATCCATACCAGCGCCAGTGCAGAGTAAACCGTCTACCACTTTCAACTATAGTTTCCTTCTAAGGAAAATTACTCAGCTTGTTTCGGAGGCGGAGATAACGACGGTAACGTGTTCGTCGCTGCTCCGCCTTCACATATGGAGCTGTAATAAATTCATAGGTATGCCTGGTGGACAAGTAGGCTATAGATGGAATCCAGTAACCAATCAAGTAACTAATGACCTCTTGAAAAACAAATGAATTGTGATGGTGTAACATACGATCACAATGAATGATGCGGTGCGGTATAAATAGTTTCAGCGGATTTCCTATAAATACCTGGACATTTCCCCTGGACCCTCCCTCTTTCTCTGTGAAAATACCGGCACTTGGGATTTTATATGTATCATGTCTACTACACCACAGAAGATATTGCTGGTTGAAATGTCGGTGTTCAATCAGCTAAATCTAATGATCAATTAAATTCGGTTAAGTGGTTGATTGAGTGACTAAGGCTGCAATTACTTTTTCACATGGGTCATATGGGTGTTTTACAACTTTTTTCATGAAATAAATGACTTCTATATTTTAAATGTGATTTATTATTTAACTTATTTAATTTATTTAATTGTCACTCATGTATTCTATTTGTTGGGTAGGTGTGGCATGACTTGCTAAATATTTACGCTACTATTACACTTTTCACACTGATTAGAAAACATCAGCATACATGTTGCACCATTATCTGCAAGTCAAAATTCATGGAATTAAAACAGCACACAGACATGTAAGTATAAGGAACCTGTAGGGCAGCGCTACTAAACTCCACGTCCTGCGGGCCGCAATGTCTGCTGGCGTTTGCTTCAACTGTGCGGTACACCACCTGATTTCATTACCTTATTATCTGAACCAAGCAGGTCAAATAATTTGTGAAATTAGGTGGTGTAGCACAAGGTAGGAGCAAATACCCGCAGGCACTGTGGTCCACAGGACCTGGAGTTGAGTAGCGCCTCTGTAGAGAAAAGTAATAATAAATCATAATGTGTTACATTTGTGTACATTCAGTGAGCACTTTATTAGGTATTTACCAGACTTATTATTTTAGACTGATCGGTCTTCTGCTGCTGTGGCCTATCCACGTTTGATGCATTATGTGTTCAGAGATGCTCTTCTGCATACCACTGTTGTAATGTATGTTTATTTGCTTTACTTTCACCTTCCAGTCAGCTTCGACCAGTCTGGCCCTTCTCCTCTGACCTGTCTCATTAACAATGCTTTTTTGCCCACAGGGTGCTCACTGGCTGTTTTTTGTTTTTTGCACCATTCTCTACAAACTCTAAAGACTACTGTGCATGAAAAACCCCAGAGATCAGCAGTTTCTGTCTTCATGCTTTTATGCATTTAGTTTCAGCCACATGATTGGCTAATTAAATATTTGCATTAGCAAGCTGGTGTACAGGTTTACCCAATACATTGCTCACTGAGTGTAGAAGTAAAAATATCACAATTATTTTATGATAGTGTATCATGCAGATGATCCTGACTTTACAAAAATAAGTATATGGTACAATGGGGAACTTGACAAACAGCCCCTCACAGTAAGTTATGAAAAGAGAACACAAATAAGTGCTTGTTTTATCTGTGGTGTATGACTATTAGCTATATTCTGTTTTGCAGCATGCGAGAACTGACATGATTTCTAAAAGTAGTGTTTGTATGAACCCTTTCAGCTGCAAGATCACAAATACAAGTTTTGAATGTTCTTAGTTGAACATTCTAATGTGTCGGGTTTCAGGACAGAGGAACCAAAAGCAGACTTGGGGATAACATAATAGCAGGCTTTATGGACATGGGGCAGATCCAAAACGTAATCCACAAACAGGCAATGGTCGAGATCCAGGCAGACAGGTACATGTGGGGCAGGCCGAGTTAAAAGAGCCGCTGCAGGGAAGCTAGAACTGGGATGGGGAACAGAAAGATGAACTAGCAACAGGAAACTGAAAAGGACAGGTTTAAATATACTACTGATTGACAGACAATGAGACACAGGTGAGAGAAAATGGCAGAAATGGCAGGAAGGAAGTCCATATAAGGAGTGGGGAGGCGGAGACACGGAATGGGACTGCTGAAACAAATGGACGAAGGTGAGTGGAGCAGAAAACAGACTACGGAAAGCATAGAGGTAACAAAAGGCAAAAATGCAGGGGACTTAAACGTGAAACAGATAACAGAAAACACAGAACCTGACACTAATGCTGATATAACAATCACTACTGGTTCCAAAAAAACTGTCTCTTCAAAGGGCTAATCTCATTGACCAAAAGTGGTGAAAAGAGGCCCAGTTTACCCTGGTCATCAGGTAAATTGGGCCATCAATTAAAAATGGGGAAGATAAAGTTGAGGAGTTTTGGTGCTTTAAGATTTAATAGTCAATCACAGAAAAATAGCTGTACTTTGCAAAATAAACTAAATTTTTTTTATTAAATGCATTTTTAGTTACTGGCCCATTTTAGCTGAAAATGTTAGATAAAATGAACCAGTAGTTTCAGTTAAAATGGGCCACCTTCTGCATTGACTTTCAGCAGATAGTTCCTTTTGATAGTTCTTCTTATTGAAGCCTATTCAAATATTATTGAAAATATTGAAGTCTGGTTGTATTGTATAGACAAAACACCTTCATAAATACATGTACAGACAGACACACACACACACACACACACAAACAAACTCACACACAGTATGCAGTATGCATACACCCACATATACATCAGTTTTCTGTTATCTGTTTTGTCTATAGCATTTTTGCTTATTTTTACCCTCTGTGCACACCGTAGTCTGTCTGTTGTTCGTTTCACCTGTCCCACTTCCTGATTTTCATTCCCTCTCGTTACCTGTGTATATAAACCCCTCTGTTTGTGTAATTTGTAGCCAGATTGTCATGCTTTCGACTACTGCTTTTTGGATTTCCCATCTGTTCTCTTTTGACCCATAGCTTTTGGACTTCCTTTGGTTTTTTGGATTTTGTTTCTGTTTGGACTGCCTTTATGTTTTTGACCCTTCGACTGTGACCACGTCCACTCTCTGGATTATCTCTGTTTCAGTTTTCCCGGATACCCGACCATTGCCTGAACGAACTGCCTAACCTACATTATATCTGTTTGCTGGTTCTCGACCCCTGCCTGTTCTCCTCTGAAGTTAAAGACTTTGACATTAACTTCTGTGGTCTCGCTCTTGGGTTCAGTGTTCTGGTGCCTGACCATCACATGTATACACCCACATACATGCATATACACACACGTGTTCAAACAAGGAGTTCAGTTTCTGAATGTCATTTCTGCGTTTTCAAGTAATTGCTGTTGTGTTTTAATGTTACTTCAATATTTACAATTGTTAGATACCAGCACACATCCACCACCACCACATTATTCACACACACAAATCAGACGTGTGTATCAACAGGCATGCATCCACACAGCCCCACACACAGATACATTTTTTAAAAAACAAGTTATTGCTATGATGCCTTGTTCAACTAAAAGAATCCAGTGTCACTGGTCCATTTTAGTTGAACAGGTGGCCCATTTTAGCTCATCACAGTACACTTGTCTTAGAAGGGAACTTCTGATACTTAAATAGCTCTAGGACTTTGTTAGCTCTAAGCTCTAATAGCTCTAAGCATTTGTTTTTTATTGCGTAATTCCAACACAGAATGATAGAGGAGCCCTGACTTAGTAAATAAGAAGCATATATGAAAGTTGAGCATTGTGTCCATAGCTCTTTTTACGGTGTGAAAACGATTAGCCAATTTACCCGATCTCACTCCACAGGAGAAACATATGCGCTACTGTTACACATTCAGCCACAGAGTAACATTGAGGCAAGCTTTTGTGTTGAGGTAAACAACAGAAAATTCTGCGTAATTATTTGCACAAAAGGTGAGCATAAATTATGAATAGGTGACAAAGGTTGCATATCAACTCAAACTGGTTGATTCCTGTGCCAAGAGACACATTAATGTTCTTTGTTGTTGTTGACACTACATGGAGATTCTTACAATTTCACTCTATATTTCATGTAATGGGAGTACATGACAGTACAACTACCCTGAAAAAAGTTTTTCTGGAAAACAGGCCAGCTCAGATGGAACTCCCTTTGGGAGTGCCTTGGCTTGGGCACAAAAAGGATTATGACTATTGTGAACCTGTATTCAAACCCACTATTCAACACTGCTATTTATGTTTCTAGGGGCACCACTCTTGGGAGGGAAGCAATAATATGCTTCATGAATTTCTGAAAATTAATATCCGGATATAATCTTCTTAAAATACATTTCACACATTCTAACATTTTAACATTATTCCAGCCATTCCAAACAAGACCTAAAACATTTCCAGAAACAGCTATCCTAGGTATGAAAAATACTCCCAACATCAGGATTTTACAGTCATGTTATTCACCCAAGTAGGGGAGAATATTTTTGAATAGACTACTATTTTGCTGAGTAGTGTGATTGCAGAATCCCCATGGCAACAGCTCATCCTCCTAAGAAAGATTTCACCACACCCTTTCTGTCCCTAAGGATAAGCAGCCTCTTCCCCTGGAATGGAGCCTTTTGTCTGGGCTTGCCCAGGGAATGCCCTTCCCTCCAGCCCTCTTCTCCCCTCCCAGCCCTTTGTTTTCCTAGCCTGATCTTGCTTGTGCAGTTCACAGGAAATTAAAAGACATATGCTTCATTTTAGCTCTCACTGGAATGTTTTCATTTCTAGGTAGTTTACTTATACAGCAATTATCTGAGGCTGTTGGATGTAAATTTTGGAGTTATGAGTTTATACAGATTAGGATGAAAAAATAAACCTGCATAAATGACTGACTTTCAAAATGTAAACTTGGTATTTTTTCAGTTTTAAAGTTTTGTATTTACCAGTAAGGCCAGATAAAGTATGCGTGTGTTTATTGTGTGACACTATCAAGGTAATAAAAACCAGGATACCCCACACAATTTAGGCAGTTACATAAGTGTTTTACATGTGTCAGCAAAATCATTCTGGTAAAGAAATGTACATCTGTAGAAGACACAGCCTGGAATTTTCTTTAGCATATACTTAGACAAAGTATTATTTTTGCACCATTTTATGGGTGCTTTATAGATGCTATAGTATACAGTGGGCTCCAGACTTATTGGCACCCTTGCCTTGATAAAAAATGAAGAAAAAAAGGCTGCATATAATAAACAACACAACTAATAATCCACTAGTTATGTTCAAACATATACAGTGGTTTCATGTTTCATTTGGCGTTCTGCTTCTGCAGCAAGAATGCCATCGCTCGGGAAGAAATACTAGCAAGATTCTGACAGCAGGGGGCAGCCGCGTTACATTGCCATAGGAAACTACTGTATATACTTTTATTTCAATACATTTACTTTCATGTTTCAATGTTTTTTATTCAGTAATCTTATTATGTCAAAATGACAAAATTATTGGCATCCCGAACAGTTATTATAAATAAAATCAAACAAGGTAAAATTGGAAATAACATTTAACTTAGAGTATTAAAATGAGTTAACAAACATGCTAAATCCCTTTATCATCCATCACCATGGGAAAAGCCAAAGAACTGTATTTTCAAAAGAGACAGTAATTGACCATCACATAAACAGTTAAACATATCACATAGCACTGTAAGGCCAATAATAAAAAATGTATAACATATGGAATGGTTCAAAACTTGCCTGTAAGAGGGCACACGTGTGCATGGATGGTGAGGAAGGCCATAAAGAACCCAAGGATCACAATTTAAGAATTGCATACTAACACAAACTCTTCGGAAGGGTGACACAAAGACAGCCCTTACTGAGGACAATAAACAAAACCAAGTATCTGGAGTTTGCCGAACCTCATTGGAATTATGACTAGAAGAGAGTGCTATGGTCAGCTGAGACCAAAATTAAATGTCTTGGTCAATATGATTGGCAGCAAAAGAGGAATTCTTTTTTTATAACTTGGAGTAAACAATCTTTAAAACCTTTTAAAGAAGTGTGGTGTTTCTTGTTAAGAAATGCTGCCATCTACTGTTTGAACAGTGTCAATGTTTCCAACTGAAACTTGTCTTCTGCAACAGCACCTCAATGCGGTTTGCCTGCTGAGTAATCAAAGATAATATTTCTATATTTAGAGTTCATATTCTTATTTCCAGTAAATATGTAATTATATTGCGTCAATTTATTAAATGTAAATAGACATATATGATCATATATCATACACACCTGAAGCTTAAAGTGTGGTTATCATGGACATTTTTGACATATTTATTGGTGTATCTTACCCCTTTGTGACTGGTTTATAAAACTACATGGATTACTTCGTTTCTATATTATACATTTGTACATATACCTGTTTTTTAGTAAAGTTTTATTCAGAGATGTATTGCTTTGTTACTGAAAGTGTTCAATTAAAAACAGGGTTTCTTAAGTACACAATAAATAGAGTATTTATGTCTACTTGATAATAGTAACTCACACGTGATAGATGCGAGTTAATACTGCAAGACACGTTTCATTTGTTAATCTTATTTAATCGTTCATTTTAAGGTGAGTCCTGCTAAGATAGAACTCTCTTTGTCAAGGGAGCCCTGGCCAAGAGTGAGCAAGAGGAATGTTGTCACAGTTAATACTACCTGCACCCTCTGACTACACACCACTGTCTTGACTACCAATGTTATACGTAAAAACACTGTTTTAATCTTCTTATCTCGCTCTTGCCAATTAGTATAACTAACATGATGCATTATTGCTGCAAGATAAAAGCAGTATGTTACAAAATTAAGGCTGCAGAAAAGAAAGTAATGATTTCTATTTATAATTATTACTTTTACCTCAGAGTGTTCATTATAGTGCTAAGATAAGGCATGCTAAGTGACCATATAAGACAAGAAACGATCTGCACGAAAGAATCAAATAAATAACAATACCAGAAATTCAGCTGTCGTAACATGAGTAAGCCGGCTCATTGCTGTGTTCATTTTGGGTCGTCTATACATATGATGCAGCTCATTGACATTGGTTTACAAATGCAATACATTGAACTGCTAAAATGTTCTGATTAAAAAATATTTGGAATCACAAAAATCATCATATTGACTGTTAAAGTCAATAAACGTATAACGACTAATGAAAAAGAAAAATATAGCGCTGTAATTCTAGTTATCTTTACATTTCTTCAAAGCAGTTGGTTTGGGTAAGGCTGTACAAAAAATACAATTCCCATAAGCAATATTCCTCGTAGGAGTGACTCGCGCATGCGTGTCAATTCGTGTCCCTTCTTTGCATTAAAAGAGGAGCGAGTCTCCAGATAAGAATTAAAAATTGATACACAAAGCTGAAAATCAATTGACAGCTGCCGCTTTGATACATGGAGTCACACAATACGTAGGCAGTCTTTTGGCGGAGCTGTACACTTCTCAAGTAGGTGAATCGAGCTCGAAAACAAGGTGGAGTGATAGAAAGGGAGGCTGTTTGTGTAGCTAGCTTGCTAGCTAGCTAGGCTATAGGGTCTCTAACGAGCAGGACAAAACACTGAAGAAAAATTAGACAATCCCCCTTTCCTTGCGGAAAGGGCTACGGCTTCCCTCGCCCTGACAAGCCTGCCGTTATGGCTCACCTCCGGGACTTGCGGAACCAGGTAATTCCGGGGGGTCCTTTTTTAGGGGGGGGGGACACAAAAAAAGAGGGGCTGGGGAGCAAATTCTGCAAATGCGCTGGGTGAGCGCATTGGCTCTTACTGTCACGACTTGGCTAACTAGCTGCCTTAGAAACGTGAAAGAAGGGATGCGCTTGTTCAGTCGAACCTGTTATACAATTTAGTTAATTATCTTGCTAGCTAGCTATTTGTTTTCATTTATACGGTTAGCTTGATACCTACTTGACTTGCCAGCTACAGGTAGATTGCTCGTGTGATTCAGTGGGCTTGCTACCTTTTTACAGCTATAAAATATCGATACTTGCTAGAATACATGCAATAACACTAATACTAGTGTCAGCGAGTGACACATTTGCACGGACACGCTGTAGCTAGTTTGGATGGTAACCTGGAAGGGATGGGCTGGACACTCATTATTCCGACATTTCTGTGTCGATGATATGCTATAATTTATATCCAAATATATGTGAATTGTGACATGGCGTGTCTCCAAATAAGTTTAGTCATCAAAGTAATCATTAGCGATATGAATATGAAAAATGAATACAAGCTTTAGGTGAATAACTGTCTAGTTATTTTGGGTGATTACATTGGGAAGTAATTTGAGTTGGTGCATTAAGTTTGACGAAATGGCAGCAACTTAGTTTAGTCTGATGTTCTTAGTTCGGGGTTGGTCACTGAGGCATCATTGATGCATTTCCTCGACTAATTAAGACATCTTCAATTGATCAGTATAAACATGCAGTAACTGAAATACGTTGGACTGATGCCATTTTTTCCATTGTGACCTACTATTTATTTGGATTTGTCATCCGGGTCACATGGCCTTCTTTTGACTCAAGTGACTTCAAGGAAGACTGGTGATATTATTGAAATTAAGTGAGAATTGTTATTACTTTTTAGACACTAATGTAAGTGCAGTCCTGAAAGATAATGAGGACAGCCAGTCAGTGCATTTACTGGAGTGGCCATTGGCAAGCATCTGTTTAATACACCTTCGTCAATAATTTAAAATGGTTTGATACTGTGGGTAATAAATTCTGCTTGATGGATGCTTCTCGGTCCTGCCAAGCTAACCTCGATTCTGAAATTATGCAATTCTCAAAGGTTGATATGCAGTCAACCCCAAAACAAACTTTGGGGTTGTGGTCAGGGATGGATACTGAAAAGCCATTCCACATCTTGTAAATATGTAAACATCGCAGCATTTTTTGAACTCAATTGTTGCTATTTCTAATCTCATTTGTTTAAAGCTTGTGAGTTTGCATTTAAAACTGGGACTTTTTTTTACAGTGCGTGGACTTGAGTTTTTGTGGGAAGGATACACCTACTTTTTTGGAGTGTTAAATATGACTTTGTAATACTGGTGTCAAAATAAATCTCCACAATGACTCAAAGCTGTTAAGGTGTTCTACTTTCACACTTGTCAGCAGGGCTTGTTGTAGGTGGGTGGGGACAGTATACCTGTCAATGTTGGCCACACACACCATTCAAGAAGCACAGTGATTTGTTTTCCTGATGCATTGCCTCAGTAACCAAAAATTGAATGGTCATGAACACAAAAGAGGCGAGTCTGTCAGGGAAGTGCAGTATGGAACAACATCTGCTCTTCACACTGGGAGGACAAGTGGAGACAAAATAAATCTGCCCTTAAATATCCTCTCCTTCCTTTTACTGCCCGGCATGCTCATTTAAATGGGTATAAAAGTTTAATTACTGTGAAAGGGCCGTGTAGACTACAGATAGGGTGGGTGGCGTATCTCCTGAACTTTGGCCCATGATGTTAAAGTGTGTGGAATCTTAAGTTGGATTGAACTGTGCACCATTCATAAAATATTGTAAAATTGAAACTTGGCTGACGTCAAATGAGTTGGGGGACATCAAATGAGGATGCGTGGCAATGGAAAATGTACATTTTATTGACAGGCACACCCTCTGGTACACAATGATGAAAAGTCTTGTAAAATCTTGGTTTCCAGGAAGTGGATCGAAAAGAATTTTGTCACAGTATTTGTATTAGCTACAATTTTATACTTTCTTGGGAATATATATTTTAAGACGTGTTCATATGGTATTGAAGAATTAACTATTTCGCGGAAAAAGTGAATTTTGATTTCAGTTTGTCTTTAATGCATCGATTTAGAAATGATATTGTCGGTAATGGATTTGAGCGGTTATAATTCACTTGAAACATAACATTTGCTTGTAAAACATCTCTAAATCTGTGAATAAAACTGCATCAACTTAATTTACAAAGAATAGCGTCTCTTAGAAAGTTGACGTACTGTCATTGCTGAGCAGTAAATGAAACTAGGCTACAGCATGCCAGCTTGGAAGATGTTTAGAATCCATCAAATAGATTGGTATATACTCTCAAGCACTTTATTAGGTACATTTGTACTTCATTGCACTTACTTATTCATGCGATTATCTAATCAGCCAATTGTGTGGCAGCAGTGCAATGCATACAATCGTGTAGATACGGGTCAAGAGCTTAAGTTAATGTTCACATCAACCATCAGAATGGGGGAAAAAATGTGATCTAAGTGACTTTAACCGTGGAATGATTGTTGGTGGCAGACAGGGTGGTTTGAGTATCTCAGAGACTGCTGGTCTCCTGGGATTTTCACACACAGCAGTCTCTAGATTCTGCAAAGAATAGTGCAAAAATATCCAGTGAGCAGCAGTTCTGTAGACAGAAATGCCTTGTTAATGAGAGACATCAGAGGATAATGGTCAGAATGGTCAAAGCTGACAGGAAGGTGACAGGAACACAAATAACCACACATTACAACAGTGGTATGCAGAAGAGCATCTCTGAACACACAACGCATCATAACTAAGTGGATAGGCTACAGCAGTAGAAGTAAAAAAAATTAGTCTAATAAAGTGGCCAGTGAGTGTATATGTAGCGTCTCTGGTAATATTCTTTGGACATCAATGTATTTTGGTTGTACTTGTGTAGCTTAATTTCATTACATAATCTGTATTATTTTGGCACATGATTTCACACGCCCATGGTTGTAGGCTATAGAATGTACAAGACCTTGACAAAGGCTTACTCTTTTTGGCAATTCGGTCACGCGATGTTCAGTTAATGCATAATGTGAGCGTGTCATCAGAAGCCTGTTCAGATTCATGGAATATTGACAATACTCACAACATTTATTCCACTAAAGAGCTGTCTATAAGCCTTTGGCTTGCCACACAGTAGCCTACCTCTCCTCACTGTCCAAGTTTGGCATGTTGTCTTCAGTGGTAGTACCATATAGTTTTGCACAATCTCATGACAGTTGGTTTTCATGCTTGCTTCAGCCCAGCAAGTGTTTTAAATATCTCATTCACAACAGATTGTTCACCAGTGATGCTTTAAGTGTCAATTGGCAGTTGGAGTTGGTGAACCGCTGATTGGTGTGGTGGTGGTGGACTTTCATTACATTACATTATTGGCACTTTGTGATCACAGTGAACAGTGGTGGATATGAACAACAAAAAATAGGCAATTCATTAATTTAATCTTAATTAATAGGTTGCAGAAAGCAAACACTGTAGGCTATCCCAAAGTGTTTTTTTTTTTTTGTTTGTTTTTACCGGAAACACACAATCTAAAAGTAGTATGCAAGTTAGATCTGTAAATAGCAGAATTTATGCAAACTGTACATATTGCTAGAGCTAAGTATACATATTGCAACACTGTGGATTTAGCTATCCAAATTCTGCTGTGCTTGCAAGCACTGCAAAAGCACAATGACACAAATTAGGCTCAAGACGCCATTTGATGCTTTTGGTTTTTGTATTCATTATCAGTTTGTAAATCCAGGTGCTGTGTTGGCTATTTATCAGTGACTTGTGTAATAGACCGACATTATTACAAGTTATTTAAATAGCCTAAAACACACACATCCTATATAACGTCCACGGGTGCCATGAAATTTCCGTTTCAACTTAAGCTTTAGGCTGCATTATGTTGCTTTCTTGGAAATGTAGGCTTGTATTGAATTTGGACAGCGGTCATGAATTTGTAGGCCACATCTCATACGCAGCACGTCGTAAACATCGCCCCGTTTCGCAAGGCTGTCGGTGACCCGCCCTTAACCACCCTTGCATCGCCCACACACTTAGTTATAATACAAAGTGTTATTCTCTGTGGACCTGCTGTGGAGTTATCATGAGACAAGAGGTGTATACATTCGCCGGTATCGTCACTTCTGCGTGGGAGAAATGTGCTACCCTCCGCAGAGCTTCTCCTTTTGTCTGCGTGCGGCGATGCCGCCGATGCTAATCAGTCCCGCTACCCGGACGGCGTGTACCGCTGACTCACTCCTTCCCCGTGAAGCTCTGTGATTCAGCTTCTCGGCGAGGACCGCAGCGTCTCTCTTCACCCTCCGCATCGAGCCGGCACAGTTACATAAACGGCGACAATCTAAAGGGCCATAAACCTATATTTAGCAGCATATCTCGATTGTCAGGTTTAGCCAATGAGGACGGACACGCAGGACATCGGTCCTAAAATAGAGTTCTTTTTAATGAGGGATGGGCGGTCTTCGCTTCGCTGCAGGTGAGCTGGACTGACATACGGTCTGACTGCGCCTGGAGGCTGAGGATGACGGCAGTAAAACGACAGCCGCGGAGCCAAGCTGTAGATCATTGGCTGTCGCACAGACGCGTCCCCACAGTGACAAAGAGCAGCCTGCTGACGATGCTGCTCACGCTTGTGCTCGTGCGCTCTTTTGCGTCATGCTGACCACCTGGAGCGATCAGTAATTGAGTGACTTTGAAAATATACACTGCTCAGGGGGTTTCTAAAGCAGTCAGACATTATGGCAATGTTTAACTGCATGTCTATTATTGTCTGAAAGACTGAATATCAGTATATTGTGTGTCTCGGCCTTATAACGCAAGGATTTCTTTAGTTTTTGAAACTAAAGTACCTGATTTTGTAAAGGTACTGTTTCTTCATACCATTGATTCAGATTTTCAGTTAAATAAATTGTCTTGTGATATAAAAATATAACTGTATATTGAGATAAAAAGTAAATGATAAGGACATAATTAGGACAAGGCTTAATTTAACCCCAAGTCGCAAAAGAGATGCAAAGTCCACAGTGACGGTATATGCCCGGTTGCCTGGTAACTGCAGGTTGCCGTGGAAGACTTGTTCTCACAGAATATCAGGTTTGTCATCGGCACTGGCAATTAGTCACTTGGCAAAGGTGGTATTGAGGAAATGTGGCATCCTGAGGATTGCTTCCTCCTCCATTTGTACCATAGCACTTTGAGATCCTGCTCATCATTTGCCTTCAACACTCTTTTTTGAATAACAGATTTCGTAGTCAGTCTAAAGTAACGTATTGTGTAGGCTGCTGTTTTTCTTTGGATTTTTGTCTGTAGCTGTTAAATACTTTTACATGAGTATTTAATTTTGATTTGGTTCAAGTACACCTTGCTACAAAACTGACATTGGTGTGCATCTTTGAATAGTGTAATTGTAGTCTGTTTATCACAATGGCAGCCACAAATGTTCATTCCTAGTGCAGCTCATGAGTTCCTCTGACTGTCAAAATATTTGCTCTTAATGATTCTGAGAGATTAAAGGGGAACTTCACCTAAAACATTTTTTTATGGTAAACTGGTCTATGCACTGGTAATACGACAAAAACACAATTTTTTTACAAAGTAATGTTTTTTTTTTTTTTTTGGTTTGTGATGAACACCCACTCTCAGTGTAGTAGCGAAATAGCCATGTCAGAGAGGTGTGTTTTGGATACATTGCGTGGCAAGTAACATATCTAGATGACCTTCCAACTTTTCTAAGCTTCTAGCAGTGGATGGATCAATAACACGCAATCACACTGATTCAGTATTTACTTGCCCTTCAGGCCTTCATGTTCAGAAAGCTTCTACACCAGGGGTGCACAACTCCGGTCCTGCAGGGCCGGTCTGCGTGCTGGTTTTTGTTCTAACCATTTATTTTTATTTGAGTTTTCTGACAGCTCTTTAGATTACGCTAGTTCACTCCTGTACTGGATCTTTTGGATACACCTGCAGTCTATGACTGTAGCTGGTGCTTAGACAAATAACCAAGCTGCAGTATGATTGAGCTAATTAAATAATTAAGTGCAGAAATTGCCTCAAAATCCTGAAATGGCACCCCTGCACACACCTGTTTGACACCCTACTGATAATGTTGCCTTTGGTTTAAGCATACGCTCTCATTTTGTGTGTTTGACGCATGTGCGCTTCTATGCAGAACTCTCGCCTGGACCCAGAGGAGTACTTCACCAAGCTGGAACGCATTGGGAAGGGCTCCTTCGGGGAGGTGTACAAGGGCATCAACAACCGCACCAAGGAGGTGGTGGCCATCAAGATCATCGACCTGGAGGAGGCGGAGGACGAGATCGAGGACATCCAGCAGGAGATCACCGTGCTGAGCCAGTGCGACAGCCCCTTCGTCACCAAGTACTTCGGCTCCTTCCTCAAGGTGCTTCCACCGCCCCACCTGCAGTCTACAGCTGACCTCCAGAACATTCTAGAAGCACCGGAGGTTTATTTGATAGGATCTAGAGCAGGGGTCACCAACCCTGTTCCTGGAGATCTACCATCCTGAAGGTTTTCACTTCAACCCTAATTTGGCACACCTGATTCTACTAATTAGCAGCTCAATGAGATCTGAAGCTCTTGAATGAGGCATGCTCTGTTAGAGTTGGAGTTAACATTTATAGGATCGTAGATCTCCAGAAACAGGTTTGGTGACCACTGATCTAGATCAGTGGTTCTTACTCCTGGAGAGCTGCAGGTTGTGCTGGCTTTTGTTATTCAGCACTTAACTGTGTATGGAACTGCGTTAATTGATCAATTAATGCTCCTCACCTGGTTTCTTGGGTCTGAATTGGTTGCTGATATTTAGGCAAAAACAAACACCTGTACTGAGTGTACATATGTGTATTAGAAATGGCTCAGTGAATAAGCCTGAGCAAAGCTTGGCTCAGGGCGTAAGGCTGAGCAAAGCTTGGCTCAGTCGGTAAGCCTGAGCAGAGTTGGGCTCAGTGAGTAAGCCTGAGCAGACCTCAGCTGAGTAAAGCTAAACTGTACCTCCTTGTGCCACAGGCAAAGCCCTCACAGTAACACTGTGTGTTCCTGCAGGGGACCAAGCTATGGATCATCATGGAGTATCTAGGAGGGGGCTCGGCCTTGGACCTGGTAAGCACTCGTTCTCACCCCCTGTACGGGGGCAGAGTTTGGTATCACACCGCTCAAGCTGCCAGTGACTCTTTCCATCTGTTCCCCCAGCTGAAGCCGGGGCCTCTGGAGGAGACGTATATCGCCACGATCCTGAGGGAGATCCTGAAGGGGCTGGACTACCTGCACTCTGAAAGGAAGATCCACCGGGACATCAAAGGTCAGAGTCTGGCATTGCCAAATCCACTGCACCTTTATAGCCCCTGATTTCACACACTTACACCCCATTGCTGTGTTTTTGCTACTCCAAGCACATTCAAACTCAGTAAATAAAATAAAATGTTAATTTCTTGCAAATTGTTTATTGAGTGATATCCATCCTGATACTAAAAGCCATCATTTTGCCGAGTGTATGTATGTTACTTAAAATAAATATGTGAAGCTGTAGCCTTGAAGGCCTGTACCAATCTCTGCTTTTGTCCTGAGGTTCTCTTTCCGCACTCTCACCCCGAGCAGCAGCCAACGTACTCCTATCAGAGCAGGGTGATGTGAAACTGGCCGACTTCGGCGTGGCCGGGCAGCTGACGGACACTCAGATCAAGAGGAACACATTTGTGGGCACGCCCTTTTGGATGGCCCCGGAGGTCATCAAGCAGTCAGCATACGACTTCAAGGTGAGACAAAACCCATCACACGGGCTCTGAACATGGGGAAGAGGCCGCTTCCACCAGAAATTAACATCCCTGAGGAATGTGGTTTATGATTATAGTTGCTTATTGATGATCTCAGACTCTAAACCACTTTGATTGATGTGAAGTGTACCAATATTTATTGAGAAAATGACAAATAACTGCACAACGTCCCTGTGTTCGGAAGACCGTGTTAGCTCACGATGGTCCGAACACCGCTGTATAAGCCTGCCCAGTTCGTAGTCTTTCGTTAGCAACAGCTTCCCCACCACAATGTCATAATGAAGCACTATTACCATGTCACTGTATGCTGAAATGGATCAAAGTTTTTATGAAATCTTTACAGATACACAAAAACCAAGGGTGATCTGGAAGTATTTTTTTAGTTATTCATCATGAAAGTTGCATTGTTCAGAACTAACTATTGCTGAGCTAACTTGGTGTTCGGAACATGTTGAGTTTACGGTAGTGGGTCTGAGTCTGCCAGAGACAGAGTATTACAACAGAAGGGCTGCGCTGCTTGAAGCAGGTTTCCTACCACAGCCGACAATACACATACACTTGGCAGACTATACCCTATACCCTGACAATCGGCCATGGTCGGCTTGGTCTATAACCTACTTTAGACTCATTCAGTTGTTCATTCCAGTCTTGATTCATGGTTATGGAATGGCCTGCCCAGATGCATTACATTTTGGGCCTGTTATCTCTGCCATAAAACAAACTGCCTTGAGCAGGCCTGGTGTAATCTGACCATTCCCTGCTATAAATTCTGCTTCTTGCCCTTTTATTTTGCTTTAGTTTCAGTTGTGGTCTGTGTGTTATGTTTTAATTGATATTGAACGATATCGCCTCTTTTTACATATCACTGAATATTTGCACATTGCATTTATTCTGAGCACTGAGAAAATGCTCATTGAGTGCATAAAAAGAATTTACGCAGTGGAAAAATGGGTGTTTTATTTATTTAGTTTTAGTTTTATTGCCTGCTTTAAAATACAGCAAGCGTGAAGATTGCTATTTAGATTGTGTTCTACCACAGGCAGACATCTGGTCCCTGGGAATCACAGCCATCGAGCTGGCGAAGGGAGAGCCCCCCAACTCGGACCTGCATCCCATGAGGGTCCTCTTCCTCATTCCTAAGAACAATCCGCCCACCCTCGAGGGCACTTACAGCAAGCCTTTCAAGGAGTTTGTGGAGGCCTGCCTCAACAAGGACCCTCGATTTGTGAGTATGGCCCTCTGATTCATTTTTCCAGTTTATATAGGACCCAAGGTAAGCTGGTCATTTTTAGTCACAGATATTCTCTGGTGACCAGATGGTCAGCTCTCATATTCCTTTCTTCTCTGCTTCTGTACTCGGAGGCTCTCGTTCATAAAGGGAATTTCAGTGCCAAACTATTTTATGTACATTCAGGTCAAGGTTACCTGAACATCTTTTGCCACAGGTATTGTCACTGGCTGCAGCCCATATTAATATTCATAAGATGTATGAAAACAAAACATTTTCGCTGAAACATTAAGGAAAACAGCATAACTGACCAACTGGAACATGTGCCTTGGTGCTCTCCACCTCGCACGATGCTTTCCTCCCGTAGAGACCCACAGCCAAGGAGCTGCTGAAGCACAAGTTCATCACCCGCTACACCAAGAAGACGTCCTACCTGGCAGAGCTCATCGACAGATATCGCCGCTGGAAGTCAGAGGGCCACGGCGAGGAGTCCAGCTCCGACGACTCCGACATGTACGTGCACACTGTCTATTGAAACAAAGAAACATGGCCGTCCCTCCCATTGTTTCCCACCCTGCCGTGCCCCCCGCACCTCACTGCCCGTTCCCTCATCCGGCTGACTATTAAACCTCTCCCTCCACAGCGGCATTGAGTTGTGCATTTGTTGATAACGCTCAGTTTTGCGTGCGAGAGGTTCTGACCGATTGTGGTCCCACGCAGGGATGGTGATGGGGACGACAGGGACCAGTGCCCCATGTGGACCTTTCCCACAGTGCGGCCCACCTCCCTGAACAAACTGCAGAGGAGCTTCAACAATTCAGAGTCAAAGGTGAGGGCAGGTTTGTGTGATGAAGACAAACGGTTCTTCTCTCGAAGGTACGCAGCTGGACATTTAAGTAAATAAAATGTGTCTATGAATTGGCACACCTATCATTTGGCATCTTAATTCATTATTCATATGATTGAGAGAGCAGGAAATCTTTGTGGAGAAATTGCTGGGTTGAATTTCTTGTCGAGTTCACCTAGAGTGCTTTCTATTGATGCTAGAATATGATGTACAGTCAGGTCCATAAATATTGGGACATCGACACAATTCTCATCTTTTTGGCTTTATACACCACCACAATGGATTTGAAATGAAACGAACAAGATGTGCTTTAACTGCAGACTTTCAGCTTTAATTTGAGGGTACTTTTTAAGGGACCAAAAGTAATGGGACAAACTAACAATCATAAATCAAACTTTCACTTTTTAATACTTGGTTGCAAATCCTTTGCAGTCAATTACAGCCTGAAGTCTGGAATGCATAGACATCACCAGACGCTGGGTTTCATCCCTGGTGATGCTCTGCCAGGCCTCTACTGCAACTGTCTTCAGTTCCTGCTTGTTCTTGGGGCATTTTCCCTTCAGTTTTGTCTTCAGCAAGTGAAATGCATGTTCAATCGGATTCAGGTCAGGTGATTGACTTGGCCATTGCATAACATTCCACTTCTTTGCCTTAAAAAACTCTTTGGTTGCTTTCGCAGTATGCTTCGGGTCATTGGCCATCTGCATTGTGAAGCGCCGTCCAATGAGTTCTGAAGCATTTGGCTGAATATGAGCAGATAATATTGCCCAAAACACTTCAGAATTCATCCTGCTGCTTTTGTCAGCAGTCACATCAATAAATCATCAATAAATACAAGGGAACCAGTTCCATTGGCAGCCATACATGCCCACGCCATGACCCCACCACCATGCTTCACTGATGAGGTGGTATGTTTTGGATCATGAGCAGTTCCTTTCCTTCTCCATACTCTTCTCTTCCCATCATGCTGGTACAAGTTGATCTTTGTCTCATCTGTCCATAGGATGTTGTTCCAGAATCAGGCTTTTTTAGATGTTGTTTGGCAAACTCTAATCTGGTCTTCCTGTTTTTGAGGCTCACCAATGGTTTACATCTTGTGGTGAACCCTCTGTATTCACTCTGGTGAAGTCTTCTCTTGATTGTTGACTTTGACACACATACACCTACCTCCTGGAGAGTGTTCTTGATCTGGCCAACTGTTGTGAATTCATCCACCACAGTTGTTTTCCGGGTCGGTTGCTGAGCTCACCGGTGCGTTCTTTCTTTTTAAGAATGTTCCAAACAGTTGATTTGGCCACACCTAATGTTTTTGCTATCTCTCTGATGGGTTTGTTTTGATTTTTCAGCCTAGTGACAGCTCTTTGGATCTCATATTGAGTTGACAGCAAGAGATTCCAAATGCAAATAGCACACTTGAAATGAACTCTAGACCTTTTATCTGCTCCTTGTAAATGAGATAGAGGGAATAACACACACCTGGCCAAGGAACAGCTGAGCAGCCAATTGTCCCATTACTTTTGGTCCCTTAAAAAGTGGGAGGCACATATAGAAACTGTTGTAATTCCTACACCGTTCACCTGATTTGGATGTAAATACCTTCAAATTAAAGCTGAAAGCCATTGTGGTGGTGTATAAAGCCAAAAAGAGGAGACTTGTGTCGATGTCCCAATATTTATGGACCTGACTGTATATACTAAGTGTGTTAAAATGGTCTACCAAGTCTGGAAATTGAGCTTTTTGCTTGTTTTCTTTACAGATGACAGAGGCAGTGAAGAGGCAACCCAAATCTCAGTGTCTCTCATCGCTGGTCACACCCATCTTCAGAGAGGTAAAGACCATGGGAGAGGTCAATACTGATGTCAGCAAAGGGCTCTGCAGCAGCATGTGTTGAATGATAGCATCTAAAGCAGTCACTTGCCAGATCTCTTGGTCGCACTGATAAGTGCATTCTGTCCACACCAATTGGACCAGTCTTTGATGAAGTGATTTCATAAGCAAGCAAGCAAAACTTTATTTATATCTAGGGCTGCTCGGTATATTCCAAAATTCCAAAATCAGGTGGGATTGGAAATGCCAGAAAACGTTCCTGGTTGAGCTTCCCGGTTGCTGTCGACGACAACAATCCAAAAGATTTGTTGTCCACAGCAGACCCACTTTCTTTCAGTTCTGTGGGTCAGATCATGAAACAGTTTTTGTTTTGTAACTCTGACTAAGGTGTGGTCCTGACATGTGTTCAAGATGGTAAACGTTAGCCAACATATTCAAACTTTTTTCTGTTCGCCACAAACGTTAGCTAACAGTTTGAAAAGGTAGTGTGCATTGAACAAAAATGGCTGCTGATTTGGGAAAACGCCGAGAGAACAAAAGTTGACAATCATTTAGCTTTTGTAATACACTTTAATCAATGTAATATTTGTTCTAGCCTTTAAAAATATATCGCAAGTAAGAAACAAATCAGCTAGCTGGCATTGTTAGACCTAAGTCATATCCATTTGTATTGAAATGGTGTTGGTGAGGAACTAAATGGAATGTTAATTTAAAATTGTTCGACAGTAACTGTTTGCTGCAAACACAGTTTGCCGCTAACATTTGCTGCCTTGAACTCACGTCTGGTTGACTCTTGTGTTTAGCTAAAGGAGAAGCGGCATGCTGGTGGCGGCAGCTTGGGCGCCATCGAGGAGCTGGAGAACGCGTTCAGCCTTGCCGAGGAGTCCTGTCCGGGCATCTCCGACCGCCTCGTCACACACATGATGGAGAGAGTGCGCATGTGAGTGACAGACCACACGGGCTTCCAGAGGCACAGTACAAAACCAGGAATTAGACAAGGGCTAGAGATCTAGCCGTAGCATCGAGCTCATTGTTTGAATATCAATGAAAAGGTGATCCGTAGAACTTAATGAAATGCAATTTTTTTGTGAGGCCAGATTTCAGTGAAAATCTCAGCCAACTAAATTGTATTAATTTACTGCTGATGCAGTGGAATTGTGGAATTGCACATTTTGGGGGGGTGTATCAGCTAACCATGAATCATGGACATGTTTCTCAGAATTACTCATTGTCCCAGGTGAACTATTTGATCTTAACTCTGTTAGACTATGTATAGTAGGCCACCTCATTGACAATGACAAACCCCCACAGGAATGCAGAATGCTTTCACGGAGGTCCTAGATTCCGTGCCCTGACTCCCTCTCTCTTTTCGCCAGGTTTTCACTAAACGGGAACACCGTGCCGTCATCGCGGTGAGACTCGACGGCTGCCATCCCCCCCGCCCCCACCCTGGGAAAACCATCTGGACAAAGTTCCACCCGGTCCCAGGTGCTTCTGGCCCCCGAACCAGAGCTCCCCTGCTCACCACTCCCTTCCACTCCCCACAGATCTTTTAATTAGAGCTTACGATCCAATATTTTTACACTTTTTCGTCATAGAACTGTGAATGTTTCAAAAAATATTCAGGGGCTGTGTATAAACTATGAGGCCATGTCATATCCAATAAACTCAATGGAGGTGAAGGCAGGTTGCTAGTGATGTGCTTCTTGGTCAGCAGCTGGCGTGATAATTGCATGGACAGCCTATGTCATGCAAAAACATGGGGGGGGGGGGCACATCCAGAGACAGGAGAGACCAGATTGCAGTTAAAGTCAGAATTTTATTCATTGCTGGTAAAGTCAGAATTGTATTCATCTCTTCACCAAATTAACATTGGATCATGGAGGGAGTGCGGGAATGAACACACTATGATATGAGTTGAAATTAAGCCATGAGAACATCTCTGACCAAACAAGTAAGGAGGGTACAGACAGGGGCATGGCGGAGCCCCCTGACCAGTTATGGAGTTCCATATTTTAGGGTGGCACACTGAGCTGTCTAGTCCTCATATACAACAATATACAGTAATGCAGCTGCACTTTATAGTTTGGGGGGGGGGGGGTTATGGGGCTGAATTCTCCACATTAACAAGTATAAGCAACTTGTGCTCACTTTGTTTTATACATAGTTTACAGGTAGGGCACTGATTATTATTTATTTTTTTGGTGACCAGGTTTTCATGTCAGCAGCAAGTGATCCATTGAGCAGTCTAACAGTCCTCACATACTGAATAATCATAGCGATTTAATTATTGCCAATGACATGCAATTTAACGTTGATTCATTCAGAACTGTTCTTTATAGGTAAAGATGATTCAGCTTATGTTCACCTGGATATGAATTTCCATTGACAATTAAACATCTTACAGAAGGGAAAATGGATATAGGTATAGATTTCCATTGTCAATATTTATTATAATTAAAATAAAAGTTCTTATTGAAGAACTAAACTGTATTTCAGATAAAATATTTAAATACTTAGTTTAGAGGAACTTAAAAAATATACCATTTGTATCCTCAGTACAACATTCATGCTTTCCTATTTGTGACCATGCTCATTAATCACATTAAATTGAAGCTTTTTGTCACTCAAAATGATAAACATATTCATTATTGTTTAAGCCTTTTATTTACTAAAGATGCTGTGAAAACCTGTTTGTGCAAAATAACGCAACAAAAAAACGAACCGTTCTTAACTAAAAAAAGTATTCATGAGTAGGTCTGGCACAACAGCTTCAAAATAAATGTCCACTTAGAATCTCTCTCCAAAACTAAATAACAGGTGAGATAATATATCCATCTTTAGGTAACTGCTAGTGCCTTCAGAAAGAACACTGCATGTGAATACAGAGAGCTCTTACAGTTCCCATACAATCACCCAACTGCAGCTCAAAATACTCCATCTGACCCCCAAAGGCATAGCTATCAAAATGCTCACTTTCCTAAGATTACTGAAACATTTTTGGTTGTACAATATGGGTAGTGTTTTTATCAATAGCCTCTTCAGCCAGAGAACAATGGCCACATCAATTTTAAAGCAGACTTATTGGGTATCCATTACCCGCAAATTTATTTTAAGCCTACCCCAATCGCTATTAACTGAAATGCGTCAGACTCTCCTTTCGACTTCTCCTCCATTACACTAACAATGTTCCACTGGGTAATAAATGGATGTTTACCATTTGTTGACCAACAGTATGTTAGATTGAAATATATAAAACCAAAACAATAGCTGAGAGTCAGGCCATTGAAAGTATGACTAAAGTGAAAATAAAAAACAGTTGTACATTTAAAAGAAGCAACAACACTGTTAATGAAGCCCCATACAGTATGACTAATGTGATACAGCTTCCAAGCAGAGTGGGAGACACAAGGTCACTGTTCCTGAGGGAATGACTCTGTTAGTGATAGATATTTGACAACCTTTTGGTTTTAGTTCATTTCATTTTATTCCTGAAAAACTGTTTAAATACGCAAGCACATTCTCCAAGACAATTCAGAGTAATAAAAAAAGGTCAACAATTATTCTTGTTTACTTGCACATTTGGATATTTTACCACAATCTGCATTTGCTTCCTTCCAACAGCACTGATTCAGGTTTTTATACATATTTTTAATACATACAATACAGTCATAGAAATAATAGACACTTTCAAAACAGCTTAGTTATAAGCAAACGTTAAAAATATTTGTAGACAACACTTCTTTATAAAGTCAGTCGGTGTTGAATCTCACCAGCTTTACATAATTACATAATCAGTCTATCATAGCAGTCTTGAGACGTTACTGCATCAACAGGCCCTGCTTTACATTTTTCTCCAAACCTTTGTCTGAATGGCAGTGTTCACCAAGTAAGGCCCACACAGAGCCCCACTCTCACACCCATCAAAAATCCCTCTAACTCAGGCTATTCCCAGAGGTGTGATGGCAACATCAGAAACACTCTCAGCTACTCTCAAGTCACCTTCTAACACACACATAGCCTGCCTGCACTTCCAAATGCCCTCCCCAAAATGGCTTCCGGATTGCCCTCTATCACTTTCACATGCGGTGTCTTACGGCGTGGCATACCATCCTTTCCCTGAGCAAATATTCCTCTTCTTTGATTTAATGTGTGGCTTTCTTTTTAATTCAAAGGATTGTTTTAAAGCTTGTCCCATGTCGGTTCCCAAACCAATAGTCACAGTTGTTTAGTGCAGTCAATTAGCAGAGTAGTACAGGTAAGATTTCAGAGGATTCAGTTTTTCAAATTGGCTGCATTTCATCTGGTCTGAGATGATATGGAGTCACACCATATCCCACATAATATGACTGATATTAATCAGGATTCATGTATTTTTCTGTTACCCAATTTTACATTTACTCATTTACCCAAAAAATACTTCTCTTGTCAATTTGGTGTTTGCAGTCTGTGCCCAAGCTGTGTACCATGTTGCAGTCCTCAGGTACTAAAGCTGTGCAATTCAGCAGTTGAACTGCTGTGTAGAAAGAAACCGCAGCTGCAGGCATTACTCGAGCCCCGTGAGCAGGCCAGCACATGAGGAAACTGTGGATGCAGCAGCAATGAAACAGGTGTACAGGTACTGCTGAAATTCATCTTGACCTCTTCCAGTCTTTTCATGTTACTGAACCAAGAGAGAACAGTTTTCTCACTGAAATAATAATAATAATAATAATAATAATAATAATAGCAATAAATACTTTCTCAAAGAGTCCGTGAGGCCCTGCCACCATCTCCAGAAGCTCTGCCTACAGAGACCATTACTTCCTGTTGATCTCTGGAGGGTCCCTGAGGATGAGGAGGCTCATCCGGCCAGTAGCGCTAGCCGCACTCTTCATCACCTCCATCCACCTGTGGGACAAGAGCACAATTCCTTACACAGCCGCCATGAATAATAACATTATAATCCACACGCTTAACATAATAACTCCAGTTAAAGGCACTCCAATCTATTGCCAGTTATTGTGGTTTAATCGAGTGCATTATTTTCAAAACTGTAAAAAAAATAAGTTTACATATCCCGTATCGGCTTGGGCCTACAGTAAAGAACAAAACAAAAAAAAGTAAATGCTCTTTGAAAAATCCTGGTTTCTGAAGCAAAAAATTCAAAGATGGGGTTTCCCTACCTCTCAAAGGTGTACTCGCTTTCTGCTCGGAAGAAGTAGACATGGGATTTGAACTGAAGCTTGAAGACGTACTCCTTAAGTATACTGTCGGTCTCCGCTGGCGTGCTGACCGTGTAGCCCAGCAGTGGAAGGCTGGCCAGGGGGAAGTCGTCCTACATCCAGAGAGAAGGTAAACAGTTGGAGACAAGCTACATTGGAGAGAGGAAGATAGATAGCCCTGCGGTGGGGTTATTTTTCCCACTCAGCGAGCTGAGAGCCACCATTCCTCACTTTATAAAACAGAGCAACTGCTTGAGCGAAACCCAATGGAAACTATATGTACTCCCTAGCAGAGGAGGAGTCTCATTTGTCTTGGGAGATACGCAAGTGTTAAGTATTTAGGCCATCTAAGAATCACAGTGAGTGCTTTTACGCCTCCTATAAATCACTGGCGGTAATGCAGAGTCCAACGGCACCTTGTTTCTTCAATCAAGCAGTTTGAGGCAGGCGCATCAATATCTCAGTTTTATTAATGAGGTCCTTTCAAAACACCAACAGAAGTTAGACTGACTAACCACCACCGCTTCCAAACAAAAAGGACAGCTATAAACAAAAGACAAGTGAGGGGGCACCAGCTGGTTTAAAGCTCCAGAGCTGCAAGGCTGAGGTATGGTATGAGGGCTGTACCTGGTGCGTCTTGTAGAAGAAAAGGCAGAAGTTGGTGAAGACCACCCACAACTTCTGCCAGCCGTTACTGTTCTTGAACTTCCTCAATAGGTACCCAGAAAGCTGGTTCTGGAAGAGGGAGATGAAGAGATAGGGGTTTAGAATTAGGGTGACACTAAAGTATATACTTCAAGCCGATATAGTTCAGTGATATATTGTACACAGTTTCTTAATCCAACTTGAATGTCTGAATGTTAGAGAGACGAGGACAGACATGCAACATGGTTAAGCGATGTATATTCTGTACTCTAAATATTCATAAATTAGCCAGAGACATTACATGGAGTGCAAAATGATATCAAATGACTACATAAAGCACTCATTACTCATACTCATACTCATACATACTATGCTTATAACTCATACTCATACTAAATATTGCAGAAAAGTAGCATAGAGGCATTACGGAGGTTTCAGTAGGAAGCTGAGGGCTGAGTGCAAAGCCGTCAAGGGAGCTATGGGGGCCACAAGTACCTGATTCATGCGCAGGTAATCAGACAGCGAGAGGTTCTGGTTGCGGTACCAGCACACGTGAGTGATGGTGTTAGGTCGCTGGCCCTGACCCAAGAGGTACCGAGGGGGTAGCTCTGGGGAAATGGCCGGAGAGCAGAAAACTGGCAGAGAGCCGGCAGAGACAGGCATCATGGAAGACGGAAATGTAAAAGATACAGAGCCAGAGCGAGAGAGGGAGATGAAGGAGAAAGACAGAGACAAAATAAGCAGTTAGCCAGAAGGGTTAGCAGTGGGGATAGGTCGGTGTCTTCTGGGGTCCAGTGGCAAGCTGTTAGCCAAAGTGAAAGAACCAGGAAAGGAAAGAAAAAAATTACTGATTGTGAGTGCTCTTCTGACAGCACATTTCTGTGGTCTAGGACTGCATACCCAGCTGTAGGACTTAGTGGACAGTAATATAAGTACACAGCTGTTAAATGCACAAAGCAATTTGCACCCACACCCAAGCACAGCAGAGATTTAAGAAGGAAATTCAAATGCTGAACAGAAACTGAGTTGAAAAGCAGGGGACATGACAGTGGGGGAAAAGGGAGGCTTTGGAACCCAGAGACACAGACCAGAATGTGATCGGTGTTAGCAGCTAAATACTTTTGGCCAGACAAAAGGAGAAGGCACACCATCAAACTAATGGAATTTGGTTATTTATGAACTTTGGTTGCAGTAATGACATGATCCAGAAGGTGGAGCTAGAGCAGGGGTGCACAGCAAGTTTCAGGATTTCGTGACAACTTCTGCTCTTAATTATTTAATTAACTCACCCGTATCTGATATTCGATTTGACTGCAAGTGTATCTAAATATTTTACTGTCCAGGAGTAAATCAGTTCTGCATAGTTTATAGAGCTGTCAGAAAACCCAAACTAGTAACTTGTTGGTACAGAAACAAGCATGCAGAGCGGCCCTCCAGGACTGGAGTTCTGCACCCCTGAGCTAGAGAGAAGATTGTTTCTCTGAGCTGGGGGCAGAAAGGGGGAGGAGGGTGAGAGGGAGGGTAGGAGGGGTACCTCCACGGCCAGGCTGTGGTCAGACATGGAGACGCTGGTGTTGCGGTGCCAGCACACGTGCATGGTGGTGTTCGCACGGTGGTGCGTTTGCTTGTCCAGGGAACTGCGGGAGGAGTGCACGTCATCCTCAGACTCCTGCTCCAGAGAAACCTCATCTGACGACCCTGCCGGCGAGGAGGGGGGAGGAGGGAGGGAGAGGTGCAGAGGGAGGTGGCAGGGTGGGGGTTAGGGTGGCAGGAGGGGGCTTAACTAGGTTGCGGCAGGATAAACTAAGGGGAATACGCATGACTCTAAAGGGGATACCTCCACCACCAGCATCTGTCAGGAGAATTGTCACACCGTGCACACCACACTAAACCCACAGCAGTCACAATTGTGCTGTAGGATTCTTCTACACTTAAAATTACTAAGCTGAATGAACAGAAAGGTGCCTCAGAACATTCTGGCCAATTTCTTTTTCATAAAATGGATGTTAGAAAAGGAGTAGCAACTGAGGAGGTAGGGGGTTACGCAGTAAACAAACCTTTATAGTTCATATAGTGGGGGGTATTTCACCACCTTCCAGATGTTCAGTCACCAAAGACAGCATTGCCTCTGAAACTCCAAGTATTATGTTTAAAATATATTTTACACTTTTCACTTCAGCTGTTCTGCTGGATCAAACACTGCAGCTGTGAATAACGGGTGTGGGACATGCGGTCAAGAAGCAGATTCTCAGCCAACCTTGGTTGCACTAACTAATTTAATAAGTGTGCCTGTTTCTACAGTACGGGGCCGAGGCCGGGAGATCACTCAGGAGCGCCAATGTTGGTGGTGAAGTTTTTATTTAATTTTGTTATCCTTTACTTCAGTTTGCAAAAGGGAGGAGCTGGTTGGCTGCAAAGTGGTTTCACTTTCTTTTGCCTTTTAGTTTTATTATTTTTGCCCGAAACCTGTGAGGGGGAAGACTACTTATTATTTATTTTGTGCTGGTGTTGGCGCTCTCTCCATGCGGCAAACAACAGTGCCGCATCTCCCTCCCAGGGGAGTCACACGGCATGTGACAGGATGTTTGTGGGGGGCTCTTACTGTTGGAGCGATCGGACAGGCTGGGGTCCATGAGGAGATCAGATTTTTCATGGGATATCTTGGACATGTCAATCGCCATGTTCAGGTCCTGGATCCACTTCCCCATCTCTGCTTTGGAACTGAGAGCACAGAGTAATACACTAACTATACTAATCAGCCAAGACTAAATTGTACTGAGGAAATTTTACTGGAAAAGGATGACAACCACAAGACATGAATTGTGACTTCACAGTGGTTTACCGGGCAGTCGTACAGATCAGTTATATAAGTTCAGAGGTGTTGGACTGAGTCAGGTCTACACTCACCTGGCGGCCACCACGATGGTCCTCTGTGCAGAGTAGATGGTGAAGCAGTGGGGCACAGAGCACTCACTCTCACTTTCCTCCACCTGGGGACAGAGAGACAGTGGGTTAAGTGACCAGCACAGCTTATTGTGGCTGTGGTGTGCGACAGCCCAGAGCTGACCTTGCTGCTCATGGTCTGACCCTCTACTGATTGTATTTCTCAGGTATGATGGCAAAATGTGGGTGCTGTAGAAGTCTGGCTCCCGAAGCTAGGTACTCACCGGTGCGTCCAGCACTATGAGCTGCAGCCAGGAGTAAAGCAGAGATGAGCTGGTTAACTGCACACAAACTACCATAACCCACACTACAATCCGTACTACACCCTACACTTTTTACTGCACATTACACACCACACACTTGTTCACACAACTGAGAGGACTGGCATCATAGGATGAAAGTATTACCAGAATGGTAAAAATGGATTGTAAAAACTATGCAGCTACCTGAAGATGATCCACGTGAAAAAACACCAATACCAACAAACTGAATCAATCCCATGTGTTAATAATGATAGTCCCTGTGGCCTTCAGCATGTGAACCAGAGTCTGCAAGCCTGGTGTTGGAGAGCCACAGGGTATTCTGGTTTTTATTAGGGGTTTAAGCCCATAGGCCTACAGTGTTATTTTTAGTGTGGCCTATCCCATAATAACCTTTTTCGAATAAACATTCATTGCTTAACAGCCTGTGTGGTTGGTAGTCCCTTCACCCAAGCACTATACCAAGCATTGCCGTAATCGGCCACATGGCAGCACTATAATCAAGCTTTACACAGTGACCCCTTTAATTTAAGACCCTAAGACCAATATCCATAGTCTGATTCATAACAAATCTGGTCAGCATGTTCCTTAGAAGGAACTGCACATGGATGCAAAAGATCATGACTCATAATTAACCTTGTGCTAATTTGCATAATATGTAGGTAATACAGTTTTTTTTGCTATACCTTTTTATTTAATTCAATAATACCAACAAAAAAAAAAGGTAGGTACTCCAAAGCGCTAATGTACCTACTAACCATACTTGGTAACTATAAGCCAGCTATACTGGACAATATATTGGACAATAACTATGGGAGCAAACTATGGGCCAATGAATTTAAGATTAGGTGTGGCTTAACCATCAGTGGGCTGCATTTGCTTGTTTGTATTTAAAGCTCAGCCAGGAAATATGATAGCAACTTTCAGAATGCTCAGGTTGACATGGTTATTAAGGCTGCCTATGGAAGAACTGTGAAACTAATATAACGTTATTTGAATTTATTCACTTAGCATTTTATAGTTTTGTATTCAGATCTCAAAAATGTAGCTTCCCATAATAAGAAATCTTTAAAAACCAAGCTCTCAAAAATGTAAGTTCCATTTTTATAAATTCACTTCGTAAAAACTAATCCCAGAAAGCAATTGACTGATTTGTGCCGTTACCGGCTGGCCAGAATTGGGACAGAACCGACCCGAAGTCACTTGCTGTCTGGGATACATTTCTTTGTGAGAAGCACCCATGATAACCTGTGATCTGAGCCATATCCAGAATAATTTTATATAATGCTGTATTAACGATGCATGTGTCCTGCACTTTTGTAGTTAGTTTGAATAAATATACACAAAAAAAAACTTTACGAAGAAATTGGAAGTTGGACACAGCTTTATAGTCGGCCTACAACAGAGAAAGGAAATAATGTTACAACCACGAAAGGCCGGAGAACATTTTAGGTGAGTGAGGCCATTTTGCAGTAAAATGTTAGCTTAGCCACCGAGACGGTAAAAGTAACTACTACTAAGTTAGGCAGCATGCAATTTTTATACAGTCTATGCCTATGGCAACATGGCGAAGTTACCTAGCTGCATAGCTACTTAAATTGATGTGATAACGTAGCGAAATGAGATGTGTAAACGAAGAGGTTTATGTAGCATTGTTGCCATTGTTTATAGCTCATTACCAGTCAAATAAGCAAATGTAACAAAATTATCCACTTTTCCGCTGTCATATGAAGCAAAGTTGCAGGATAACGTCAGCTAACTTTAGTTTAGTGGGGATGGATATAGCTTAATGCCGTCAGCCACTGCCGCTAGCGAGCACAGGTTTTGTGTCATACTGAAACGTACGACGGACGGCAAAATTATGTAACATGAGCAGGCAAACTCACAAACACATCAATTAATTATAACAATTTTTTTTTTTTTTTTTAATTTTTTTTTTTTTTTTAGATTTACCTAGCTTAGCTTCGTGTCTATAGGCGACCAACTGTCTTGCGGCCTACCAGCCAACACTCGTGGCAACAAAAGCATAAGCACAAGCACGCCATAACCAAATGTATGCATTTACTGAAGAATGCAATGTCTCTCTGACCACTGATCTTGGTCTGTAGTACTTAAGTCGTATCCGGACAAAATACATACACAGGATAGTATCTAGTTACTATAGTTGCTATTACCTAGCTAGCTGACTATAGCTAGCTCATATGAGCAGAGAGAGGTGGAGTGGGATCTTATACTCCAGCCATTAGTTATTGCTTTGTAGTTTGTAATATATAAGACCCACTGGAAATCATCAGGCCATCATGGCCAGCCAGCTAATATTACCAAACAGAACTGAATATAGATAGCTAATAATGGCAGCTAATAGTGCCCTCCATAATGTTTGGGACAAAGACTTGATTTGCCACAATTAACATGTGGTACAAGTGCACATTCTCAGATGTTATTAAAGGGTATATTTCTACATTTTGGTTTCACCATGTAGAAATGACAGCAGGATTTATACACAGTCCCCCCTCCCCCTATCCCATTTCAGGGCTCTCAGCACCTAGTCTTTCCTCTAGTCTTTCGATCACCATTGGAAACTATTGTTGCTGTTTATCAACATGAGGACCAAAGCCATTATGAGACTGAGAAACAACAGTAAAATGGTTAGAGACATCAGCCAAACCTAAGGCTTACCAAAATCAACTGTTTAGAATTAGAAAGACAACACTGGTGAGACTGGCAGGCCAAGGAAGTTCTCCACTGCCGATGACAGAAGAATTCTCTTCATAATAAAGAAAAATCCCAAGACACCTGTCCGACAGATCAGAAACACTCTTAAGGAGTTAGGTGTGGATTTGTCAATGACCACTCTCCGCAGAAGCCTTCATGAACAGAAATACAGAGGCTGCACTACAAGATTCAAACCACTGGTTAACCGCAAAAACAGGATGGCCAGGTTACAGTTTGCCAAGAAGTAAAGAGCAACCACAGTTCTGGTTGTGGACAGATGAGATGACGATTAACTTATATCAGAGTGATATATTAGGAAAATACAGCAAGAGCAAAGCATTGATGCTGATGCTGCTGATGCTTGTAGCAAAATTTATTCTGAAGTTTATAGACACATCCTATCTGCTCAAGTCCAAGTGAATGCCTCAAAATTCATTGGCAATGAGACAATGATCCCAAACATACTGCAAAAGCAACAAAGGAGTTTTTAAAAGCAAAAAAAAAAGCAATTCTTGTGTCAATTACCCGATTTGAACCCAATGCCCAGAAACCTCCAGAAAAATGTTTTTGAATAACAAATGCAGGTAGATAAGCAAGATATAGGCCTTGGAATCTGACAAGAGCATAACCTTTGCCCATACATGGATTTTCGGATCAAAGCATAATTTCTCTATGGAAAAAATGAATGGGAGTATCACATAACAGTCTCAGTTGCTGTCTGTGATTTTAAGCTGGTGTTTAACACTTGGAGGTTTTTATCCGGAGATTCTGGACTAATTTCCAATTTCCAAGTGGCACTGGGTCCACTGAATTCTGATGCCACTTTCTTTCTGATGCGAAAAAACAAAAAAAAACATCCAGTGAGCTGCAGTTCTGCGGGCAGAAACACCTTGTTAATGAGACAGGTCTGAGGAGAATGGTAAGACTGGACAAAGCTGACAGGAAGGTGACAGTAACGCAAATAACCACACATTACAACAGTGGTACGCAGAAGAGTATCTCTGAACACACAATGCATCAAACCTCTTAAGTGGATAGGCTAAAGCAGCAGAAGACAACCACTCAAATAACTTCAGAGTTAAGTACTAAAGAAAACACCAACAATAACAACAATAAAGACGTTTACAATGATACAAACAATTGTATGAAGTAGAACATTTTTATTACACTAACAGGTTATAGCCATCAGCAACGTGTCTAAATGGTGACTGAAAATAGTCATGTGCTTGATGTTATTATGTGAGTTGCTGAACACTTTGCTGTTGCAATTTGCTTTTTTAATTTACACAGAATTTTTTTAGACTATAAAAAATTTGATGAAAAGCTCTCTTTATTCATGTACAAATGTCCAAATGTCATACTTTATAAAATTTAAAAAAAAAACTCCATTCATTTCTCCCATAGACCATTGGATTTTTTGATCCGGGAGTCTAGAAAATGCTAACGAACCATAGATATTCATGAAGGGAATGACAACACAAATTCTGAGGCCTATTGGGCAGAAGTGACCACAGACACAGGTTGCCAGTGCATTATAGTAATGACCGAGCATGGCTGTTTTATAATATCTTCAACAGGACCAGGGCTGCAGACCCATGATGTAAATTATGCTGATGAGTAGCACAGACACATGCACACATACATGCATACAGAGGGACCTCCACAGCCACAGGAACCACTGCGAGATGAAATGTAGCCTGAGGGACACAGACAGTATGCCGGTACTCACAATCATGCCGTGAAGAGGCAGCTGGCCGTGAACTTTGAACTGGTTGGTAGCAGTCACCCCTTTGCTAGTGTACAGAAGCATGTCTGAGAACTGACAAAGAAAAACCAGTCAAAGATCTTTAAAAAGAACACCCGCAATAACCAGCAGTGACCAGAAGGTCGGATTCAAGCACTTAATTCTACGCTCACTCACCAGGAAGAACATCCTCTGTTGCAGGCCCTTCTTTGTCAGCTTGTACAGGCACCCCTCCCGGATAAACTCCTGGGAAGTGAAGAGGCGTTAACCATGGGGGGAGAAACGGCCGCCCTCTATATCAAACCCTTTCTCTCACTCTCAAACATTGTTACTCCCTGCTGTGTACACTCCCTGACTGTAGATGCAGATGGACTCACCCTCCCTGAGTCAGTGAGGTTCTCAACGCCAATCAAGTCCCTCTGCAGCTCCGTCAATTTCTGGAAGTTCTCCAGCCGGATCAGGCTGCTCTGGAGTTGGGTGGCCATCTCAGTGACCTCATTCAAGGCCTCTATAAGGGAGTCATATTTTGCAATGACCGGCCAGTCTATGTACTTGTGGGAGCACAAGGATCCTAGCAGGTGATATTGCTGCACTGCTAGTGTGTGTGTGTGTGTGTGTGTGTGTGTGTGTGCATTTGTACACACTAACCCTGGCAGTCTTCGTGGTTGCTGTGCTCAGGGGAGTAGTGTCTGCACAGCCGCTCCAGGATGAGCTTGTAGTGCATGAGGCGCTGGATGGGCTTGAGCAGGAAGGTGTTGAGGGGCAGGTAACAGACCTTCTGCAGCTCAAACTCTTTGTAGACAGTCTCCAGCTTTTTCAGTCGCTTGGTAGCCTTCTCCAGTTCTGTCAGGACCTCGTTGTGCTTTTGCAGGTAGCTGGTGAAATCCTGAGACAAATACATGGGTACCAGTCGCATGCATTCTGAAACATTCAGCACTACCCAGCCCATATAAGGTTGGTGCAGTCTCAGTATCCAAAAATATTAAATTCACAAAAGCATGTTCCTCAGCCCTAATGTACAGTACAGAACACTCCTGCGATAAATCTTAGAAATAAATTAGAAGAAAATACTTCTTGTTGGGCATAAACTGGTAAAATCCTAAATAACAGTCAAGGACCTTAGGTTTTTATTTCCTTTACATGAGACAGATGTGGGTTATTCAATACTTCTGGTACTTGTAGCAAAGCCTTTTACTATGCCTCTATGAAATAAACAAAATAAAATAGGCACATCTCTCTGCCAGTCCCTTTAACTGCAATTTTAGCCTTACCTTCAGAGCGCACATGTTCCTCAACATCACGTCGCCAATTCTCTGGTGGTCCCCTTTCGCATGTGCATTAGAGCGCCCCTCCCTGGTGATAACACAGAAGACACATTGTAACGTTAGGTTCTTAAAACTGTTCTCATTTTTGAGGTGGTGGTTTTCTCAAATGCACATGGAGAGGAGCCACAGACCAAAGAGCAAGCCTCTGCTCGACCTCCTTGAGGAACCCTCGGTGGAACTCGTAGATGGGGTCGATGTTGGAGAACAGCAGGTTCATCAGGCCCTCGGGCATAGCGTTCTCCTTAATCACAGCACTCCGGAACCACTGCGGAGCACAGGGGGCATGTAGATGTGACCATTCTGCAATACGCTCTTCAACCTCGAGCAGTGCACTGCACACGCGGGATGGCACTCACCACTGTAAGGACTTCCAGGTCTTTCAGATATGTCCTCTCCGTGGTCAGTATCTCTTTGGCAATGAAGTAGGCCTTGTCAGTAGGGTACCTCTGCATGTAGATGGATGTAAACAAGTCAACATAATTGACTTAATTGAATAGCTCATACCATAGAAAATAATTAGACAAGGCTACAGGGCTCTACCCTAAAAATCACAAAAAATTAAAAGGAACAGGAACTACTTACAGTACATACATTACATATACAGTAAGAAACCAGCATAAACTGACATCAAAGTGGAAGAGCAGTCCTTCCAGTGAGAACCTCAAATTAATTCCACTAATTCAAAAAAAGCACATGCTGCAAGGTGCAACTTGTGCAACGAAGAACTCGAGCTAGATGTCGGAAGGCTGCTATAACTGTACCAAGATTTACACTTTCACAGTGGACCTACAGTCAGAGGAAATGAGGACATGGAGATATTTGTTTAACTGCAGCAAATGCACCCAAGCTGAAGCACAAGGTGAAGTACGGTTAAGATTTTTATGATGGGTTATTTACAACTATATCAGGGGTGTCATCCAATTGTCATGTCAGAAAAGAACAGACGGTTTTACTCAGGCAATGCTTCTTTTTCCACCTTGGTCGAGCCTTCAGGCCATATACCGTCTAGACTCGTTTTAAAGTAATCCAAGGCAGAGCGAAGAGGGACACAAAAAGGCAGGGCAAGCAAATTAGTGACAGCTAGGGCTCCAGGAGAGAAGTGGTCTGACAGGATAGCTGAACAGACTGATGAGGGGGGGGGGGGGGAGATGGGGTGAGGGGATAAGGTGTACCTTCTTCCTCCCCTCCTCCTCCTCCTCCAGCCTGGTACTGCCCACCTCACTCAGGACAGGGCTCTGCAGGGGCGAGGGTGCCTGGCCTGGGAGGCTCAGTGTGGACATCTGGAAGGAGGGCAAGAGGCAGAGGGGGCTCTCGGAGTCGAAGGGTGACAGCTGTGGACTGTCCGTGGGTGACCCTGTGGAGGAGAAACAGTCTCAAGCAGCGAACACACTTCAGTTCACTTCACCACCGACAAACAACACAAGCAATGAGGGGGTCATTAGAATAATACAGCTAACGACACCGTGACCCAAAGGTACTTTGTCTTGCTACCATCTCAGGAAAATGTATTTTTGATAGGAAGCACCCCTTGACATTTTTGTAACTCAGACTCAGGGAAAACCAGTTTCTGGGTTCACACAGAATACACTCCCTCTACATTTAACACCTTTACAGGGTTAAACAGCTTTGACATTTCAAAAAGCATGTTTGTTTTTTTCTTCTACTTTTGCAGTCTCTGCAATTGCAGAGACACCTTAGCACTGTTCCATTCAAAATACAAAATTAATGATACATGATTTGTCGAGATTTGGAATAACAAAATCAACATTTTTCAAATATTATGAAATATTTTATTGAAAAGAATTGTGAAAAAGATAAATACTGTTAAGTACCTCTTTCATCTCTTAATATTATCTCTGAAACACAATAACCTTTCACTAATACTAATACTAATATTTCATGATTTCCTCAAACAGATAGCTTTGTTAGTGCAACATCTTTTTGTTATTCAGTGAAAGTATCAGTGAAATGTACTTAAATTCAGTCTCAGTCTGCTATAACCCGGAAATTAAGATTTTCAGAGAAAACCAGTCAGACCTGCTTTGTTAATTTCCCTCTCAACCTTTGAAATACCACAGATGTAGAGCAAAGGGGATTAACTCTGGGTCTGTTATTGTGTGGAACATTTATAAAATGTTCCGTTAGTTTACAGTAACTAAAAAGCTATCAGACCACCACTGAGTGAGTGATTTAACAATTACTCCCCAGACTTTCAGAGCAAGCACAATAATATCCAAAATGTGACTCACTGAAATGTTTTTCAGGCAAGCCTGTTTAAACATTCACAACGTGAAATTTAGCCAGATATCCACAAACCCCAGAGGAAACTACATGCGGCTAACCCTACTGGTGAGTGGTTCAAACACCAACATTATGAAGTTCACCAACAGAAATTAGATTATGGCAAAACTGATCGTCAGCATTTTTAACGTTTGCTGTTGCTTTCACTCGTAAGGGATGTACAGCAGGACAAATGGTTCTCACAGTTTTAAGACTTGTTTTCAGAATTACAACCCTTCAGAAAAAAGCCTGCCGATTTATCACCGGTTCTGTTGAATAAAACTGATAAAGTTACACAGGCTGAACTGGTGAGCCTTTGAAGTCTGGGAGATTTATCTTGGTACAGAGTGCAGGAAATGCGCCTCTTAACCGGCAAGGGGAGATGAGTCGAGGGAATGAAACGCAGTCCACACCGCTTTCGAAAATTCTGCTGTGCTGGGATCGCACAGCTGTTTCCCCGCTTCTCAGAGGAATAATAATAAAACAGACTCACAAAAAGGAAAAAAGAAGAGACAAAATAAGGGAAAGGTGGCTCCACGACCCGGAACCAATTTCTGCTAGCGGCTTATCCCCGCTTCTCAGAGGAATAATAATAAAACAGACTCACAAAAAGGAAAAAAGAAGAGACAAAATAAGGGAAAGGTGGCTCCACGACCCGGAACCAATTTCTGCTAGCGGCTTATCAGGAATGCCGTCAGACGGGCTGCAGTAGAGCGGGTTTAAAGTTTAACCGCTGTGCCCTACGGGGGGGGGGGGGGATGCTTAGCCGCCAGGGTGGAGAGTGCGGTTTCTGTGTGAGGGGAATGCTTTGGCTGAGAGCCTGAACAAACACGGAGCACTCTCAGCAGGAATGGGGCTGTGGAATTTGGTATTTGGAGGAGAGGAGCCCTCAGCACCACCGTTTCCTTCACGGAACAAGCAAGGGCTCCAGACGTGCACCAAATCGCATCATAGGTTGTAAGTAACACAAGGCCTCCTTACATTGTTTAAAACTGTTCTCCTCTGAATGGGGAGACGTACAATTTGTCAAATGCCTCCCCGAGGCAAAGTGTTTTTTCTTTTCTTTTAAAGTTTACCCTCTCTGTACAGAAGACCATTGCACCAAGTGACTCATTACCAGAGCACATCAGTGTGCTGTGGGCTTTATGCAGCTGGGCAATAAAAGCAGGCATTTTCATTTGTTTCATGCAGCTCACCACAGAAAACAAATGCAGTCTTGCCTCAGGGCATGACCAAGAGCTTTGGAATAGCTCATTGTCAATTTGTGTGATGTAAAAAGTCAAAGTGACATGTA
This sequence comes from Conger conger, assembly GCF_963514075.1. Lineage (NCBI taxonomy): Eukaryota > Metazoa > Chordata > Actinopteri > Anguilliformes > Congridae > Conger > Conger conger. Next base: position 44,707,112 of record NC_083763.1, on the reverse strand, counting down.
AGCATTACAATGGTACAATAACAGGAGGAAGTATGGACTCTGTAGTCTTTAGTCCCCATCCCCGCCCACAGCAGACTAAGTGTACGGGGTAGGTCTGATCCTCCTCTTCTCCATGGCTGCTTAGATCATTTGTTCCAGTTTTATAGGGAAAACCAAGTCAGCGACTTTGCAGCTCTGAATGGGGGCAGGCATTCTTTCATCCACATTTCTACTTCTCATATTGTTTCAAGATTTGAAGGCTGCAGAATGAATCTTAAGTCTTAAGTCCACATTACCCAAAAATGATTATTTTATTTTTTTCAAAGAAACAAAATACACTCATAAGTACACTTCTTTTACACCAGTAACCATACAATATATTTAAAAAAAACTAATTTAGCATTTGATTATTTAATTTAAATTCCCCATTGTAATTCTGCAGACCCCAATGAAGCTGATTGATGCTGTCTCATCAGTGACAAGTCATACTGTTAATAGGGCAAACTAAACAGTTGGCAAGAAGAAACCAAGGCGGATCTAAAAGCACTGCATAATCAAAATCGGTGTGATCTGTTAAGGCTTAAAAGTACAATTCTCAACATTTCCTGCAATAAGATTACTTGCAAGGTGAAATGTTGAACCACATTATTATACCCAGTCAAGCTAACCTATTAGTCAGTTATACACAGACTCAGAGATATGGTAAATACTTGGCCATGGTTGTCTTGATGGAGATGCATTAAAGAGATTCAATCATGTTGAAACTGCCCCCCTGCTCTCCATGGAAGAGGATATCATTTTTTTTCCATCCACAGGCAGTGTTGGAGTAGACACTCATTTGTATAATCTAATACTTCTTAAAGAATGAATTCACCCCATTTACTGAAGTAGTAACCCCAGTTACTTCTTATGTTTATTGTGGTAGTAATATATACCAATAAGAGTTGATTTGTTTTCATAAGCTTCAAATCAAACAATTTAACAATTCTGCCATGCTCAGTGCAAATTTAAAGTATAAAATGATTATTATATTGACATGCTGACTAGCTCGACTGGCGAGGACAAGTACCAGCACATTATGTATGATTGATTTTGTAATCACAAAAATAATGACAAGTTGCCAACAGCATGAAAGCCAATGAACATATATTTTGTATTAAACAGGTTTCTGGGCTACTGAGTGACTCATCCTGTTAAAGCGCATGTTTAGTCTACGGATGGGTGTCTCATATCGAATGTGGCCTGTGGCAATGTAGAATGCGGGCAGCAGACCCACATGAATAGAAATACTCCCAACTACATTAGAATCATCGGGTTATGAATGTTTTTATTGTTTAAAGACAATATAAATACAATGCTTTATTTATGGGGGAATTTTTCCATTAAGAACGAGACAACACCTGACTCAAATCAAAAGCTTCCACATTGTTGGGTTTGCTTTTGCTAATCTCCTGGGTGAAGACCATCACTGTCTAGCACAGTGCTAGTCAACTCCACATCCTGTGGGCCGCAGTGTCTGCAGGTATTTACTGCTACTGTGCGCTACACCACCTGATTTCATGAATAATTGCACTTGCCTGGTTAGGGTAATAAGCTAATTAGTGAAATTAGTGTAGCGCATGGTTAAAGCAAATACTTACAGCCACTGTGGCCTGCAGGACGAGCACAATGACATTTGAGCACAACTAGACCGGGAGCAGCAATCCATTCCGGAACTTTCCATGTACTGGAAAATGCCTGAGTAAACCAAGCTGGCCAGAATGCAAAGGAAGGATAATGGTGTATATGTGCTAGGTGGTTATTTCTGAATCAAGTCTGTGTCAAGTGGGAGTGCAGCCTTCTTGTTTCTATTTAACAGTGCTTGATCACCTTGCTTTGTCCTTAGCACAAGGCACTTAAAATGCACACATGTAGTATGGGATGGGAAACACAATGCAGAGGCCCCATGTACGTGTGAAAGAATCCTGATATCAAACAGCACCACAGTTATTGTACAGCATATTGTATATGATTACACCAGTCCGCAGACATTTATCATGACTGTGGTAAAGGTAAAACTAGACTGATGCTTATGGGGGGGACTTACGGTGGATATAAATTGACTGAATTGGTCTATTAGTAGGGACTGATCTTGAGGGATAAGCTTTTTTTGTTTCTTCTTTATTTTTAAAGAGGACATATGGGAAAATCAAGTCAAATTCAGTTGTAACGTCAAAGTAACTCAAATGTCTGTGGGCGAATATGTGTCTTTAGAAATAACATCTGACAGTACTTGTAGATTTAGCTTTACCTTTTATCTTTTGCTGAAACCAGCCTTTCAGTTTGCAGCTAGTTAGCGCCCCTCAAGAGCATCAATTGCAAGCTTATTCCTTTGCATGTACTGGGAAACTAGAGCATCACATTTCAGGAGAATAGAATCAACAGTTCTCAAAGTTGAGCACTCCAGCTTTCTTGCCACAATCTGGTATGAAAGATCCTGTTTGAAATGTGCCATAACAGAGGCTCTGCATTGGTGTACTGTATGTGGCATTGGGGAGTGGGTGGAAAGAGAAACTGGCAGATGAGCACACAGAGATGCAGAGCTCTGTTTGGCCAGCGGCGAGTTCTCTCTGGTTTTGGGGGCAGGACACCAAGGGAGACTGCAGGGGAGGAGCTAGGGGCCTGCTCCTCACTTGTGAGAGTACAGAGGGTCTGGAACTCACACTCAGCGAAGCAGGGTTTCACCTTCTCTGAAAATGGCAATGACTACATCAAAGATTTTAACTGAAATCCTATTCTCAAATCCACAAAAAACCTTTCTTCAGTCTTGTGAGGGCAGATAATCATCCTTATACATAAAATACTTTCCACATTTTACATTCAAATAACAAAAAAAATAAAATAAATCAAGGACTTGAGCAAGTACATGTAAAGTTTACTCTGGAAAAGATCCTTATAAAATGTATCAAATATATATACACTCAGTGAGCCCTTTATTAGGTATTTATTAGACTTATTGGTGGTGCTGCTGTAGCCTATGGTTATTTGCATTACTGTTACGTTCCTGTCAGCTTTGACCAGTCTGGCCCTTCTCCTCTGATCTCTCCCATTAACAATGTGCTTTTGCCCGCAGAACTGCTGCTCACTGGATGTTTTTTTTGTTTTCCGCACCATTCTCTGCAAACTCTAGAGACTGTCAATCTCCATGGTCAAAGTCATTTAGATCATATTTCCTTTCCATTCTGACATGGTCTGAACAACAGCTCAACCTCTTGGTCATGTCTGCATGCTTTTATGCATTTAGTTGCTGCCACTTGATTGATATTAAATATTTGCAATAACAAGCAAGGTCTACCTAATAAATTGCTCACCAAGTGTATATGTGAATACAGTCCTGGCAAATATATAGTTACAGGAAGGGAAAATTAAGATGCAGAGGGATTATGTACTGCTGCAACGACACAAAACAAGAGCATATTCACAGCAGGTAAAACGCAGCACTGCCTTGCGTCTGCCAGTCCTGTTCGCCTTCAGATAAAGGCGTGACCAAAACCTGAAGATGTGCTCCAGTTCACACACACTTGAACACAGCGCGGAGGGGAAAGGGTTTGCCTCGCTTATTGGCTGCGCACCAGGTCTGCCTCGTTCGGCCAGTCTTGCACACGGCTGGTTGGCAGCGTTAGGGGTATTGTTAGAATAGCGGTAACACATGACTGACACAACCTCTTCAGCAGCAGGACTTCACACAAAAAGCACTGTACGCAAAGCTATGATAGGAACCAGAGGTAAAATAAGATGAAATCGCTTAAGTTCAACAATGTGATGGGAACACCAAGCTTCAATGCTACGGGCCATATTGCTAACCGATTTGTGCACCAGCAAAATATGACAGACATGCTCAGAGAAATGTAAAAAATAGCACAATTCCAATATTTAGAAGGATAAATTATTGCAGTGTACGCTAAATTTAATAGGCGAAAGTGTAATGTAAGCATCAATTTTATAAACTAACTCAAGTGCAGTTTCACGCTGATGTGGCTGTGTTAACTTTTTTTTTTCCCATTAGTGCTAAAAACAGCTTCTAAAACACAGATGAGGAACAAAACATGAACAGTGCCCTTCTCACAAGACAAATGACTTCATTATGCTGACAAATTATACCTGACAGTGCTGTTGAATCATTTTCAAATAACATTATGGCTACTCATTTGCTCTGTCAAACAAATAAAAAACAAATCCCAAAAGCTTAACAAAAGCCTGCATTTTCAAATTTAAAATCTAAAAAAGTTTGGCATTTGGCAGACATCATTATTGCTCTGAAACCATAACCACAAAGTCCCAATGTTATCACTGAAAAAATCATGAAGATCTTATTAGTTTATAAGCGTTTGATTTTCCTTGCTTAAAACCTATTTCTAACTATACAAGGAACTGTAAGTGTAAGTGAAGTGTAAAGCTCATATCTTTTAAATGCCTATTTTGCACCAACTTTTAAGTGCACATTTAGCTAGTGGTTTCTGAAATAATATTAGTAAACACTTCACTTTTGTTTGCTGAAAACTTCCAATATCCTGACGAGAGGGAATTTCCAGCATTTGTCTACAATCAATTTCACTCTTCACTCTGTATATTATGGATACTAATTCAGGGCTGTATCCCAGTATTGAGGAGGATGTATAGGCTTCGCATCCTCAATAATCAGCAGATGGCACTGTTTCACCAAAAACCTAATTGTGGTAGGTGGAAAGTTTTGACAGCACCAAAAACTTTGGTTGAAAATGCTTTACACTATAGGTCAGACCATCTGTGGATTAATATTGGCTGTGTTTGTTTTAAAAGACGCCCTGAGCTGTCCAAAATGCCATTCAATGGACTGCTCTGAGATTAGAGTGTAGTCAAGTGAGGAGATCCTGTTCATCACTGCAAACATTTTCCATGTAAAGGTCTTCAAACAACTACATATAATGAAAAGTTTCACTCTCAGAGCACATAATGAACAGTTTGCACAGTTAAGGCTGCTGTATCAAAGACGGATGAATTGCTTGCTGCGTCAGAAAACACATCTATGAATTATCTATTGATTTGTTCTTTCATCATGTAACAGTCAGGGGAAAATAAGCATAGCGTATAACTGGGAGGTACTAGCTCTCAAACAGGAAAAATGATGGCACACTGATTTAAGACTTCACGGTTGGAACTTCAGATACATAAAAACATTGGAGGAAAATTACATTTCACAACAATAAAAAAAGACATTCTTAAGTATGCAAAAAAACTAGTGTTTGACAATCAGCTGTCACATACAAAACTCTTTCCTTCCAATTCAACAGGGCAATTTCCTATATGCTGTAAAAGGATTTACAGGAGCAGGGCAGCTACCATTTACTTGGAAACCTAACTGACCTCAGCTAACCAATCTCAAAGATGCCCGAGAGTAAAAACCAGTAAAGACAATCGGAGCAATAATGTGACAAGACAAGGCCTCCAAATGACAAAAGAACAAAACTAAGGCTAATTTGTAGAAAAGAGGCCCCGTTAGAAACAACTTTCCATAGCAAAATTTGAGGCCTATATAACCTTTTCAATTTGACAATGCAGAAAAGAGGCAGATGACCTGGATGAGGCACTCCTATTATAATGAAGCACAGCCACATCTTTGAAGGGAACAACCTTTAGCACTGGGCGCATCTATGGTGCCAGTGGGGTTACTTTCAACCTTAGTCACCGAAGAGGTAAGTGTGGTACAGGCGTTCTTTGCATGTGGTGTTCTGTGCATGGTTGAAATCAAGTGTACTAATCCTGGGACTCCTCCCCCTAAGCTCATTGTCCCCAACTCTGAGGTGCTGGACCGCATTGTGTCTATTTAACTTTTTATTTTTTTATTTTTTTTCCTTCACTGCTGGCACTTTGTTCTTGCTGTATGCTCAAAAGGTGCTATACAAATTATTATTATTATTATTATTATTATTATTATTATTAAGAATGCTGTGCTGCAACCACAGGCAGTACAACAGCAAAGAAAAATATTTGCAAGCAAAGGTGATGACGAGACCAATGAAAGGAGGAAAGGGAACACTCATGTGGCCTTGTCTAAAAAATGTAGTGCTTACAAAATCAGAGTATCAATACTTTACATTATACAAAAGCCAAGTAGTGCTGATTAATAGTGAACCTGTCTGTTGTGACTATATGACGGTGATTTGACAGTGGATTGGTATTGCAGTGCTCTGTCTTGCGGGGTGAGTGGAGAAATGCCCCGTCCCTTTGCAGACATGACTTCTGCCTTGGGAGAAGCAGGAGGGAGTGGGACGGTGAGGGTGGGTCTATACACTCTACATTTTAATGTGGGTGATCTCGGGCGAGTCGCCCAACGCCATAGAGCGCAGATTGTGGCACTCGAGGAGGAAGCCCTCCATGTTGGGCCCGCCAACCAGGGGGTTATTGTAGAAAAGGTTCTGGTCGGGGGGCAGGTCCGAGCCCCAGTCCGAGTCGGAGTCGGAACTGCCCCTGCCGGAGCCCTCCGTGGCCGTGGGGGGGTAGCTCAGCTGCTCCAGCTGCTCCACCAGGTCGCTGAACTGCATGGCCGAGCTGGCCTCCGACCGCACGGAGTACGCCGGGAAGTTGACCATGGAGCTGGCCTCCGACGGGTTGTCAGAGCCAGGTAGCCGGAGAGAGGCCAGGTCGTTCCCACTGAAACCTAGCGAGATGGAGTCAGCTGTGGAGCTAAGGGGCAGGTTGTCCAGCGAGCTGCAATCAGACCGGTTGTTGACCAGCGAGCTGGTCTCCGAGCGACCCACCCCTCCATCGGGAAAGGGGGCAGGGTCGCCGTTCAGGTCTTCCAGCCCCATACCACCGTAGGGCCCAGGGTTGCCGAGGCTATCCTCCCCATAACCAAACTCAAGCTCCTTCTCCACGCCCTCAAACCCGTAACTATACGCCTCCACGCCGCCGCCAAAGAAGGAGATTTCGGCCGGGTCATCATCTATGAACTCCTCGGTGACCTGCAGATGCGGAGTCGCCACAGGGAAGGTAGGCCCCTTTCTAGCTCGGAGGAGCTCCGCCTCCAAAATCTCGGCAGTGAAAGATCCTTTCCTTTCCCCTCCCCCCACACCGCCCCTCCCACCCCTCCCGTCCTGCCCCACATAGTCATTGCCATTTTGGGAGGGTCGTGGGGAAGTGCTACTCTCTACACACACAAACAGGGGGCTGCAGTCTCCTGCTGCCTGGTTAGTGGCACCTTGAAAGGCGTAGTGAGGTGAGGGGGCAGCCTTGATGGGGTCCTCCTTTGGGGGGCTAGGTGGGCAGGCTGGCTGCTGCTGTGGCGGGGGCTGATTCAGGGGCTCCGGCCGAGGCGGGGAGCTGGAGGTGTGCAGGGAGTGGAAGGAGAAGGTGGCCGAGGAGTGGGGGCCAGGGAGCCTGAGGCTCTCGCTGAACGACAGGCTCTGAAATGAGGGAGACGGAGACGTGCTTCAGTGGTGCCATGCTCATGACGATTAAATCAAAGGAAAACAAGTGAAAAATGTCTTCTGAGGAGTTCTACCAACCTGCTTTGGCACATCGGTAAACAGGGAGCGAGAAGACATGTGGATCCTGCTGCTGTTTCTCCTGCGGAATGGAAAGCATCAGAAAGCTCACGCTAAAGCACAGGTTTAATCTACGGTGGTCAAACGCACCGGATTTGCACTCACTCTACAGCGCAGCGTGTGAACCTGACAGGTGCCCGCTCACCTCTGATAGGGTGTCCTACGGATGCCATTGTCTCTCACATACTCCACCAGCTGCTTTTGAGTCCTCCCACTGAAAACCACAGACACATGACCTCACACACAGAGTATTCAGAGAAAATCTCTCCCTCTCTCCTTCCTCCCTCCCTCACACAGAAATCATTCAGACTGATTAATCATGAGGAAAACACAATCCATAATGCGCAAACATGTCTGCATGCACATTAAACGTGTGGAAGCAAGCAGTAATCATGGACTGGCAAGAAACATGATCCCCACCATTCAGCTAGTCAATATTAAGTCCAATATTGATTGTTGTATTCATTATAAGTGATTGCTCAAAGCCAAGAGAACTGCACTGCGAGATAATAAACAACAGTTGAAAATCCTTCAGAAATTATTTTCAGAAATGTTTTGAATATGTAAAGAGACATAAAAATGTATGTATTGACATAATGGAAAATATTATCTTATTATATATTAGCTATCTTACAAATATTTCTGATAACAGCAGTGTTTGTACAGTATTAGTCCAAATTACAGGTACCAACCTGAATTATACGAATAGTACTTTATAATCAACTTTGAGATGGTACTATATGTTTGACTGCTGTGTGGTACCTAAATCTGAATGAGGACCCTCGACTGAAGAGGATGGCTTTGGACTTGGGCTGTGGCTGGTCAAACAGGCGGAAGAATGAGTGGTGCTCCACACAGCTCTTCCAGAACATCTTGCACTGGTCCCGGCTGGGCATCCGGAACTCCAGCGTGTCCTGGTGGGGACCCTGGAACACACACACAGGGGCCTTACAGTGCATATTATTCCATTACACATTGAGGACACCCTACCAGCAATGACAGCCTCGCCTGCCTTTTAGGGACGCAATACCCACATGAGTGTCCAGGTGGAGCTTGATGAGGAACCTTTTCCTCTTGAAGCTCAGCTTGCGGATCTTGGACCAGTTGAAAGTGTTTATTTTGGTGTTCCCCTGATTAAAGAACACAAAAGGCAGTCAGTGAAAAGAGGGCTGCTGACTTTCACACAGTTCTGTCATCGGAGACCCGTGGCAGTGTCACGCTCACCTGGAACACCTGCAGGCCCATGTGAGCCACACTCAGGTTGATCTTAGTTCCCTCACGGTCAGCTGCTGGGTGGAACCGTACTCCATACATCTCCAGTTTGCGAGCAATCTCCAGCACCTGAAAGTCTGACTCGGCCGGATTCTGGCCCCTGTGTTGATGCAGAGGGAAAGAATAGGGTCAAGCGGGCAACCAGAAATCCCAATTTACACCTTTACTTTTCTTACATATGCAATGAAACCAATGAATACATATAGGTGCTTAAAACGCATTTGGAGTGTTCATCTGAGCATGTTCCCTTTAAGCCAGAGTGGAATCTGAAGAGTTTTTTTGGAAATATCTTTAATGTACGATTAACAGATGACATCACATTGACAGAAGAACAGCCATCAAGCCCTCCAAATGTTTTCCTCCTGGGAAAAACTAATCACGATAGTCTGGCTACAGGCCAAATCATCAGCACATTCTAATTTTGCTCATCCTTTAAGCAGAGAAATCTCCTTATGGCCCTCCCCGGTCCTGCTGTCCGTATGGCTAATAAAACAGCCCAAGCTGCAGGGATTAGACAGCGGGCTGGGTCCCTGTCTCCAGAACAGGCCAAACACACGACTGCATCACTGGACAGGAGTCTGGAGGGGATGGGCAGGACAGGAGAAATTATCCGATTTATCACAGAGTTATCATACGGTCCTGGGGAAAACACTTTCTTACGCAAGTCTGGGAGTTTGGGCTGTAACCAGTTGGACTTTGTGCACCTACCTAGATATGCACAGTAAGAATAGGTGCAGCCTTCTCATTATCGCAGAACAATAACCCACAAATCAGAGATCTTTGGACCCGGGTGGCGTCTCCACCCTGTACATACTAAATTAAAGACCAGTATGGATGGCAAGGCCATGAAAGTTTTTCAAAGTCCTCCACTGAATGAGCAAAGCCTTATCTCTATTGCGCTCCACACATCAAACAAAGCATGAAGAGCGGTTCAGATTGCAGCTTGCATGTACACCTCAGCAGCATCTATGAATACCACATTTTTTTTTTTAAGAGCTTCAGCAAGCAGAAACTTTTTTACAGAGTGGCATTAAATCACAAACCATTGCCCAGAAATGCATACCATGGTGAGACATTTGCAGAGGTCACTGCAGAATATCTGCCTGTTCATGTGTAAGCATACAATGTACAGAAAGAGTTTTTCTGAGAAATAATTTATTTCTTGGAAAGCAGAAGCAAAAATCAAATGCGTCTCACAACCCCCAGATTCAACAAAATAATAACTTTCTTGGGGACACTGCCCATGATGAGCTCCACAGAGAAGGCAAACGTAACCCAGCTGTGTCTAACTCTCCCTGCTGTGTCGGCCGAAGTGTTTTGTTATGCTCCCCTTTCAGCTCTTACACATTCTTGGGCCAGACTGTACATTAGCTATCGAAAGACCCCGCCATCTTGTACTGTGTGTCGGATTTTCCAAATGTTCCTGATTAACTGTCCTTTAAGAAAAAAGGCCATATTTATCTTCCATTAAGTCGGCCAATGCGCCAATAACAAACACTGCTCTTGGGAAAGATAGTTCTATATGACTTCAGGCTTTCTGCAATAGTTTTTCAGGGATGTTTGTAAGGACTTGGCAAAAGATTTCTCACCAGTTTTAAGTACTTTATATCCCCATAGGTGATCTATGATCAGCCTATCCAACTCTTATCTTGACCAAAATCATAATGTTTGGGACAAAGACAATTTAATTTCTTGCCTCTACTCCACAATTTGAGATTTGCAATAAGGAAATCAAATGTGGTTAAAGTATACATTGGCAGTGTTTATACATAGTCCCCCCATTTGTGCACTTTAACCACATCTCAAATTGTGGAGTATAGAGGCAAATAAATAAATGCTTTGTCCCAAACATTATGGAGGGCACTGTACATGTTCCCAGCGAAGAGAAGGCTTCTTCTAGACTTTTCTCTTCAACACTGTCCTCAGATGGCCTCATTGTGTCCAGGCTGGGACTCACAGATGCCTTCGGTGGAACTCCATGATCTTCTCCTGGAGCCTCTCCTGGTTGGGCAGCACCTTACTCAGCTTCAGGAACTCCCTGTCCGCCATGTCGTCATAATCACCTATCTCCGCTGTCAAGAAGGAAGGACAAAAGCATTTCCCAAAATCTAGTTACCTAAGGTACCCCATACCAATAATTTTACCCAAACTTCACACTCCACTGATATTCCTTTATAATTTGCCTTTAACCTTCCAATATACACTCACTGAGCACTATATTAAGTATTTATTAGACTTTTATTTAAAAATTTTATTCTTCTGCTGCTGTAGTTGATTCACTTAGAGGTTTGACACATTGTGTGTTGAGAGATGCTTTTCTGCATACAACTGTAATGTGTGGTTATTTGCGTTACTGCCCCCTTCTTGTCAGCTTTGACCAGTCTGGCCCTTTTCCTCGGACCTCTCTCATAAACAACAAGTTTTTTGCCCGCAGCAACAATCATTCCATGGTCAAAGTCACTTTTATCACATTTCTTCTGCATTCTGACATTTGGTCTGAAAAACAGCTGAACCTCTTGACCGTGTATGCATGACTTTATGCATTCAGTTGCTGCCACATGATTGGTTAATTGAATATTTACATTGACAAGCTGGTGTACATGTCTACATGTCTACATTGTTAAAGTGCTCATGGAGTTTATATGTAACACTACGGTCTCTGAAGATGCAATATATTGAAGAGTTTTTCCCCCAACTTTTTACTAATGGTTAACTGTTTCACTGTTAACATTTTCAATAAGGATACACAGTGACAGGAATGTGCTAAAGGGCCTCAATATTCTCAGCTGTCCATCAAACCCTGAAGGTCAGTCCCAGCGCTTGCACCCAGCAGGGGAAGGTACTCACACTGTACCAAGTGAGAGGCGATCAGGGCTGCAGTGTTCTCAGAGCAGATCAACCTCTCCTCAATCAGGTCTCTCTTCACCTGCAGGGCAAACAGGTACCTGCAGGAATAGCGCAGGTTAATGTACAAGTGTTGCAAAAAAAACAAAAATCCATTATTACAACAGCCAAGGGGATACATGCATGAAAGTGCAATCTGAAATCAATACATCTCAGGGTACACTGATAGAAAATGTCTGGGATGGCTGAGAGGTTTAATTACATTAGTTGACTGCTTACCTGGTGTTCTCCTCCTGTAGTTGGCCAGGGTCTGGGGGAAAGAACTTGACTGACAACCTGAAGAGTGTGTTTGGGGGCCCTGCAGCAAATGCACACAATTTTACAAGACATTCTGCACAGGCTTACAAGCAATAATAATAAAAAAATGTGGAAAAGAGTGTGAAAAAGGAAAGATATAGACCTTAACTTACTTTTGACTTGTTTCACAATGAGCTTCAATGGGTCCAACCAAGCCTGAAAAGACAAGAGTACTCTGACATGAATTCACCATTATGAACTTAATACTCAGTCTGCATAGAAAAAAGAGTGTGTTGTTGATGCTGCCTGACCGTGATGTACTTGAATGTGCCATTCTAATGAAAAGCTCAGGTCACAATGAGGACAAGAACTAAACATTGTGCAGGAAGTCTGATTCCACGGCTCGTGCCAAGATCTTTAACTGCAAACAATGATGCTGCTGTGAAAGAAGGCAGCAAGTGCTGGTTTGGAATACGGGACCTAAAAGAGAAGGTGCCGGTATGAATGGCACTGAGGAGGATGAGAGGGGCTGGATGCATCAACAGTATGTAAATGACACTGAGGAGGAGAAAGAAGAAGAGGATCAGAGTGCCTAGATTTGTCAACGGTATATACATGACGGAGGAGGAACAGGAGCAGTAGAAGGGAGTGATGTGTCAACGGTATGGAAAGATGGAGGTGGGGGAAGAGGAGGAAGAGTAGGAGGAGGGGGGCTAGATGTATTTATGGTATGTGTTGACATTGAGGGGTAAAGGGGGGGAGGAGTAGCTTTGGGGCTGATGGCTGCGTATCCCGGACGGTGACACTACGGGAGGGGAGGGGAGTAGAGGGAGGGTCAGCGGCAGGCCAAGCTGCGGGGCTGCGCAGTGGAGGCCCTCCTTCCTCTCAACATCTGGGGCTGGTTGAGCAAGGAATGCGCCCCTCGTCATGGTGGCTCCGAACCTCCCTCAGACCTGGCCCAAACCAACACGGCCATGTCTGACTGAACTTAGCCACTTGCTTAATCAAGAAACAGTGCACGCACTCCAGCTTCACACGCAGAAACATACCAATGTCCTTATTTGTGGTGTGATAGTCTTTATGACCCAAGTAAACCTTCAAAAAATGAAGACTCTCCTGAGTGATTCATACCAAACCGCTCACAGGCTTAGTGAGAAGATATGGCTCACAGAAGGGAGGACTGCATCTCTCGCTCAAACCTTCCATCGGAACATGTGATTTTCATATCATGCGAGTGTCTGAAAGCCCCTGGTGTCTGGCCAAAGTGTACTGCTAGATCTGCTAGCAGTCCAGAAAATAAAGCTTCTTTCAGACCACAAAAACCTTTTTTTGGGCTTGAAACAGCCTTTGTCAAATTCCCAACTACAAAGGCTATACATCAGTCTGCTATTCACATCTATATATCTTCTGTTTCTCCTTTTTATGCCAGAGTTTTGTTCAGTCAACTTGATGCTTGCTATTTTAGTCCTATACTAAAGCTTTCTGAACCAGACATGTTTTGTCTGGTTCATAACAACTACATTCCCATAGGGAGAATGAAAGCTTTGTTAGAACTTTACTGAAATGTTTAACAATGATATAAATGTACAGTAGGATGGGGTAGGATGAGATAAGACTGTATACCATTTTATTGGAAGAATTCTGCTGAAATCCTGTAGTGTGAGATCCCTGTCGTTGCCAAATTGTTAAATGTGTGCACTATTATGATGGAACGGCGATAAAATCAGGACAGATGGCCATTAAATGTGAACTACTCGCCGATGTTAAGAGTTTTTCAAGTCGTGTAGAGTGAATCTTAAGGGACGACAGGAGACATACAGCAATGCTGATATAAATTCAGAATTTTCAATTGGTGGCTCCCTCCACTCACCCAACTTCATTTTTAAATTAGCCAAGACTACCGTATACCACGGTAAAATTTGAGGATGGTTTAATGGTATCAAAAACTGGATACTACCCAACCCTAATATAGAATAGGCTACTAAATAAATGTTTTTCTTCTGGGCAGCAGTGGTTTCTGCTTTGAGAAGAAATGGCACAAAAAGCTACATAAAGCGCCCACTGCATGTGACAGCTCATCGCCACATAGACTAATATCCGGGCAACAGTTGCCTGCTGAGTCCTTCGACAGACGCCGCTTTACAGTGAAAAGGCTGCACTCAAAGGTTACTAAGCTGTGTGACCCCCCCCCCCCAAAAAAGAAACACAGCGGAAGCAATTCCAGTTTCAAAGGGGCCCTGTTCAGTTTCAGCTGGCGGTTAAACTGTCTGGTCTTCGACAGCTGGATACATACCCACTTCATCTGCAAGTTCATGAATTCCAGGCCAAAGTAGTCACTCTCAATGAGGTTGCATCTTTTGAACACCTCAGACAGGAGCATCTGACCGTCAGCCTTGGTCTGGAGCAAGAGAGAGAAAGGGGAGACAAAGGGGAGAGAAGGGGGGGAGGAAGTACAAAGAGACTTTTTAGGCTTGTTTTCAGGTTTTCTATTTGCAAAACAGGACCTTTGAATCTGAATTTTTGGATTTTGCTCTTTGCTTGGGTTGCATTTAATACCTCAGTCAGAGTGATAAATCCAAAAAAGCATTTTAATTTAAATAAAATAACACTGTGTACACATATTATCGACAATGAGGATTCATAGAGAGAAGTTCATGGGTGGCAGATAGTTTCAGGCTAACGTTTTGCTGGCAGTATGATGCAGGGGAATCTCATACTGGGGATTGGGACCCGCTAGTGGGATGGAGATCTGGCGTAAGTTCCATGTGATATAGTTTCTTAACCGTGTATCACACTTTCACACCTCCTTACACTAGTTACAAAGTTCCTGAAATTGTTTTGTTATGATACATAATCCTATTACGTTAAAAATCCTTTTGGTTCCTTATTTGAATGTAAGTTAGGCTACATCTTTGCTCATTAATGGGCCCTCAAGTTTGGCAACAACTGGTATAAGTTCCTAGAACCTAGAAACCCTTTATTGCCACCCTGATGGTGTTGCCCTGTGGTAATTGGGAGCATTTCCATGGGCTGGGTTCATCAGAGTGCTGAGCAAGGAAGGAGACTAGCACCAAAGAAACAACCTGACATGGAGCATATCATTATAGTTTAACACTGCAATGGTCCAGGGTTTGTTCCTACTAAAAGGAGGACTAATTACAATTTACAGAAAATAAACAACATTCGGGGGTTCGGGAGTCCTAGCCAGTGACTTTCTATAGAAAATGTATAGATGGAAACATCTGGAGGTAATGTAAAAAGTGGTTTAAAAAATCTCTGGGTTGCATTAGTGAAAACTAATTTCTCAAGTAAGGGAAACAGCGGTGAGCGATTTGCAGGCCGATGACCATGCATACACATATAAAGCCAGTTTTGAAAATTGTCAGCAAAGCTAGGCATATCACATATGACATGCACACAGCTACATCAGCCTTTCAGGGTTATATTGCGGATATCTATGTTAGAAAGCAGGTAGTAAACCATGACCTGTATTTATGCTCCTGCACAGATGGCCTGAGATGTGATTAAAAGATAATTCCTATCAAACAGCAAGACAAAACACTCAGAGTCTATTAAATACTTCCAGAGAATAATCTGGCTGGGCATTTTTTCCTGCAAATCTCTCCACGGGGGAAACTCACGCAGTTAATGTTGCTTGACTGCCTGCAAAACAAAATCAACAGCTCCTTGAAGAGCGATTGGCATGATTTGAGGGAGCATTTTATTTCACCGGGAATCTGTTTAATCCGTCATGATACTGAGCTGGATTTAAAACAAATTGTCTTACAATCAGTCTAAATGCTTTAATTCTTCCTGCCTGGCTAGACAGGCATGAAGAGGTTCTTAACACACACATACACACACAAATTTGGCACAAACGCAAAGATCAAAGATTTAGATAGGATGCCAGTAATCCCATTGGCTGTGGGAAGACAGGCAGTGTGCTGCATTCCTGACCATCACCGTGCATGACTTTCCCCAGACATTCATATTTGGCAAATATTTTGTCAGGCGCTTCACAACTGCACCACTATATTAAACCGACCAAACCTCATTCACTCCCTGCGGCTTTCTGCCAAGACAGATCTGCAGATGCAATGAGCTCATTTAAAGATGTTAAAACAAGCAGGGCTTTGGCAAAATTTATAGAAATGTATTTATGCAATGACTCCAACTGTCACTTCAAAACTCACACCTTGGAACAAATTCCGCTACATTTGAAAGTAATAATGAAAACATAAGCTTTGTAAGCAATTAGTCTGCAGCAGTGGAACGTGTGCACATGACACAGCGTAATTCAACCCTGATGATAATTTACCTTTCCTGGAAATGACAAATATGTGATAAATATATAAAAATATGCAACAGCAACTAGATAAGCATTAACCTAAGAAAGCAAACCAGGCTCTCTCACATGCACCATCAAAACAATCATCACAACGTCAGAGAACATACTGAGCAGAATAAGCCTAACCCCCTAATGAAATATGACAGTAAAAGAGTAGCAGTAAGCTTGGTTGATACTATAGCGATTAGCCTGGACTAACATTTGTTAGCAATTTTGGTCAGCATAGCATATGACCAAATCCTGCAGGGGGAGACGGGAGAGAAGACTAGTCTTGATTGGAAAAGAAGCTACTGCTGCAGTGTCACAATTCACGAACTCAGAACTGTGGGAGTGTCAAAATAATCCTTTCACTTAATAAACTTAATAATAATAATAATAATAATAATAATGGATTTAATTTATAATGCACTTTCCATTCGAGAATCTCAAAGTGCTACAGGAGTCAAAAACATCAGAGAATACAAATAAAAATAAAAATAACTAAAAACAGCAAAATAAAACAGCAGTATCCAGACATCATCATCACTAAAACTAAAAATGTGGGTAGGCTCTTCCAAATAGGTGGGTCTTAAGACCGCTCTTGAAAGAGTCGACTGACTGTGGTGCTCTTAGGTGGGCAGGGAGGGCATTCCACAGTTCAGGGGCGACAGAACAGAAGGCCCGGCCTCCCATAGTGACCAGCTTAGTCCTGGTGGGTTTGAGGAGGTAAGTGTTTGATGAGCGGAGACTGCGGGTGGGGGGCTGAGTCTTGACCAGCTCCTTGAGGTAGGGGGGTGCGTTGCCATGGACGCATTGGTAGGTCAGCAGGGAGATTTTAAATTCTGTACGGGAGGAGATGGGGAGCCAGTGTAGTGAGTGGAGGATGGGAGTGATGTGATCATGTTTGCGCACTCTCATCAGGATCCTAGCAGCACTGTTCTGGATGTATTGAAGCTTTTGAAGGCTCTTGCTTGGAATCCCGATGAGAAGTGCGTTGCAGTAGTCGAGCCTGGAGGAGACGAAGGCGTGGACTAATTTTTCAGCATCCTGCAGAGACAGGGTGGGGCGGAGTTTGGCTATGTTTTTGAGGTGGGAGAAGGATGTTTTACAGAGGTGTTTGATGTGGGCCTCGTAGTTGAGGTGGGGGTCCATTCTGACACCCAGGTTGGTGATGACCGATGACAGTGGGCCTGGCCAGAAAAGGTGATGCATGTAATGGGGGATGAGTTGACCTGGTGTGGGGTACCGATGAGGATGGCTTCTGTTTTGCCGCTGTTCAACTGCAGGAAGTGTTGTTTCATCCACGCCTTGATCTCCTCCAGGCAGATGGTGAGTGTGGATGAGGGTGACTGTGCTGATGATGGGTCCAGTTTAATGTAGAGCTGTGTGTCATCAGCATAGCAATGGAAAGCCAATCCATGCCTGCTGATGACACGGCCGAGGGGAAGCATGTACAGTGTGAATAGGGTGGGGCCGAGTACAGATCCTTGGGGGACACCACAGGTGACAGGCTGGGTCTGGGATTTAGCACCTCCCAAGGAGATGCACTCGGTTCTTTCGGAGAGGTATGATTTGAACCAGTCCAGAGTGGTATTGCGGAGTCCAATGGTGGAGTGAAGGCGGTGTAGGAGGATGGTGTGATCGACGGTATCAAAAGCGGCTGTGAGATCCAGGAGGATGAGGAGGGAAGGAGAGCCAGCATCAGCTGCCATGAGAAGGTCGTTGGTGACCCTGACCAGTGCTGTTTCAGTGCTGTGGGCGGAGCGGAAACCGGACTGACTTAGGCCGTTTACTCCCATAGCACGATAACGGTGAGTAGTGTTGTAGTTGCTGTGGCACATATGGTAAAGCTTTCGTTTGTATGGAAGGGGCAGGTCTAATTATGCATGCCTTTATTAAGGCTTGGGTGGAGTTGGTTTATCTGCTGAATCATAAATTCCTGACACCCAGAAGCGGTTAAAGAAGCAGCAGTGATCTATACGTAAAGGCCACAATGTAAACATCATTAGGGAAAACTAACTGAACAGCTGCAACTGAACACTCCCATTTGACTTTTTAAATATTCCAGTAGCAGTGACGTGTTGAGACTTGCATACAACACAATGCATGTTGCGACGTCCTCTGCTTATTAATGGGACCGAAAGTTCCCAGACACCCACGCTTCCAGAGGCCTCAGCTGAGGGTTCTGCAATTGTTATTAGACAAACATGTCTTGGGAACCTAACGGCACCATGCAATTCAGCAACAGATTCACAAGCTTTCTCAGAAGCGGAATAAGTCGGACATATGGTGTCCTATCAGAGCAACATCTTTAAGGCCAGTGAACCTCCCTCTAGACAAAACAACAGCTTCCTCTGTGCGGTCTTAAAAGTGCCCATTTACTGCAAACAGACAATCATTCATTTCCCCCGGGACTGCTTCTGTGAATGCCCCCCTCACAGAGCAGAGCCGCCACGCCACATGAGAAATGCAGAGGCCAGATTTATTTCATTAACATGACTGCCGTGAAAACACCAGTGGAGACGGACTATAAGCAAAGACGGAGAACATGCACCGGTTCTAATCTGGGCGCAAACAGAAGGTCGGGAAGGGAATCGGCACGCAAGCAGAGCAGTTCAATGTGAGCCACGCTATGCAACATGGTGAAAATTCTATTTCATGCATTTCCACAAAATGAATCCCTTGAGGAGGGTGCAATTTGTTTCAGGGGAACTTGCAGACACCAGATCAGGCGAACACAATAATGTGCATAGTGATGTAAAGCCGCTTGCTGTGTTACCAACCCAGGAACCACTGTAGGTAAGCATTGTCGAAACTGAAGTTTTCGTGCAAACTAGATTTTTCCTTTCTCTGACAGTGTTGTGAACAGTGCTCTAAATGCAAGGGTTGAAGATTTAATAATGGCTTTATGAAGGAAATACAATGCCTAGCAGTATCAGATGAACAAAACATGAAGTGCAGGTGCCGTGGCTTTAATTTAAAACTGCTGAATGATGCAAGGTCATTACACTGTATCAAAAGAGTCACACAATAAATCTCACCTCTATTGAATACAGTGGGCTCCAGCCTCCAGAATTATTGGCACCCTGTGACATTGAACCCCCGCCCTCACACCATTGGCTGTGGCAATTACAACCAATTTTCAACCAATGAGCTTGAATTATTGTACAGCTATACACTATTTTGGTACAGAGTGTCGATCTGTCGATCTGTATTTTGAAACCCGAATTTAAGGACTATAAACACAGGCAGAGGGTGAGTCAACATGTCAGTGAGCCTTTTTCAATGACAGAAAGGGATTTACAATGGTCTTGTAACAATGTTTTAACACAAAAATCTTACCAATTGTACCTTCAATATTCTTCTGATATCACTGTATTAATTTTAGTATTACAAGTTATTTGTCATTTTTCAATACTTGGGGAGGGGATTTTAAATGTAAACTCCATTACTGAAAAGAGTTTAAGCATTGCAGTGAACTGCAATCATAAAACCGCTAGATTTCCGTAAGTATTGCTACTTGACGATGACATTTCCATTCCTGTGGTGTCCTGGTGTGCTGAACTCCCAAAAACATCTCATACTTGTCCCATGTAGATTGATGAATGTGGCCTGGCTGATACAGTTCCTCTGGAGACAGCTGGTGACACGGAGGCTAATCAGGCTTACAGTACCTGTAACCTCCACCTAAGCTGGCTGACGTTGGGGACATGGCATTACTGACAAAATGCTAGCCTGCCGTGTCACCTCAAAACACAATGTACTTGGAGCACCGGCCTACACCACCTACCTTACCTTTCAACACAGACACAGACAGTCTGAGTGATGGGTCTGCAGCAGAAAAGGCAGATAAAGAAAAAGCCTTATCTAGGGAGAAGAAAAAACTCAATCTGGATGATGACAGGAGGATTTGCTGCCAGCTCTATCGCCATCCCTTACGCCTCAGCCACTAATATGCTGCACTAATTGCAACATATGGCATGATTAAAAATGAGGTGGGGGAGGGTGACAACAACTGCAAACATCCCAGGGAGGGCTCTTGTAAATGTCAGCCGGAGAGATTCTCTGTGAACTTCAGACCGCTCTTCCTGCTTAATAGTGACATTGTGATATCCTGATATTCAGCTCAGGCCCACGCGCCCGGCCCACGCATGCTGCATGCCCGGTGTTTGCATGCGTCACGACTCCAGCGCACTGTAGGACTCTCTCTCTGTTCCACAGTCGTCTCTGAATGCTATGCAAGATCAGTGGCGTAGATAAGCACGGAAGGCATCGTCAAGCATGCAGTTACCAAGCCGGATGGGACATACATTTATTCTCACAGAATAATTCCCATTATAGATTCTGATTTATTCCACTGATTCATCTCCGCCAATAACTTGATGTGCATTTGAAAGTGGCCCAGAATTTTATGGTCTGTAAAATATATACGTACATGCCATCATTAGCACTGTTCCGTACTTTGTGATTCTCAAGTCTGATATCAAAAACTATGTATCTGCAAATGGTAAATGGTTGGCTTTTATATAGCACCTTTATCCAAACTGTACAATTGACACTTCTCATTCACCCATTCATACAGGCACTCGCACACCAATGGTGATTGGCTGCCACGCAAGGTACCACCCAGCTCGTCAGGAGCATTTGGG
This sequence comes from Conger conger, assembly GCF_963514075.1. Lineage (NCBI taxonomy): Eukaryota > Metazoa > Chordata > Actinopteri > Anguilliformes > Congridae > Conger > Conger conger. Next base: position 44,686,182 of record NC_083763.1, on the reverse strand, counting down.
GGTTAGGTGTCTTGCTCAGGGACACTTCAACACACCCAGGGCGGAACCGAACCAGCAACTCTGACTGCCAGACGACTTCTCTTACCGCCTGAATCCATGTCACCCGCAGCAGGTAGAAAACCAATTATTGATTGGCCAGCTGGTACTTTTTAATATCATATTATTGACTAAATGAGTAAGGGGTTTTTCATAATTAAACCCCAGAACACAAGCTTATCCTTAACATTTCCACACCAGGAGGTCTGCAGACACACAGGCATGTTCCAAGCCTTCAGGACATCCCCTCCAATTCAAACTATAAATATTTGACAAAATACACCCTGCTTACAGAATGTATTTGGCAACTATTTTAATTTGTACAATCAGGCAACAGGCTATGCAATGACAGTGCAAAGGTTGCAGTTGATTTCCAGATATGCAACACTGTAAATTCACATTATTAAACTATATGCCTGGCCCTATTTTGGAGTAACAGTGGATGATTTGTAAATAGGATGCCCATGTAATCAATAGGAAATATTATTTATGCTTTAAAATAAAATTTCATACCAAGTACAGTAAGTATCTGTGTTTCTGAAAGATGTTTTGTTTGCCTTGTGATCTTGTCTAAGAGGGAAATACTGACACTGCACCATGTTGGCATCCCTGCAGGATCAAGATCCGACTGATTTCTGTGTGACTTGCAAATGAGGTGGTGATGCAGTTCATGTTTCGTCTGGATACATATTTTAGCCACATTAACACTTAGATTAATGTGGCTAAACACTAGATTAGACAAGCATACACTGCATAAAACAAAGAGAAAAGAACAGTTCTAACGCATGTCAGCAAGCCAATCCATGTCTACATACTACAGTATGCCAAATGTAATCCTTATAGAATTACTTCATCCAACAAGCGATGATCCAATGCTAAACATTCTTTCAACAAACCAGTATTTTGTTCCATTTATGACCCCAATTCCCTTAAAAGGAGTGTGTCCTGAAACACTGAACACCAGTTTCTACTTACTTTCCGATTCTGTCTTCCAAAGGCAAGAATTCCACTTGTTTTCTGTTACAAGTGAATGTATTATTCTGTGCATATTCAGGAGGAGTCTGCTTTGAGTCGGCTGTCACGTCTTTAATAACGGCATACATTACCAATGTGGGATCAAAGTGGAGGCTTAAACATAGAGGACAAGAGCGATAAACATGAACTTGGTTGTGTGAAGTGAAGGAAAGCTTGAAGGACTTGGGAAGACTTGGTTTGACTGCCCAAATGACCAACATGCTCCAGACCCTCTCTAAGACTACAGTATATTAAAATTACATTATATTCATATTGATTTCATACATTCATTACATCTGAAATCAACATGAATGCTTATTCATCCAAGCAGTGCAGCTGGGAGTGAATTATACATTTTTTATTTTATAATATATTTATATTTTGAAATTACATATGAATATACATAATTATTCTTTGCCACAAATTTTAATAAAAAGCTTACATAATGCAGATTAAAATGATGCAACTAGGCAGTTAAACTAAAAGTATAAAATGTCTAACATGTAATTTCCAGGTCTTGCCATCTTAATCGGAAATGTCATTTAACTATTCTTTTGAAACTTCAAGATGATTAGAAACCAAAATCTGCAGTGGGATCAATCCATCAAATTACCTAAAGCCAATTCAAAATGTCTGCCAAAACAACATTCAATTGCCCGCTGAACAAAATGTAAAGCACAAATCTATTTCAGGGGCCCAAGGCCCTGGCATACTATAATAGAACTCAGTCTATCTAAATTCCTCTGAGGACAGGATTGGCACAGAAATCCAACCTGTTTACATGTCACAACTTGTACCATGACTAAAGCAAGCCATTTGGGGTGACAGCATAAGGCAAACAGTGGAAAATATATTCTGTACATAAATTATAACCTCCTCAAGCCCAGTTCATTATTCAAGTGCGTTTTGGTCAATTTCATTTTCAATGAATTCACGTACTGTAATTGAGACTTATCTGGAGCTCTCTTCTGTGACACTGACCTCTGAAAACAAAATATCTACTTCACAGAGGGACTGGGAATTTAAAAACGGAAGCGAGTTGTTCATCTACCAGCATCGTTGAAAGCGCTGCAACTGCTGTGAGATGGAAAGCTATTTACCAGTACTGAGGAGGAGGGGAGTTGTTGACACTTCTTAAATTCCATCCCTTAATTTTACTGGCTAAACATTTATACACTGCACTGTGTGAAGGATGATTTAACGAACTTTCAATTAGAAGCTGGAAATTGCTATCATTAGCCAACCATTAGCTTTGTCTGTGCAGAGTACACATCTGTGTTTGGCGCCAAATAAGCATTAAAGCAATTCCCACTGTGATCCATAAGAAAGGTCCTACTAAAATTACTTTTTAATTTTCCGAAGGGCTAATAGCTCAACCAAGATGAGAAACATTGGCCAAGCAGTCAGGAAAGATAACACTCTGAGATAAAGAACCTCACAAATCATGTTCCCAGGAGATGGTGATTTGATAAGTCTGAAGGAGAAAGAGAGGATAAGTCACCATACAATGTGAGCTGCATCAAAACTTCCACACAATCACAAAAAAGTTCCAACCAGACTTACGACTTAGTTCCAGGCCCTTTACTGCAGGGGGTTAAACGTTCAAGAGTCCAGTTGTTGAAATTCCATGGCAAAACTTCCTCAGGCCCATTGCACCAACCCCCCCCCCCCCCCTCCCCCCACCCCAATCCCTGAATGCAGCAGATCAGACACAACAGCTCTTTTACCACTAGAGAGCCCCCCTCCACACCCCCATGGTCAGCAGCCATGCTATTTACGAGCCTGTTTCCTGAAGCCCCCCCGCCCCCCACCTCCTCCTACTGATTTCTCACACTGCATGGTTCCATGTAAAACAGCGATCAGCAAGGGCTGGCTGTGGCTGGGTCAGGCTGGATAAAAGGGGGCTTGTCCTCCTGCCAGACACCACCAGGCTGGGCCCTTCTGCTTGGAGCAGTCATGGTGCCCATGAGCGTGCACTGTCTGGAGCCACAGCAGCCTATTATGAAGGCTGTAGTCCAGCTGTGTTAAACCCATGCGAGCCAGTGCAATGCCCAGGTTTCTGAAAAGACGGCGCACATAGTGTCAGCCCATTCGCAGAGATAGGATCACAAGTGATCACCAAGATATCAATAACCCTGGGTTTTAGAGGCAAGAACAATTGCTTCCATCTTCGCCACCTGTCCCACGTTAAGCCCTTTGTGGAAGCTATGGCATTAGCTTTTAATGAGACTGTTGCCCAGGTGCGGGCTCTGAGAAATCTGTAAAATCCACAGGGCCACTTGGCTTTGAAAATAAGGCAGTTATTTGCGGCCTGCTGCAAGCTGTAACAAGGGCCATTTGTAACCACGGGTGTTTACATGCCACACTACACAGTACACAGGATAGTCTATTTACATTTGTGTGAAACAAGAGAAGGAACTTGAGCCTCTGTCTGCTGAATTAATCTGATACTGCTCCAGATACCACTGAAAAACAAGTCACCAGACTCACACAATAACTTGGGATTCAATGATGCATTACCCAGAGTTAATTTTTCAGCTGCTTGACTCAACATTGACGTACAACAGTAACATCACCAGTGCCATCAGCAGCCTATCTCTTTAAGGAACACAAGGATACAGCCCTGTTCTTGCTACCAAAGTGGTCTGGTTGATTTAGGGATTCTCATTATCTCCAAGCAGTGTACTGCGGACAGCATCAACTGCAGCAAACTGCACGTCTACAAGCATTCTGCCACAGTCTGATATCTCAGGGCAGTAGCCGACAAGCAACACTACACTTTTATATGACATTTCAGCAGACCAGAGAAATACATGGTTTCATCTGCCATTTACTACAGTTCTATAGATATTGACCTTCATTCATTGGTTTACTTCAAACTTCCTAAAAGCTGGAATTACACCCAGATTTAAACTTTTTAAGACCAAATACATGGGAATAATGGTAAATAAAGCATGTTTTACATATAGCATATTTTCAACAAAATGTCACTTAAAAACCCTGTAATTCCCACATTACATTTTGGTAGATGCCAAATATAGAGCATTTTTTCCTATAGCTATTTTGGTGAAGTACTTTACTCAAGGGTAACAGTAGTTTACCTTTACATAGCATCAGCTTTGACCCTGTCAAGCCTATACACTCACTGAGCACTTTATTAGGTAGACCTATACACCAGCTTGTTAATGCAAATATTTAATCAGCCAATCATGTGGCAGCAACTAAATTCATAAAAGCATGCAGTCATGGTCATGGGAGTGGCAATATTTGACAAATTTTTTGACCCGTCAAATATCCAGACATTGTCTAATAAATGTGCAAAATGGAGTTTCAGTCTGCAGGTTCTACTCTTTGTCATTGCTGATTCCCATAACCCTGCACCTATGATGATAGCATATGTATTAACAAGCCTATACGCATTTACTGGACGAAATGTCAACCACAAAAGGTCTGAGTACCCTGCTGGTCTACTACAACACCGATGGAGTCAATTTATTTCATACAATTTATAATGAATCCATACAGGCACACAAAATAACAATAACTTGGCATTTACAGACATAAACATCAATTGAGGTAAACTTTACAAATGTCAGTGATATTCCTCAAGAACTTGAGACGGAGGTACGTGCTGACTCGCATTAAAGAAAAGATGGTCAACAGATGGCACAGACAATTATCATTCACACATTTTATGTGACCTGCAAGGAAAATCAATAACATCTTGTATAATTTATGTACGTTTTTATGTTTTTCTTGCAAACACTGTGCTCCTTGATGCTTTAAATTACCGCCAAATTAGAGGAGACAGTTATATAATATAATCTTATAACAAAGATCAAATTTAATCACAGAGATCAAACATTGAACGTTGCTTTTTTTTTTTTATTACATTTTGATTTAATCTGTTTTATCCTTTTATAAGCCTTACAGAGATACAAACAACCTAATTGCACTGATTAGTCTTATTGAACTATTTCTCTAATGTAATGTACTATTTCTATGTCAACTTCCCATTGCTCAGAAAAAAAAACTGTAAATGTCTGCTGCATTTCTGTGCACTGAAAGCAACACATTCAAGTCTGGGAACTTTGCTTTCAATCGTCATATGTGCAATTTGTGGCAATTTACTGGGGAGAAGCAATGTGATTACTGACTGACAGAAAGGATCTATCCACCTCTTACAGAGGGGTGACTGAATTGCGGGTGAAAACTTCCCTGGATAAACTGGTGTCCCTAACTACTGTGTGCTACACTGCCACCCACTTTCACATTCCTGCATGTTTAATGCTTCGGTCGGCCCTTTTTCCATTATAAAACAGGCGAGCGAGCGACTACATTTTAGCTTGTAAACATTTAAACCTAACAGTACTACTTATAAATAACAGCAGCAGTCCTTCAACTGCAGCACCGAGAAGAAGAAAAAAAGTCATTGTATTTCCTCCAGGAAGATTTAGGTCAAAGTATTATTTCCACAACCTCCACAAAATCCATACGGTGTGCTTCGGAAAACAAAAGGCTCGTTCAGACAAAGGAATGCACTGCGGGGAAGTCCGCATGCTTTATAATAACACTTCTTCAACATTAAGCACCGAACACTGGTGATGAAGTGAAACTAGGCTAGGGCTGTAATCAGCATTGCCTCATTGTGTAAAAGTCAGGATATCCTGGCCTGATGTAGTGGCTTCCTTATTGCTTCCTATAGCACTGCTGCCGGGGTCTCTCAGATACACAACCTTCAGCCTGTCAGCACACAGCAGCTGGCTCAGCCCAACCTCCATTTAATGCCTAGAGCAGACACTGCAGGAAAGAATGAAAACTTCCCCCTTGAGTCTTTGTGGCCACTCAATCAAGTTTGACCCAAGCATCACCACAATCATGGTGTTGTCCTAAACCTCACTGTGTTTTTAAAGTGAACCATATTTGAGAATTATTGAAAATATTACAAAATTGTAACACTGAATACTTTTGGATTTACCCTGATGTATATGACTGCACATACTTTCCGTCTGTCTGAGCTATCCACCTACTGTGGCTCAGAGGGGAAGTAGCCTAGCTCACTGCCAAACACCACTGATTTCTGATACCTAAATTGTCAAAATAGTATCCAAAGAAACCAGCATTACTACAGGCATGAAAGCCATGTAGCTCCATCATGTAATTCATAGACATGGGAATTTTAGGGTAATCGCCACAATATCTTGCGGATTTGTCCACAATATCTTGCGGATTTGTCCACAAACTAAGATAATCTACAAACCTCTGTCTTAAATATTCATACTCATTCAAATTCATTTCAAAAGCTATATTCCCATCTAACAGACCATAACTGTTGCTTTCAGCACAAAAATAATTTGCTAGCCTCAAGCTATCACACGACTGTTAACGTCAAACCATGCATTTAATAAAGGAATCTGGATGACTTCTGTCGAGCCAGTGTACACAAACCCAAGAGACTGTAGAAACAGACATGGGTTCATTTGAGGAAAAATGGCGGACAAAAATGTTTGAACCAGAACCACAAAAAGCAAAGGAATTATTTGAAAAGCAAGAACATTTTATAAATAACACTGCACACAAACATTTTGCACACAGCTTCAAAAGTTCACCTTAAATGGACTTTTCACAGGGTGAGCGCACACTTTCAATGTCCTACAGTGGGGAGGAGTGAGGAGCCAGGTTACAGTCCAATCCATTTCACATTGTGTCATTAGCACCAATCCGACTTCTATGTCATTTATACACATGCTCCAATCTTAAAGACGAGCTGAAACAGAAGTTAGGGCAGCACTAGCTTCCGTGATATGACGTCACGAGTATAACCGATCTTTCTTTTATTGGACGGAAATGAATGTGGAGAGGGATGTCAAATGCGGACACCCATTGGTACACGATGATGTAAAATCTAAATTCAAATTGTTTTCCTGGAAGTAGATGGGGGAAACTTTGGTGTGGAAATACACAAGTATAACAATTTTATAAATTTTATGGAATATATACTTTAAGACGTGTTCATATGGTTATGAGGAATTTACTGAATTTAGTTTGTTTTTCAAGAGAGCTATACTTTATCCAGAAATCAAATGGTACAATACTTGTTTAAGGCAATTGATCTATAGCATTTTTTTTATTTCCCAAAGCAAAACTTGAATATTAAGGTCCAAAAGCCACAACATGGCCAACAAAAGGATTTTGGAGTTTGTTGAAAGATATTAGAAACAACCAAACACATCTATCTCAGGACAGTTACAAAAAGCAATCCAAAGATACCCTTCTAAATATAATAGGTCAAAGGTTAAAAATGCAAATAGGTCTAAATGCAAACAATGGTTGGGGAGGCCACAAAATGGCATCATCTGAGCAGCCGGGAACCCATCAGGATGAACACAGCAGTAAATATTTGAAAGACCAGCACTGAGAGACAGGATAAGAGCTGGCTGGTTATCGTGTGACTGCGCACTGCTCTCTGCATTCCAAACACTCCTATCTACACAGGAAAGCAATAAACTGTTCATCATGTGTGGTTACGATGGATCACAAATCATTGAAAGCTGCAGTCAACTTCAGTTTGCATTCTCGGTCATAAACGGTATCTATGACAATCGGTAATTCAAGGGAAACTGGACAACCATGGACATTGAGACATATTGAGACATCTTCTGATTAATAATTAAGGTCCAGTTTTATGAAAAAATAGCTAAATATTGATATGTATACGTGTCTGTATACATGTGTGGGCTCACGTTATTCAATTAAGGAGATCACCCTCACTTACAGTAACATGTTAAGTTTAGTTGTAAATAAGCCATGAATTACAGATTAGGCTGTGTGTGCATGTGTACTGTATCAGCGTGAGTGTTTTTTTGTCCAAATAAAGTTGTTAAAAACAGACTTTCATCCAAACTGGATTTCACACAACACATTGAATCTGACATCTCTCAGGTAATGGGTTGACATTTATCACAGGAACTGCTCACAAAAACACTGAACAACATCCAGGCTTAACTCATGTAGAGTAAATCACTGTAGAATTATTTTCACATTTCCTGAAGTTCCTTAAAAACTCAAATCTGTGGCGAGGTTTAAAAAAACACACACAGAGAGTTACTGGACGCACCTGGGCCCTCAAAATCCCACATGAATTTCTCTATAGGAATGTGTTTGGAATTTGTTCTTTTTGTATAAGTCCACCGACATCCCCTGGGCAGTCAGGGCCCTGCGAGTTGGGCTGGGATTGAGGGATTAATCCTGCATAGTCGTTTTCTCGCGATGGGACTGGGCAGTAAACTAATTGAAAAATAAGATGTTTACAGCACAGCAGCTTGAAAAGCCACTGACTAATGAATCTCAGAATGAAGTTCGCTGGAATAGCCATACGGTTCTTCTAAACAAACCCAAGCTGAAAACAGAAACACAAGTGAAAAATCAGACCATCAATAGCACAGCATACGGGTCATTTCTATAATTTAATCAAGCAGTTAATCAATCAAGTTTGCCAGCAGTTATCAATAATTTAGGATGATTTGGTGTCCAGTGTTAGGACATTTTAAAGCATGTCACCATAAAAAAGACCTCCTGTTTGCCTCTAGATCTAAGACCTGACAGATCACTCCATTCAAAGTGGAAGAGGTATCGTGACACGTTAACCAGATAAACTACAAAAGTGAAAACAAATTGCTCTGACGGACTCTGTTTACCAAAGCTCGTAACAACATAACAGAGGCACGCAATGTAGAGAAACAAGCTGAAAGATATGTAAATATACTACACCGTTCAGTGCAGAGGAACACTCTGACCGATATGTAAACTACACCCTTTCAGTCACTCTTCCTTCCAAAAGAGATAAATGTACAGGTAAGTGAGGACATCACAGGGAGAAGGTGCATGGCAGTTATGTTGGTTTCAGGGAGCTGTGTACAGGCTGGGGATTCTAACCCACCACAGTGCCACACCACTGAGACCAGGGAGATGAGTCTCAGGTGGGAATTAGCACTGGAAATAAGATAGCCAACACTTTCAATAGGCTCAGAAATGGTAAATAGCAACTAAACAAGGACAGAAATACAAAAACAAGAATCTGTCATGCTCCAATGTGGATACCACCACCAACCTCTAAAGGAAAGACAAACCAATGCAAATTAAAATAAATGTTTTTGTATATAGTAAACAACTATCTTAACCTTGGAGGCTTAATAAACAATACAGGGTTAATATAACAATGAAAAACAAAAAACCAGTAAACATGTTGACCCAATTACCCTGCTTCACGCAATACAAATGCTTGCACAGAAATGTTTTACTTAAACTTCATATGACATAATTTCCTCTTGAAACACATCACAAGTTTCAGTCTTGGGAGCATGGATTAGTTTCTTGAACAAAGTGAAAACATCAATGAATTAAAATTACCCTAGATGGTGAGAGGCTTTAGAGGGCAGATGTGGAGGATATTGTAACATACACAAAGGGGTAAACTTCTGAAATACATTTCAGCTCAGCTTCTATTTATAGGGAAGCAACACAAAAGATGAGAGAAACAGAAAGCCTGCAACTGAAACAGCAGACCCTCTCTTTAAAACAAAGGGATTTCCTTCAGAGTGCAAAAAGTGGTCTTAAATAAATGCTTACCTACAACTCTGACCTAACAGATCTAATATATTAGACAAAAAAACAGATGTAAATAAACCATCAAACAAGGAATCACAAACCATCGCAAATTGTTCTCATTCTGAACACATTCACAGTTTTCACACGAGTGAAAACACAAAGACACAAACCTATTTCCTCAAATTAGGAAGTTAATCATCTCATTATGGTACATTCATATTTTTATTTTATTTTATTTGTCCTTTATTTAACCAGGAAATGTCACCATTGAGATACAAGATCTCTTCTTCCAGGGAGTCCTGGCCATATGAACTGTGCAACTATCATTAGGCTACGCTTATGAACATCCTATTGTTTTTACAAGTTTGTATCAACATACATGGTAAATGGTAAATGGTTGGCATTTACATAGAGCCTTTATCGAAAGCGCTGTACAATTGATGCTTCTCATTCACCCATTCATACACACGCTCATACACCAACAGCGATTGGCTGCCATGCAAGGCGCCGACCAGCTCGTCAGGAGCATTCGGTGGTTAGGTGTCTTGCTCAGGGACACTTCAACACAGCCCGGGCGGGAAATCGAACCGGCAACCCTCCGACTGCCAGACGACTGCTCTTACTGCCTGAGCCATGTCGCTAGTTAGAGGGGAGCAACATTGCAGATTTTGCACACACTTGCTTTTTATAAGGTTTTTCTAAGATAGAATTAATAGTTTGACCAGACAGAAATGTTTGATATTACAAAAATGTCTATGAAAACATTTTTAGTAAATTTGTTTTATAATATTTTCCTCACTGACCGATGCAGCTCTATTGAGCGGCCGCCACTGCTTCACAATGAGTTAATGAATTAACAGGCAACAACCAAAGAGCTAAGCCAAACTATCCCTCAGCTGTCCAATGTCATTACTTAGTTAGCCAACTTTTCAGACAGGAACCCCGATGCTGACCTAAACTATTGTTTTAGCAAAGTGGTGCACAATCTGCATCTAGTGCTCTGTTAATGTGTAACCCAGGCTTCTCAGGAAAGTCCCAGAGGGAAAAATGTGCAAATAATGTGCCGGCACAAGATGGAAAAACAGTGTTGGCAATTTGATATTGCCAGGAGCTTCGTGCTTCTTCAAGCTAACTGAATTAATCAGCTCAATAAATAGTAGAGGAGGCAAAGCTACGAAGCTGACAACAGTGAGACAGTCACCAAGAGCACTGAGGATAAGTTACCTTGATGTAACAAGCAGCTTAGAACAGCCTAGACAGACTAGTTTGCTCACTTTCGCTAACTCAGCTGCTTGGAGCACTGCTGAGAATTTCTGTGAATGAGCCAAGGTGCTATCGGGCTAAACAAGTTGATAAATCAGTTGGTGAAAGAGGTCAGGTTTACGAACAAGAACTCTCATTTCGCCGGTCTGAGAACATGAGCACTCTTCGACTGGGCATTCTGTCATCAGCTCACTCTGGAATGTCTCCAAACAAAAATTTCCTGGCAAGAGTTCATTTGCGATTGCGATGATGTGATGTGACTTTGGATCACAAGGTTAAATATGGATACATCTTACCTAGCAATGGAGAAGAAATTACATTGAGCAAAGGTGGGTAAAAGAAACAACGGACATCCATGCTGGATAATAAAAACCATTGCTTTGGAATAATGCTGTGGAAATCCTTTTTACGGTTTATCGTTTTTTCATGTTTCGCTATAATGACATGGGTCGCAGGCGGCCTGATTTGATCATAAAACAGGTGCAAATTAACCCTTTGAAGTATAGGTCCTTTTTTCCAATATTTCAAGTCAGTGTTCTAGAACACTTTTAGCTATAATTTACGTTAATAATTACTCAGTGTTCTTTTTAGAGCATAATTAAACAAATTTGGGCTGAGAGATTCTCAGTACTGGGAGACTGACATTAGAGCTATAATGATAGACATATGGGACCATGTTTACTGTGTCTTTATTAAGCTCAGCTGCCAAGTTACCCAAGCTAACAGCACTAGCAACTTAAATAGACATCAGCACAAACAACAAATTCCTAATCAGTATTAAAACCCCTGAAGTAGTTTTTAATAGCACATGTTACTGCTTGTAGAGTGCTCAGCATTAATAAAATATTAATTAGCACAAACCACATTTTCATTTAGTGTCTTGGGAAAAACCTATTATAAAAGCATTCCATCAACATGACAGTCGCCTGCCTGTAAGGACTCCTGTTACCGCAATAGTTGTTGTCTAAGAGACAACAGTGGGGTTTTATGGATTCTAAGCACTAAAAACAAACCGAAACTAAACAAAATTACTGGCTTCTTTTCATTCCCTTTCCTTTTTGAGTCAATTTGTGCAGTTTTCCCACAGCCATTGAACTCTCTCTGCTACCTATGGGTGCTTGTAAAGACTTCCCTAGCCCAGGATTCGTGCGCAAAACAGATGTTGCCAAAATGACATCACAGAGCCTGGCGGTATTAAAACAAGCCTCCTGCTTTGTCGCCCCCCTGCCAAGCGCTGAGAACTCACTGTGCGGTGGTCCCCACTCAACCGGCATGCTAATGACAGAGCTAGAACCTGACTGCCACTTTGTTTGGAAAACATGTCAAATCAGAGAAAACAAGACCTTTCTGGCCGGAGGGGTTCGCCTCCCAAAAACCAGATGACACAGAATGAATGACAGGTCAGGTGCGGCCTCCGCGCCAGCTGAACGGCGGCTGATCTGGGAACAGCTCCCACCGAGCTCCCGGCGAGGGAAGCTCAGGTTCGCTCACAGGGAGCATGAGGAACCAACACAGAAACTCGCTCAAAGCCACTTCCGCACAGCCCCTCACACCGTTTCCCAGAATTACCAGTGTCTGGCGCAGGAGGTAAGAGCAAGAGGGTTGCCTGTTCGATTCCGCCCTGGGTGTGTTGAAGAGTCCCTGAGCAAGGCACCTAACCCCCAAATGCTCCGGAAGAGCGGGTCGGTGCCTTGCATGGCAGCCGATCGCCGTTGGTGTGTGAGTGTGCGTAGGAATGGGTGAATGAGAAGCATCAATTGTACAGCGCTTTTGATAAAGGCGCTATATAAATTCCAACCATTTACCATTTCTAGTTATCTGTGGGCTCGAAGTGACGTTATGTACGTTTATATCGCTGGCAGGATTATCGCCCCCAGGTTAGGAGAGCACCTTTTCATTTGATAATCATATCCATGCAAATTATAAGCATAAAATCCCACTCCACTGTACCAGCAGCAAGGGATAGTTATGAATGCATACCTAAAGATTATAATAGCCTTTTTTTCTGAAATTATGTTTACTTTGAATTGTTCTACTTTTAATATCATTCAGGTTACATATTAGATACATATGTATAGGCATGTGACACATTCAAGCCCCCAACATCTGACCATAGCAGGCAAACACCACACATTTCGATGGTCCACACAGGCTTACAAATAGCTGTACAGGACAATAAAAACAGGGGCCATATTGCTTAATATTTCCTTGGTCTACACATCTCATTATTATGCTACTGGCCAATAAGGTCATGTCTCTCTCCCACTGCATTCCATGATTACTTCTCCCTCCCTAATAATGATGATTAATCAGAATATCAGGATAGACCAGAAAACCCTGTAAAAAGGGTCTAAACATACACATGACAACAGGACAGCCCAGATGTTAAACTGTTTAAGGCTTTGTTCTGGGGCCTGAATCATCCCCCTTTCCGGTCTGTACACCCGGACAGAACTGTGCATGAGCCACAGGGAGAGACGCTCCGCGGGCCAGGCTTCTGCATGGCAGGGATTGGTGACATTGGTCAGCTGACCGAGCAGAAGAGTGGAAACTGATGCTGAGGTGAGTAGCGCTAGCCAAGTTCAGTGAGCAGTCTTTTTCTGGGAATGTTTATTTTGTTCTAGAACTCCATTGCTTTCGGTTACCAGTAGTGATCGTTACATCAGCATGTTCAGTTACGAACGTTCTAACCACATATTTGTAATCTTACAAATATGTGGGTTTAAAGGAGAGGGTTCTGGAGGAGCAAAGGAAGTTCGGCACAGCGACTGTCAGTGGACAAACGTGCACACAAACACCAAAATAGAGACATTAGGGCCTACAGAGCTTTCCCATCATGGTTGCCAGACTTATTTTTATGACTAATACTAATGAGTAATTCCTGTTTGATTAAAGTCTTTTTATGTGGCATGCAAATTATTATTATGAAAAATGATTTTTCAATTATTATTATTGGGCCTTATGCCTGGGCCTATGCGGGGATCCGGCCCTGACTGTTGCTTCACTTTTTTTAAAAGCACTTTGCCGCATTGCTGATTCAATGAAAAAGGCCCTTTAGGAAAAAAAGAGCCACAGTCACAAACACAACACTTCAGAACATTCGCTTTTGCATTACATTACATTTACATTAATGGCATTTGCCAGACGCTCTTATCCAGAGTGACGAACAGTTGATTAGACTAAGCAGGAGACAGTCCTCCCCTGGAGCAATGCAGAGTTAAGGGTTGTGTCCAAGGGTCGAAGTGATGTACCTTAACCACTACGCTACAGCCTTTTTGCTTATAGAGGCCTGTCAGCAAAATGGGTTCCTCACCTCCAAGTGGTAGAATTCCTGGGCTTCGTCCAGGCCCTGCACCCGGATATGAAGCCCCTTCCCTGGGCCCTTCTTCCCGCCTGGCATCGCCGTGCTGAGGGTTTGGCCCGGTTCCAGGGTACTGATTCCGGCGTGGGGCTGGGCCCCCAGACGGGTTCCAGGGGTCTGCAGGACGCAGTAGGAGCCCTCCAGCTCACCCATCACTCATCTGTGGGCCGCACACAACCTGCCAAGTGTACACCCTGTAAAACAAGATCAGGATCAGGACCAAAATGAGAGTTAAGTTTAACATTTTCCACACCGGGGATGCTCAAATTTGGCCCTCATGGCCAGATCGGAGGGGAAGAATTCTGGTTTTCATTCTTCCCCTCTGATCAGGTCGTCGATTTGTCCTTGGAGACTAGGCGCCTGGGATCCCTGGCCAATCAGAGATCAATTAATTATAGGGTACAAAAGCAAACCAGGTACTATATGCCTCAAGGATAGATTTGAGTGTCCTTGTCATACTTAACCAACAATCTTAATGTTAACTAATAATGCATCTAATTACACTCAAAATAAGTAAAAAGAATTTAATTGAATTGAGGAGCTGTCTTGTAAGGCTTTTCAAAGTTTTGATGCATGTAATCCAGTTGCATTTGGAGTGGACAAAAGTACTTCAAAAGTACTTCACGCAGAATGCTTATGGATATTCTTTAACTATCATTTAAGATGGAACAGTCACCCTCCATAACTCTGGGAATAGGAGAAGCAAACCATGGCAAATCATGAACTTTACAGACTATTGCAGCAGCAATCTCACTTGAATACTTTGGAAACATTTGCTAAATAGCAATATTTCCAGTGGCTGGCATTAAGATGGATGCAAGTGTTAATCTCGATTGAAAAAACTGAACAAATAAATAACTGTAAGCATAATAACAATGTCCAATGGGAAGGCAGGCCTAGAAGATAATGAATCAATAATGTGCAATGACGTGCGTGTTGGACATACTGAATTCAGCCGTTAATGCAGACTGTGATATCATATCAACAAATCTTTGAACACAGAATACACAACCTTTGTTACAATAAGCCTTTGACATTTCCACCAATCATTTCCTCCTTCCCAAAATCCGTTGGAACTTTGGCAATACTGAATTCCCCACTTCTGACTCACTCATTTTTTAAAGGGTTCATTTGAAAGTTTGATGGTTTGTGTGGGTTGAATCACAGTACAAATATTAGGCTCATGAACTAAACCAGCCATCAAAATCAATATTTCTAAAGTACCTTCTGTGAAATGCAGAAAATTGCTCAAGTTGGCAGATATTCACACACATTACTTTGTTAAAATGTGAATGCCAATATTTAACATCGATAAACTAATGGGGGGCATGTTGGTAGGCGACTTGATCTACTATATTGGAACAAAAAAAGTATACATAGCAATAATCAATAGGCCTATCTGTGCCTGACAGAAGCTGCCTAAAAAAAATTCTGACATAAAAATGTTGATTCTCTTCGTGGATACTTTCCAGATCAAGCACATGGTATACTAAGGGGCAGTATTGGGGACAGGACTGGAGGAGACAGACATTTTTCAACAACAAAAAATATAGGCTATATATTACTTGACATAACCGCAGTCTATTTTATGCGTCAGATTATCCAAGTTAGTACATTATAAATATTTTCATACTGGCCTGTGTATTTTCATTTTGATTTCGGCCCCTTTTTATTGCATTACTGCGGAACACAGTGTGTGTTCTTGAACCCATTCCAACTCCGAACAAGTCGATACACTGAGGCTGTTTTACGCAGACTGAGGCTGTTTCACTGACTATTTTAACAACACGCACACCAATATGCACATATTAACAATATGCACAACTCGGCGGGTTTGAGGAAAGTACTCATAACCATAGCTTATCTGTGAGTTCCTCAAGTTTTCACTTGCAGTCAGACAACCACTCCTTATACAAACACACATGAAAGTTTTATGGCGCAAAATCAATTGGCGAAGTGGCAATTTTGTCAAAAATATTTTTCAATAAACTGTTCAACAGAACAGAAGCAACACGTTAGTTACTTTGACTAGCAGTTCTCATATCACTGACAGCCGTAAGTTATTGTTGTTACCTATATGACATTCTATAACATACATTCATTGCCGCTTTCGCAACGGGACGCTCCAATTTCCTACATTGGATTTCCAAGTACAGTACTTGGGTTTCGCTTCGCCGATAATGGGTACATTCAGAACAGCATAAATTCCCACTATAAAATGTTTTCCCATATTTCAAAAGTATCTGACAACATGTAGCCTAGTTGTAGCTAACGTTTCAGAAGTTGTATCGCGATATGCTTAAGTCGTGCAATAAGTCCATTTCAGCAAGCTAGCTATAGACAGTGTTCTTGTGAAGTTAAATCCCCGAATCGTAATCGTAACGTAATTAAATTAACCAGTAATCATAACCGTTTCTCCAAAATGATCACATGGGCAAAAGTCACATAAAACCCATTAACCATAGGTATACTATTCGATTCATTTCAAAGCAGTCAAAATAATAACTTGAAAGGTTGGAGAAGATAACCAGCAAACCAGTTAGAGACTGGGTTGTCGATAATAGTCAATTAGCTTTTCTACTCGATCCAGTTCGCTATCAACTTTAAAGTTCAACAAAAAAAATCTATTTTACATCGGCGCTTTTTTTTCGCTTGTTAAAACAGCGAGTTCATAGAAAACCATAGGCTGCCTTGTGTATTGTCAAATAAAATGTGTTTTCAAATCAATACAGCTACTCGTATCAAAATATTATTGAACTGAATAAACAAAATCACGTCGTACCTGATTTTTTCCTCTTGTATTGCAAGAACTCCAAAGCGATTCTCAGACGGCCATAGCAAGCCAACTGCATTGCAAATTCCACCCTCATTGGGTACAATCCACACCCATTCCCATTCCCATTGGTCCTCCCTCCAACAAAATTTCATTTACAATTGGACAATAATATTACCTGTCAATAGATCGTGGTTGGTTGAGTGAAGAGATAGTCCACATCGATTGGTCAGCAAGAAAGTTTTATTTGGCAATGGATGAAAGTGCATGCCGCAAACGCTGGATATTATACTTCGTTGTCTCTGACTCTCTGCCAGTTACATTTGAAATAATATGAGCGTAGTTTTGATGTTTTCATTCTACCCACTGCGTAAAAATAATAATGCGACATTCATATGACATTTACAAAAGGTATCGTTGTAAATTTTACAGTGCAAAGGAGTGTGTGCGTGTTATTTTTCACTTAAAAAAAAAACTTTTTAAGTGATTTATAAGGTTGTTGTATAATAATATTAGGCTACGTATGTTACCTGACTGAACAGGTGATGTCCACCAAGTCTACCTCTGGTCCAGTTGTGAAAAGAAAGGACTGGTTTTACTAACCATTATGCGTCAACTGGCAACCTTGAACCAAAAATAACCCATTAGTGAAAGTGGTTAGTGACAGGTTGACCATAATCTTACCAGAAAACACTTCATGTGGAACATACATCCTGTGCAAAATCCAAGCAAATGTAAATGCTTTAATGATATTTACAACACATAATCACCTTTCCCAGTTCTTGAATATAATCTAACGCTATGCATTCGGGGTCCAGGCTCAGGGAACCTCAGCAGGTGGTGGGAACGCTGCCCCTGGACATGATGCGGCGTCTCAGCACCCGGTTGGCGGCCTGCAGGACATGGTAACGCTGCCGCAGGTGTCTCCGCCGAACATACTCGCTGGAGATCTCCACCACAGTGCTGCTGGGGAACCAGCCCCTCTCCCCGTCCACCGGCCTCCGGCCCTCCAGGAAGCCTGGGACCAGGGGAACGGGAGGTTGAGTCCTCTGTTAACACCCGTGAACTGGGGTTGGAAAACTCAAATAATGCTGGGATGCCTCAGTTTACAGGCGTCTTTGAATAGTGAGATTCCTGTTTAAACAAAGCCACAGGTTTCCTTTCCAAGAGGCACTTCAATAGAGGAATTTAAATTGAGGAAGAAATGGAAAGCAGAAGTGTTCAGGAGGGATATATCACCTACTCGGTAAATGGTCAGCATTTATATAGTGTCTTTATCGAAAGCGCTTCTCATACACACACTCACACACAAATGGTGATTGGCTGCCATGCAAGGGACCAACCAGCTCGACAGGAGCATTTGGGGTTAGGTGTCTTGCTCAGGGGCACCCAGGGTGGGATCGAACCGGCAACCCGACTGCCAGACTCTTACTGCCTGAGCCAATGTCAGCCCCTTGCTCAGGTACTTCACATTTACCAGCTGAATTACAGTTACGTAATAAATATGTTAATCATGACCCTGTGTGCAAGGCTACCCACCGTCATTGGTCTTCTGGATCACATTGAGGACATCCCCAATCAGCAGGCTCAGCTCTCCGGGCTGCTGGGCAGAGTAATCTGCTATACACTGCACCTGGGGGCAGTCTGAAACAAGTCACACCCATTAAAGATCCAGTACCCCCTCCCCCTGCAACATCACAACTGGTGAACCGCATAATGCACTCTGTGAATGTTATTGGCAGCTCTGCCCTCTAGTGGTCACAACACACACACACACACACACACACACACACACATTTTAACAGAACAGTGGTGTGTGTACACTCACCCCACTCTTCATACATTTCATTTTTCTCACTATTCCGTGGTTTCAGGGCCTCCACCCAGCTGGCCTTCTCTTCCCTAAGACAAGGCAAGAGTGTGAGAGCTAGAACAGCACAATGAGAAGCAGCCTGTGTGCTGCTTTCGAATAAAGCCTCTCATAATAGTGAAAGAGCAGGCAGGGAGCTGCAGAAGCTCCTGAAGACAGGAGGGATGTACAGTACTCACGAGGAAGGGGCTCTCAGCAGGCAGCGAGAAGTGGTCCCTTTGTGGTTCTTCAGCAGGACCAGCAGGAAGGTGTTCTCCAGCTCACATTCCACCTCTTCCGCCTCATCGGCGATCTCAATGAGGGAGCGGTGGACATGATCCTGCACCACGAAGCGATCGAGCCTAGACCAAGACAATACAGTCACATTTGGGATGCCTAAATATAGAGAAATGCCGTGGCGGGGTGGCACGGTGATAGCATCGTTGTTTCACAGCGAGAAGGTCCTGCGTTCAAATTCTGGCTGGGGCGCTTCAGTGCGGAGGGCATGTTCTCCCCATGTCCGTGTGGGTTTCCCCTGCATACTCTGGTTTCCTCCCACAGTCCGAAGACATGCAGGTTTCACAAATTGGAGAGTCTGTAGGTGTGAGTGAATGGTGTTCCCTGCATGACCTGTCCAATATGCATTTCTGCCTCTCACCTAATCCATGCAGGGATAGGCTGCAGCCTTAAGCAAGTTAGATATTGAAGAGATGATGGAGTCCAAGTCTACTGCTTTATCCTCCCTTTACTAGCTCTGAGTAATTAAACAATCCTCAAAGCTTTAAACAAACCTTCATCATCATTTTGATGATACCTTGACACTGATCTGTTACCCAGGAAATCAAAAAGAAGTCTTGGTGGAACTATGAGCAGAACATACCCTTTTTTGATAGTGACTAACAGCAGGTCATTGAAGAGGAACAAGTGGACAGGAGAGCCTTTCCTTTGGCCAAAGATGTTCCCCTTGTCAGTCAGCTGAGCCAGTTCCCCTTGCCTCACGAGCCAACGGGAGGAAGAGACCAGAGGAAGACCCTGCCCAAAGGAAAAGTGAAGATACAAAACAAGAGGTTACTATGTTATAGTTTCATGTTCACACTACAAGGGGCATTCAATAAAAATAAAATGATAAGTTTGAAGGCAATTTCAGTGCCACATTTTTGTAATCCGACACTAGTATTATGCCAAAAAATTAGAAATGTTTTTTCTGCTGGGTCACATGAGGATAGAGGAGTTCACCTTGCAATTATATTCTGTCTTGTTGGCAATGTGCACCAGCTCCTCCATCTGCTGCATCCTTCCCACCTCATGGTTACAGGCCTCCACTACCTACAGAGGACACAGCAGGCACAGGTGACAAAGCAGTGACTGCCAAACAGATCAAATACGCTGATTCTGCATAATACTTAATAATCTTGAAACATAAAATGTAAGATTTGTTACATTTTATGTTTATATTATAGGAGTAGTAGAAATGATACCATTGTTTAACACCTTATTTTTTAACATTTTAGAAAAGTCTTTGATATTTTTAATTGTTATTATGTGAACCTCCCTACCCTCAGTTCAATTTTATTTATTTAAGAAATAAAATGACATTAAACTAAAGAGAAAAGTGACAGCCGCATGAAGTAATAAAGCATCTAATGATTATCTTACACATTGCAAGATAATGGTTCAATGACAGAGATGTCTGGGATGAATACGATGTTGTCCGATGCAGAAAGTCATTTTCATGGCTGTTGCAGAATATGAGTGATGGTTTCAGCCCCTCTGCCTTAGTACCTTTGATACCTCCTTCAGTGCTCTCTCTGCCGATAACTGCTCGTCTGATCCTGGGTCCGTCCTCTTCAGAATAGTCTGAGAACAACGACATCAGCAGTTTCATGTTTAGTTCTTGTTACGATTTATTTTTTAGTCTTGTCATGTCACGTTATATAGTTTATTCATTGTCACGATTTATGTTTGTTTCATGTTATGTTGTTCCGATCATTGTTTAGCATACACGTTTTTGTGTCTTTCCGCAAACCTTGCGTTCATGCTTTCTCTCTCTCTGTTGCTGTCACTCACGCTTCCCTAATTGTTTCATTTTCCCGTGTCTACTTACTAATCTAGGGCGGCATGGATGGTGCAGTGGGTAGCACTGCTGCCTCACAGCAAGGAGGTCCTGGGTTTGAATCCCGGTCGGCTGGGGCCTCTGTGTGGAGTTTGCATGTTCTCCCCGTGTTCGCATGGGTTTCCTCCCACAGTCCAAAGACATGCAGGTTAGGCTGATTGGAAAGTCTAAATTGCCCGTAGGAATGAGTGTGTGTGTGAGTGAATGGTGTGTGTGCCCTGTGATGGACTGGTGACCTGTCCAGGGTGTATTCCTGCCTTTCGCCCAATGTATGCTGGGATAGGCTCTGGTTACTGGACTTTTTGCATGGTGTATCGATTTCGAGACTGCCTTCTCCTTCGGTACTGTACTTTGGTTTTGGCTGGATTATACGTGTATGAACTTTGCTTATTTTTCGACTACGCTCATTGGACATTCCCCTAATAAAGCCCTGACGGGACTTTCACATCTTTGTTGTCTGAGTCATGCATTTTGGGTCCAACCCCCACGCACCCGTCTCAGATTTAATTAGGTAATCATGTGGCAGCAACTAAATGCATATAAGTATGCAGACGTGGTCAAGAGGTTGAGTTCTTTGTCAGCCCAAATGTCAGAATGGGGAAGAAATGTGATCTAAGTGGAATGATTGCTGGTGCGAGACAGGGTGGTTTGAGTATTTCAGAAACTGCTGATCTCCTGGGATTTTCACGCACAATGGTCTCTAGATTTTTCAGAGAATAGTGCAAAAAACAAAAAACATCCAGTGAGCAGCAGTTCTGCGGGTAGAAATGTGTTGTTAATGAGAGAGGTTAGAGGAGAAGGGCCAGACTGGTCGAAGCTGACAGGAAGGTGACAGCAATGCAAATAAGCACACATTACAACAGTGGTATGCAGAAGAGAATCTCGGAACACATAATGTGTCTACAGCAGCAGAAGACTCAGTAAGTCTAAAAAATGTCTAATAAATGCCTAATAAAGTGATCACTGAGTGTATACTGCTAGAGCTGGGCTGGGGTCTGTCAGACTAGAGCTAGACAAGGGCTTATATCTGGGCAACTGAGAAGATAGTCTTCAGAAAGTATTCATACCCTTTTTCACTTTTTGCACCCTTTATTTTGTTGTAGATTAAATTTGAAATGCCTGAAACCTCTCATTCATGTAAATATTCAGACCCTTAATTTAATACTTTGCAGAAGCCCCTTTGGGTAAGTCTTCTTGGGTAAGTCTCTACAAGCTTTGCACACCTGGATTTGGGAAGTTTATCCCATTCTTCCATCAGATTGGATGGGAAGAGTCTATGAACTGCCATCTTCAAGTCTCTCCACAGATGGTTTAACTTTGGCTGGGCCACTCAAGTACAGACAGAGATTTGTCTCGAAGCCACTCTAGCATTGTCTTGGCTGTATGCTTTGGGTCATTGTCGTGCTGATAGGTGAACTGTCATCCCAGTATGAGGTCAGGTGCACTCTGGAGCAGGTTTTCTTCAAGGACCTGTATTTGGCTGCATTCATCCATCTCTCAATTCTGATTAGTATCTGTGTCCTTGCTGCTGAGAATCATCCCCATAGCATGATGCTGCCACCACCATACTTCACCACAGGTATGCTATTAGCCAGGTGATGAGCAGGGACAGTTGTTCACTAGACACAGTTCTTGAAGTTTGATTTTTCTCTCATCAGACCACCAGCCATTCTACCATGAAGGTCTGATTGATGGAGTGCTGCTGAGATGGTCGTCCTTCCAGCAGGTTCTCCCATCTCTGCAGAGGATTTCTGAAGCTCTGTTAGAATAGTTGGGTTCCAAACTTCTTCCATTTCACAATTATTGAGGTCACTGTGCTCCTGTGGACACTCAAAGCTTTGAATTGGTTTTATACCCTTGCCCTAATCTATGTCTCACCACAAGGTCTACAGAGAGCTCCTTGGACTATGTCCAATCAATTCAATTTGGCACAGATGGACTCCAATCAAGTTCTAGACATATCTCAAGGATAATTGAAGCGGGACGCACCTGACCACAATTTGGGAGTGCCCGAGCAGAGGATCCGAATACTTACATAAATAAAAGATTTCAGTTTTAGCTTTTTAATAAATAGGGCAGCCTGTAGTGTAGTGGTTAAGGTACATGACTGGGAACCGCAAGGTCGGTGGTTCAATTCCCGGTGTAGCCACAATAAGATCCGCACAACCATTGGGCCCTTGCGCAAGGCCCTTAACCCTGCATTGTGCCAGGGGAGAATTGTCTCCTGCTTAGTCCAATCAACTGTATATCGCTCTGGATAAGAGCGTCTGCCAAATGCCATTAATGTAATAGATTTGGTAAAATGTCTGAAAACATGTTTTGTTATTATAGGCCACTGAGTCTAGATTGATTGGCAAAAATGGCAATGGCAATGGCATAAATCTACAACACATTAAAGTATGGGGGGATTGTGAGGCTTTCTTCACACCCCCAAGATGACTGATTAAGAAATCAGTTCTTTCAAGCCTAATCCAAAACCAAACCATAATGCGAAAGAAACTGAAAGTGATCCAGGATCAGTTCTTTGGGGTAGTATATTCAGTATTTAAGGCCTTCAACATTCCCTAATTCTAAACCCCCACCTCTCTCCCCTCCCCTCACCTGCACCAGGATCTTAAGGCGTGTGATCCTCTGGAAGGGCAGAACCAGGAAGGACTTCAGTGGCAGACGGTTACAGCGGGAGTCCTCCTGCAGCTGTCTGAGAATTTCCTCTATCTGGGGGTTTTCCTTCCTGCATGCATACGCAGGGAGTTACTCATAGGCCCATGGGTGCATGGTAATGACTCCTCCTGCCCCAGAGAGCTTGTCTGTACAGTTCTCCTACCCCAGGTTATGTAGAGTCTGCTCCTGGTAACGTATGTTGCGTATGTAGTTAACGTAGGCGGCAAAGTTTCCACTGGCATGGAGGCGGATGACCTCACACACATTACAGTACAGATTTGATCCCAGCTCCACCTTCATGGCATCTAGAAAACTGTGCACACTGTCAGTGACATCCTCCCCAACACATGCTTTGCCTCTAATGTAAAACATACTGATTGTCTATATATGCATATAGAGTACGCAAAGACATAGGACATTTGGAATATATTGATGATGAAGTATGATGGCTGTGATGGCTACATTCTTACTTTTGGCTGATCTCTCGGATCCTGCCTATGCTGGAGAAGAGGGATTTGCGGTCTCGAGGTGCAAGGACCTTGTTGAGGGTAGGCGACTCCATGAAGAGGTCTACCACCACATTCAGGCTCTTCAAATAGGACTGCTCTGTAGTCACCACCTCATACATGCTCTGAGCCATAGGACAGGTGACAGAACAGTCAAACTTTCAAGACCACCAAAAACACAACCACTGGATATTGGGCACCAGACGGACACACAGACACATGCTTGCAACAAGATGGGTGCAGAGATGCAGACTAAGCCATATGGCTCATGACTGAGCTCATTTGAAATCAGGACAAAATAAACTAACTTAAATTAAAGAGAAACTGAAGCACACATGTACAATAACTGAAGAACAAAGACAAGTATATTTGCAATGTTAAAAACCTTTACCTCTTGGAGCAGCAGTTGCTGCTTGTTTAGTTGTGTCAGTACTCCACTGTTCAGCACAATGGTTCGGTCCTTCCAGAATGGTTTCAGGAACATATGGCACTCCCTGATGGACGTCTTACTCATGACACACTGTAGAGATGACATTGTGTCTTGAACATCCTTTGCCAGGTGGGGCAACATGTCTTCTTCCTGGTCCAGACATGCCTGTATGCCCAGTGGAGTGGCTGGGGAGGTGGCGTCAGACGCATCCCTACAGTCTTTCACAGTTGTATCCCCCTCAGACTCTCTCTCAGGGCTCTCCAGCGCTGAGGTTGACTGAGTATTCACAGTGGCTTCCTGGGGTTCTTGAATGTTCTCCTTGCTCTTAAAGGTTAACAAAATGAGCTCTGCCAAGGGCGACTTCATTTTCTGGGAAGATGATGGTGCTGTCGCGTGTGTGGGGGACCTCTTGCAGAAAAGGAAAATGTTATGCCCTTTCTCCTTCTTCAAGTGTGTCTCCTTCTTGGACTTAGTCTCCTCACTATTGCTGGGGAACTTCTCCTTGAGTTCTTCCACAACCTTCTGGGTGAGAGTTTCATAGATCTTCCTCATTTCCCTGTCCGTGTTTGTGCTTTGCATCCTTAGTGGTGGCAGGGGTTTGGCAGGGGCGGGGGGGAGGGGGTTGTGCACTTTTGAGAACGGCGGATGCTCTGCTTCTCTGACACCACCATCTGGGAAAACTGGAGACCCTGTCCAGGAAATGGAGGGGATGTCTGGGATTTTATTACAGTGAGCACGGTAGCTATATGTCTGCATTGGTTGATAGCTCATTTTGATCCTCAATATCTCACGTGTTTTGAGGCTTTCGGCAAACATTTCACTTAAAACACTTTTTTGTGATTAGTCATAGATTAATTCAAGTGGATCTCTTAACAAGACCAATTAAAGAACATTCCACAATACCTAAGTTGCTGCTGCACAGGACTACAGTGGTACAGTGGACATCTACTTCAGATGGTGATGTGCCTAATTCCATGTACATTCCCTCAGGAATGTCAGGTTCCTCCTTCCTATCTATATACATAAGGAGATAACATCACAACAGCACTCAGGGAACCACAGAGCTCTGCCTGAATTAATAACAGTATCTATCACAAAGACATTAAAGAAACCAACTGATATGTTTGGACAGGAAAACTGTTAACAGGAAAAGAATGGGAGATGCAACAGCACTGATATTTCATGTGAAATACTTAAATATGCATGCATTCTATTTGTAGAGGTGAAGTGTTCTTTAAAGGGACATAACATCTCACTCAAGTGGAAATTATGTCATTTACAGGAACGCCCAGCCCAATGTGACATAATCTGGAAAGACTGGAACAGGGAGGAATGCAAGGCTGCAAGGCCTCCTGTTGCTCTGGGCTTAACTGCCATGATAAGTCTGTGTTGACTTTCCCTCTGGGCACAAGGAAAAAGGCAAGTGCTGACTTGACCCTTGTAACTGCAGTGAAGGGGTGTTTGTGTCTAATTAAAATGAGACTGTTTTAATTCCTCCTAAGTTCCTTTCTTGGCCTTTGGTTTATCATCTTCCTTTTTTGGGGTTTCCATGTTAGCATAACGGGTTAGCTTAGTATAAAGACTTGAAGCCTAAAGGAGTCAGTTGTCTACCTCCTTCAAAGTGAAGGAACACACCAGGTTGGGAATTGAGTGGGGCTTCAGGGTAGGGCTCAATTCTGTGTGGTTTCTCTCCAGCTTTGGGGTCGCTGCTGGAATGGGGAGAAGAGGGAGTGCAAACCAGCTGAATCTCACTTGAGGGAGAGTCTCCCTCGCTGTCATTGCATCCATCAAAGAGTCTGCCCTCTACAATAAGGAGAAGGAAAACAAGCACAACAAAAGATTATCTGATTGTGAGTTGGAACAAGAGGAACAGGACAAATAGCCATCTAAAGACCAGGGATGGGATTGAAAGCTGAAGGTCATCTTCCACTGAATACTCAACTGCAGCAGGGTTACTTATGACTACAATGATGTTCAGGTCCAAGTTGCATTTCATACCTGAGAACTAAACCATCCAAATGAGAACTAAGTCTTCCAAATGCTCTGTGAATTGCACATAAATGCGAAAGAGAAACAGTCTTTGTCTATTTCTCACTTTAATGCCTTTTTCTCAATCGCCCTCAGTGAGGTATCCCCGAACAAGCTTGGTGCCCTTTAAGAGGTAGGTTTGTGGCATTTGTCCTTTCCTGAACTTCAGTAAGAAAATATTTTACACTGTACAGCAACACAGAATTCACAGAATGAGTGAAGAAACACTTTTGGGGAGACTCATAAAGTACACACATAAAGTATATGAAATGGCACAATAGTACAGCTGGACTCAGTCTATCGGAAAGGGGCTATACCGTGTTCAGTGGATGCTGCTTCACCTGAGTCACCACTATCAGGACTCTGCAGAGTCGTTGTGCTGGACACTATTTCTTTATCAGCTGCCTGGGATTTGCTGTCCTGTGGCAGGGGTGTTTCTTGAAGGCGGGGCTTTGGAACTGGGAGGGGCATAACTTTTTCGGAGAAACTGAGTAGCTCATCAGGCTGAGGAAATGGGCTGTCGTCGGTAGCCACAGACAGGCATGAACTCTGGTCGGTTGGAAAAGAGGGTAGAGATTTGTGTCTTTGTTCTCGCTCTTTCCCTGGAACTTCACTGCGAATAACATCAGTTGCTCGCCGTGGCCGTGTCTGTGTCCCCCTGGGCTCTGGTTTGGGGGGGACCTGAGGTTTTGGAGACAGGGAAGGTTGGGACTGGAGGGCTTGGCCGATCTCCTCAGTAGCCATCAAGAACCGCAAGATTTAATCACCTTAAGGCAGGGAACAGAAACATGTTAATGACAGATACAGAACAGAATAAAAATGGGGCAGAATCACCAGGAGCCGTGATACTTCTTAGGCCAGTTACTGGTAACGGAAAACTACATCTTGTATTTAACATTTTTCATTGGATTTCTAAGGCCAGAATCTCAAATTCCCCATTAAAACCCACGCAAGAAAGAATGTGCTTAGTAACTTGGGAATGTAGGAACGGAATTCCCCAGGATGAGGTGATGCATGTTTGTACAAATTTTGAATTGTCCTAAGAGGTAGCCCAATGCATTTGTAAAATTAATAAGGTACAACAAACAAGGAAGTTACAACATGCAAGGCACTGGCAAACAGAAAGTAGTGTGCTTCAAGGAAAACAAGTTTGGGCCGTGGGTGTGTGCTTCCTGCCGCCGGCTGTCATTTTAAGGCCATTAGCAACCAACGATATGAAAATGTCAGTTTACGCTGTGCCAAAGCTTAAAGCTGCAGTGTATCACAATAAATGTAACAGTAAAAAAAGAATTATAATAATCACTGCCAAAGTGTTTTCACCTTAACTTTGTCTTCGCTCTTTGGTTTTCTTTTAGAAACCTGTTGTTGCCATATTTTAAAGCCCAAATAATAATAATGAATAATAATACATTTTATTTATAAAGCCCAAGGTCACTTTACAGGGAATCAGAATCAGAACCAAATACAGAGGCACACAGTACAGAGGGGAAAAAAAGAAAAAAGAAAAATAATAATAATAAATACACTCAATGAGCACTTTCTGAAGTATTTATTAGCCTTTTTTATGATTTATTAAATCTTCTGCGGCTGTAGCCTGTCCACTTAGAAGTTTGACCCATTGTGTGTTCAGAGATGCTCTTCTGCTTACCACTGTTGTAATGCGTTATTTGCGTACTGTCACCTTCAGGTCAGATTTGACCAGTCTGGCCCTTCTCCTCTGACCTCGCTCATTAAATGCCCACAAAACTGCTGCTCACTGGATGTTTTTTGTTTTTTCACACCATTCTCTGCAAACTCTGTTGAGACTTGTGCATGGAAATCCCACGAGATCAGCAGTTTCTCAGATACTCAGATACTGAGTCAGTTAAATCACATTTCTTCCCCCCCAACAGCTGAACCTCTTGACCAAATCTGTATGCTTTTATGCATTTAGTTGCTGCCACATGGCTGATTAAATATTTGCATTAACAAGCTGGTATACTGGTCAACCTAAAAAGGTGCTCAGTGAGTGTATATGTATTATGATTAAAAAAGAAGAAAAGGTAAACGTATGCATGTGTTTGTGTGTGTATTTGAGTATGTGGTTGAATTATTTCTTATATGTATGCTATTCTGAATAAATGGGTCTTACATTTAAGAGAGTGAGTCAGAGGAGCAAATGTGCAGTGGAAGGGAGTTCCAGAGTTTTGGTGCTGCATAGTTCAATGCCCGATCACCAAGTGAGGAGAGGCGTGAGGTGGGGGCTGCGAATAGGCCAGAAGAGGAGGAGCGCAGTGAGCGGAATGAGTAGGATACCAGGAGGTTAGGGAGATGGGTGGGGGCCTGGTTGTGGAGGGCTTTGTAAGTAATAAGGATTTTAAATTTAATTCTGAATTTAACAGTGAGCCAGTGGAGCTTGTGGAAAACTGCAGTAATATGGTCATGTGGTTTCATGTGGGCTAACAATCTAGCAGCATTGTATCTAGCAGTTTTGGATTAGTTGTAGGCTGTTGATAGCACAATTAGGGATACCCGTTTGAAGCTAATTGCAATAGTCCAGTCTGGATGTTACACGTGTATGGATTAGAGTTTCTGTGTTGTGGGAAAGGGTCTGAGTTTGGAGGTGTTATGGAGGTGGAAGAAGGTGGTTTTGGTAATATTTTGTGGTTCAAAGGAAAGTGTTGGATCTAGAAGGCTAGACCATGGCTCTTGACTTGAACGGAGACGATGGGTATGTTGAAGTGAGGAGTTTTGGATAAAGTGGATTTGGAGCCGAGCAGCATGAGTTTGGTCTCGTTACTGTTGAGGTGTGGGAAGTTGTGGGTTTTAATATTGTGCAGGAAAATGTGTGAGAGCGAGTGGGGGAAGAAGAGAGGAGGGTTTGGAGCTGATATACAGTTCAGTGTAGTCAGTGTAGCAGTGGAAACAGGTGTTGTGACATCGCATGATTTTACCAAGGGAAGGAGATAAGTGAGGAAAAGTAAAGGACCCAGCACTGGTTGGCAGATATGTCAAATCCACTCACATTTGGCAACTGGCAGATAAAGTACACTTTCATGTTTTCTGAAAGATTTGTTTTTTGAACAAAGCTGTTTTCTCCCTTGTTTTTGGGAGGAACATTTTCTGAGAACCTTGTTATTCACAACTTTTTTGTTTTGTTGTTTAGATAAAGTCTGTTACAGTATTTCAATGCAAACATTTGAACAAAAATGAATTTGTGTGCTTGGAAAGTGCTGTCATTTTCCATTTGAAAGGGAAATCTCATGCTTTGAATTTCTCCATGAAAAACAAGTGAGAAAAACCCACCCACATTTCTGTCGTAAAATGTAGTTGGCTGAGATATGATTGACAACACAATTGCTTTGTTCTACGACAACTGACCTTGCCCCTGTTGCTTTTTTTATAGGCTCACTTTTCAGAACTAAGTCTTAAATCTGTGTTTTTGCTTTATTGGTTTTATTTTCTGTGATTTTATTCTTTTTTTTATTATTCATTTTATGTCTTTTTATGACTTTATATTTCTTAATATTTTTTATTCTGGTTGTAAAGCATTTTGTGCTGTATTGATTCGAAGCTGCTGTATAAATAAAGTTACCATTACTATTATGGCAAACAAATTTCTTACTTTCGCTACATGTCCAGGCCCTGGTACGATACCAGTCAGACAATCCCCTCTTACTTGGCTTCCCTGCCACTCTGAGTGCTCCAGCTAATCCAGAACTGAGTTGTCCACCACTGTCTGTTAACACCCCTTTCCTGTCTCTCTCTGGGGTTCCACAACCACATACTCATTCTCCAACTTTCCTACTGAATGGTGAACTGAGGTAACTACTATGAACAGAACAGATATCACTCCTCACCTTCTGGCACTCTCTAAATTCACCTCTGCCCTAATGTTAAATAAATATAATTTAATCATATTTCTCATTTGTATTACTCATTTCAAAGTAGGTACACTGGGGATTTGTGTTTTCTTTTGTAGATGATGATTGCATGCTCTCTTCTCTTGTGTTTGAGTTGACTTCAATATGAAATATTTTCTACTTACATATTTCATAATGCTCTGTCAGTTGCAGTGGATCTGTGGGTATGAATAAATGAAGAGCACTAAAGCTGACAAAGTCTTTTCTTTGGACTGGCGAACAAAGAGCCAACACTCTTCCTGTAGAGTTTTGGCAATCGATTCAGAGATGCAGACAGCGGAGTAGAGATGGCTAGACTAAAATGGCAGTTATCTTGTCGACAATCTGGTTATGTTGTCACAATTCAATGGGTGAGACCAGGTGTTCGTGGCAGGCATACAAATGTTTGATACATGAGTCCGTTGTGCAAAAAGATATTATAAAGCTAAAGACTAGAAACTAAGTCCATTTTAAGCAACTGATTCATAGTTCAGAAAGTTGGCAGAATGATAAACATTGTTGATTTAACACTTAAAATGAGGACACATGCAGGGTAGTTTCACTCTAAGAAGTTAATGTTAAATTTTGCTTCTAATATTTCAGTAATAATGCAGAAATATATATATATATATATATATATATATATATATATATATATATATATATATATATATATATATATATATATACTGTATATGATATAGGCTACATACTGTGAATAGATTTCTGGATATATATATACATATAATAATAACCTGGTGTCACTCATTATTTTGCCTGTAAATCACGGAACTACTACTCAGATCATAAATCTTGATGTTGTCTTTTTTTTTTTAAAGAAGAGATTACAGCCTAGTTTTACCTGCCATCATCTGGCATGTATTTTTTAACATTGTGTAAGGATTGTGCCTCCCTTACATTGAACCACAAAATACTTGAGTAGCCTCCTCCAAAGCTGTCTGAATACATTGTGCGATGCAACAGACAAAGAATAGGACTGCATCAAGGAGCCGTTCTCCGGCAGGACACTTCTCAGGGTTGCGCTCACTCACCGTTAGTCCCAGGTCGTTTTCGATACTCGGACGTGACGTCCCTTCACTGCACTTCCGAAAGTCCAAGCAAGAGTCCAGTAGTGGAGCCGCTACAACACACGGGGACGGTGCGGATTTTGTGTGTGTTGCCTCAGCCAGCCTACCCTACAACTGTAAGCAAACAGATGGGGATGTTTCTGTAAGGCTAGGGGAGACAACGACGAGTAGCTACATGCAACACTGGCATGCTGTCATACCAGAGACAAATGCGAAAGCCCTGTAATTTCACTAAAGCAGGGAAAGACATAGGAACCTTGTGTCATAACATAAATGCTATCATCTCCGCTTATTCTAATTCAGTTTCCGATTTTTAGCACTTAGATTTTTAGAGACCGAACATGATCAGGGTAACCCAGACAATCTTCCAGTGGAAAGAATATGCAGCTCTGTCATATTTTCGAAAGAATGGCTGATTTTATTTGTTGTATATGTTATACATACTGTATATACAGTGCGTATGTACAGTACTGTGCAGAAGTCTACCTAGACTTTATTATATATATGTTTATTTTTTTGGAGTGTGTTAGTATACAATAACACATTTTAGTTTTCCAAATATTCATTTTCTAAAAGATTTAATTTTACAGAGACATTTTTGTATTTTTATATTCTTGTACTGTAAGAAATTTACTACTTTTTACATAAAAACTTGATCAAGGCTGTCTGCAATGTCTGCTGTCTGATCAATGTCTGCAGAAGAACTGCGGCAAGTTCTCCAACATGCTTCGAACAACCTCCCTGCTGATTGTCTTAGCCAACACTGTCCTGCAGTTCTATATCTCAGAGAAGTGATGCAGTTTTAACGCCAAAGGGTTAAACACACAAAAAATATATATTGATTTGATTCAGTTTTTAACTATTCTGCCGAGTGACAAAAATGTGATGGAAAAGTTAGAGTATGTTTATTTAGGACCTTTCATTGAATTATTTTTGAAAGAATCTTATGTGGACAGAATGGTATACAGGTGCCTAAGACTTTTGCACAGTACTGTAAGTCTTGGGACAAATGCATATTTTTATCTTGATTTGGCTCCGTACTCCATTATTTTAGATTCGTTATAAAAAAAATTCACATTCACAGTGTGGATTTTAAGATTTTATTAAACAGCATTTTATACATCTCGCTTTCAATATGTAGAAATGACATTTCTAACAGTCATTGCATGCAAAGAATATTCAACCAAATATTAAAAATGATTACTTTACACTACATTATGTTAAAAAAATTTGATGCCCGAAAATACATTTACATTTACATTTTAGTCATTTGGCAGACGCTTTTAATCCAAAGCGACTTACAAGTGCATAGGTTCTACCAGAAGTCAAAGCATCACAACCAGAACTAGGAAAATACACCTGGACTGCTGTTCTAAACATATAGTCGTCATCATAAGTGCAATTTTTTTTTTTTTTTTTTTTGGGGGGGGGGGGTTAGACAGGGATAGGGGTATCAGAAGGGGGGGGCGGGGTAAGTCAGGAGGGAGGACTAAGGTAGAGTTTGAAGAGGTGTGTTTTGAGTCTGCGTCGAAATAGGGGGAGGGATTCTGCTGTCCTGACAGTGGTAGGCAAGTCATTCCACCACTGAGGAACCAGAACGGAAAACAGGCGTGAACGTGCAGCTCGACCGCCAGGTGCCCGTAGAGAGGGAACCGTAAGGCGACCAGAGCTGGCAGACCGGAGTGGTCTAGCTGGGGAGTAGGGAGTGATCAGGGATTGTATGTAATGTGGAGCAGTCCCCTTAGCAGCCTGAAATGCCAACACTGCGTGCGGCAATAGGAAGCCAGTGGAGGCCAATGAGAAGCGGGGTGACATGAGCCGACCTGGGCTGACTGGTGATCAAGCGGGCTGCAGCATTCTGGACCAGCTGGAGGGGCTTGATGGCGCACGCTGGGAGACCGGCTAGGAGGGAGTTGCAGTAATCCAGGCGGGAAATGACGAGCGCCTGGACTAGGAGCTGGGTGGCTTTCTCCGTCAGGAGATGACGGATGCGGCGTATATTATACAGAAAGAACCTGCAGGTTCTGGCAGTGGAGGATACTTGTGGAGCCAGGGAGAGGCAGTTATCAAGAGTCACCCCAAGATTCTTTGCCGTACGGGAGGAGGAAACTACAAAGTCCTCCACAGTCAGTGAGAGGTCAATTGACGGAGAGGACTTGGCAGGGATGTAGAGAAGCTCAGTTTTGGCAAGGTTGAGCTTCAGGTGATGGGAAGTCATCCACGCAGAGATATCAGCCAAGCAGGCAGAGATCTGTGTGGTGATTTGGGTGTCGGGGGGGAAGGAAATGAAGAGTTGGGTGTCATCAGCGTAGGAGTGATAAGAGAAGCCGTGGGAAGAGATAACAGAACCAAGAGACATGGTGTATAGCGAGAAGAGGAGAGGCCCAAGAACCGAGCCCTGCGGGACTCCAGTTCGTAGGGGTTGAGGGTCGGAGACTGCGCCCCTCCAAGTCACCTGGTAGGAGCGACCAGAGAGGTAGGAGGAAAACCAAGCGAGTGCAGAACCAGTGACACCCATCCCAGACAGCGATGAGAGCAGAATCTCATGGTTGACTGTATCGAAGGCGGCTGACAGGTCAAGGAAGATGAGGACAGAGAAGAGGGATTTTGCTTTAGCAGAGTGGAGTGCCTCAGTGACCGCGAGCAGGGCGGTTTCAGTGGAGTGGCCACTCTTGAAGCCAGACTGGTTGGGGTCATGGAGATTGTTGTGGAGAAGATAAGTGGACAGTTGGGAGCAGACCGCCCGTTCCAGGGTTTTAGCGAGAAAGGGAAGAAGAGAGACAGGCCGGTAGTTGTTCAGGGCAGAGGGATCAAGAGTAGGTTTTTTGAGGAGGGGAGTGACTCTGGCCCTCTTCAGGGAAGAGGGCATGGTGCTGGAAGAGAGGGAGGTGTTGATTAGAGAGGAGAGAAAAGGGAGAATGTCCTGAGATATAGACTGTAGGAGGGGAGAGGGGATGGGGTCAAGAGGACAGATGGTTGGGCGGTGGGAAGTAAGGAGTTTCAGTGTGTCGGCGTCAGAGAGGGGAGAAAAGGAGGTTAGGGAGTTGGGGAGGGTAGGAGGGTCAGCAGGGGTGGAGGGTTGGGAGAAGGAATTGCGAATAGCATCGACCTTCTTTTCAAAGAAGGAGACAAAGTCATCAGGTGTGAGTGATGAGGGGGGTGGGGGGGGGGGGGGGAGGGGGGGCCAGAAGAGAGGAACAGGTTGAAAACAGTTTGCGGGGATTAGAGGCGGCCGCGTTAATTTTCGAGTGAAAGAAGGAAGATTTAGCTAGAGAGACAGAGGAATGGAAAGATGATAAGAGGGCATGGAAGGAAGCCATATCACTGGGGAGACAGGACCTTTTCCATTTTCTCTCCGCCGCCCGCAGTTCGGTTCGGATAGGGGAATTATGGTTCTATAATTTCTAAATGGTCCATTCAATATTGATGAAAATACTCTGAAATTAAAGTGACAGCCTGCACTTCAACATCATTGTCATTGTATCATTTCAACCTCATAGTATAAGCGTACATAACAAAATAACAAAAAAATATGTGTCACTGTCCAATCAATTATGGTACTCACTACTTCCAGCAGGTTAATGCGTATTTCACAAAGCACACGTCATCTCAAGTCGGTTCCACAAACGCAACGCAACTAGGCTACTCAAGTTGCCCGCCACAATTATTAATGAGTAATAAATGAATGGCAGTAGTCGAAATACAACTGTTTGAGTGGCAATGTACAAAACGCAATAAACAGGTGAGAGCTCTGTGTGTATCAAGCGTGAGTGATGGCTGCTAACCACAAAACTTGCTCAGGAGCACATGAACCCCACCCCCTCCCATCTGAAGTCTGTTATGAAAAGCAAGTCGCGCAAGTTATAGATAGCTGTTTTTTCATCATGATTGCAGCTGGAAATACTTGTATGCTTCCGAATACAAATAGCGTAATATTGAAGAGATTTGGGAGGAACAAATATTAGTAGGCATAGGGTTGCCACCTGTCCCAGTTTTCCCGGCATAATCCTTCTTTTCAATAGTCAGTCCCGGAAAATGTACACTTAAAGGCTATATCAATTTTTACCGTTTCTGTTTAATTGAAGATTTAGATCTTTACGTCTGTATGTCCATTATCTTGACATGCATCGTTTTCCCGATGGTGTACACTATCATTGGCTGGGATGTGACGTGACTAGCTCATCAGCCTTGACGCCGTAAGGCCAACCCAAAGAGACCCGTTCTCCGCTACCTGTGTTTTGTGTCCAGCCAATATTTCTGTTTAATATAATAATTAAATCATGCAAAAACAAAGAACCACCAGAGTTTTGTATTAAATCTAGCCATTGCACCTGTTGTGACAGAGGACGGAAGCAGTGTTTCTTGTCTACTTATCTACGGATTGTGGCAATAAAGTAAGTGCGAAAATCTTTCATGATTCGAGTATTGCCACAAACATAATGTTGAAGAACAAAAAGTGAAGCTTTAGTTCAAAATGTCTTTGTGCCTTGCAGCCAGGAGAGTTAAAGTATACCCTTGGACATATGATTCGATTGTACAATAGATTATAATCAGACAGTATATGTTTACACGTGAAAATAAATAAATAAGTCATGTAGAAAGGGACAGCAGCAGGCAAAGGAGTTGAGAGAGTGCAATTGCGTCAGGGAATGAGTCTGCGTTTGGGTCACCCTCATCCTGAGGGTCCTGAGTGCCCGGTTTTTCACAAATCAACGGTGGCAGCCCTACCTGTGAAACACATTAGGCATATTCGTGCTTTGGCGAATATAGGCCTTGTATTATTTCATATAATTAACCGAATATCCGTCAATTAACGCGCATTAACTTCACTGCTGGCTGTGGTGCAGATCTCGCCGGTCTCCAGTGTGGGCAAAGAATACACCCTCCGCCCACGCGTAGCCACGTGAGTGAAACAACATTTGAGGACAATTCCTGAAGGGCGCGGAGTCGATTTGACGGCAAACAAGGAGGGGGAAGAATGCGCGCTGCTGCGTGAAGGGATTGGAGCGGAACAGAAAATTAACAGACATTTCATAGACATACACGCCCACTGGTAATCAATGACATGAAAATCTAAATGCAAATTGGATGGGAAGAATATTTTTTGTAACATAGGCTGCACAAGTAGGCTACAAGAATGACATTAATCTTATGGAATGTATATTTTGAGACGTGTTCATATGCTTAATAAGATTTGACACATTTTATGAAAACGTTCATTTTGATTTCCGCTTGTTTTTTTGTTTTTGTGTTGTACTGTGTATATATAATAGAAACTTGACTGAAAAATTGACCCCGACGTGATTTGAACACGCAACCTTCTGATCTGGAGTCAGACGCGCTACCGTTGCGCCACGAGGCCATTCCGTAAGAGCGGCTATCCATAGCCCCCCAGAATAATAGCACAGTTACGGCACTGTCATTCACTATTTTATACTACTACAGTTGCTAAGTAGTAATGTAGTTTTCCATATTCTTCAGTTTTGCCTCTGATGGGGATTCACCTGTTTGTGCCTTTCCTTGGAAGTGCCAGAAACATGTCCCAACTCTCCACAGTAGTGGAAGCCTGAATTATTTCTGCCTCGAGGGGAAAGGAGATAGAAAGTCTCACAGACAAATAATTGTAGGCTACCTTACACCATACAGGTGTATGAATTGTGACTACCACAAAAGCATTTTAATCACACACTATTCAAAAGTATATTGATAATCATGTGCTTGTTTACAAAATAAAGAGTTGATCTCCAGGGTAATCGTTTGATTTATTCTTTGCATGGCTGTGCAGTGTTCAAAGCTCATAAAAATCCTAGTCTGGGGACAAGCCAGAGGGAGTGTATCTTAGATTAGCAGTAATTACAATATGCCTATTGCCATTCTTTCTTAATAAGGATCTTCCTTATTTTAGCATAAAGCCAGAAATTCTATCAGCTGTAGGAACACACGATGAGCCACCTGCACACCACAATACCTACTTTTACCACAACAAGAGAGGAGTGTGCCAGACATGGAGCACAAGTAGAGTGTGTGTTGACACCACATGAAAAGCCAGAGGACTTGTTTAAACATTACCTTTGAGAATTTCTCCTGCATAGCCAAGGGTGCTTATGGCATATCCAGCAGCACCTGGGGAGGACATTTAACCTCTGAATGAAAGATGTACAGAAGCCTAGATTCTTATCCTGCTGGTGAAAATATCCAGCTGGCCTGCCTGACAACAGTAAGCAGTGGCAGCTGGATCAGCCAGTGTTCAGTTTACTGCTTGGATGGATTGTGAACTCAATGGTCCTCAAAAAACTCTTTACTCTCAAGTTCCTTTCAATGAATCTTTGCTTAGAGCACGTATGCTTTGGCTATGTGTTTGGGTCATTGCCCTGCGTTTTGAGGCATTTGTTTCAGGCTACCAGGCTGTCTGCTATTGCTGAGCTCACCAGCGCTTCTCAGCAATGTACCAAACAGCAGATTGTGACACACCTGAAATGTTCCTCCTCATGATGGTCTGCTTTACTTCCATTAATACTGCTTTGCTTTTCTTGTAACTGGAATAGTGAAAAAGGCATCAGGCCCCTATGGGGATAGAACCCACAACCCTGTTAGAAAACATGGGAGCCAAGCCTAGTAGTTAACCCCGCTGAAGTATCTCACCTTGTAGTGCACCAATCTACAACCTTGTCTAGCCCATAATCCAGTCAAATGTACTTGTTTGACCAGTACTTCTGGGTTATATCCTTTACCCCCTGCCACTGTCCAATGTCCCCACACCTGGTTTCCCCCCCCCCCCCCCCCCCCACCTGATCCAGCCAGCCCCCCTCCCGTGACGTGATTTCGCTCATAGAAATGAACATGGGGTCCATTGGTTCCATTGAGGGACAGGGTATAGGTGTTGACTTTATTCCTCAGTTGTTGGTTATTATTCATCTGTACTTGGGGAAGTGTGAAAAAAGTGAAAACTTTCTGAATCCTTTATGGGTCTCTCTTCTAGGCAATGCAAACCCAACTGAAAGAAAATAGGAAGCAGATTTAGGGGAATACATTGATGACAATAAAAAATTGTTCCACAAACTTTGGGACCCCTTTATTGAACACAAAGGAAACGTTGAATTGTGTAAAAGAAAAACCATACATCTATAAAACTATAGATCACACTATATCCTGTCAAATTATGTTTTCGTTCAAACAAATGTTTTGCATAGTCCTGTCTTATTCTCTTGTTTTTTGTTCCATTGCACTTTGTTTCTTTTTTGCCATGAGCATGGATCCCATTTTAACATTGAGGATTATTCTTTGTACTCAATTTAGCCAATTCCACATTAGCCACATGTAGGGAATGG
This sequence comes from Conger conger, assembly GCF_963514075.1. Taxonomy (NCBI): domain Eukaryota; kingdom Metazoa; phylum Chordata; class Actinopteri; order Anguilliformes; family Congridae; genus Conger; species Conger conger. Next base: position 44,647,244 of record NC_083763.1, on the reverse strand, counting down.
GGAGCACATGAATGAATTTGAAGCTCATGTATTGTTATGCTCGTAAAAAAAATACAGTTCCAATTTATGAAGGGGTAATTATGAATTATAATTCTGCTTACCTGCCAAGGATATAAAACACAAGCTTCTCAAAATAAAATTCAACATTTAATATAAACTTTATTATAAGAATATCAAACAAAAGTTCAACTATACAATAAAACAGGGTATTCAGAGTGTTCTGCCTGAAATATTAGACCAATCAATACGACCATAAAGACTTCAACAGTTTTGATATGTATTCAGTCAGGCGGCACATTTCACATTTCAAAACCTATAGATTTTAGTTTACATACTCCATTAATTCACTGTAAACAATAGCAACTGAACAGCTCAATGTTCGAGTCACGGTGTAGTGTACCATGAACCACAAGCAGCAAGAACATGCCAGCACTGTGGGTAATAAAGTGCAAAAGGTAAAGAGCAAAGTCACAGGCCCATTAGAACAGGGCAATTCCACGGTGACATACGTTACAACTGCTGGATATTTGGGAAAACCCCAATACAGATACATAAGAGACTGACATATGCTTTTATAACCCTCAGGTGTCAATAACTCTTAGCAGTCTGAACTATGTAGCTGTATTGGGCTTTACCACCCAAATATCCAGCAGTTGTAATGTCAGTCATCGTGGAATTGCCCAAGAGCTACTTCCATACAAACCTTGGTCCACCAAGAGAAAGGCGTCATAGGGGTTAAGAGTCTTAAGAACTTTGACATACTGTAGTCTCACCATTACAAAAATGGGGAAATAATTACAATGCACTTCCTGGTTTGATACAGAAATGCACTACTATGACCATCAAATATATTCAGCAGAGATGCTTGAGTTGGGCATTTTGTGTCATTTTTGTGTCAATACATCTGGATTTTAAACAAAATCCCTGTATCCCCTGGTCTGGAAATACAACAAAATGTAATACAACAAATCTCATGATAAAGCATAACGAATATTACATACAATCTGTGACTCAAACTCACTACCGCTTTGGCTTCAAACTAACAAATAGTAAATTAGTTTAGCTGAACTGAAGCCATTTGGTTTATTTCGCATATTTGCTGGTGTCTGACGGATACTGCAAGAGGTGCTTATGCCCTTCACAGCATCGTCAGGTTTGGCGACAAGCAAACGCACATCCATAACCTGCCTATAGGGCTGGGGCTGCTCATTTAAAACTGGCAAAAATATTACAATTATATTGCTTCATATCACACGAATGTTCCTCAAATTGTTAACTGGTGCTGTACAACATAGTACCGTAACAGACTTTGACATAAGAAGTACGCTATGGACAAATGGGAAACAGGAGTGGTAATGGTTACGGAAGATCCGGACTCTCTCTGCTGCTCTTCTGACCGGTCTTGACCTGCTGATCAGCACCTGTGAGAAACAATCCAATTACTGACCGTTAGATAGCGTAGCCCCTCCCCCTCCATTCAGAAGCATGTCTGTACACAGCACACAGTGAAGATGTGTCACAGGGAATGCTGAAGACACTCTCCCAATTCATTTCACATACCGAAAAACACCTGCATTATGCAAAAAATGTGGTTATGAGAGGTACCGTCTAAACTAGCACATCTCATTGCTGAGAAACAGAAACTACTCAGGGCCCATGAAACCTGCTCCAGGGGTTGTGCGACGAGCAAGGGGCTCCAGGTCATTGGGGTGTGCGGCAGGAGTTTTGCCAAACCCTTCGCACGAGGGGGTAGTCGTCCCTCACCTTCTCCCTGCCTTTTCATTTGGGCCTGCATCTTGGCGATCATTTCCTGCATGCGTCGCAGCTGGGGAAGGAACCAGAGCGAATGAGCGGGTTTGAGACCAGAGACAGGCAAGGGTAGGCTCCCACTTGTCTGAGCGCCCCATTGCAGGTAGCGCTCACGCTGCATACAGTTTGAAGAACCCCAGACTTGTAGACTGAATGAAAGCACCAACAAGCAGCTTCTGTACTGTACACTCACCTGCTTCTAGTCACTGTTCTACCTACAATGACCTTCGCACATACAGGCAAAGCAATTATTATTATTAATAATAATAATAATAATAATAATAATAATAATAATAATAATAATAATAATAATAATAATATATATATATATATATATATATTTTTTTTTTTTTTTATTTTATTTTTTTTTACTGTCGACATTGGGGGAGGCTTTGTCTTCGGCATTGTTCATTATCATCACTTCAATGCGAAACTACCATTTTTTGAAGCGTGTCGGTGTTGTTTGACGATCTACTCCCTTCAATGATCTGCACAGGGTCCTTTCATATCTCTGTTGCGTAGTGACGAATCATGACGTGACATGCTGTAGAACTTCCAAAGCACACATTCAGAACTTAGCTTTCCTACCGTTGCCTAAAAGAAAAGCCATGAAAATATTATTTTGTCCATTTGCTTGTCTCAGTTAAGGTCTTAGAAGTGTATCCACTATGTATAGGCAAGTATTTTGCCATAACAGAACATTAAATTAATACTTTAGGTGGCTACGTTGTCACCCACACAGCACTTTTGATAAAAGCAGCAGTTTTTAAACATACACTCCATCGTACTTCCAGTGCTTGATTACTAGTTTCCACCAATCAAAATACTACGTCATGATACGTCACCACGCAACAGAGATATACAAGGACCCCGAGCAAAAGAGTAGATGCATGTAGAGAGAGGTTTGTGAGGGATTAAGAGTGACTGAAGATGATCCTACCTCAGCCTCCTTCTCCAGGAGGATCTTGTCCTTGTCCACTCCAACCATTTCAGCTCCTTTCCTGCAACACAAGGGACAGGGAGTGGGTGATTTCCTCACAAAGCGACCTTCGTGACACATTAATAAGAAAATGTAAAATAAATTCATGTATTTTTAAAGGTTTTAAATAAAACTTTGGCAATAACATTGCATTTATACAATTAGTTGGACCGCTATCTTCAGAGTCACTGGTAGAGGGCAGATGGGAGTCAGTTTAGATCAGTTTTATACATAATTATTGCTATTATGGCAGTGGCTATGTGGTGTATTTGTAAATACATGCTTGAATATGGCTACATGTGACAGTGAGAGGGAGAGAAAAACTTATACATTTAAACTGAGAACTGCATGTAGCTACTGGTAAAACAGGCTCACCCTACCTTTGCATGTAGGTTTTTACAGGCTATATAAAAATAAAAATAAACCCGCCCCACTTGCCATTTTCAATAACACTACGTTACTGCAATTTGTGAGTAAACACTGCCTCATGTGTACTTTGTCTATGTACAGCAGTGTGAAAAGCACCGCTACTGGTACCAAACTCACGGAATAAACTCAGTGTCTGCGCCAATACACAATAACTTTTCTAGTAAAAAGGCATGAGATGCAACCAATTTTCTGAAGTGATTTGAGCTCTTACTGTGTATGATCCTCCAAGTCTATTCTATTATGGCTTTCGGCTTTAGAAGAACCACTTCAAAGAAAGATTAGACTTTGTGCTGAGGAGCATTATGACAACAGCGAGATGAAGCCGGCCCTCTCATATTCCAACAACAGCAGCGGCCCCTGCGGGCGGAGCTCCAAAGGGCCTGCGTTGTACAGTCAGTCAGTAGAGGAGAAAACCCAAATAGAGAAGAGGAGGGGAGGGGAGTGAGAGCAGCAGAAAGACAGCAGGGGGCGGTGGAGCGCTGCAGAGGAGGGAGTGAGTGAGGGAAGACAGACGGACCTGCACCTGAGCCCCCGATGGCACCCCCCTCCTCCTCCCTCTCCGGGTCGGCGCTCTGACGGGTTCGTGCTGTGTGACCCTGAGGGAGGCCTGCCGTCTCTCCGCCCCGGGGAGCGGGAGAGGGGCGAATTCCCCGCTCGGAGCCTGTGAGTCATGCATGCACGCGGCATTGGCTGAGGAACAGACGAGGGCACTACGACAATCTGCCGCCTCAGGTGGCTGCGCTCCTTTCTCTCGACAGACGAAGAGCAAAACACAGATCTGCAAGTCGTTAGCGCATCAAAGCGGCCATAATTACAAACATATTTTAGGCCGGATATTACCGTTTGTAACCAAAAGCGCTTTTCTCAGTGTACATCTACTAGATGTACTTTTAGACTAGTATATTTAGATTAGTGCCAGCAAGCGTGTGCTTTATCCAGAATCGGACATTTTGAAGAAAGAAGGCTGCCGGACACAAGCTTTGATTCCCAAAATATTATTCTTATTTTAATCCAGAAACCATCTTTTGGCACCATGTGCCACTTTTGGCTGTTTGATCCGAACTAGTTTTACAATGAGAAAGATATTTCGTGCGTCAAAGCTCAAGTGTGCCAAAGCAGTCGAGATTATTCCCAGCCAGAACCTCCATAATCCACGTGTGCTTTACCCTTGCTAAACAGAATTGTACATTTTAAGATACGGAGGGCAACTCTGAAAGCGTACGTGCACATGTGTGTGTGGGTGTACGCACACGAACATGTTTTTATGGTCTCATCGTCACAGAGGGAATGTTCTGCTCACCACAGGGCTCACAACTCCTATGTAAAAAGGACACCACCGTTTTCACTGTAAATAAATGACGATAGCACACCGGTTTCAGTTGCAAAGCTAAAGTCAATACGCCGCAGGTGAACCGCCCTTTCCACTGCTCATTATCCGCGCTCCAGCTGAAGGTTGTGGCAGCAGGTGAAGCCAGCCAGGCTCGGGGAGGTCTGGGAGGAGGGGAAAGACAGGTGGAAAGGCACGTACGCAGGAGACAGGTACGCAGGAGACAGAGGGAGAATGTAACCGTGGGAGGACAACCTGCCGCCTCGTTTCAGGCGCTCGGAGCGGAAGTTCTCGTAGTGCAGGTCCTGGGTCACCTCCTGCAGATCCTGCATGTGGGTACTGGGGGAAAGACCAGCCGCACTTAGACAAAGAACTTCCAGTTCCAGTGTAAACACCGCGGTTTGTAAGCATTACATTACATTATGTGGCATTTAGCAGACGCTTTTATCCAGAGCGACGTACAACAAAGTGCAAATCAAACAAGCATTTTGACAGACAACAATTTTTGTTGTGTTGGCTCTGTACTGCGACAAGCTGGATTTGAAATGAAATGTGAATGAGGCTGAAGTGCAATCAACTTGAATGAGGGTATTAAATCCATATCTGGTGAAGTGTGTACGAATTATAGACGTTTTTATGCATAGTTCCTCCATTGGGGCGGCCTGTAGCGTAGTGGTTAAGGTAAATGACTGGGACACGCAAGGTTGGTGGTTCTAATCGTGGTGTAGCCACAATAAGATCTGCACAGCCGTTGGGCCCTTGAGCCCTTAACCCTGCATTGCTCCAGGGGAGGATTGTCTCCTGCTTAGTCTAATCAACTGTATGGCGCTCTGGATAAGAGCGTCTGCCAAATGCCAATAATGTAATGTAATGTAATTCCCGCCCCACTTCAAATCCAATGTGCCTAGCAGAGCCAAAAATGTCCTCATTATTGTCCTACATTTTCTCAAGATCTTTACCATTCAAACCACAAAGATTGACAGCACTGTAAGCATTCTAAAATTTGCAATAGGAAAAACAGTAATAATTTGGCTATTGCACCTGCCGTTCCGTGATAGTATGGTTTCCTGTACACGTGCAAAAGAGGCAAATCATGGCAGCCCAGGGTAAAACATGGACCGAGATATGAGCGGCAAGCAAATCGCTGTGAGTTTCAGTTTCTATTTATGGAATACACACTCAGTGAGCACTTTATTAGGTATCTTAGACTTATTTCTTAGACTTAAGTCTTCTGCCTAAGCTGCTTAAGCTGCTGTAGCCTATCCACATAGAAGTTTGATGCATTATGTGTTCAGAGATGCTCTTCTGCATACCACTGTTGTAATGTGTGGTTTTTTGCGTTACTGTCACTTTCCTGTCAACCTTGACCAGTCTGGCCCTTCTCCTCTGACCTCTCTCAGTAACTGCCTTTTCTGCCTGCAGAACTGCTGTGCACTGGATGTTTTTTGCTTTTCGCACCATTCTCTGAAAACTCTAGAGACTGTTATGCATGAAAATCCCAGGAGACCAGCAGTTTTTCAGATGCTCTGAAACCACCGTCTGGCACTTCCACAGTCAAAGTCACTTTGATCACATATCTACCACATTCTAACGTGGTCGGAAAAACATCTGAACCTCTGGACCATGTCTGTATACTTATGCATTTAGTTGCTGCCACATGATTGGCTGAAGAAATAATTAAACAGTTTATATTCATTTTAAAGCAGGGGAAAGGCTCACATGAGCATGGTGCGCAGCTTGAGGAAGTCGTTGTGCTCAGGGTTCTCCACCTCCACCCCCCCCCAGGGATACAGGCGGCCACGGACCCTCTTCCCCTTAGCCTCGATCTGCTGGTTTGAGCCCACCACCGCAAAGGGAACGCTGGCCTGAAGGTGAGAAAGAGAAACGCTGGTCAGTCGCAGTTCTACCCCAGAATGACGGGCAGGGGAGGCGGGTGGAAGGCGTAGGGGTGTAAAGTCTACCTTCAGAATACGCGTCTGCTCCTTGAAGTCCTCGTCCTCATCGGACTCTGCGTCGGGAAGGTGGTAGATCTTGATGTCGTGCTCCTCGATCTCGTCCAGCACCTGCGAGAAGAGCGTAGCTGGTGGTCAAGCAGCCATCTGCTGCTGCATTGGACTAATGCCTTCCGATAGGTTTCCCTTGTTACGCGCTTGAAACGTTCACATTTTTTAACCCCACTGTGTTAACAAAAAAAACACTACAGCATGAACAAAATTTTCAAATCTTCAGGTTTCTTTTCATAAGACGGACATTCAGGAAAATCCCTCATTATGTCTCTTGTACCATTCTCTCTTAACTATTACACTGGGTAGGCCTGCAGAGAATGGGCTCCCCTTCTACAGCTGGGTTCCTCCCAAGATTTACACTTCAATTGCTAAATTTTTAGTGATTTCAGGCCTGGGCTTTTTGGCAAATTTAATTTTGTATTTCTGTCTGTTTGTATTTTTGTCTTTGTGTCAGTGTCTCTAAGTGCTATACAAAAAAAAGTTGAATTGAACGCTTCTACAAGATCAAGCTGCCTTTTGTATAAACTTTTGCGTCCAATGAATGCACAGAAATTGGCAAATTGGTACATACCCCAACCAGACAAAAGTCAGTCAAAGGGGAAGATCATTGAGCTAATCTAGATCAGGAGAGCAGAGGAGCCGCGCTCACCCTGCGCTTGAACCTCTCGCGCTCCTTTAGGGTTAGGGTGTCAGCCTTGGCGATGACAGGTACCACGTTGACCTTGTTGTGAATGGCCTTCATGAACTGAACATCCAGTGGCTTCAGACTGCAGCAGCAGAGACAGGGCACAACAGGGGGGTGGATGAGAGGACCCACTTAACTCATTGATACACAACACGTGTATCAAAATCAGATGTAATCAAGACAAAGGTCCGCCCAAGCATTTTGTTCCAATCAGCTACATTTTCTAATTAGCATAAGTATTCAGCCACGACATAGAACTAATAAACAAAATGAGCTGGATGAGTTCATGGGCGGATGACATTGCATGACTTTTACTTTCTGACCTTATAGACTTTCCACCTCGAAATGTATTACATTTAAAATCAGTTGATTTAAAATCAACTGAAACTTCAGTTAACTTCATTTAATAATGTTTAAACATTCAGCGGTGGGGAAATGTGGAACAATTCTCTGCGAAAATGCTATTTGATGCCATTTGTTTTTTGAATTGCTATTGAATTTACAGAGTTGCAAAGCAGGGACACCCCCCGTTGTCGCTCTGCCACTAGGGTGCACCAAGCACTCCTCTCACCCGTGCCCCAGAGGGGAGATGAAGTAGAAGCAGCAGTGCACTCTGTTGTCCACTATGTGCCTGCGGTTCAGGCCACTCTCGTCGTACAGGTAGCGTTCAAACTGGTTATCAACGTAGGAGATGATGGTTCTGAAGCTGAAATTGTATACAGTATAATGAGCAGCAATCTTGTGAAAACAAAAACATACATCATACAGGCGCCTTGGTAGTCTCTCATGTGAAAATAATCCAATGAGAGCAGCACAAAACGGCACTGACAAGCTCAAATCATTCCAATATTTGACGACGGGAAAACAAACATTAGATATGATGTTCTGCCACTTTTGGAATACGCTCCTCTGGAATGCCTGTTTGTGAGCTGGGGAAACCTCATCTTTCCAACATTCCAGATGTTTCCGGTCTGTAGATATTTTAGCAGGACTAGAGTTTACACAAAGAGAGTGGGAGACACAAGGAATATGGAACAATGGGGTGCTACACGTGGAGTGACAAGGGTTGGGGTCCTGTCACCAAATTACCCATGGGGGGGAAGCATGCTATTTGTCATTAAATTAATAACTAATAACACTGTGCCACAACCTTGTCTCAAGCATTAAAATGCATGCTTTTTCTTTACACACTTGTAGCTCAAGGAGAGTTTTGTTTGTTTTGTCGGTTTGATAAGATAATCAACTGCACATTGATAATATTCCCTGCATACTTTACTTTATACCATGTCAACACTGTTCTGTTAATTTTCTATTAGAACCAATGCATTTGAGAAGACTTTCAAACTCTCTTCCACACTAGAAACATAGTCTTGAGGCCTATTTCATGATTAAAAAACTATTTATTCATGATTCAAGAGATTAGGCAAGACTAGCCACTGTTACTTCCAAAAGTGAGCTTTTGATTCACCACTCCTTCAGGACAATTTAAAAACTTGTCACAGCTCTTCTATAGGAATACCATTTTATGTTCACTGAGGTCACAAGCATGATCAGCAAAAACATCACAGAAATGTGAATTCAGTGACACACCATGGTTTCATTTTGAACTATGGTACATTTCCAAACGCACACAGAACATTTGTATACTTGTATATATATGAGACTATGCAACCGTAAGCCACAGGCATGCAATCCATTCATTTACATTTCTGTCAACACTGAATGCTATACTTGATGCGAATGCGTTACGGCAGAGGCGCAGAGCGAGGCGCAGAGCGAGGGGCAGAGCGAGGGGCAGAGCGAGGGGCAGAGCGAGGGGCAGAGCGAGGGGCAGAGCGAGGGGCAGAGCGAGGCGCAGAGCGAGGCGCAGAGCGAGGCGCAGAGCGAGGGGCAGAGCGAGGGGCAGAGCGAGGGGCAGAGCGAGGGGCAGAGCGAGGGGCAGAGCGAGGGGCAGAGCGAGGGGCAGAGCGAGGCGCAGAGCGAGGGGCAGAGTGCGGCGCAGAGTGAGGCGCACCAGTCTTGGCTGTTGATGGCGTCTCCATATCCGGGCGTGTCCACCACGGTGAGCCGGAGCTTCACCCCCCGTTCCTCGATCTCCACGGTAGATGCCTCAATCTGAACAGTATGCTCTATCTTTTCTGCAGGATAACAGCGGGTTTCAAAAGGACAATGTCAAAATGACTTTCCACTTGAAGCAGATTCCTAAAGGCTGGCTCATTATTCACTAACCAGTCTTCCACTCCTAAAATATCCAGTACATTCTTGTCAGTGCACGGATCAATTCCATTTCATTTTATTTCAGCTAAGGGAATTAACTGGAATTAATTGATTGAGAAATACCCAATGTGCTATGAGAATTCATTGAATTTCAGCTCATTTTCAAAATGAATTCAATTGAAAGGTATCGAACCCAAATCTAGCTCTTATAAATAACATTTCCCGGGCTGCTGGGTGACTTCTTCCATTAAGGCACTGTTCCTACTGTGCCTACTATCAATCATAGACCATGCCACACAGCAGGGCAACACACATTTGGCAGTAGTATGATTGTGTTTATTGTTTGTATGCAAGAAACTGAAAATTGACTAGTTATGGCTGCTCAGCAGGTAATGACCATGTCACTATGGGCTACATTACTCATGATGGAAGAGAGGTCCGAGTAGAGTAAAGTACCCTGCATGGGTGAACCCAACCCAACAGAATATTTTGAAATGGCACCTGCACACCAAAAAGGGTGCTGATTTCCCAATGCTGCATATGGACTTAATATATGGACTTAAAAAGCAATTACAAGTAGGCTAATAAGGAAACCACCATAACAAGAGTTAAAGAAACTAACCACAGTTTTAGTGTTTGATGAAATTAAATTACAAGAAGCAATACATGTGCTGCAACAGAATCAGAACTCAGACTAGATTAGATTACAAAAGTATAGCATGCTCCACTCCACAAACTGAACCAACAAAATGCGAACTCAACTTCACACAAAATCCTAAATCTATTATCAGGCATTTATAAATTTCCTGACAGTGAATTATGAAAATGAACATAATAGATGAAACTCTAGCCTGTTGAATAGCAAATTCAAATTGACTGGCTGAGGGGGAAGGCCCAGTTGTGCCAGTGAGTCATGGAAGTCAATTTTGAGGCTAAGAAATAAGAGAAAGACAGGCTGTTTGGAAAATCATTAAGAAGAAAGAGAGCACTGGTGAGCTCAGCAATTGCAATGTGACTCGTAAATCATTTTCACCGTTTCATTTCAAATCCAATGTGCTGGAGTAAAGAGTCAAAAGAACAGAAATTGTACCACTGTCCAAATATTTACAGACTGCACTATATAACAAGAAACAGCCTGTAATTGCAGTATGGTTGGATTAACCACCAGCAAAAGCCAACAGTCAAGTCGAAAGGTTAAGTAGAGAAGAGAATGGCTTGCCTGCAGCCCCTGGGATTATACGCTCTGGGTACAAGTCCGTGAGGAACAGGCTGTTGATAAGGGTGGACTTCCCCAAACCAGACTCTCCTGTAAATGGAGGAAGAAAATTACCTAAGCAAGTCAGCTCCAGAATTATTGGCACCCCTGACTGGCAATGCACAAAGTACTTAAAAAAACAAAAACAATATAATCCTTTAGATAATATGTTGCAACAGAACCAACCAAAATCAAACATTCATTTAATAAAAAAAATGATTCCGTAATTATCGGCACCCCTGGTTTAGTACTCTTTTCCTGTAATGCTTGACAAGGTTAATGAACACATTTAGAGAGATTTTGGACCATTCCTCAATGCAGATCCTTGCAAGATCCTTCACATGCTTGTGTTTGCGCACATTAACTGCTCTCTTCAGTTCAACACACAGGTTTCGATTGGATTATGGTCCGGTGCCTGAGATGGCCTTGGAATAATTCACACTAAAATACCTACCTGCAGTGCCTAATCTGTTCTAGCATAAGAGCCATTCCAGGTCAACGCAAAGAGGTTGCACCACATTGACCTCTTGGAATTTTCAATTTTTCTGTGTGTTAGTAGACAACTATGAGATATAGAATTCCGGAAATCTTGAGCTTCATACTCCATTTTGTTTTCCCTGTAGAGCCAATTAAAGTTTGCCGGGTGTCGCAATGAAAACAGAATGTGATATTTAGAGTCCATAACTTTGTAGACAAATGCCATAAATCTTAGTAAATTTGTATGTAGAGGTAATTTTGTATGAATCTCTGGTGGCGGGAATTTAAAAAAAAATCTAATTAAATTGAGAATTATTATTTTATTTTTTTTGAGTGAGGATTAAGAAATCCTAACAGCATTTTATAAGACCAGCTGGTGTGTTTTTATTATCACTAAAAATAAGATAGGGCATTCCAAAGTCATCCAATGGAAAAAGAAAATATTTGCACAAGGAGCCAATGTTACTTTCTATATAGGCTTTGAGGGTGGTTCAGTTCCATTTCAGTTCAGTTCATCATCCATCCTCTCTTGCACAGCACCTGTCAAGTTTGCCAGTTGCACATCACAGCTTTAGTCAGGAAATTCCACCTTCGAGGGAAGATGGTGGGAATGTGTTAAAGTGGAGACGAACCCAGCCTGGCTCTTCCCTCCCTGCCCAATTCTCTCTCCCAGTCATGATGTACTGTACTGGCCCCCATAGCACTCCTATCTTTTGTGCTAATTCATGTTATAGCATTGTATTTTTAGATTATTATTATTATTGCCTTTTCTTGTAATGGCTTATTTCAGACATTCTATATGATTTGAATTTTGTGTCTTGGTTAGTACAGTTAACACAGTACAGTTCTTTACTGAGGTTGGATTTGTACCTGCCAGGCTGAGAATGTTGCAAGCCAGGTCTGGCATGATTGTTCACATGAATCAGGTGAACGTACTCAAGTTCCTGGGTTGCTGGACAAAAACGTCTGCTAAATTAATGCAATACTGAAAGCAGGCGTTTCCATACAGGGGTGATTCCTGACTTAATTAACGGTCATCAAAACGTTTGATGACCATGACAACATTGTTACTGATTCTATGGCATTCTCAGTCACTAGATCAGAACCCACCCAATCATTAGTAGGAGATTTTAGAACAACATCTGAGACACTGGTTTCCAGCTCCATCAACAAGGCATAAACTTTCTAGTGGAAAGGGGTTGAATCCCTCCTGCCAGATTCCAGACAATGGTAGATCCTACACCATGGCAGATAAAAGCTTCTCTGGTGACACATGGTGGCTCAATACTCCATTATAGGACTTCACACTTGTATTTCTAACTTTTTTGCCACTACCTGTACATGCTTTGGTCCTAAACCACATAAAACCAGATTTTTTTTCATGACAGGCATGCTTGCACTGCATTCCATGGGACATACCAAGAATAACTGGCATCACAATGTTCTCTGTAGCAAGGAATGATGAATTCTGAGACTACCACAGATACATACCCACCACCATGAGGGTGAATTCGAAGCCTTTTTTGACAGACTTGCGATGGACCTGGTTTGGTAGGTTGGCAAAGCCAACATATCCTGGGGTCTCTGGGTTGGTGAAGGGGCTCTGCTGAGTAGAGAGGTCTGTACCATTAACCCAGTAATTCAACACAGTAAAGCAAACAGATTTCAGAGGGGTTGCAATAAAAGACCACGCACAACAACTAAAATCCAGAAGAGCTGTAGGAAATGGTTAGTTTGGGCAATGTCTGCATTTCCTATGAGAGATGAATTTAAGATATTGATTCTTCACAACTAAGGTAATGTTGGGGGTAAACAACTCTTTAGTTTAAATAGAAGAACACAACTTCTATACAATTTGTCATTACACTTGTGGAGATTGTCTTCTCTCAGGGTAGAGCTTTCAATCAATAAGCACTCTAAGAGCTTATTGAACTTCCAATTTCAAAATCTTGTCAAAATCCATTTCTCAGATTTCCTGAAAGTCAAGGTCAACTTTGTTGTGGCACACTGGGATTGTACACATAGCAACAACAATAAAAGACAGGCTGGAGAGATTAAAATACAAATATATTGAGTAATATAAAAAAAAAAGCTAAACTATTTTAATTAAATTGGATTCCTCAAGTTCACATGTATAAGCATTCATAATCATCCCCCTCTTTCCTTACATAGATTGCTATTCATAAAGCAATATTTAAAGCCCAAATTAAATGGTCTTCTTGCAATGAGACATTTGTATCTCCATGCATCATTCCAACATTGTAACATTCAAGCCTTCACGTGTACACCAGTGACGTGTGGGCCCTACCTTTGGTTTGTCCGACTGCGACATTTTGAGTTACAACCTGGCAGACAGAGATTGCAAATGTATAAATGACATAGGCGCAGTATATCAATTAATCTATACCCAACAACCTCGCCAAAAACAGAATGTATAACATATTGGCAAACAATGACTATAATAAAAACTGAATGAGATGCGTGTATATCGCTGCATTCGGCTACCTAGGTTAATACATAGCCTACATTCGCTTGTAATTGGAAGAATGTAGGCAGTAATTTCCTAAACACCGTTGAGGATTATATCAATTGGGGGTTAGGTCACCCAGATACCTGATCACTTGATGGTAATTAAATCCTAAATAGAAAGACACTAGTCTCGTGTTGAGGCACAAAAACAATTCATTTTTCAATGTTTTTAAATTTAACTACGCCTAAAATAATTTTCAGATTTTTATCATTACGAATGTTTGTCCGTGACTTTTTTGCCCCATGTTATTCAAGGCTCAAGTAGCACGATACCTACCGAGTGAGAATACGACTTCGAACTGTAAGACACAAGTAGACAAACTAGCTCGATATACCAAGTAAGATGAGCATAGCCTATATCTATCCACCAAGCTAGCATTCTCATAATTACTAAGAAAGTTAACCGTGGTCCGCAACAATTAAATATAAAATCAGCTAGGTAACCACTGCCACCTGGTCACAAGTTTAAAAATGACAAAGCGCCCTATTATTCCACACCATTACTTACCTTAACAAACGGTCCGTATGAATACCTTGCACAACAGTTTGCCAACCTGTGGTAGCGTATCGGTTGGAGTGAATGAAATTACCTAAAGTTCCAAAATTGCAGAGAGACGATTGGCGAAATGGCTGTCTAACATTAGCTGTCTTGCAGTCTTCCGAGTAATATCAGGCAGCGCCCCGAAAATATCCATCCAACATCCCACAGCGCCGTTTAGCTCCTAGTCTCGATTAAATCAGCTTTCATTAGATCTGAAACGTGCGAGTTAACAAATTATGAATTTTAATACATTAGCTTGTATTTTTATCCGTGCCGATACGTATGGTTAAATGATCTATTATAATGTAATCACAGGCGTCAAGCAAAATACTACGAGAAAAGTCCCCATTTGAATTTCTGGAAATACATTCGTTTATATGAGCGGGCAAAATGTATAGGCTACCATTTATGTTGTGATGAACCTTAATTCCATCCAGGTATCCTCCTGTAGGAGGATTCATTACAAACAATTGCTGGCCGGTTCCCCGTCCCTAAATGGCTCAATATGCCCTCCTAGTGGTAAGTGTGAAAACTCCAGATCCTTTTAATGATTTCAAATTGGTTTACTTTTTTAACCAACATAGTGAGTAAAGTCTGTTGTGACACGAGATCCACTGTTTCTCGTTGTTTTCGCCTGATCAGAAACAAACTGTGTACACCCCCATACACACATGTACACACTCTCCTCACTGTCAATTTCGTGCTCCGTCATATTTATTATTATTATTATTATTATTATTATTATTATTATTATTATTATTATTATTATTTACATTGCGGTTATTTTTCACAATGTCCTGTGCTTAGCTATTAACAAATCGTAACGTTTATCATTTTAAACCACAATGTGTGCTATCTGTAGATATTCTTGGCCGAGTAGGTGGGTTCGTTACAAAGAAGGGGTACGTTGTTATACATGTTGCATATGCTTCACATGCAGATCTAATCAACCAAAAACACACATACAAACTATATAATTAGTGCATGTACTAGCAGGTCAGCCGAGACGGGATCCAGCATGATTGGATGACAAATGCTCCCGTAAACTCAACTACAAAGTTGTAAGTAATTTGAATTACAACTGGTTGTAGCTAATCGTATTAACCCAATCTTTAACAATATAATGATGACACAAGTACCTGAATACATACAATTAATTTCCCGAGCTTTTATGTTCATTTTTAAACAGCTGTAACAACTGACCTCACTCGTGGTAACAAACCACCCTGTCGGCGGGGTGTCCATTGTTGCAATTTACGGGTTTTCACGTTTCCGATCGAGGCTAATAAACATCATAAATAGTTGATAGGCAGACTGAAGATATTGTCATTGTTATGCAAGCGGTCTCTTCGCAATCGGGTAAAATACAAAAAGTGTCACAACGGACCAAAATCTCCCTTATGGCCATGGAGAAGCCTATTAGCTCCAGCGGGCAGAATGAGACACTCATTTTCAGCTTTAGCTAATTAAGTTGTTTTGTATGTCGTTAAAGATGCTAAACGTTAAACATATAGGCTGCGTCATTTTCTAAGTTAAATGTTATACTAATGAACTAATCGTGGTCTTTAATCAAGACCTTGATGAGTAGAATCAGCTGTCCTAGTCCTGTGCTAAAACAACAACCTGCAAATACACCGGCCCTGTGCTAAAACAACAACCTGCAAATACACCGGCCCTTTCTGGATAAGATTGGACACCCCTGATGTAAGCAATTGAAAATGAAGACAACACGTGACACGTCTTGAAAGTATTAGGGACTCTGCATCTTTTTGGCAGTTTCA
The DNA here is from genome assembly GCF_963514075.1 of Conger conger. Classification (NCBI taxonomy): domain Eukaryota; kingdom Metazoa; phylum Chordata; class Actinopteri; order Anguilliformes; family Congridae; genus Conger; species Conger conger. Next base: position 44,631,209 of record NC_083763.1, on the reverse strand, counting down.
GGAAGCTTATAGTCAACATACGGTAATTTTAAACGTATAGGGCTAACGGCGACTCAGAATTATTTAACAATGATCTTACATTATTTTATACCAGATATGCATGTCATGCTTCTCTCGGTCAATGATTCAGGAGTTACTGACACAATTTTCTAAACACGAGTTTAAAATGTTAACTTCTGATTTTTGATAGTTAATGTGTTATTTGTATGTGACACGTTTTGAAGATGTCTTGAAACATTTCGTCAGAGTCAACACCTGGGAACTCTCATGGCGCTTGTCGCAAATGTAGCAAACCACATTCGAAAGGAAATGAAAAAATATTCCATAGCCTATAGTTTCCTTTATCACCAAAGTGTTTTAGCCATTCATTTTTTTCCCTTAAAATATGTGGTTCGTAATAGTGCTAGGTTCTGACGTGGCTGTAAGCCATTGGAAGCTTAGCCCTGGTATAAATATGACAGGCTTGTAGGCCGTTCGTTCACTGTTGGAGTGTCATTATAGACTTCTGCACCATATCGGGCAGACAGGAACACTAACACAAGTAAGTAACAAATTATACCCAAATAATGTTTCACGAATCCCGATTGTAGCTATTATGACGAGGGTGTAGTATCCGTTTCGTAACATTTGTAGAAAGGCATGGTATTGCTGGCTGCGAATGGCTTTTGTTAGAGAAAGATCCTCACCGTGAAAAATGTGCACAGGCTCGACTCCATGTCAATTTCTCCAGATTGTTTAGCCTTCTACCATACTGCCTACGTGGACTGTACAAGAACAGCAGAGTAATGATATAATTCAGAAAACATAAACATATGTTTGTCTAGTCAACGACACGAACCGTATTTCATCCGTGTTTTTGGAGGCATTTCCTGATTGCTTTCAACATTTTTATTCATTGTATTTTAATCAAGTTTCCAAATGGAGTCTGATCGCTAGCTAGCTAGCTACGTGTCACATCCGCGCACGCGCAAGTCAAAGTTTATTCAAGTTTATTAAAGTTCTGTTTCATTAACCATGTTTCGTGGCGAATTTCTCACGTCTTTATTAACTAGAAGGAGGGATATGTTGTTTTTATCGTTGGTTAACTAGCTAATGTTAGTTTGCTAGCCCGTAAAGCAAATGGCATATGGACTTTTTTTTTTTTTTTCATTGTTCACCAACAAATGGCTTGTTTGTTGTTCGTATCAGTTAGCCAGCTACTCTGTTGGCAATCTAATGGTTCTGATAACTACGTAGCTTAATTGGCTAAAGCTTTGCCCATAATTATCTATCGGGACTGGATCCAAGATGTAACATTAGACGTCTCGTGCTGTTGTCTAACATTAGTCAACAAATGTTAGTAATTCAATTATGTTACAAGTAATGTCGTCTTGACATCGATCATCGTTTGATCAGTTCCACATGTTACTTGGTAGCTAGGCCTTAGCCCATTTCTAGTGACAGTGCAGCTTGCTATACTAGCTACGTTGGAATAGGTTCCGGTTTTATTCAGATAGGAGTAACGTTACGCTTTTGCCTTGTCAGTAATGTGTTTTCGCCTAGCCTAGTGAACATTCTCCTTTACTGGCGTAGCAAACGATAGCCTAACTACCGCAAATATTTTGTGTTTTGAAGTTCTTGCTCTGCGAAACCCTGCCTGCCTAGCTAGTAGCAAGGTTGTTTCTTTGACTTGTGTTTACAAACGATTAATTTAATCGTAAATCTAGATGGGCAAGCAAGACATCGGTTATAAGCACAAGTTTGCAGTTAGACTACTAGCAAAGATGTCCCTGCTTTGTCACGCCATGTACCATACCTGTAAAATGTGAGGCCTGTAGATTATAGCGAGCTATTCACAATTGTTGGGTTTTCACATTTGCCTGGCTATATGCAGTCAGGCTGCTGGTGGGAACGGAAAGGGCGTGCGCTGCCGTATGAACAATGTTGGTTATCCGTATGGAAAGCTAAGGGGTAATTCTATAAACATTTGTTATCTTATTTAATGTACGGAAGGTGTCTCCGATAATGTAAAGGTATAAACGTGAGATTTACGACTCTAAGCAGGCCGCTTTATATCAAAGCTCAGTGTTTAGCCTACCATTGTTAACGTACCAATATAGCCATTTATTGGTATTAAGATTTCAGCAGTGGGTTGACTCTTTGCTCCAGCTCTACCTTAGAGCTTGCTGAAAGTGGATATCTCTTAATACCTGTCTGGTGCTCCTGTCCTTCAAATGCATGTCACTTGGAGTACTGTAGAACCAGTGGGTAATCAAATATCCATGGTAGTGGATTACCTAATGCAGGCCACTTGGTGGCTCAAATTTTCAACACTATAGTCTGCACTGTGTGCTGTCCTAGAAGCAACAGGCATTTACTAGCTATGAGGATAACCATGTCTGTATAAATATCTGGCATCTCCTGCAATTTCAGTTGTGAAATGGGATAGTTTTTTGCCTGTGTTCTATCTCAGAATCCCAAAGCAAGTATTGTTCTGTGTAATGTCTAATTATTACCCTCTTTCCCATGTCAGATGCTGTAAGACTGTCACTTGTGGAATTGTTTTCAGAATTACAGAGCAGAATGGTTTTCATAACTAGTTGCATTTGTTTTAGTATGCAAAGTCCATGTTTCTGGTCCTGTAGCCCATGTTGTTGGGACGTTTTTATTCAGTGTGTTACGGTTACTGGAACTGAAAAAGGAAATTTAAGTTATCCATTTTACTAAGATCCTGCATGTCTCTTGTAACTCTTGGAATTAGTTAATTCATCTTCTGTTCAGTAATATAGGCAATCAAACTCATTCTTTCAAACAGTCTTCATTTTGTTGTTCAGAGTGCCCATACTTGTAATAAACCTATGGTTAAAGGGTGCAAATATGCATTTTTGTATTAACTGAGTTCATTGTGATTTCTCTAGTTTGATGCAACAGGACGCTGACCGTTTGCAGGAAGCCTCAGTCTGTGTGCCTTTTGATAGAATGTTATAGCAGAATCGCTTTGTAGCTCAGCGAGCCCAGTGAACGAATGGTCAGGCTCATATTTTGCAGAACCTTGCCGTGTGCTTTAATGGCTTGTTTTCAAATTTCAGGCAAAAGCTGGCAGGCTGACGCGAACGGGCAGCTTTACAGGACGGATTATCTGGTAACTGACCATTTAGCTGGTAAGGTCTGATGCCTTGTTTTTGACTTCTCCATGCTTTTGTTCTAACCCACCGTTTTAAAAATGGTTTTAATAAATGCTTTTTTATGTTTCCAATGCTGATGTAACACTCACTACTGGTAATTGAAAGTACTGGGGGGGTCATTAAAGAAAATTGTTCAAAGGGTTAAGCAGTGATCGCTCATTCCACCAGGTTTTGTTTTTGTTTTTGTTTGTCCACTTATGCCCTGGAATCTGACAGTAAACAGAAGCTGCTCGGTTGACGCTCTTTTGTGTCGCGCTCTGTCAAAAGCTTTTTTGATCTGGTTTAACGGGCTACAAAATTATGTGCAGTGTTCTCAGCTGGGCCTGGAGATGTCTGGAGGCCCATGGAGGAAGAGGCCCAAGAAGGGGGCGAGGGCAGCTCTGCGAATCCTGTGAAAGCAGGCAGAGCGCTCAGCGATTCCTGCATGAGCCAGAACTAACATGGAGGAGCATTACGCTGGCATACGCTGCTAACGAGTGCCATAAAACTGACACACCCCCAAAAAGTATTTTAACATTGCTTTATTTTTATGAGCAATACCCATCTGGTCTTGTTCATGTAAAGTAGCAGAGGACGGCTCACACGGAACATTTTGTACTCCAAAATTTCTGGAAACGGGAAGTTCTTGGATTTTCATGCCTCCGTATCTTGTAGGATCGGGACCTCTACGGATTTTATGGGGACTACATGTATGTGATATGAAAACGAATGAGGAAATTAACTGAACTGCCACATGCCACTAATACTCTGTAGAGCTGGCAGAAGCCGTTTACTCCTTTGTGGAAAATTCAAAAAATGTAGTTGCCTGGTGACATTTGAACACGATCAGCATGACTGTCCTTTGAAGAAAAAAAACAAACAAAGAACTTAGTAATCACCTTTCATAAAATCTGATCTAACCGATACTGTTTAGGCTAAATTTAATGGGTATTTTCAGGTAGACTTGAAGGTCTTGAGTCTAGTGATCCCAGTAAATCTAAGTTATGAAGGTTTTGGTGGTGGACTCCAACCCTAACTTGTCATTGTGCCAAGTGCGTTGTGGTCACTGCTTTCGAGTGGAAATTAATTGCAGTTTTGGGCAGGATATTCTTTCCTCCTCTGCTCTGTTATTCATGTATTGCTGTTGTCTGAACTCAAAGGACCAGGGAAATACTCTTACTGAACCTTTCAGGTCATTTATCGTTCATGTTCTGTTTAAAAATGTCATCTTTGCAGTGAGTGAATGCGCAAACAGCCCCCCTTCCCCATTATGTGTATGTTACCCTTTGTTCTCTGCTATCAGGATGTACAGGCATACAATATCCTTTTTGAACTTTTAAGATTTAGACTAATTATTTGTAGTTTTATACAATGGAAAATTAATATTTTGGTTTGCACACCAATCCTGTCCCTTTATTAAAAGGCACATTTCAAAAATGCTAGAATTGTCCATTCGACCATTTATAAGATGGATGAAGACCAATTGTACTTTACAAGTTGTATAACAGGGGGAGGGCACTATCATTCTGCATATGTGTTTCTGTGAAAGTGCCATGCTTGCCTAAAAGGCTCATTTTCACCTGTGGACTTGTTGTAATGGGTGACATAAAATGTCCTATAACAGGAGCAAAATATTACAACTGGCACACAAGATGAGCTGATTTCATGATCTGAAGTGGCCTCCAGTATTATTGGCAGCCTTAATAAAAATGGAGAAAAAAAGGCTGCATATAATAAACTGCATTGATAATGATAGTGCTGTTCAAACATGGGAAAACTATACTTTTATTTCAATAAACGTACTCTTACTCTTTATTTTAATTCTGAAATCCACAGGTGCCAAAATTACTGGCACCCCTAACAATTATTTTAAATAAAATCAAAGTGAAATTGCCAATGCATTTTTACTTAATTTAGTAAATTTATGCCGAAAAGGAACTATATTGTCTTATTGTGCCATTACATCCCGTTTCACTAGAGTTTAGAAAATTAGGTAGCGATGCTAAACTCAGCGTGGGAACGGCTGAAGCACTGTCAGCAGTCACAGACCGTAATTAACCATCACAAGTCCAGTAATGGCTGCAAAAACATGCATAAAAGGATAAACATACCACCTGGCTGTCTAAGGGTAATAATAAAAAGGTGTAAAACATGGAATGGTTGCAAACTTGGCTGGTAGAGGATGCCAGTGTGTAAATGATATCCATTGGACGGTATTGAAGATGGTGAGGGGGGGGAAGCATCGCAGTTTAAGAATTGCTGAGATTGTTTGTGTCTTGGGGTCTCCCAAATCTTCAACAACAAAAAACCCTCCATTCCACCTAACTCTTTCAAAGGTTGTCAAGATGATGCCCCTTACTGAGCACAATAAACAGAACCAAGCATCTTGAGTTTGCCAAACCACATTTGAATTATGACTGAAAGAGAGTGCTATGGTCTGATGAGACCAGAATTGAACGTTTTGGCCATACTCATCATGGTAAATGGTAAATGGCAGGCATTTATATAGCGCCTTTATCCAAAGCGCTGTACAATTGATGCTTCTCCATTCACCCATTCATACACACACTCGCACACCGACGGCGATTGGTTGCTGTGCAAGGCTCCTGCTTGTCAGGAGCATTTGGGGGTTAGGTGTCTTGCTCAGGGACACTTCGACACAGCCCGGGCCGGGGATCAAACCAGCAACCCTCCGACTGCTGGACAATTGCTCTTACTGCCTGAGCCATGTCGCCCCACACCCCACATCGTCAACGTGTTTGGTGCAAAAATTGAATGCATACCAGGAGAAGCACCTCATGCCTACTGTGAAATATGGAGGTGGGTTATTGATGTTTTGGAGATTGATTGCTGCCAGTGGTCCATGGGCACTATTTAAGTTTTCAATGGCTCAATGAAGTACCAAGAAATCTTGACTCTGCTAGGAAGCTAAGTCTTGATAATGTAATCCAGCAGGACAATGACTCCCAAGCATGCATCAAAATCTACACACAAATGGTTCAGTAAAATGGCCTTCTCAGTCTCCAGACTTAAATCCCATGACAAACCTCTGGTGGGAACTAAAGAGAGGGGGGGGGGGGTGTTCAATGATATCAATGATTTCTTAAAAGTTCTGCATGGAGGAATGGTCCAAAAATCCACCCAAATGTGTTCTCTGACATCAGCACAAATTATAAGAAAAGACTCACAGCTGTCGTCTTTACAGTGGGTGTTTGCACAAGGTATTTGTTCGGTTGATTCCATGGAATCATTAATACTTTGCACACTGCAAAATAAAGCTTATGTCAACTGTATTATCTTTAGTTTAGAGCAAGTTTTGTAAAAAAAATTTTGCAGGAGTCCCAATAATTCTTGACCCCAGTGTATATTGAGTGGGGTTTGTTTCCTTGCTTTAACAAATTCATTATTGTTATTATTTTTTAAAGTGGCACACTCGGACTTCGTGTAAAAGTGGGATTTCGACCATGAGCTCCGTCGCCGTACTTACACAGGAAAGCTTCAATGAGCACCGCAACGGTCTCTTGCCTGAGCAGGCTGGTGGTAAGTGATGACCTTGGAGGGCTCTGACTGCACTTCATAGTTCATTGTTGCATTCAGTCTCAGACAGGAAATTTAGGAAATGGCCGTGCGAACACTCGCCCGTGACTGACTCCGGCCTTCTCTCCGCTAGCTGCCTCGGGCGGGCCAAGCAGTGCGGGTGATGAGGAGGCACTGCCGACCTACAAGGATGCCTTCCCCCCTCTGCCCGAGAAGGCGTCTTCGCCCGAGGGGACTCAGGATTCGGCCAACGCCTGGACCAAGATCAAGCCTCTGAAGTCATCGGTCATCACCCAGGTTTGAATGCAGTTTTAGAACGTTTTACGAAGAAAGTTTTATCGGTGTGAACTGTCCAGTTTTAGAATGTTGGCTTTCCGAGGTTGCCGTTTAGAAAACTGAGCATGTCAAGTCTATAGACCGGATTTTTAGAACAATTTGTGATTTACCGTTACAGTTAACTCGGGTCATCATGGAAATAGTAGTTTTTACTCTGCGCTTTGGTGTGGACAGCCTAGTGCGTACTCGCGGACGTTTTCAGATTTCTCTCATCTCAGCTGGTTGGTGGCTTGGTCTTATGGCTTGTATGTCCGTACGCTTGCACGGCGGGTCATTCACGTACTCTGGATTCCAGGTTTTCCACGTGCCTCTGGAAGAGCGCAAGTACAAGGACATCAGCCAGTTCGGTGAAGGAGACCAGGCCAAGATCTGCGTTGACATCATGCATAAGACCGGCGCCCATCTGGAACTCTCCATGGCCAAGGATCAGGGTCTCTCCATCATGGTGTCTGGGAAACTGGACGCAGTCATGAAGGCCCGCAAGGAGATTGTGTCCCGACTGCAGACTCAGGCAAGCGCAGAGTTAATCAGTCACCTGTTTGGTAATTCCCTTCGAGTCGTTTTGCAGAGTGGGCAGTCTTGTCTGATAAAGTATCCACTTATCTTCTAACCTACCCTTGTGAAAACTAAAAAAATGGGGTGATCTTGCATGGGCTTTTAAAGATAATCGTTATTAGTTTACTAGATTTACTCTTGTCGTTTTTTTCCTCTTGTAATGAGACTTTTCTCCCCCTAGAGGCGTCATAATGGATGGTGTTGTCATATAGGAATACACAGAGGTATTGGGGAAACCGTGCTGTGGTACTGAGCAGCTTTCTTGTGCTTGGCAGGCCTCGGCGACTGTGGCCATACCCAAAGAACACCACCGCTTCGTGATCGGCAAGAATGGGGAGAAGCTGCAGGAACTGGAACTGAAGACCGCCACCAAAATCCAGATCCCCCGCCCCGATGACCCCAGCAACTACATCAAGATCTCTGGCACCAAGGAGGGCTTGGAGAAGGCCAAGCACGAGATCCTGCTCATCTCTGCTGAGCAGGTACGTTTCTCTCGGAAACTTACACTTACTTTTACTTTAAGCGCATCCCAGCTATGGTTGCTCCTTCGCTTTACCGGCTGTTTTAATTCCTGTGTTCCGACATACTGGCGTTTCTGTTGTTGACTTGACCTTTGCGATTACTGGCGCACTAGTGTTTTGAATTTTAGAATTTATGGTCTGTAATCGCTTCTTCCCCGCTCACAATCTTATCACCTTTATCTTGGTGTTTTATGGGACATGGTGGCAATAAATGTCTTAAAGAGTATGTCATTTATTTTATTTAATTCTTACATGATGTGACCGCAGAGACTTAATGACTCCTAACAAGGCTGGTTGAGTTGGCCAGCAAGCAAGACATGTTAAGACAACAGGGAAACTTATTTAAATGTACAATAAAACAGTAAAGACCATGATGCAACTGTGGTGATATCTTCTCAGCTAGCTGGATACAATTCTCCCTTCAAAAAAGTTTTACCCATAAAGCAACCGGCTGAAGCGATGTCTGCACTCATGGGATACTCACTCCAGTGCGTTAGATTTGCCTGGGGAATTCAAATGAAATGGAATGTTGGCTTGCAAGACCTGCCTTGTCAAGATTCAGTGATTATTGCATAAAGCGGCAAAGCCCTGCCTTTGTGGCTTGCCGCCACATCAGAACCACTGTTACGACCCGGGTCGAGCACGGATGAAGCACTGGGGTGAACAAGCCAAAAAGGGCTTGGCAGGAGTCAGTTGTAAGGGAGGAAGCAAGGGTCAAAATCCAATCGGCAAACAAATCAAAAGGGGCTAGATGAGTTGTAAAATGCAAATATGGTCGTACACAAGTCAACGAAGCAGTCACTAATCTGCCGGTCACACACGCAAGGGTTCACAGTGCTGGTTTACCTAGATCAATAGAATGCGGCCTTTTTAAAGAAAAGCATGAAGTGGAAATTGCCAATCTGTGGCAAACCGGAAGTAAAACAAAGATAGTCGTCCTTCCGGCAAAGATGCGCAAAAGATGGAAGTTGTGACACCACTATAGACTCGTCATATAGTCACTGTAATTTACTTAGGTTGATCTCTTAAATGGGGAAACGTTTACAAATGTAATTTGAAGGATACCTGTCAATTAATCAACAGCTTAATATTCCTCCTCATTGCCTTTGATTGAAGGGGGGTAAACCTCCAACAGTCTCTGTGTTTAGAACATGTTGAGCTGAGGTCACCCCCTTTTATTGAGTCGTTTGATTGCTACACTGCAACTATGAATTCATTTCCAGTATGTGTGAAATAAAAGGAAAGTATCCCTCAATTGAGGCAAATAAAGTATTTACTTCTCTGTCCTCATCTGTTAGGACAAGCGTGCTGTGGAGCGGGTGAACATTGATAAGGTGTACCACCCCTTCATCACCGGAGCCTTCAACAAGACGGTGGGAGAGATGATGCAGGAGACTGGTGCGCGCATCAATGTTCCACCGCCTAGCGTCAACAAGACCGAGATAGTCATCACTGGGGAGAAGGAGCAAGTGGCCCTGGCCGTGAACTTGATCAAGAAGATTTATGAAGAGAAGGTAAGCCACTTAGCTGTTGTATGGATCTCATGTTGACAATAGACCCAGTATTGCTCAGTATAAGTCAACAAATTTCAAAAAATCCATTCCAATTTTAACTAAACATTGGCTTGATTACAACGTGAGAACTAAGGAGGGGTACAAGTGGGCACCAAACCATGTATTGCAAACCATAAAGTACCTTCCACAATGGATACTATCAATTGTGGTTGTCATGCAACCAGCAATGCAGATTTAAATGCTTCGCATTTGTGGGTGACTATCACCTTCTGGGTAAAGAGCTGAGACTTGCAGCCCCACCCAGTACTTCAGCAGGATACTTGGGCCAAATTCCTTTGGTAAATATTCATCCGTATGATTGGAGAAATGCCAAATGTAAAGTGGCAGCAGTGTATCAATTATTAAGAGCTGTTAATCAAGATGTTGCCTGTATAAATTCCAGGTGGTTTGTGGCTTTATACCCTTGAGCAGGATACTTAACTTGAACTGCTTCATTAAATATATAATTGTATAGATGGATAGTTTTTGAAATGCAAACATTGCAAATCCCTCTGGGCGTGGTACTATTTGTTATTCTCTTGATTTATGAAAGTAAATGGTTGCCTAAGTTGTAGCCATTTAATATTATGCAGCAAACCTCAAATGTCCTTCTCTACAAGTACCACAATATCTGAAGCGCCAAATGAGGTGAATCATGTCTCTAGTCATGTGATTGAGCCTCCCTGTCACTGTTTTTTGTAGTAGGTGAAAATAATTTTGTGCTCACAAAAAAGGCAACATGATTTATGCCATGTTAAATGGCTCCATAATGAGCCTTTATCTAAAGATATGGCCTTAATAGTCTTGTTCGTGATTGAAATTAAGCAGACCTGATTTCAGACTCATTTGCGCATCTTTGACCACTACTTGACACTCTACAAAAGTGGATTGAGTGAGTGGCTCATTAGTGATCTGTTGATTTGTACATCAATCCTGCTTATGCCACAGGAATTGGGTTGTGCCCTAACTCTGACTCACTTTGGTTTGAATGCTGCTTCATTGGGCTTACTTCTGGGGTTATGACTAAGCATGTAAACCTTTCCTCTGCTACTCTGTTCAATGCAGAAGAAGAATGCCACTACCATCGCAGTGGAAGTGAAGAAATCTCAGCACAAGTACGTGATCGGCCCCAAAGGGAACACCTTGCAGGAGATCCTGGAGAAGACTGGAGTCTCGGTCGAGATCCCACCACCTGACAGCAGCTCTGAAACGGTCATCCTCCGCGGAGAACCAGATAGACTTGGCCAGGCGCTCACTGAAGTCTACGCCAAGGTACATTATCACTATGAGGACTCACTCCAGGGCTGGAGGTCTGCAACATCTGCTTGTTTTCAGTGCCTTGGGGCCACACGGTGGAGCAGTTGGTGCACCATTGCTTCGCAGCAAGAAGGCTGTGGGTTTGAGCCCTGCCCGGGCCTTTCAGCGTGGATTTCTGCATGTTCGCCCGATGTCTGCATGGGTTACCGAAAGTTCAATCCAAAGACATGCAGTTTAGGCTCATTGGAGAGTCTAAATTGCCCCTTGGTGTACAGGAGTTGGTCCCGGGGCGCTGTACTATGGCTGCCCACTGCTCCTAGGTAACTAGGATGGGTTAAATACAGAGGATGCATTTCATTGCCTTTGAAGGCAGTGACAGCAAATCTAATCAAATCTAATCTAATCTTTCAGCATTGAAGTGCATACTATAAGGAATTTAATCCATCTTGTTTCAAAGGCCTAAGTTGACTGTTGGTTGAAAGGAAAAGCTGCATATATTGCAGGTTTGTTTCGGTTGTGGCTAACTGGACTCTCGTATCTGGGCAGGCCAACAGCTATACTGTGTCCTCCGTCTCCGCTCCGTCTTGGCTTCACCGCTTCATCATCGGCAAGAAGGGGCAAAATCTGGCGAAAATCACCCAGCAGATGCCTAAGGTTTGGTCTTTGTCCTCCTTTACTAAATGGTTGGTTTGTAAAAACCTGTACATATGTGAGTGGAGAGACAGCAGCCTTATCTTTGTGCAAGATGAGCTTGTTCTATCAAGGCCCATGGTCCTAGAACGAGTTGCAGGCTAAACTATAACTTGAGTATCTCATCTCGTTACCAGATTTTAAAAGACGGATAATGGATATGTTGTCTGTGACCTGTTCTTGTTTTAAAGCCTCAATTACTTAACACTGTTTCAGTTTATGTCTCCTTTCATGTTGGTTTTATTGTTGTGTACTATTGTTATTTTTGCTGTTTTTGTATGCGCTTTTATACGGTTTTGGCTAGGTCTCACTTGTCAAAGAGGTTTTAATCTTAATGTGACTATCTAGTCAAATAGGTTTAATAATATCATTTTTGCAGGTCCACATTGAATTCACCGAGGGTGAGGATAGAATTACTTTGGAGGGACCCACCAAGGACATGCAGCTGGTGCAGAGCCAGATTGAAGCCATTGTCACAGACCTGGTAAGTGTGAAACACACTGCCCTCGATGTTCTCTAGGCCAGACCACTGTCACAGGATTTCAATTAATTAGTTTTTATCATTTTCACTTGGAATTTCAGTGTATTTCATGGGTGAAATCGGTTTGACGGACTTGCCTGTTTCCGTGACAGGTTAGCCGTATGGATTACACCGAGATCAGCGTGGATCCCAAGTTCCACCGACACCTGATTGGAAAAGGCGGTGCCAACAGTAAGTGTCAGCGGTCTCGCCGGCTCTTTGAAGTGAGAAATGTTTTCTGGCTCTGCTCGTTCTGCGTCGCTTCATGTTGCATCAGTGCTGAGGGGTGAACGCAGTCTAGTGTAACATGCCCTATTCTGCAAACTTCTGCTGTTGAGTTTTAAACCGCTCAGCTGGGTATCGCAATTCCAGTACATGTAAATGCTGTGATGAAATATGAAGAACACAATGAATGATACCACACCCCCAGTTTTGTAAAAATGCCTAAAATGTTATTTATATTTTTGCTTTTTGGTAAAGAATGTTATCCGTGAGAGAATTGGAAACATTAGAATCGGATTGTATGGATCTGTCACCTTGAAAATAACCAAAAGCCTGTAAATATCGATAGTCGATAAAGTTTTGAAATGTTACATTTTTGAAATTGAAGAGTATGGAAAGTTGTCATAATTGGTTGTGCTAAAGTTCGTATGGGGACAGGATTGCAGCACCACAACCCACATTCGCTGTCAACTACCTGCAAAATCGAACACTATTGTAACCCTGTCCCTGTATCTTCTCTTTGGTGGTTCAAAATTAGTGCATTTATTTTATTGTCATCCTCTGAAATGTGTAAGTTTGCATAATGGGCAAGGCAGATGAATTGGGGAGTGTAATGCTAACCCCTCCTGCGCACTTAGTTAACCGCATCAAGGACCTGCACAAGGTGTCCGTCCGCATCCCCCCTGATAACGAGAAGAGCAACCTGATCCGCATCGAGGGGGACCCCCAGGGTGTGCAAGAAGCCAAGAAGGAGCTGCTGGAGCTGGCGTCACGCATGGTGAGGGTCCGCTTTCTCCGGACCACCGAGGCCGACCTTAATGTCCACTGGCTACAGAGCATCCTCTACAGCAGCGTTTCTCAACTCCTGTCCTCGGGACTCACTTGCCACACAGTTGTAACCAGCAGCTCACACACCTGTGTGTCCCTCGATTAGTTAAATCAGGTGTGAGTTCCTGGTGACAACAGAAACCTTCTGGCCAGTGGGTCCCGAGGACTGGAGTTGGACTTGAAAAACGCTGCTCTAAAGCTACTGACCTTTCTTTTCTTTCCTCCTCCAGGAGAACGAGCGTACAAAGGACATGATTATTGAACAGCGTTTTCACAGAGCCATAATTGGGCAGAAAGGGGAGAAGATTAAGGAAGTCCGGGAAAAATTCCCAGAGGTGAGGGTGATTGGAGTCTTCTGTGGAGTGCATGTAAAAACTCGGTCTGTCTTGTGGTTATTCGGTATGTGCGGCATTTGCGGAAGGTTGCAAACCACGCCCTCGTAGTTGGCAACCGCTGCCCACATACGCCTCACAGATGAAGTTTGGTTGCCTGGTGATGTGACGTGGTATAGCAGCCATTCGTATAATATTGGATAACTTCCTGTTTAAAATTCACAACAGGAGAAAAACACCCAATCTGAATTGGTTTGATTAGACTCAATAAGAAGGGTTTTGTCGATACCGACATACGTTTCCAGTAAATGCATGTTATAAATGCTTTAAATTTTATATAAGAAATGTGATTACGTAGCTTGTGCAACCTGTGCAACCTGCTGCACACGTATAAATGCTCTGCTGACTACCCAGAAGTATAAAACTGCTCCGGGGCTCATCTGCTTTGATCTGATCTTAAACGTGCTTGATTTCTGATGTGGCGCTCATATTTGAAAGGTTATTTTAAAATGTAGTCTTTTGTGGAAAGAAGCATGGGATCTGCCCCGAAACTAATGCTGTCCTTTCTTTTTCCTGAAGGTCATAATCAACTTTCCTGACCCAGCGCAGAAGAGCGACATTGTTCAGTTGCGTGGGCCCAGAACTGAAGTGGAGAAATGCTCCAAGTTCATGCAGAAGATAGTGGCTGAAATGGTACGGCTTGGGATTACTGATGGTAGTAAAGCCTTGAGCATGTTGAGAGAGGGGGTGGGGGGAAAGGTCATGCAAAAGATTAGTTGTAGTTTTGTTTCATAGTTGAAATGCTGAGGTTTATTGAGTGCCTAGTTTATTACTTGAAAGTAATTGGTTTACATGCTTGCAGTTAACAACATGGTTGTCTTTTGTCACATCTGTTTTATTTTATTTTGGAGTATTTTAAGCCTGTCAGGGCTCCAGCCCAGTGTGTATAATACGGATGGTGCAGTGGGTAGCACTGCCATCTCACAGCAAGGAGGTTCTGGGTTTGAATCCCGGTCGGCCGGGCCTCTCTGTGTGGAGCTTGCATGTTCTCCCCGTGTTGCACGTGTTTCCTCCGGTTACTCCGGTTCCCTCCCACAGTCCAAAGATATGCAGGTTAGGCTGATTGGAGAGCCTAAATTGCCCGTGGGTATGAGTGTGTGAGTGAATGGTGTGTGTGCCCTGCGATGGACTGGCGACTTGTCCAGGGTGTATTCCTGCCTTTTGCCCAATGTATGCTGGGATAGGCTCCAGCCCCCTGTGACCCTGTTCAGGATAAGCGGGTTAAGATAATGGATGGATGGTTCTCAACCTTTTTGCCCCCCCCCCCCCCCCCCCCTTTTTTTTAAATTTATTTTCAAGCCCATAAAAATGGTTTTTAAAAAATGGTCATGAAATGTAACCATATTAGTTGTAGTCTGGAGCCCTGCCAGTCCTCCAAAGATTTCAATGACCATTATCTCAGTTTGTGATTTAACTGCTGCCAATCATCCACAGTTTTTCAACCATCTTATTTTCACTTGGTTGTAATTCTGCGTTTCAGAATTCTGTTGAATGTTGCGATGACTATATGACTTGCGATAAATAAACACATATTGAAATGAGCACTGTTCTAATGTATTTCTGCCTTAGGTACACTGCTAATATAAGCCCCATATATACAAATAACAAATAACAAATAGCCTATGCCCACTGAATAAAAAAACAAATGCATTTATTGAAGAAATTGCACATGCACAGCCAATCAGTTTAACAGGACATGGGTTTAAATGAATGCTACCCATCGCCGTCCTAGCAGTCTTTTGTGATGACTATATATATAGGATATAATGGGCAGCCCTAATTGACATGATTTCTGTCCAGCAGTCTCTCTGTGGAAATGAATATCCAAGTATACGCTTCCCCAGGCGGTTGTTGGAACACAAGCGATTGGACTCGTCTATAGCAGAGCATTAAAGTAATGATTTGTTGGAGTACACTGTATCCGTATTTGATCTTAATCCCAGCCTTTAATGTAATCAGATATGCGCAGTGAGATTTTATTGCGAGCCACAACATTCGATTGTATGACCTTGGTGATGATCAATACTTTTTTCTTTGTTTTCAGCTCGTAACATACTTTGCAATTGGTGTATGATCTTGATAGTACTCAAATTGCTTGTGTAAAATTTGCAACTTGATGTTTTCTTTGTAGGTGGAGAACAGCTTTACTGTTTCTGTCCCCATCTTCAAGCAGTTCCACAAGAACATCATTGGAAAAGGAGGAGCAAATATCAAGAAGGTAAGACTAATGAAAATCGCTCTCGATTTTGGAGAAATGGTTGAGCCCCGCATTGACCTAACGCCTCCCTTCTCAGATTCGTGAGGAGACCAACACTAAGATTGACTTGCCTGCAGAGAACAGCAACTCTGAGATGATCATCATAACTGGGAAGAAGGCCAACTGCGAGGCCGCTAAGAACCGCATCTTGGCCATCCAGAAGGAGCTGGTAAGGGTCTCCAAACGCTGTTTGTAGGTTCCCTTCCGACACGATCCTTTCATGTGTACATTTCCATAATGCACTTTACTGCAGTGTTCATTGCCGCTATCTACTGTAAGTGTACTACAGAGGTGACCACGCAAGGCACATGGCCACTCTATTTAGTGAAATGTGGCGGTCGGTGGTTTCGCTAATGCAACCGCGCACAAACGTTACAGGCGAACATCACGGAGATGGAAGTGTCCATCCCCTCGAAGCTGCACAACTCCCTGATCGGCTCCAAGGGCCGCTTTGTGCGCTCCATAATGGAGGAGTGCGGCGGCGTCCATATCCACTTCCCTAGCGAGGGCTCCGGCATCGACACGGTGACCATCCGCGGCCCCGCAGAGGACGTGGAGAAGGCCCGTCGCCAGCTGCTGTCGCTGGCCGAGGAGAAGGTAAGCTAGCTAGCTGGCGGATGCATCGCTAGGCACACACATCTCTACACCATGAAGGGTCGTCCCTCTCGATTCGCTCACCTGAGCTTCTTCCATCGCTCGTCCCCCAGCAAACCAAGAGCCACACGGCGGAGCTGCGAGCCAAGCCGGAATACCACAAGTTCCTCATCGGAAAGGGTGGCGCCAACATCCGGAAAGTGCGCGACAGCACCGGCGCGAGGATAATCTTCCCCACGTCCGATGATAAGGACCAGGAGCTGATTACGGTGGTGGGCACGGAGGAGGCTGTGGGGCAGGCACAGAAGGAGCTGGAAGAACTCATAAAAAGCCTGGTGAGGCACCTACTGTTCTCGTTGAACAAGACCCCCCCCCCCCCCCCCCCCCCCCGTTCTGCCGGTTCTGAGATGAAGTGGGTTGTACCTGTTGGCCTTGAAGTCCATGTGCAGTGCAGTCTCATCCCTTGTAATAGGGCTTACACTGTAAGCACAATAACTGACTTCTGCTCTCCACCACATGTAGAAAGCCTGGGAATGTAAATGTGAGGCTTTCTTTTTTTCCCCCAACCCTTTCCCGAGGCTGTTATAAATCATTGTATAAACTTAGTTTATTAAAGTGCTATGTTGACTGGGACCCACAAGGTTGGTGGTTCGATCCCCGGTGTAGCCACAATTACATCCGCACAGCCGCACAGCCCTTAACCCTCCAGGGGAGCATTGTCTCGTGCTTAGTCTTATCAACTGTATGTCACTCTGGATAAGAGCGTCTGCCAAATGCCATTAATGTAATGTAATCAAACAATTCATACATGGTCAAAGTACAGATTCTCAGCTTTTATTAAAGGATATTTTTGTACATATTGATTTCACTATGTAGTAATTAAAGTACTTTTTATGCATTTGAGAAAATTAACAATGTCAAATAAAATAATACATTTGTTGGCTAAATGGCTTTATGTCATCAAGGGTCCAAGGTATCAGATGAGCCTCAAACCATCGTGCTGCCAGATAAGCTGTAGATCCGGGTCACCAGCCCCATTCCTGGAGATCTACCGTCCTTTAGGTTTTCACTCCAACCATAGCGAAGCACACCTCATTCAACAGCTAAAAATCCTGTTGAGCTGCTAACAATCAGGTGTGCCAAATTTGGGTTGCAATGAAAACCTACGGGACGGTAGATCTCCAGGAACTGGGTTGCTGACCACTGTTGTAACATTTCTTCCTGTTGAATTTATTCAGGAGAAAAGACCCTTGAAGTATCTATGGAAATAAAACATTCATCAAAAAAGCCAGAAAAGGGCATGGTGTTTCCAAACTTTTGACTGGTACTGTATATACCTTTAATAATGTAGAGGATTGAAAATGTAGATGTCAAACTGGTAGCTGTAATAGTATGGTCTGTCTTTAAAAGTACTTGGTCACATCTTCCCATGTGTCTTACTTGTCGGTTCTCTTTTCCCCCGAAGTTAAAATGTTTTTGTAATATTCTTTTGGGGCGGATAAAAGGGTAAATTTTTGACCATGTCTTCTGGTCGCCAGGACAACATTGTGGAGGACTTCATGACAGTTGACCCTAAGCACCACCGCTACTTTGTGGCCCGCCGTGGCCAGGTGCTCCGGGACCTCGCAGACGAGTACGGCGGAGTGATGGTGAGCTTCCCTCGCACTGGCTCCCAGAGCGATAAAGTCACCCTGAAAGGAGCCAAGGACTGCGTGGAGGCCGCCAAGAAACGCATGCAGGAGATCGTCGAGGACCTGGTGAGTGCTTGCTCAAAAGGGAAGCTGGCTACCGTTACCTGCGCTTAGTTTCCTAGCGTTGGGTTTCCGCAGACGTTGTTTTCGAATGTAGAATGCACTGCAGCTTGTAATTGTGGGCCGTTTTGCAGGATGCTCAGGTGACGATGGAGTGCGTGATCGCCCAGAAGTTTCACCGCTCGATAATGGGTCCCAAGGGATCTCGGATCCAGCAGATCACCAGAGATCACAATGTGCAGATTAAATTCCCAGATCGAGAGGATCCCCAAGGTGAGAGTGAGGGGGATCCTGATTTAACAAGTTTTGAATCTTCTAACGTGACATGCCTTGAAATGCTTTCATATCACTTACCCTTGTAAAGGGTGTGTTTGTGTTTGCGCTTTGCTTAAATGGTTGATTTATTAGATGACTAGTCAAATTGATTCATGATATTTATTTGCATCGTTATTTTTTGCATTAGATGGATGTCATCTTTAATTGCCTTTTATGCATTCAAAAACATTTTAACTGTTAATTTATTACAGTTACAGAATTTTTTTTGTCATGCTCCACAAACTGTTTGGGACAATTAAACTTACACTAAAACGTTTTGCGATTTCCCACAACATGAGGATTTTGTTGTTATCTAATTGCATTTCTTGTATAACAAAGAGATTTATATTTAACCAGTCAGCACTGAGTGCTTAGTGGGTATGCCAATCATTACTGAACTGTCAACTGTATGTCGCTCTGGATAAGAGTGTCTGCCAAATGGCAATAATATAATAATATATAACTTGGAAGTGAATATCCATTCGGAACCAACGTTTTGTAGCATGTTTTGAAAATATCAAAAGGACGTTTTTAGTTTTCATTATAAATTCAGAGAGGTATAAATCCATCCCATTAATTAGTGAGCATTAAATTAAGGAGCAGGGAAATAGGGTCTGTAAGATTGGCATTAAAATTGCATTAACTTGGGGATTAAGCTGCATGATGCATAGAAATTCAGATGAAAGTAGTCTGATGTGAAACTGTGGAAATGTGTAGATTGCTGCCCTTGCCCCCTATTCATAACCTGCTCCTCTGTTGCTCAGCTCCCCCTGCTGAGGCCCCTGTCCAAGAGAATGGTGAAGCAGTTGGTGAAGTCAAGGAGATTAACCCTTCCACCCCCAAGAAGTGTGATGTCATTGTGCTCTCTGGCCGCAAGGAAAGGTGCGAGGCGGCCGTGGAAGCACTCAAGGTTCGTGTCCTTCTCACGTTGCTTGGCACGATTTATTGAGACCTTCATCTTACGCTCCTGACATGGGCAATTCTGACATCCTTCAAAACAGTCTGTTGTGTTTCCCCCATTGTAGGCTTTGGTCCCTGTGAGCATAGAGGTGGAAGTACCCTTTGAGCTTCATCGTTACATTATTGGCCAGAAGGGAAGTGGAATTCGAAAGATGATGGATGAATATGAGGTAGGTTTTCATTGCAGTTGTTCAAGGCATAGTGAGCAATGCAGTCAGTGTTTTTGCATGTTGATAGGTCAATACTGCACAACCGGATGTGATATGACGGTGACTGTAACTGCAATTTGATGGATGAAGTGACCACAAATTGTATGACATTGAGGACTTTGTCAGAATTGAGTAACCTCATCTGCCTTTATCTAAATATCAAAACTGTAATAGTTCAAGTTAAGCTGCAGTGTTTCTGTGCTTGGGTTAACTGAGTGACCTTTTGAAATGAGGCCTACACTTTTACTCTAGGTTTTCTAGTCCCTGGAATTTTATTTCAGTTTTATTTCAAAGTGAAATTGCAAAAAAAGGACTCATCAATGTCACCTCTCTCTCCCTCAGGTCAATATTCAAGTGCCTGCTCCTGAGCTGCAGTCGGACATCATCTCCATTACCGGCCTGGTCAATCACTTGGACCGCGCCAAAGATGGCCTCCTGGATCGAGTCAAAGAGCTGCAAGCTGAGCAGGAGGACCGGGTGGGTGGGGCTGTGGGTCTGCCTATCAAACACAGCAAAACTGGGTTTGAAGCTACCGGTTTAGTTTGAAGGAGCTGCACGGACAAACCTAAATTCCCCCTCCCTACTTTCCCCTTCTAGGCTCTCAGGAGCTTCAAGCTGACCATCACTGTGGACCCAAAGTATCACCCCAAAATCATTGGCCGTAAAGGCGCCATCATCACCCAGATCCGCACCGAACACGATGTCAACATCCAGTTCCCAGAGAAGAATGATGAGAATCAGGTTGGCCGTTTCATGAAATCTTGTCCTTCCATGCAATCAGGAATTCAGATCTGTATCTGCTTCTGTTTTTGGGCCATCTGCATATGTGGGATCAGCCTGTAGCCTAAGTGGCTAAGTTGCTTGCCTGGGCTTGGAAGGTTGGTGGTTCAGCCACAGCAGTTGAGCCCTTGAGCTAGACCAGGGGTCTCCAATCTTATCCTAAAAGGGCCGGCGTGGGTGCAGGTTTTTGTTTTAACCCAGCAGTAACACACCTGATTATACTAATGAACTAATCGTGGTCTTTAATCAAGACCTAGATGAGTAGAATCAGCTGTCTTAGTCCTGTGCTAAAACAACAACCTGCACACACACCGGCCCTTTCTGGATAAGATTGGAGACCCCTGAGCTAGACCCTTAATCCTGCTTTGTTCCAGGGGAAACCTGTTTGGCTAATCAACTGTAGGTCAGCTAAATAACTATAATGTAATGTTTCGCCAATGGCTTGCAGGATCAGATCACCATCACTGGTTATGAGCAGAACACCATGTCTGCCCGTGACGCCATTCAGACCATTGTTGATGAGCTGGAGGAGATGATCTCGGAAGACATCACCCTGGACAGCAGGGTCCACGCCCGAATAATCGGGGCTCGTGGAAAAGGCATCCGCAAGATCATGGAGGAGTTTAAGGTGAGGGCACACCAACAGGCAGAAAGGGCGTCTGGATCTTCTTGCAGAAGATTCCCTAGGTGGGATCACTGGACTGGACTGGTGGCAGTTTTGAACCTGCACCTTATCTATGACCTTGTTTCTCATCCGTAGGTTGATCTAAGATTCCCTCAGAGTGGAGCTGCAGACCCCAACGTTGTGACTGTGATGGGCCGCCCTGAATTTGTGGATGAAGCTATTGATCACCTCTTGAACTTGGAGGAGGAATATGTTAGTTACTTCATTACAATAAAACCATGTTCAACCTGGAAGCAGCCTGCGCTGTAACCCATTTAAATGGTCTGATTGTCATTATATCGCATTTGTATTTAATGACGGTCATTGTGTGAGTGGTGTGTTAAAGCCAACTAAGCTTTCATACAATTCATAGCTGAGCTCAAACTAGTTGTGTGTTCTGCAATGCTGATCATGTTTTTTGTCTCCGTAGATGGCAGATGTCGTGGAGAACGAATCGAAACAGGCCTACATGAAGCCTCGTGGGGGAGGTGCTACGGCGGAGGAACCCAGAGGCCCATCAAAGGGCTTTGTGGTGAGGGAGGCACCCTGGACAACTAGCAGTGAGAAGGTAAGGGTCTGCAGAACTGTCCACTTTCTACTCGTTTGTACAATGTCAAGATTTGTAAACTCGCTTAAATGCAATTGATGTGGTGCTGCTGGGTGGCTCATTCGGTTAAGGCACCAGGCTTTGGATGAGGCCAGACTATGCCAGTGCTGACTGTGGCCGGGAGCTCCATTGGGCATTGGTGATTTCTTGCCTCTCAGGGTGGAGGGTTGGTTAGGGGCCTGTATTTTAGAAGAGCTGTGGTTGTGTTACTCTCTGGAAACCGCAGTTGGATTTGCACTTGAACGCTGCAGCTGTCTGCTGTGGTTGCAGACTGTTGGCCATTCCAAATTAGGGTGGGAATTGCACATGTTCAGCCCAGTGTTGGGTGCCAAATGTATTTTTAAAAGTGTAATTGATATGAAGATTACTTATTTTTGCCTTTTCTCTCTCACCAGGCCCCTGACATGAGCAGTTCTGAGGACTTCCCAAGTTTTGGGGCACCCGTAGCTGCAAAGGCCTCCCCATGGGGCCCCAAACGTTTCTAACCTGGCTGCTAAAGATGGGCATTCATCCCATTCAACCATTTCCCTGAAATCCCCCGTCCCTGTCACCCTGATTGACCATTGGCACTGGCCCTTCCAGTTTCTGCTGTGAAACATCAGCTGTGGCTTGGTGCACCACCCATAAACTCTCCCAAGAAAAATGAAGTGGTCTTTAAATAAATCAACCAGATTTTATTTGGTCCAAATTTCAAGTCATTTGGTGGAGAAAGGCTTATTGGCTCCAGAAAACATTGGCTTTCCATCTAATTTCTGGTCTGCCTTTGTAGACTTATTTCAGGATGCCATTTTGGATCTGAGCCGTAAACTATGCTCATTGCATTCAGAAATGCAATGTCTGGCTTGATGGGACCTTGCCCTCTTCAGTATGTTTGACCAGGTTATTGCTAGGTTGAAATGGGAAGGTGCCCATTTTGGGTAGAAATGGTGATCTAGAATCAGTGTTGTCACACTTCCTCTGTTGTGATTTGAACTTGTGCTGTGTTACAGTGGTAAAACTGCTTTTAATCCAAAGCTGTTGCCAAGGTGATTGAACAAAGCTGTCAGGGTTGAATGAACTGCCCCTGTGAGTTGCCTTGGAAACAGATTGTATTACCTCTGATATTAGAAGAAATGTGGCCCAAAGCTTCTATTTCTCCAATGGTAGTTGAAATTTTCAAACTTCAGGTGACTGGCCTTTTCAGCCCCTCCCCCCCCTTCCTTCCCCACAACCCCCTAACAGTAGCCATGTAGAACCTAGTTTGTCTCAATGTTAATGGAGCTGGGGTGCATGACCCTGTCTAGTCTACCTCTAGCACTTTATAATCTACACCATAACAATTTACAAATAGACAAGCGGGGAGGTTTGGACTTGCAGTGCAGAACCAACTTTTAAAGTATTGGACAGTTTGAAGTATCTTTGAGCTTAAGTTTAGACTATTCTAGCTTGGAGCTGGAATGGATGCTTCAAATTGGGAATACAGTTCCAACTGCACAATTGTTTTAATTTTAATTTTATTCCCCCCCCCCCCCCCCCCCCCAAGCTCCAAAAACAAGCCTCCCTTTGGTTTGCTCATTTGCTTCCAATCATGCCAGTTTATGCCAATGAGCAGCCTAGTGATGTCATGTCTTTCTCAACCGTAGCTACTGGGTCCGTGTCCTATCCCTTTTCTTGTCTTCCAGTTCCAGGGCAGATTCTTCTGTTTCCATGGCAACAGCCCTCTTATCAGCCTTAAAACAAGATTATGCAAAAACCTTACAAAAAGTGAAATTATATGGATAACACTGGAATTTTAAATGTCCAACAATAAAAAAGGAAAAAAAAAGAAAAGTGGTCATTTCCGTGTCTTCTTATACTTGGGTTTTTTTTTTTTTGCTGTATTCTGATTATTGCCATCTTTGTTTTAACAATCTCATATTGTAGTTATCTCTTTGTCATGATAGCTTCTCAATCATTATAGCCTACATATTGGTCTGGATTATTCAGCAAATGTGTTTCCAGCAATCCAGCAAAATAAACAAAACCTGTTGAGTAGGGTAAGCTACTGCTCTTTAAGATAACGCTTTACGTCCCCATTTTTCAGCGCAGCGGCTGCCACTTCATAGGCTAGGCATGTGTATTAAATGTTACAATTTTATGACACAAGGAAAACTAATAGCCTAGTATGCTACACACACTCAATATATTTACTTCTATTAATCAAATAGGCATTTGAATCCGGTTGAGAGTATTCATCGGTTTAGGTTACTGAAGGTTTTCTCCATCCAATGGTATGCCACTGCTATTGATGTGAAGAATACAAACATACCCACAAGCGACCAATTGTGGGAGGCCAGAGCAATGCAATGCGATTTCATCACAGGATGTGTGGCTTCAGTCACAACCAGAGAGGAGGAAACTAATTAGTGAAATCCGCAGGAAAAGTGATTGGTTAGAATGAAAACCTCCATTCTCTCGGCCCTCCATGGCACTATTGGGCACCCCTGCTTTCTAACATCGTATTACAGTTACAGACTGTTGGAATGACATCAGTTTGAAACCGCAGTAGCTGCATTCATACCAGTATGGCAGTCACAAGTATGCCAAAATGCTTGACCGACATATCCAATACCAAAAATTGTGACTGCTGTAATATGCAAAGTCACAATTGTGTCCAAACTAACTATATCACGGGCAGGTCCATTTCACCAGCCTATATTGCCTCCAGAAATAGTAAATTCAACTTCAAGGCAAGCAGAAGCCAGTCTGGAACTGCAGACCATGGTAGGTGATTGTGCAATCACCACTTCTGCCACACCAGGTTTCTCCACCCACTCATGAGCCTATCCCATCAGACCATGTAGGGCAGGGATGGACAAGGCGGGCCACCTTGGCTACGGCTGGCGGGAGTTGTGGTGGTTGGCCATAATAATTGTATTAGAAATGGTACTAATATATTTGGTTATATAATATAATTGTTTTATATATATATAAACGTAGGCGGTGCCTACAGTGGCTTTGATGAAGCTCCTGAGTGGGCTGTTCTGTCAGTAGCCCTCCTGAGGAGATCACATCAGGCTAATGCAATGTTGCGGCCTGATGGTGATAGAAGCGGGCTTGTTGTGCATGAAAATCCCAGGAGATGAGAAGTTTCCGAAACCACCCTGTCTGGCACCAGCAATCATTCCACATTCAATTTGGTCTGAAAAACAACTGAACCTCTTGACCATTTCTGCATGGTTTGTGCATTTAGTTGCAGCCACATTGTAATTGGCTGATTAAATATTTGCATTAACAAACTGAGGGCGGCATGGATGGTGCAGTGGGTAGCACTGCTGCCTTACAGCAAGGAGGTCCTGGGTTTGAATCCCGGTTGGCCGGGGCCTCTCTGTGCGGAGTTTGCATGTTCTCCCTGTGTCTGAGTGGGTTTCCTCCAGGTACTCCGGTTTCCTCCCACAGTCCAAAGACATGCAGGTTAGGCTGATTGGAGAGTCTAAATTGTCCATAGGTGTGAGTGTGTGAGTGTGTGAGTTGTTCAGCTTCATAGAAGATGACTTCCAGCAACTGGCCAACCAAGCTGCTCACAGTGAGCACATTTTAATACAGTGTAATGGTGGAAACATACTTCTATTGCATTTTTGGGTGAACTGTTCCTTTAAGGCTGAAGTTTTTCCCAGTTATTTTTTAATCTTGCCTCAATCCCGTTGCGCTAGCGTCAGCATAAATTCCTTTGTTTCACCATCGAGCGTGTGTATTGTACATCTACGATGAAAAAATGACCCCGACGTGATTTGAACACGCAACCTTCTGATCTGGAGTCAGACGCGCTACCGTTGCGCCACGAGGTCCCGTAGTCAGAGCCGCCTTTTCCGAAGGTCCGTTTTGCAGCGTAGACGGTTGCTAGTGTGTTGTTAGGTGGTTGCTATGGTGTTGCTAGATTGCTGCTAACCGCATCTGGCCGGTTAGCTCAGTTGGTTAGAGCGTGGTGCTAATAACGCCAAGGTCGCGGGTTCGATCCCCGTACGGGCCAGTTATTTTACCACGAAATGGGCAAGTTTACCACTTATCCCGAGTACTATCGATCTAACTATCGGAAGTGTCCCATCATCCTTACCGTCCGTGGGCACAACGTGCACCCTTGTTCTCTTCCTGGTAAGTTTGCAATCATTCCATATCCCATCTTTTCTTTTTTTGTTAATGTTATTTTTGGGTGAACTGCCCCTTTAAGTCATGTCATGTATGATTATTACAGCTATTAGGAGTTGTAAAATACAAATCATATGCAAATAAACAAGAAAATGTTAAAACATGCCTAATGCAACACACACTGACCCTCCTTGGATCAAAGTCATTCTAAGCCATGCAGACGCGTTTAGGATACCTACTTGCTATGGTAGCTATTGCGAATTGCATAATTATATACACTTTTACACAAAAAAAGAGAGACACGAAAAGACAGGGCTCGTCCGGGATTTGAACCCGGGACCTCTCGCACCCAAAGCGAGAATCATACCCCTAGACCAACGAGCCGGTTGTACAAAGCATTCGAATCATAGTTTTTGTTGACAATGTATGTAGATTAAACGTAGAAACTAAACATTCTGTGTTTATTTAGTGGTGAGAGCAATAACAAAATATTTTCAGGGCAAAATTCTAGTTATGGTGGCTTTAAAGCACTTGGGACACAAGGGAGTGAGGGAATAGGAGAGGATGTGTAGAAGCAACAGACTGAAATGTCTTTGTTTAAATGCTAGAAGCTTGAAGCAATTATTATTAATGGGGGCTATGACATTGTAGGGACTGCAGAGACATGTAGATGGGGATTAATATAATATAGAGGGGTATAAACTTGGGCCAGTGACCATTCCACAATAAGTTTTCATGTATTTTGGCAAAATAAGAGGGGTTCCTCCAAATCCAGGATTTAAAATTTTAGGCGGGCCAACTTTAAAAAGATGTGATCAAATTTAAGTAATGTAGACTGGGAGTTCTTGATTGCAGGACTGTGAATGAAAAGTGGAGCAGGTTCAAAAGGGTTATACTTGACGCACAGTGTAAATTAATTCCTAAAGTGCAGAAATGTAAATTGAGAAAACAATCTCCACAGTGGATGAATACAGCTATATGTAAGAGTTTGCGAAAAAAGAATAAACTGTATCAGATATATAAAAAGGACAACACTGAGAGTAATAAAGCTGAATATTGTAATATGCATCCTAAGGTAAGAAAATAACTAAGGTTAGCCAAAAGGCAATTTGAAAGGAGAACCGCAGATGATGCTAAATGCAATCCCAAATGCTTCTTTCGCTACTGCAGTAGGAAAATGAAAATTAAAGAGGAGGTCAAGTGTATTAAGAATAACAAAGGAGAACTGCTGTAGAAGAATAAAGATATTGCTGAGGCCTTAAATGGCTACTTTGTTGCGAGTTTTACCAGGGATGAGGTTACTAGTAGGCCGGAAGGCATACTCAATACTAACAATGTCTTAGCCAATATTGAGATAGGAGATAAAGAAATATTGGATGACTTACATAAACTAAAGACAAATAAGGCAGCACGCCCAGATGGCATATTCCCAAGGGTACTCAATTAGTTAAGTGAGATCATTTTTAAACCACTGGCAAGTATTTTTAGACAGTCCTTAGAAACTGGAGAAATACTGGATGACTGGAAACAAGGTAATATAATACCAATATATAAGAAAGGGGACCGTACTGATCTTGAAGACTACAGGCCAGTCAGTCTAACTTGTATTACATGTAAAATACTGAAATCTATAATTAGGGAGAAACTGGAATTATTTCTTGAAAATAACAACACTCTAAGGGATAGCCAAGCATGGTTTTCGAAAGGGTAGGTCATGCCTGACAAACCTTTTGGCATTCTTTGAGGAAGCTACTGAGTGTCTTGATGATCGCAGGGCTTATGATATTGTATACCTATACAAAATGAGGACGGAATTGTAGGACCCATTTTGAAGTGGGTTCGGAATTGGCTACGAGAAAGGACACAAAGAGTAGTAGTAGGAGGGGCCTTATCCGAGCAGGGTATTGTGAAAAGTGGAGTCCCATAGGGATCAGCGCTGGGGCCATTGCTCTTCCTCATTTGCATAAATGACCTAGACATGGGCATTAAAAGTAATTTAGTTAAATTTGCAGATGATACAAAACTAGGAGATTTAGCTAACAGTATAGACTCTACTAAAGCAACCGAGGAAGACTTAAAACAGAATCCGGAAGTGGTCGGAAACCTGGCAAATGAAATTTAATACAACTAAATGTAAAGTTCTGGGGACCACACTATAAGAAGGACATAGAGGCACTAGAAAAGGTTCAGAGAAAGACAACCAGTTTGATTCCATGTATGAAAGATAAGAGTTACGAGGATAGACTTAGGATGCTTAATCTCTTTAATCTTAGTAAAAGGAAGCTTCGGGGGGATTTGATTGAGGCTTTTAAATTCATTAAATGGATTAACAAAGTGAAGTATAGGGGATTCTTCAGGTTGAGTTCAGTTTGCAGAAGGAGAGGACACCAATGGAAATTGGCAAAGGAGAATTTCCGTACAGATATTAGGAAGTATTTTTTCACACAGTGAGTGGTCAACGCGTGGAATAGCTTGCCAGTGCATGTAGTGGAGGCAGAAACACTTGGGGTTTTCAAGAACACTGGGGGTTTTCAAGACCAGGCTTATTACGGTGTTAGATTCTATTTAGCTTTTAGGCAATTTAGGCAGTAGGTACACTTAGGGGTAGGAAAAGGCAAACATTGCTGGACTAAATGGCCGGTTCTCGCCATTACCTAATGTCATGTTATGTTATATCAACACCTGCCTCCTGAAAATTGTTTATGATAGGTTGGGACATGTGATTAGGGGTTTTTCTTCACTATGATGAGAATTATTCAGCCATCAACTTCCTTGGCCTACCAGGTCCCCCTTTGTGATTACTGAGCTCACCAGTGCTCTTTTTGTTCTTAATGATTCTCCAAACATTGATTTTGGCATGGCTAAGGTAAACTAAGGTTTGGCATATGTCTCAGATTTCTCAGCCTCATAATGGCTTCCTTGACATTCAGTATCTAGAATCTTCAGATATTCAGACTAGATACTGAATGCTCTAAGGTAGCAATTGAATACACGACTGATCAGAAACACGTGGAGCCATTTGTTCAAAACATGATGGTGTTTGTGGGAGCTATATGTAAAAAGCACTGTAATGTCAACATGGTGAAACCAAAATGTATGGAACACTCTTTGTCCTAAATGCTACCAAGGGCACTGTATATAATGTTGTATTCTTTTTTGTGAAATGAATTGTAATAATTGATCTGATGTAAATATGTATAACTTTCTATATTTTGATATAGTGCTATTTGCCTGTAAATGCACATTTCTCTTTTATGCTGTCTCATTGTCTAAATGTAAATATCTTAAAACATTTATGTACTTTAATAAGTTATAATTGTCACCCTATGTACATATTTTGCATGCTCGGTTGCATTTGCTTTGCTACTTTTAGTTCTTTCTGCCTCTTATTATGACGTCAAGTGTGAACACAGGGTTATGTTCTTGTTGTGTCGGTCATTCATCTTTTGGACCGACTGACTGATGTAGACTTACGTATCAGTAATTAGGTAGATGAAATTGTGTGAAGAAAATAGGCTAAATTCAATGTTGCATCTTTGGACTTTGTTCTTCTCAGCTTGGAAAAATGTTGAACACAAGAGGGTGCCATGAACAAGGAACAAGGTTTTGACAACAGCCACATAAATCCGTACATATCAAGTGTAATTGTGTCCTTCATAAACTGAAACAGGTTTACCGCGGAGCTCTGAAGTTTATCGTTAGAAAACGCCTTGGTTATAAATCCAGAAAGTAGGCCAAGTGGGCTGATCAAAAACAAGAAATAAAAATGCTCATTATCATTACAACGGGTAAAATAAGAAATTAAATATTATTACCACAAATAAAAATAATTCTGAAAGGCTATAACAAGTTAGAATTATAATTCAGTTATTAATTTATCGAGTTATATGGGTTGACCCTTTTTATATAAAAACTTCAGGCTTGATATCAAGAATGTCATTTTATGCTTTCCTCTCCATGCTCTGGGCTCCGGCCTGGAGATGTAGCTCAAGCACCACAACCTGACCCCGGGTTCAGCTAACCTGCTACTTCTGCCCTCCTTGTGCCAAGAACCGGACCTTCCCGGATAATCATCTATATCGGCATAATTATTATTTGTATCATTATTTAACACTACTATAATATATTTATACACTACATATAATACTGCTGTTAAACTCATTTTTTTGCGCAGTGCTGGCCAGAAGCAGATGGGCTCCCCCTCTGATTCTGCTAAGTTTCTTCCTGTCAGTCAGGGAGTTTTTCCATGCCACTGTCGCCCTAGGCTTGCTCTGAGGGGGTCTCAGGCCTGGATTCTTTTTAAAGCTGCTTTGTGACTATTTGTATTGTAAAAGGTACTATCCAAATACAATTTAATTCCAATGAAATGTAATTGTTTTCTCAGACTTTTCCCATTGTGGAACATTTTCCATTGCATGTGTTGGGTCAGCTTGTACCACCCTGGTGGCAATCTGATGGAAGTTCAAAACTATCCTTAAATCCAAGGGCTTAACCTTTGCAGGTTTTCAGGTCCAGTGCAATTGGAAGTCATTTATTTCCAATGTAATTTGTACAGTGTAGTGTGTGGAATTTTGACCCTTTCGAAACACCAGGGTTTACGGTGAGGCACTTTACACTGTCCACAACCCCCCAAACAAATGGCACTGCTGCAAAAACACGTTTGTACAATAGTAAAATATATAATTACATATATACAGAGAGATCAAACATACCAAGACATTCCCCAAATATATACAGGTATATTTACACTTTTGGAAATTAACACGGCAGTTGTTCTCTAACAAACCTGCAATTCACCACTCTTGAGCTAACACTCACCCCAATACTGTTTGGGAGCCCCTTTTCAATTATTAGTCTGCCTAACTGGCCAGTCCAACTGGCTGAGGGCAGATCACTTCATCAGTTTCAGTGAGTACCCACAACTAAATTCATTAAAAGAAATTCTAACAAAATGTAAAAAACAGACACTCACTGCTGAGGAACAGTATAAGAAATACTAAAATACTCATGTAAAGTGTCTATTCTTAATTGTTTCAGTTTTGTGGATTTAGTGACTGAGGGTTACAAAACTTTATTTTCGCACTCCAAATACCAGAGTTCCACTCGAACCAAAGCTATGGTTAGGAGCTGAATGTTAATTTTTATAGAATATAATCAAGCTGTAGCGTATTTTGGAGAAAGAAGACTGCCAAGAGACAACCAACAACGTCGTCTGGCAGTGTAATTGAGCAACATATCAAATCTTGTTTTAAAGATGCTTTTTGGAATTTAAACATGTGGTCTGTCAAAGTTGAAATGCCAGGTCCTGTGCATGTCGCACCTGACACCACCACTCGTGGTCGGTTATCTTGTTCTTATCTATCATTCCCATGTTTTTTTATGTAGCATATTTGATGCCCTTTCAGCCACTCCTATAAAATATCTTGAACCTGTCCACTTGATGCAGCAACCTCAAATATCCAGAAACCAGTCAATTAAAAATCATAACAAAACTTGATCATATATAGCCGATTCAGTATTATTCACCTGAAAAATTCCCATGAACAATTTTACATGATTTTGAAGTGAAGACAGGCACATTCAATTACACTCAGATCGTTTTTTACATATGTCATCAGACAGTTCTTTGCGAAATTTCAGCATTTCCTCCAAATTCTTACACAGCAGGATCTCCTGCAGTGACAGAAATCTGAGATCTTTGGTACATCTGAAACTGGAGGTGCTGTGCACAGAGCACATCATCTCTAGTGAAATTGTGAATGAACTTCTTTGGTCAGAGCTCAACAGGAATATTCTGGCATTCCACAAACTGAGGCTGGATCTGTCACCTGTGAACTTCAGGCTTTCGGGGCTCAGGCCCCAGCGGTCCAGACATTTGACCAGGCTGGTTCCGAAGAGCTGCAGTTCATTCACGTCCGAGAGGGATGTTACACTTTGCTTA
Organism: Conger conger; assembly: GCF_963514075.1. Taxonomy (NCBI): domain Eukaryota; kingdom Metazoa; phylum Chordata; class Actinopteri; order Anguilliformes; family Congridae; genus Conger; species Conger conger. The sequence continues at coordinate 44,599,473 of NC_083763.1, read as the reverse complement.
AGGTTGTCCTCTACTCCAAGCACTATGGTCACAAAGCCAGTGGTGCCATCCACATTCACAGCAAGTGAGTGCATGAAGACACTGGGGGGTACACACTGGCCACTGTTTATCCAGCAACCACTAATTATCGAGTTCTGACCTATAGTCACATGGCTGCCAATCCTTGAATATTCAATAACTGTGCCTGGACCTACAGTACAACTAGGGTGAAGGATGCTGTGCATAACACAAACGTCTGCTTTTCTTGATGTTTCATATGAACAGATGCTAAAAGCATCTGAAATGAAACCAAGTTCAGCCCTGAGATCTTGATCTTTTGTGAAATGAAAAAGGTATTCCTGAGTGGTTCCAACATGATAGAATTTCGAGTTATTGAGAAGAATGACATTGAGAGGTGTTCCTTTGAGAGAGCTGAATATCTTTTGTCGAACTTCCAGAAGACTGCTTTCTTCCTTTGTTACATTTACAGTATTTTTAGTGTATGATGATGTGGCCCCAGGGCCTAATGCTTGCAGAAAGTCCCCATAGGCATCAATCTCACAACTGAGAGGCCCAATGTCTTTGAGTAAATTCAGCAGTTTTGTCCCTGTGGTATAATCAAAATAATACGTGCTGTCAGTGTAGACAAATTCAGGATTTCCAGTAGAAAATGGCATGGCTGCACCTTTACACACGGCACCTCTTTCATACATATCACTGATGCTTGGTTTGTGCATAAAACATTTGCAGGAGCGGTACTCAATTTCACAGACTTGGGATTCTTCCTCTGGCTTCAAAACAAACACTCCATGAGTGGTACCAACAGAAATGGGGGAAGGGTGGGCGACGGCGGTGAAGCCGGGCTTGTCGAACACAATGCACTCAGTGTCGTTGATACTGTAAAGCTCAATATCGTCAGCGCAAGTCACGAGGACACCTGGCTGCATATGCAACGGGAAGTCGATGTACATGGCCAGTTTGAGTTCCAGCATCTGGTATACCGGGTTGCCAACAGGCAGAGCAGTGAAAATCTTCCCAAGAGCACTGGCGTTTGGTAGCCGCTGACTGTATCCACCTTTTGCATTAAAAAACAATCACAAACAAATAATTTTTCTTCTCATTTTCATGCTAATCAGAGTTCAAGTTACTTTAAACCGAGAACCTGGTTCAGTGCAGTCATTAAAGATCCTATTATGGCATGGGATTTTTAACAGTTAAATTCTCAGAACATTATAATACATCTAATACATCTGGTCATGAAATCAACTTGTGTAACTACCCTTTCCATTTACCACTCACTTAGATTTTTACGCTATTACTGCAACTGCAAGTTCAGTTGTAAGTTCACACATCTGGTGAAACAACACGATTCGTAACCATCAAAATATTGAAACAAACATTAAAACACAACTGAAAATGACAATGCAGAAAAGCATACCTGCATGGATCATAAGGACTTTGAATCCACGTAACTTCTGTCCATATTTCTCTTCTAAACATTTCAAGGAATACAGTGTAGATCCACCGTTACCTGAAAATTACCATATGATGAACTGGCATATAATCACTATTCGTCCTTCCATGGGATGTACACAGTGACAGACGGATATAAACTCACCTATTTTAGGTCCGGGGGGATCAGCAAATACATGATAAGGAATGCCCAATGGCAGCTCATTCCTCCGAAGTTTCTCCGAAATCTGAAGTTCGTATGCGTCTTTCTGAGTTTCATCAGCCGCTGTGACAACGACAAGATCCCAAAATTCTCCTGTTCTCACATCTGTACCTACAAGGACAAACAGAATGAGCAAATTCGTTATGTAGCTGCACTCACCAGAGCAGTTTCACGAAACACGATTACGGAGCTAGGTAAAACTTGGAACACTCACAAATCTGGAACAAAAGACTTCGGTAAAAAAACAGATGTCCCGGGTTTTACGCAGTGCAGGTATACGACATAAATACGAGCGATTCTACTGTCAAATATTAATCGACTGACCTGTCCAATTAATTTTAATGTGCGTTACCTTGGGAAACGTTATCGACTACGCATTGCATTGTATCAACCAAAAAGTAATCGCAGAGGTAGCCAACAAGCTAAAATTCGTTAATTGCAACAATACTACTGGGAATTTAGGCTAAAAATCCTGAATGCAAAACTACGTTATCTAATGTCCGAAAAGGAAAAAATGAAATAAGCCATTTAAACTATGTTACTACGTAGCTAAGAGCATTACCTCTTAAATTATCGAACCTTTTCAGTTTTTCCCCGGTTGATTCTTGCAACTTAACATTTGTATTGTAATTTCTTCCTTGTCTGTCCATTCTTCACTATTGCAGACTTGTGTACTAGTTTGTGTGTGAATCAAGCGCGGAAGTTAACAGTCATGTGATCAAGTGCGTCCCCAGACTCAAGTACAAAAACCGTACGTCAGAGCTCTCTCTTCTAAACTCTGTCTATAATATGTCGAGACAGCGACGCCCATAGAAACATGAGAGTATAGCACTTGACCAAGTTCACCGGGGTCACGTGATCCCCGACGCACAGTTCCGTAGTTGCTCCAATCCGCCATCTTTCGTCGCCGCGTGTGTCAGCGTTTGTCTGTGGAACTGGTCCAGTGAAGAACTATTCGGCAAGCTCTTGTCAACCTTCAGGTAATATAGCTAGCTAGTTAGCTGACCAGCTTGGTCGAGAATCTAGCAATTGGCCACCCGCAAAAATTTTTATGAAAAGTATTTATTACTGTAGCTACATATTTTCCCACACTCGTATTGTAGAACAATGTAACGTTATATAGCTAACTATACAACTACAATTGTATTTAAAATTAGATGTACCAGAAAGCTAACTAAAATTAGCCAGTGATGGGCCTTGCGCTAGCAAGTCAATTGTTGGCAAATTGGAATATATTGATTAGCTTGCTAGCTCACGTTAACGGCAAACTAGCTGGCTTTTTAGCTAACGTTGGTAACAAGCTGGTGATGTGTTTGGCGAAATGCTTTGGCGGTCGTTTGAGTGGCTATCCAACGCTAGCAAGCTGTATATTCCAAGTTGGGTTTTGGATACTAGCTAGCTACAGTTATTCAAATACTTCCTCACAGGCACTCGCCATGTGTGTCCCTCTGTGCACGCTTTCATAAACTTTCAAGCCAAGCGTCAATTAGCGTTAAGTTACATGGTGGTTTACCTATAGTATTAGTTAATGTTATCTCCCAGATTACAAAATTTGACTAACCTTCTAGCGCTAATTTGCTTGGTACTTGAGCCAGCTTCTATGTATCGTTAATCCTATGCATTCCACGGACCGTGGGAACCTTCCTGGATCCGATTGTAAAACGCGGAATGACGTCTTTTTGTTTTTATTGTCCTTTTTCTATGCCAAATAAACTGTAATTGGCACATCTCCGCCCGTTTAACAGAGGAATTTTTATTTATTTTTCAGAGAGCAACATGAACCAAGAAAAACTGGCCAAGCTTCAGGCTCAGGTCCGGATAGGAGGGAAGGTATGTGTATTTCAATTGTTTAAGTGACCTTAAAAATATAATTATTAAATATTATTCCACGATCTACTTTACCAGCTTAATGTTGTAGAAATTGACTTTGGGCTTACACAACAACATTTAAGTGGCCCAAAATAAACCCCAAAGGCCTACTCTGGCATCATCAGTATTACTTGTAGATGAGTGCTGTAGATGAGTGCTGCTGTTTTCCAGGACTGTTCTGTGTGTTTCACTTTCTTTTTATTGGTTGCATCGTCACCCCCATCGACCAACCTTTTATGGATATTACTGGGCTGCATTACAGTACCTACATCACATGGTTTTATATCTGATGCCAAAAGGGCCACCTTCCTCAGTACTGACATAAAAACGTTTTAGATGCATAAAATTGGCCAGTGTCCATACATCATTTCAAGGAAGTTGAGGTGAAGGAGTTTTGGCTGAAGATGGTGAATGGCACATTTTACGTATTTTGACTCTCTTGCATTTCTATTTGAAGTTGTCTGGCCTCACTTTTTGTCCTCTTGTATTACTTTAACGCTTGTTTGTTCTTCAGGGAACAGCACGTCGAAAGAAGAAGGTCGTCCACAGAACGGCAACAGCTGATGACAAAAAACTTCAGAGTTCATTAAAAAAATTGGCTGTGAATAATATTGCTGGTATTGAGGAGGTACGTGGCTTTTAAGTTCATCTGAGGATTCACATATGGCTGTGAACTTGTGGTATAATATTTAAAGCTTTTGAATAATTCTAGTAAGTATTCATTGGTGTATTTGGTGAAATACATCATTGTTTGTGGATAAGCTGTTTAGTAACTTAAGCACTACACTGGATAAAATCATGACTTGTGTGACAGCCACTATGTTGACAGCCACTGCGGTGCAGGATCACTGGAAGAAAGGGCTTAGGAAAAGCAGTGCAAGGGCTTGACAGGAATATCACCATCTCCATTCGAACTTAACCATTCACTTTCTTGCATTACTGGATTTTCTGTCAGGGCAGTGGAAGGTATGTTCTAACTAATGTTTCTTGGGGGGCAAAAAAACACGATTTAAAGGGCTTTTGTGTTTGAAACCCGCTTTATAATCTTACTTTTCCAAGAACTAGACATTTAGGTAGTTAATTTTATATTGTCAAAGGGATTTGCATACTTACACAATATTATGTGCATTTATGAGATTTCACAAAGATTGTGTGCTTGTTTGCAATTGTCCTTTAAGTCCTTCCAAAATAAATACTTTCATCTCAAAAAGTCATAAAATGTTGTGCAATTCCACCATATTGAAAAATAAAAAGTCAAATGGAATATTAACTGCCATGGCTTGGCCACCACCAATAGTATGCAATATCAGTGTGTGAATATTACAAAAAAAATGGCTAACTTGCCTGTGTTTACATTAAGCCCACTAGCAAGTAATTGGTGACAGAATTTTTCTGCTACAGTTTCCGCAAGTATGTCTGCACAGACGCACAATGTTTTGAATTTAATGTCTCAGTGTTTTCCCTCTAAAATTCCGTCATCAATTGCCCACTCATTTGAAATCACTTGCAACAGTTAAAATGCTTTTTGCATCATTTATCCACTGAGTATTGAGAGAGCTTTGATAATATTAATCTAATTTGAGATGAAACTCTGCATGTATTGCAATGTGCGTGCCAATGTAATCAGTTGGAGTGACAGTCATGAAAATGGGTATCCTAGCCCTGCCTCTGCTTCGTTGAGTTTTGAAGTTGATTTAAATGTTCAATTTTGTCAGTATTGTATTTTTTAGATCTGTGTCATTGAACTTATGCTGTGATTGAAAGGTGGTTGCAGTTATGAAGATTAAAGGAGTAGCATGCTATTTTTTGCGTAATTGATTTTCAACTTGCCTAATGTTGATTGATTCCAAAAGTTTTGTTTGTTAGGGAAATGTTTTCATAAGCTTTGGAGCATGCTAAATGTCCCCTACCTGCTCTTATTCAATTTGATGACCGTGGGTAATTCTGAAGTAAGAAATGGCACAAAGCAATTATGACATCCATGTGAGAACTGTTAGGACCATGGGTAGGTATGAAAATAAATGGTGAAATAAAGTCTGATCTACTCCTTTAAGGCCTAGCAAAAGTAATTCTCATGTGGAAAGGTCAAATCCATGCTACGGTTTGCATCTTGTTCTGACCTTAAGGCCTCCCTCATAGGTGAACATGATTAAGGATGATGGGACAGTGATTCACTTCAACAATCCCAAAGTGCAGGCCTCTCTGTCTGCCAACACCTTCGCCATCACGGGCCATGCAGAGACCAAGCAGCTCACAGAGATGCTACCTGGAATCCTCAGCCAGCTGGGTGCAGACAGCCTCAGTAGCTTGCGCAAGCTTGCAGAACAGTTCCCTCGGCAAGGTGGGCTTTTTATTCGGACTTAACATGTAACCACACACTCACTGGGTAAAACCGATCGCTTAAGCTCAAAAGCTGAATGTAGTTTGTGGAACATTTCCTTTTTCCACAGGAAGTTATAGGTGTGACCAACCAAAATACAATTGTTTTTTGTTTTTTTTCCTCATTTGCCCTCTTAGTTGGGAATGTCAAATTGCAGTTGTAGGCATGTCCCATTGCTGCAATATCAGCCAGTTCATGGGGCCTCATCTAAAAAGCGCAGAGCCAGCTGCTGCCTCACACTGTTGTCCATGAGCTCAGCTATGCTGCTGAGGCATTGGCCCCAAGGATTACACAATTTTGTGCATCTGGGACAGGACAACTGCTTTTGCCAATACAGTGGAGGTGTTGCGATTCCATATTTAAATATTTGAGACTACATGTAATCTGACTTTGTAGATGTGAAAATGGTTCAGTTTACTGAGCAATGTGAAAGCTGGATGCCAGGAAATTGTACATTTATAAGGGGACACGTGTTTTTATTTTTTTAAATTTTTTTTCATTTTACAGATACTGTTTTAAGTGGTTTCCTGATAAATATACCTGTTCTAATATAGATGCGAAAATAGTTGCCATTTAAACGAGCAATATGAAATCTGGGCGCCTGGGAGTTATCACTTTACATGTCGACAAGCTGTTATTTTCATTGTACTGATATTGTGTTAAGCTGCTTCCTGATGAATTACCCGTTCTAATGTGGATATGAAAATAGTTTCCGTTTAATGAGGAATATGAAAGCTCCACAATGGGGAATTATAACTTTACAAACGGACAAGCAGTTAGTTTAATTTTACAGATATTGTTTTAAATTCTAATGTGATAAGAATTTAATCGCAGACAGTGCGTTTTTGTCACCCACTGCCACAAACGGTATTGTTCCTGAAGCTGTGTAATTTAAGTTGCCTACATTGCTGGACTTGCTAGCTCCTTTTTACACAGTGCATACTTTCCTAGCTTTGAAACCCAGTGCTTTGGGGAATTCAGGGAATTCAGGCAAGTTGGTATCTTGGCTGCACCTTTTCAAATACATGCAATTGTTTTTGCCAGCTTTGTCACTCATTACTATAATAGGTGGTGGCTAGCTGTACAGAATTCTTTAAATCATGAGACAACTCTTGAAGCAAATGCAAATGCTCTTAAAATAATGTTTAATAGTTGTTAGCTTGTTTGTTGGCTGCTATTGCAGATGAGTCTGACAAGTTGCTGCATCTATTTGTTGTACACTGGAAAATCACAATTTTAATTCTAAAGTATTGATGGTTGTTATTACTTTCCTTTGTCTCCAGTATGAGCTATTCAGCATGTTAGACTATATTGTAACTAATGACATGGCTAAATCTTTTTTAGTCAAATGGGTGTAAGCAGCTCTAGTTGCCTGTCCAGAATTTTCTAACCCCTCTCCCTTCTCATCTGCTTTTGTTGGAATTTACTTAAACCGAGTTGGCTAATGGTTGCATAAAACTTCCACAGCGGCAGATTGTCTGTCATAATGCACAATTGATTCGACCAGTTGACCATTTTTGGGAATGTAGCAGATGCTCTTATCCAGAAAGCTTACATTTTTTAAAATAACTCATTTATACCACAAGATTAATTTACTGGGGATGTTCGGGTTAATTACCCCACTCAAGGATAACTGCAGCACACATCAGAATTGAACATGGTAATGGAACCTTTCCGTTGCAATCCCTGTTCTCTAACTTGTGCTATGCTCCCAACTAATTGTATTACGCTTACTCTGTGTACTATTTTTAACACTTTATCCTAATATGTTACAAACTGGTCTTGATTGCTGCTTCTTACAGCAGGTCAAATATAGCCAGCCATGAATGAATGAATGCATGAATGAATTGCACCAGCCTGAAAGAATGGTAAAATGCATTTTTGAACACTGTATGCAAACTGCACTTTACACCTAAAGTTACTTTGTGCTTTGTGTGTAGTATAGATCCATATCTTAAATATGTTCACCACCGCGTCATATTTCATGGGTAAATGGGTGTTTTACCACATTTTGTTTTGATGACATTCCTTTGAGCTTGAAGAGGTTTGGTTGTCACCTTGCCCTTGCTCACCTTGGCCAGTAATAGGCCAGTCTTGGGGCACCTTCACTATCATGTTTTGATTATGCCTCAAATGTTAAAATAATGTTTCGGAGACTCATTTGGATGCTAAGATGTTTGACCTGGGAGCATAGCACAAGTTAGGCATGGGTTGTAGAAATCTGCAGCCGTTAACGCCCAATTCAAACAGCATTCATGTTAAGTACTTGAACCCTTTGCTAGCAGTTTGATGGAGGGGTGCTTTTTGAACAGTACATCAATTCTATTTTTCTTTTTATCGTAGTGCTTGACAATAAGGCGCCAAAAGCAGAAGATATTGACGAGGAAGATGATGACGTCCCAGGTACTAATACCTTCATTTGAATCTGTCATTTGAGATTAATATTAAAGATTATTTTATTAACATTGTTCCTTAACTTTAGATCTTGTAGAGAACTTTGACGAGGCATCGAAGAATGAAGCGAATTGAAGGTTCCTTTGAGATGAAGGGGACCTCCAAAGATGGGGACTGCAATCAAGAAAGGAACTTGTCAGTGTTTTAACTTTAGGAAACTAGTCGTATCATTTTGACACCAATCAGGGACTGCTGTATCATATCGGGTTGACTCCATCGAGACTTTCCAAACAAACAGAATGGTGCGCTTAAATCTGAAAGTTGTCAAACTATACACAACGGTTCTATAAGTGTCTTTAAATTGTCAGTTTTGCCTATGATTGCGGTGATACGGAATGAATGGTAGCCTTTATTTAAGTATTTTGTTTTGTTTATGCAGTAAAAAATAAAATGAATTAACCTTTCTATATTGTGATGATTTTTGATTGCAACAAGGATTAGATTTCACAAATATTTGGTCTGCATGATATGTACAAATAAATCATTTTCTGTAATCACAATTACCTATGAAATAGCGGCCAGGAAGTTAAGTCAATTTGGGCAATACATTAGTTCTGTATTGTCCGGCTAATGTAGATTAATGTAGCAGTTAGAATGTGATGCCGAAATGAGTTTGGGAATTTAGTTTTTTCCTTTTGAAGGTAAAACCGTTGAATACTCGATTGCAGATGGAAAAGCAATGTATAGAACACGTCGGCGAATTCAGTGGTGTCCTTTCCAATGGACTTTCTTTTGCCATTACATTTGTATTTCAAGTTGTTCTCAATCGTTACGGTACTGCAATAATTGGTTGTTGATGCAGTGCGCTTGCATTTCGTCCAGTCTTGGGGGGCGCTGCCTATCGTGCATTCGTATCCGCAGATGCTTATTTTGGGGTTGGGAGGGTGGAGCAAAGTTTAGCGTATGAAACTAATGCCATTTTGGCTCAACCTGACCCGCATTGATTGGGATTCATAACATTGAACGGAGTAGAGCCAAGATGGCCACACTAGGCATCAGTTTCATAACCGCTACGCTAAATCTCGGGGAGTGGGTTTTGTGCGCCTTCACCGAACTGTTCGTTAGCTGGAGCCTGGAGAGCCCGGAGTTCTAAGAAGATCGAGAAATCAAGGGGGAGATAAACCGAGGACGAATCGTTCCTTATATGCTAGCTACATTGCGGTTTTGTGGCTAGTTTAAATATGCTGGATGCAAGCTAAAAGGCAACAGCGGTTTCTTGGCGCACGGGCGCGTGAGGATGAGGGTTCCTCAGGTGAGCTCAGACGCGGGAGTTGTATTTGTCATGATGCAAGCAATATCTACCATCTGTTTAATTGTAAAGATCTAGTATTTGGACAGTATGTTATCACAATTTAGCCATCTTCGTTCGAGGAAAATGCACGAGCTTATAGATTAGCGTCATTGTGTAGAAAACGGCACTGCTTTAGTAAATCGCGCTATTTGGCTTGATGTTTGTATTGGCAAATAATAAAGAACACCCAGGTAGCTCCACGTTCACTAATGGATATGTTTAGATTAGTATATTTTAATATATGTTCTATTGATATTTATGCTTTTATTTACGTTGCTACATGACACACATCAAACTGATCAAGCTTGAGAGATAGCAGTTTGTCATACGAGTCGTGCTCGAAATCCCCAGAATTTAGCTGGCTAACGATGCAGTCTGTCTAATGTTCCATTCAGTTTTATGCGCTGAACAGCCTTAATATTTGCTTTCAAAAGCTCGATTTAATGAACATTGCATTTAGGATAAGCCAGGTAGCTAAGGTTTGCTAGGTGTTACATTTTATTTCAGTAGAAAACTGCCACGCTTTGTCGCTTAGTTTCATAGCGTAAGGTAGGCTACATCATGCATTTAGTTAGCGCTATTCATATTTCAACTTGACCATTTGACTGTAATCGAAGGGTTAAACAGCTGTCTTGCTACCCACTGCAATGACCATGGGAACGTTATAATGTTCCAGTTTACTGTCAGTTATTCATTTCGTTATTGGAGAAGTGTGCCGGTTGCTGGATCTAAGAAATAGTATATGACCGATTAATATATAATGACGAGAAACAAGAGTTCTGTAACTATTCTGGTGACCTGTACTGTGCGGTTCTTATTCTATGTGTATTTTTTAGGTCGGAGGTTGCTTTGCCAGGCGTGATCAGTATCTTGCATGCACCCATCTTAAATGAGTAACACGTTTGAACATATACAGTACGTAGCTATACTGTGTAATGGTTCTGTTGTATGCCAGCAACGCCACACAGAATGGAAAATTGCTACCAATTAATAAATTACATCGTGTTCAATGACATCATTTTTAGTGACACGTTTACCCGTTTACCCCCCATTACGTTTATCTGTGACATGTGTTATGCAGTACTTTTGTGCCCCATAGGATAATCAAAAGGTTCCAACCAAAAATTGTATAAAACATTTTTTTAAAGAATAATCTTGTAATATGCATACTATGTAGAGCCATTGCTGTATAATCAATGTCGGACAGCTCCTGAATGCTACTTGCCATTGTGAAGGTTGTCAAACCGTCAAAAGCATATAACAAAGCTGTAATGTTATAATAATAAGCATTCAGTTACTGTTTATATGTTGAGAGATAATTATCCACAAATTATTTACAAATTTCACATTTATTCAACATAGTCAAATAGTCCTAAAACAGTGAACTTTACAAAGTTCAATTTGCTCATCTGGCCATTCACAGTGAACGAATACATGAATATTTTATTTCATTAAAAACCCTTTATTTGACAGTTTTTTGAACACATTCCTTTCAAATATAGTTGGATTTTGATAAAATTGTTCAATCAAATTCTTGTAACCATTTTAAGTTATAAAATGTATTTATTCTGCATTTTACAAAGGCGACCTTCATTACTGACCCAAATTCACCAACATTATCTTTTTACACAAGCTGTACACAGGCATTCCACAACACGACTGTGGGTTAAGACGCTAGACAAAAGTTCATGACCAGTAATTTGGGTACATAAAAAAAGGAAATTGGTCAAATTGACCCACAGCATAATAGGATGGGTTGGTCTTGCTTTGGGACCTTTTGTCATAAATATGTTGTTGGAGGGGTGTGATTTCTAATGCTACTCATGAGTCATGTGTAGACTACTGACATCCTCATTTTTGTAATCTTATTTTAAATGACACAGCTCATGGAAATTTCAGTTACACAAAGATTCAGAAGAATTGTGCAACTATATAATTAAAGGGAAAACTTTGGCTTGCAAAAATCTGCTCACAGGAATGTGTTTTTTTTCCCAATTTAAATTTTGTATTGTTCACCTCCTCCGACTTAACCTCTCACGCTTAAGCATTGTGTAAAATAGGGCTGCTACCATTTAACAGTTTTTTTTCTATTTTTTTCCCACCACTCATTTGAAAATTGCTCAGTGAACAGTGCTTCCTGTAGCTGTGAAGTCAGTCAAGAAGGGATTCCCTGAAGCATTAAGTAATCATTGAAGACAGAATTCTTCCACTATCTTTTAAAGCTGCTTTTGATTTCCATTTTTTGCTTTATTTTGAATGTCATTGTTTCACATTGTGACAGATGGACATCTTGAAATGCACCTAGGGTCGAATTCCATAATGCACTACATAGCCTTTCTTTCTGCTGATCTTTGTTGTGTGTAGTGATGAACAGATATGTGAGGCAAAAGCTAAATGATGTCTACTTTCAAGTCCCTCAAGGCAGACTGTGTGCAGTATTGATGTGACGAAATAGAATACAAAAAGCTGTGTACAGGTATTGCTATTGCTCCATTTTTCATGAAGAAAAGGAGCTATTGTGTTCAGATATTTTTCACATCCCACAGTTAAAGGATGACATTTTGTTGTAGTGTTAATAGAATGCAGCTATAGCTGCCCTCCTGCTCTGTGGTAAAGTTGGTCTAGGCCTATATGCTGTATGAAGATGTTGTTATGGGACATGGTGTGATGGTGGATTCTGACATTTTGAATAGATGTACTTAGTGGGATGGAATCTCCCAGTTGCAGCTTGATTGGTGGGAAGTATGTGTCAACGTCTGGATTCTTCATGCTTGTCCCATCCACTACCCTGGCAGACAGCTCTGCCGAAGTCAAGAGTTGCTTTTTGTATGCCAAGGGAAATTTAACATGTGAATTTTGAAGTGGAAAGCACTACTAAATCAGTGTCAGCCTGCTAGCTTGATAGTATGTTGTATTGCCCAGAGGGCCTCTCACCACATCTTAGATTTATTTTTTCAGGATACAAAGTCTCTCCTGGAGTATGTTAGCTTGTTTTGAATGTTTTAAAAAATATTTTCCCCTTTTTTCCACTTCACGTTTAATCTAGATCAAACCATGGGAGGGGTATTGCAAAGCACTGTTGAAGTTTGTTAAATGACCCTTTTCTGTGTAAGGCTACTGTTCCTTGCATCTCCTCAGATCAAATTAGCCAATGCATTCAGTCTCTTATAGGCTATATACACAGTTAGTGACCACTTTATTGGGTATTTTTTTAGACTTATTCGTCTTCTGCTGTTGTAGCCCATCCACCTGTGTTGTGTTTGACATGTTCTGTGTTCAGAGATGCTCTTCTGCATACCACTGTTGTAATGTGGTTATTTGAGTTACTGTCACCTTCCTCTCAGCTTGAACATGTCTGGCTATTCTCCTATGACTCCTATGCTGCTCACTGGATGTTTTTGTTTTTTTGCACCATTCTGTCTAATGTCTAGAGACTGTTGTGCATGAAATTCCCAGGAGACCAGACGTTTCTGAAATACTCAAACCACCCAATTTGGCACCAACAATCATTCCACGGTCAAAGTTGCTTAGATCACATTTCTTCCCGATAGTCAGAAACAATGGCCTCCAGGTAGTATGTCCGACAAAAGTAAAAGTTATCTGCTAAGTGCACTCCTCTGTCAGAAATCAGATCCTGACCATGTCTGCCATTACTGTAGCAGGCAGTCCTGTGTAGGGCTATGATGCCTCCCAGAGATGGAAGGTTAAACCAGAAGCCCCCCTCCCCCCACCTTATAATGCGGGTGTGCTCTGGTCAGTCAGTGCCTGCAGTCTGACTTTGCCAGAGGGGTAGTCCTCTGACATAACGGAACTGTTCACTTGGTGGACTGCGGAGAGGATAAAAAAACATCGGGAGGCAGAATACATTTTGGAGGACATGTGTACTATGCTCCTGACGTGTTGGAGGACATTGCAGAGATTAAACGATTAGATCTTCCAAATTGGTTGAAAAATAAAGTAAAACAAAACGGTCTTGGTGGGATACGGGAAATGCTGGCCCAGAGATTGGCTGAAGTAAATGCATATAAAATACAGCGCCTTTGGTTATTTTGTGCAGAGCTGAATTATTCAAGGACAGCAGTGAGCAATTAAATCTTAATAAGGACAGGTTATTGCTAGTACCGCTTTAAGAATGCAAGCAGCCCTGATTTTTGGAGCAATGCTGTAAACAGCAGGGCTGGCAAATGTGCTTGCAAACAAATGCTGACAATCCAGTCTGCCAGTTCATTATTGTCATCTCAATGTTAAAAGTCAATACCATGGTGAAACCCATCTCATAATTGCTCTGCCTTCTGGTCCACTGAAGTCAATAAGGGGAACATGTGGAACACCTTTGAGATTGCTAATGGCTACTGTACTGGTTTTGTGAAACAGATTCATGGCCTTTTTTTTTTGCTTACAGAAGATGCAATATCTTGTCAACCCTGCAGTACATTGGCCAAACTTCCTTGGCCACAGCACAGTCAAGTTTATAATGCAGTTTAATTATTTTTATTAATATGTGTTAGGACCCGGTCTAGGGTCAGGCAGTGACAGGGTAACGGATAGAGAGATAGAATGTAGAATGGGAAGTGGGAACGAAACGAACACTGCAGACTGACGAGTAACTCCGGTCCTGCCTGCCTAAACAAATCTAAATACACCTCTGCTAATCTTCGAAAGCTTACCGGGCTCGAAGCGGTGTGTAGCCAACTCCCAACGGAGATCAAGTCTCCTCCCAGGATCGCCTTCAAAAATAACAAAGCAAAATAACAAAGCAAAATAACAAACAGTTGGAAGGATGCAATCCAGCTGGAAACACTACCTTTACCGGAGCCGCTATACGGTGAGCAGAGGGGCAAATCCCTGGTTATGGGTTTGCACATTGCACTGTTGTATGTAGCTCTGGATAAGAGGGTCTGCCAAATGCCATTAATGTAAATGTAATGAGCAGTCAGGGTGGGCGAGCAGGGTCGAGTGAGGCACTGGGGCGAACAGATCAAAAAAGGTTGGCCAGGAATCAGAGTCCTAAGGGATGGAAGGGTCAAAATCCTATCAGCAAACAAATCAAAACGGGCTAGGCTAGAGTCAGAGTCAAAAACAAACAAGGCAATGGTCATACACGGAATCCAAACAGCAGGCTAGGCGAGAGTTCATATTCATAATGAAGCAATCACTAATTCACAGTCACATTCGAAAAGGTTCGCAGAGCAAGTCTACCCAGATCAGTAAGAGTGGCGGCCTTTGCAAATAAATGAACTGGTAGCGGAAATTGCCAATCTGTGGCAAACGGGAAGTAAAACGAAGATATGTGTGATATGCTTGTGCATCCTGCAAAGCTTACGACAGAGGTTGTAACAACTTGCTACACGCTTGATTGGTTTGTTTGGCCTGTGTTAATAATTCAGTTGTCTGTAATGAACACTATACCTAGAATGGTCTAGTGTTACATGGGCGCACAGTATGGCATGATTAAAGTAACAAGCTGTGTTCAGTGTTATTGCTATCAATCATGTTATTGTAATCCTTCATAACTCTCATGTATTGGCAGCATATCACTGTTCTGACCTCGTACCCTGGTGATCAACATAGTCCTAATATCCTAGACTGCAAATATTAGTGCAAGTTTCAAAGTGTTTGAAGCATTCAGGGCTTCAACCACTTTGCATGCAGTGAATGGTTTTCTGCTTTACTAAACAGTTTTGGAAATGGTGTAATAGTTAACATGCTGTGCATTTGTGAATAGTTGTATTGAGGCTCATTTTTAATTGTTAATGGCAATACACTTTGCATTTTGCATTTGCACGGTGTTTAGTACACTTCCATGCAGTTTACTTTTTTTGGCTTGTATAATAAATTGTGATTGCTTACAGTGCTGCTTTTTAAAACTGGTTGTGAACGGGTTCACTGCAGTCGGATAAACTGAAAGATATTTACTTAGCAGTTAAGGCATCTTTAGACAGTTAAATCTAGATTCTGCATAATCTGATATGAAATCTTGCCACATCTGATGGTAGTGTACAAGAGATCAGGGACTCATGTTTCATGTCGGCAATGTCACGTGATAAGTAATTACATCAGTGTGTTTCTGAAAATTAGCATTATTTTACATAACTGAATTGTACAGAACTGTTCAGCATTTGCCTTACATTCACATATTTATTTGAATTTGTGGATAAATGTGACTACTCTTTATTCTCTGTGCCTGGATTTCAAGGTATATTGATGACATGAAAATCCATTCTCCCCGACTGTGCATCATGAGATTATTTGCACTAAAGTTTATTAGCTAGCATTGAGCACAATGTGACAATGGAGACATTTTCCACTTGTATTTAGCCTATAATTTGACTGGAACTCTGAATTGATGTCTTTATTCTTTCAGCTACCTGCATTCTGTAACTTGACAAGACAAAAGGGAACACTTGCTATTACTTAGGCTTTGAGTAGATTATTCATATATCCAGCATGCCAGCATTAATAGAAACGGTTACTCTTATTGTTCCATGCCACTCATAGATTGTTCCGGAAATACATTAGTCTGTGTACCCAAAGTGGTGTGGAATTGGTTAAAGGCCACCTTTGAGCATAGTGTAAAGGTAAGTGCAGTGCCAGAATCTGCCTTTCAAATGCAGGCCCAAGGACAAATGCAAATTATAGTAGAATATTTCAGAGTCTGAAGTGATAAACCCTATCTCCTCTTTTGCGAGGCCTCTCCACAGCCAGCAGTGATTGCTCACTGTTTCTTGTTGCAGGAATGGGTGCCAGGTGTGTATGTAACAGGTAGGAATGACTGGCTGGTGACTGGCCCTTGTGCATTCCACTGATACCGCTGGAGAGGATCTGGGAGCAGGTAAGTTAGATTCCTACCAGTAACAAAGACTAGCCAATCACAGTCCAGAGGCTCAGGCTTTGAGGATAGTGGACATGGTGTTGATCAGAAGCTTTAGCTATGGCGGATATAGTTTGTACATTGGCATAATTTCTGATCAGTAGCATAATAACCACTTATGTGCAACACAATGGAATGCTTGAACATTTTCACACATTTAAAACAAGTATTCATTTGGACAATTAATTAAATGATTAGATTTACTTCAATGTAACACTGAGAAATGACACTATTCCCTTGAAAAATTTACTATAGTCTGTAATTATGCATCTAGCGTGTTACAATAGCACATGCAGCATGGACTAAATGCAATGAGATTTTAATAACACTTGAATACAACAACCATATCCAGTGAGTTTCAAAATGAATGGTTTATTCATGATTCAATTCATTCTGCATATTAGCTGTAGCACTCAATCGTTTTGCCACATTTATTTTTTATGTAAAATATCAGATGTCTGAAACATTTTTTGTTACCGTTCATGGCTAGCAAATTATTTATCGGCTCACTAATTCCTAGGATTAATTCCTGAATTAAAATGTTGATTGTATTTGAATGCTATTATATCAATCTGGCGGGCTAGTGCTTTGTCCACTTGTAGCCGGACAATATTCATTTTTTGTACAGCTGAGACAATTTTTGCCATTATTCACTGTGATCTCCAAGTGTATTGACGGATACGCATTTGGTAATTAAATGCCATTGAAAGCTTCTCACATTACCCAATGGAGTTATATTGATATGGTGATCTAAAAAACAAAAGGCTAAAGGCAGTTTTTGTCAACTTCATCTTTAGCACCTACACTACAGTGGAGTGGTGATTGTGCAATCCTCTCATTTGGTTCATATGCAGTAATAATATAAAGTACATTTATTTATATATATCACTTTATATATTTTCCGATATGTATCATGTAATTAAATTCATGCTTAAATGGTCGGTCACTCTTTACAATAAGGTACATTAAATGGTATTAACTATTGTAGTTGTTAGCATTACTTAATTTAATTAATTGTGTAATTACACAAAGTTACATGGCCCAGGCCCGGTCTCATAAGGAGAACCATCCATCTGGCAGCCATCTTTTTTCTGTCTTTTCTTTTGCTGGGCCAATCACATCCCTGATTAGCAAACCATAGGATAAACTTACAATAAGTTAAGCATTAACTAATACATTAACAGTTTTTTCATTCCAATATGAATTGGCATTAACTAATGTGCTTGTTGACAGGAATTAAGTTAATTAGTTAGTTAACAACTACATTAGTTAAAGGCAATTCATGTAACCTTTTTGTAAAGTGTTACCGAATGTTATAAACTGTTCTGTAAGCCTAGAGCCTGACCTCCTGACCTCCTTCCACTGAGTGAATATATCACAATATTTCAACAAAAAGTACATTTTTCTGATCATATATAGATGGCCACACACATGGAAAGTCTGGTGGGAAATCACTGTACAGAAATAGGGGGGGAAAACCCTTTGGCAGTCTTCAAGCAGTGTTCATTTGGAAGGATTTGAGAACGTCTCTTGTCATCGCTAACTTGCTTTTTGCTCAGTTTTTGTCTTTGTCTTTGTTCACTGTGACCTCATGGCAGGCTTGTGTCATCAACTGGGAGAGGAGGAATGCACAGTCAAGCATGTAAGTATTTGATACACTTTCTGAAAATGTTTTGCTTATCAGGTGAATTCTGACTTACTCAGGACCATGTGACATTTTAGAAAGCTCTGAATGAACCTGCATTTACAAGAAAGGAGGGTCTATTCAAGTGATAGTGGGAATGCTTCTAAATATGGTTATGCCTTAGTCGTGTGTTTCCCCATTTCCAAAGATTCCACTGATGCTACAGTGTAGCTTTTTTTTTAAAGGTGTGCTGGTTGATGTGACGAGACTTATTGCTGGCTTTGTAGTTTGACGCCTAACCTAGCAATGATAAGCAAATGGCTTGCCGACAGAGCCTGGCACAGGCTATCGGTGTGTCTGGATGTGGGCTACATGCACTCCTGGTTGTGGTAGTAATTATAGCTACTCATCCTCCTGTGGGTTGAGTTCCAGGAGCTCATCATATAGAGATGAGTTACACTCTGGAGTACTCTTTTCCACTAATTCGGTCTGGTTGCCTGAAGTGTGTCTAGTCCCATATGCGAAAAGCACAAAGATGTGCACAATAGATTTAAAAAATCTAGAACTGCTTGCATATATAACATGGATTTGTTGTCTGGAAATGTTAGTTGGTCATGTACAGCTTGTCATTGCAGTATTATTGTTTGAGATATTTTCTGTTTGCTAACACATATGTGGGCTATCTCTTGATAATGGACCTTCAGTGGGTGTTATGAGATGGGAATTGCTCTCTATGGTATTGTTGTTTTAGGCAACTGCACATTACCTCTACATGTGTATCTTAACAGCAAACTATTTAACTTTCATGTAAAAAATGTGTGAGTGTGAAATATGATGTTTGAAAGTTGAGTTGAGTTGATTAATTTGATTGATTTTTATTTTATTATATATATTTTCTTTTTAAAGTTTTTAAAACAAGTACTCCTCACATAATAGTGCAAGAAAAATAAAATAAATAAAATCTTCATCCTGCCCTGTCATCATACCTTTTTTATGTACAAAACATCAATATATCTAAAGCACTGAACATTTTAAACGAAACATTTAAAAGAACACCTCACAGGATCTGTCTACATGCCAACCATCTTTCCCCAGAGATGAGCCCATACTAGACCTTTGAAAAACCCACTGGTGTTACTGTAACATTTGAAAGCACTGTTTTTAAAAGTGCATTTTTGACACGAGTATTGTGCAGACTGCAATTTTGGATATTTCTAGTTTCTAGACTAAAAAGGTAGCTTTTTAGTGAACATCGGAACATAGTTGGATACACTACAAGAAAATAAATCATGGTTTTGATTACACAATTTCATTTTCATTTAAAATAAATAAATTTATCTGAATTTATTCTTTAATGTGTTCCAAATGGTTTTTGTTTCTGGTAAATTTTTCTTAATTAGACTTTTAGTTCTCTTTACTATCACTTTGTTCAGTTATGGAGTAACAGGTGAAATCACTGGGGTTTTAATTGCTTAAAGTTTAATTGCATTTTCTACTGAATAGCCTGCCAGAGTAGAGTGTGACACATTCACACCTGGGTACCAAAACCTGCTGCCTATTATCTGGCGGGAGATTTTTGTGAAGAAAATGGCGTCAACTGCCTGTCGATTTTCTTTTCTTTCAGATTTTTCCCCTTTTCTCCCAATTTGGTTGCCAATCGTACCCTATCTATACCAATTACCCATGTTATCTAGGATACACCTTATCATACACTAGGATACGTCTCCCAGCAGCACGAATGGATCTAACGATCCAGAGAAAAATAATTTTTGATCTTTGGCTGTCACGGAAAGTCTCTCTCCACTCTCTCTTGGCACGTTTTGGAATTTAAATCAGATGGCATCTGCACCAATGCTCACTGCATTCTTTGTAACACAGTGTTTAGCCTTTAAATTTCTTCTCCTTGTTAGGAATGTCCAGTCAGTTGCCTGATCCCTGTTGTGCCCTCTGTCAGTTCAGAAGAGCCCCAGTGAGTGTGCAGCTGCCGCCCCTGTTTACTCCACGCTCTGCCAGCTGAGCTGCGTAGCCACCGTCCCAGAGGACCGTGCCGCGTGAGCAGCTGACGCAAAGAGACCACAGATGCCTGATTGACCGGAGGCCTCGCTTTTCAGCAGACAGACGCTCCTTCCTGGGGCACCTCTGCTATTATGCAATTATGCTTCTCCCTCTTTGGGGCCACAGGCCACTGTTGGCGCTGCACAAGTCAGGCTATGGCACGCTTCGCCACAGTGAAGCCCGGCGCATTATTCGCATGCCTACCTGGTAGCTCTCTGCGGGCATCTTTGATCCTGAAATTGCATTTTCTGTTTTTATTACCATTCCATTTTTGGAAAATATAAGCGCAGCTTCAAGGAAGAAAAATGTAACTGGTAGTGGCATGTGAGAAAGAAAAGCAAAGAAAAACTAGAGCTCTCTGGAACGCTGAGATTGGCGTTGGAGTATGCGGATGCTGTTTGGTGAACATCGCCTTTCTTTGCCAGCCATAAAAATTTAGTGTGGCACATTGGATGAGAGCTCATGCCTGAATGCGCTTTCGTGAATTGGCAGCAGAGGTTGCAACAATGATGAGATGATTAGTTTGATAGGGCATTCCAATTTTGGGGAAAAGGGGGAAAAGATGTAGAAAAAGAAATTGATGCAGTGACATTTTATACAGTGCCATGAAAAAGCATTTGCCGCCTTCCTGTTTTTCTCTACTATTACATATTTGTCAGTCTGAATGGTTTCAGATCTTTACAAAAAA
This sequence comes from Conger conger, assembly GCF_963514075.1. Taxonomy (NCBI): domain Eukaryota; kingdom Metazoa; phylum Chordata; class Actinopteri; order Anguilliformes; family Congridae; genus Conger; species Conger conger. Next base: position 44,578,587 of record NC_083763.1, on the reverse strand, counting down.
GAGTAGTAATATTAGACTTATAGAAAATGAGTAAATTCAAAATTCAAATTTCATTATATCAATAAAATGTGTTTTGTGTTTACTGGGGTTCCCTATGTCTGATATTGCATTTTGTCTACGATTGTCTGAAACAATTCAGTGTGACAAATGCAAGGAAGGGTGCAATTACTTTTTCATGGCACTTTAGATCAGAGCGAGACAAAGTCCAGGGCCACATTGCACTGGCTTCCCAATGGTCTTTGTCTTTGTGCTAATACTGCATATATGTTTATGAAGGAACATTCCTGATGGTGTGAAGCAATTGCAGTCGCAAGTTGCTATGGTTTCAAACCCAAGCCTTTCTTTATGATGCAACCTGTTCACTTTGTCACGGTGCACCTCTCCAAAATATAGGATAAGTGATTCAGAAGAAGAACTGTTTATTTTACACATGTCCGTTAACAATTACTTTGCTCACATGTTTGGTTAGTATATTACTATGCATATTTTTGATGCTACTGCATCTCCATCTGCATTTCCACTGCTAACAGGTCCACTGCTCTTATTAGATGTGTGTTGATATGTGTTAATGTGCTTGGTTTTAACCAAATTATGTTTCTTATGCCTGTCCCTCTGTAGCTGCACTGGTAACAAGCAGCAGGCAGCACTTTGTAGCTCAGGCTGTGAATGAAAAACCCAATACAATCAAAATGCATAATTTTAATGGATACAGTAGATATAAAAAACAGATAAAATGAATACTCACATCAAGCATCTTTTATTCATGATAAATAATAATAATAAATTAGCTTATTAATCCAGAAAGCAACATTTTGTACTGGCAGCTACAGGAGGATATTGTGTTGGCCACTTGGAGTCAATTTTTCTTGTGTAGGTAACATGAAACTTACATTTTAACTGACCTGACCATTTAGTAGACTCCCAATCAGAAGTGAACCTGAACTGAAAACATATAGAAAGAACACGTTGTATCACAGTTCCAGCTCTTATGTTTCTGAGCACTTGCAAGAAAATGCAAGAAAAAAATGCATGCACTGGGCCTTCCAGTGAGGATGACCTCACTGGCATTGGGAAACTGCTTTCAGCCTAATGTTTCTCACTTACTGCTGGGCGTAGAGGCTATTTCCCTGACCTACATTTAACTGCCTCTCCTCAGATCCGTACAGCATTCTGCAGGGTGGTGCTTCCTGACCCATGGAGAATTACTTCCAGGCAGAAGCCTTTAACCTCGACAAGGTGCTGGACGAGTTTGAGCAGAACGAAGGTGGGTAACCTTGCTGCCACCTAATGAGTCACAACGGTCTGACCCACATGGGATTAAAGTAAAGGGCTAGGTGCCCTCCGAAAAACTAGGAACTGTCCTTTTTCAGATCTCTCTTTTCTGGAGCAGCATCTAATCTATGCAAAATTGTGTCAAATGCTTAAATCTGCACTCCCTCAGCTCCAACTGAAAACAGCCATCAGTGAGGTGGTCTTCTTTAATATTCCTCGATTAGTGACACTTTTAGTGAATGGCCCCGATCATGTAATAGTACAGTAATGTAGTTTATATTAAGTCTGTACCAGTCTCAGAGGACAGATGGCTATATTAAGTTTGAGAGATTAGCCTCCCCTTTGTGTGAGGGATTGTGCAGTGAAGGTTATTTAGACTGTGGAAGAGAAATTACTTGAATAGCCTGATTTCATGTAGGATGCACAGCTTTTATTTTACTAAAAACAAGAGAGCCCTGCTGAAAAAACAGCTCAAGGTGATTTACCAGTTCAGACCAGTTCCCAGCTCGACATGGTTTAGCTGGTTGACCAGTTCAGACCAGATCCAAGCTCGACATGGTTTAGCTGGTTGACCAGTTCAGACCAGTGCCCAGCTTGGCATGGTTTAGCTGGTTGACCAGTTCAGACCAGCTCCCAGCTTGGCATGGTTTTGCTGGTTGACCAGTTCAGACCAGCTCCCAGCTTGGCATTGTTTAGCTGGTTGACCAGTTCAGACCAGCTCCCAGCTTGGCATTGTTTGACCAGCTCAAGCTATGTTCTGCTGGTCGAAGAGCAGTAACCGTTAATGCAGCTAGATTGAGAAATTCTCATTTGTTTTGTCCAAATTCTCACTTTCCCGACAAATGGAATGTAACCTGGTTGAAGATGATGAACACTAAACATAGCACACAGATAAACTATTAATTAGCTAGAATATAATTGTCCGCATTTATAAGGGCCAAATAAACTTTTTGGATGTCACTGGTGTGGCAAATGTGCTGGTAAGCTATTTTGTTGCCAATACTAGACAAGCAATCCATTAACATCTTTAATGGGCAGTGCATAAGCATGATAAACGTTTTATACTGAAGTAACATCATGCCTTCTAAATTATCAAACTGCAGGGGTTGTTTTTAACTGGTGTTAACAACCATGGGTTTCTCTAAGCAGTTGTCCAAGGATTTCAGAATGAAAATCTCAGTGTTTCAAACTACCCGTTTCAACTGTCAGAAACATTATTATGTTGAGTGAGAAGCATTATTATGTGTGAATGAGAAGCATCAATTGTACAGCGCTTTGGATAAAGGCGCTATTTAAATTCCAACCATTTACCATTAGAAAATGGAAGTTTGAACAGTTGAAGTGAAGGCAAGGTCTGGAAGACCAAGAAAGATTTCAGATAGAATGGCCCGAGACCTGGTGAGAAATTCTCAGAAGAACCCAAACATCACTGCAAAAGAGCTACAAAAAATTAGTAGCAAACACAGGTCTAGCTGTTCACAGAATGACCTCAACACTGAATGAAGCGTCTGAAGTATGCAAAATAAAACATTGAGAAGCCTGAAGCCTTTTGGAACAATGTGCTTTGGACTGACGAAACCAAAATTGAACTTTTTGGCCACCACCAACGAAGGTATTTTTACGAAAAAAAGGGTGAAGCCTTTGTAGAGAAGAACAACTTGCCAAGAATGGATTCCACCAAATATCAAGAAATTCTAGAGGCTAATGTTCAAAGGTCAGTCCAGAAATTGAAGTTTAAGACAGATTTTCCAGCAAGGCAATGATCCAAAGCATACCTCAAAATAAACCTCCAGGAAAGATGGATGAATGGCCACCTCAGTCCCCAGATTTGAATATTATTGACAATCTGTGGAGAGATCTCAAACATGCCGTACATGCAAGGAGGTCAAAGAATGATTGAGCTAAAGGTGTTCTGCCAGGAAGAATGGGGAAAAATTCCATAAAAACGAGAATTGAAAGACTCTTAGCTGGCTACTGGAAGCGTTTGCAAGCTGTTTAAAACTGGAAAAAATGTGTCATATTTAATGTTGTACCATTTAGAGGTCTGGTTCCCTTCTATTCACTTTGATATTAATTGTAAAAGGCTTTTTTACCAGGGGTGCCCACATTTTTGCACACTACTGTATGATGCTAATTAGTTAAAGTCTGCCGCCATTATTGTGAGCATGAAAGCCCTTAGTTCGCCTGACTTTTAGCCCCACTTAACCTTAAAAAAGACAGGATGTGCTATAAGCCTGAGCTTTGTCACATCTGAGTTTTGGTGGACTGTGACTGTGGAAAGAGATAGTGAAGGAATCGACTGGAGTGGCAGGGAAAGTTGGGAGCGATGCCTTGTGGACCAGTGGCAGGAGAGGGTAGACAGGCCAGGATCCAGAGTTGAGGTAGCAGAGTTAAATTTTTACTGATACTCCTCACTTTGTTAATGCAATTTCTGCTATATGTAGGCTGATATCTTTCTGTCTGTGTTCTAGATGCATGTTAACATGATAATTGTAATACTTGTTTGAAAGATTTGCTACTCCCACTTTCTTAAATGAGTACTGTAACTATCCTGTGTATATTTTGTATCGACAGATGAGACAGACACTCCGACTCTTTCTGACGCTAAGTGGACCCAGATTTTGGCTCCGTCCACCCACCTGTTGTCCCTGAACCCTGCCATCGGTAATGCCGATGAGGACCTGTGTCCCCAGGACCCTCCTCCACTGAGCATCAAGCCCCTTGAAGACTGTTCGTATGGGACCGGGGCAGACCTGTCCAACGGTGATGAGCGGGGGCCTGCCTCGGAGCCAGAGGCCTGGGTCGACACCAGATCACCATCCCCTCAGCCCAACATTGGCAAGCTAGTAAACAGCAAGAGCGAGGTTCCAGCAGCCCCATTCTCCACAGCAGTCCGGAGGACAGACTCTGAGAATTGTGCACCAGTACTGGAGAACGGTTGTCCAGATGTCAACGGTTGCTCCGAAGAGCTTGATTGCTCTGAAGACCTTCCTTCCATCAACCAAACAAAGATCTCACAGCCCCACAGTGATGCCCTTGAACAGCATGTGGAAATGGAGGGCAACTGCTTTAAAGAATCTCATTTTTCCATTGAAGAGGAGAAGAGGCATCTTGGGACGCTTGGAGTTGAAGACCTCACTCTGAACGAGATGCAGAAGTTGCAGGATTACAACAGCATCATAGGGTCACCGAAGGGACAACATGACCTGGATGTACGAAAGAAGCCTTGGGCCAGAGAGGAAGATGTCATAGCATCATTGGGGGTTGAAGGGCACAGCGAAGGGTTGGAGTCAGATGCCATAACTCATACAGAAAAGATCCTGAACGGAGAGATTGTGGAACTGAGTGACAGTGAAGAGACCTGCATGTGTGTTAAAGGCATTTCAGCACAGGAGACATTCACCATTATGGACGCAAAAGAGAAAGAGGAGAGCGATGGCACAATTTTGAGCATCTCTTCAGGGGGAGAAAAGCAAACCGAGGCAACTTTACAGGGAGATTTACACTTTCCGGTTCACTCGCCGGAAGGCTTGGAGGTGGAGGAGTCAAGTTTTTTGCCGGACGACAGGTCCTCCCAGGCGCCCCTCTCAAAGGAGGACTCTGTGACAGAGGAGAAAGAGGTGGAAGAGAGCAAGCTGGAGTATAATGACCAAACCCGTGGCGTAGAGGCGGGGGGCACAGGATTGGGTGCAAGCTCCCTGAATTTTGACAGCGGCCGACTCCAGCCGGCCAGCGTCCCATACGGAGGGGCACGACCCAAGCAGCCTGTCAGCACAAAGCCGCAGGGTACGAGGCTGCTTTCAGGCCAGGCTCTGAATGAGCCGGGCCTGCACGGCAAGAACAAGAACCTGGAGCACCAGTTTGAGCCTGGAGCGGACCTGTCCTCTACTGACGGTTATGAGGAGGACTCGGGTCTGGCCCGAGTGAATGGTGAAAATGGAGAAAGCTTTAATTTAGGAGGAGATGTAACGCCATCTCGGCTGCTGTCCCATGAGAGCCCAGACAACGATGTCCAAGCTGGGCACCTTGGGTTACTCTCCAAAAAGCCATTCAGTGCTCTGGGGGAAGTGGCCCCTGTTTGGGTCCCAGACTCCCAGGCACCCATCTGCATGAAGTGTGAGGCCAAGTTCACCTTCACCAAGCGGAGACACCACTGTCGAGCCTGCGGAAAGGTAAGGACATTTTTTCCATTGCCCCCAAGTCCACAACACGCCAGTCATGCTGACATTTTTAATGGTGTCTTTATGTCCATGGCTTAGAGTAAAACAATAAGGTGCAGAAGCAAGCTATGAACAATATTGTAAATATGTTTTAATCAAAATTTTCGTGAAATGTTTTATTTTTTTATTTTTTAGGTCATTTGCTTTTCTGCTATTTATTTTGCTGTCAGAAGCACATATTGTTCTGGGGAGGCTCTCTAGACTCCAAATAAACCGTCACCACCAGCTAAGCACTTAAAAGTGAGGTGGGAAAACAGATGGCCGCATGCAGGATTCCTATGTGACTTGCTAAGGGCTAAGGGTATTGCGCCGGCAAAGGTGCTGTGTAAATTGTGCGAAAGGTTCTTGTAAGCCTTCCTAATTACTCCTGGCGATATAAACAGATGTTCTGTTCAGGGGCACAGCGGTGCCGGCTGCTCTGGGGCAGTGTAGCTCACAGGTGCTGTCACCGAGATGGGCATAAAGTCTCATTAGATTTGGCGCAGGGTTTGATATTGATTCAGCGTTATCAATTACAGTATGTTCCTCCATATTTAGCTTGCTGCAGCTTCTCTAGCAAGGGACTTTCTCTCAAGCATTGGGGTATTTGTCATCTCAAGCTATGGGTTGTGTATTGTTAGTGTGTGCATGTGTGGGTGTGTAGTTTACATCACACATTTAGAAAAACACTAAGTCAATTTAAGTGCTCATGTCATCCTTTTATTTACTCAAAAGTCACATGTATAATTGAACAAACAAAAGCGTAGCCTTCCCCCTTTTTTTCCTCTCGGCTTTCCATCTACACAGACGACCGTGAGCGTGTAGGCGGGCCCGGTTCCCAGGCCCCCCCCCCCCCCCCCCCCGGCCCTCTCGGTCCCAGTATCCTCCACCGCTCCTCTGAGGCGGTGCTTAGAAATCTGCTGATTGCCCAGCGGCCTCATCTCCTTGGCTCTGCCCTTCACGGGCGCACGGTGGCGGCGCGCCTGCCGTCATTTCTCCTTGAGCCACCCTCCGCGGCGCTCCTCCGCAGGCTGCTCGGCCTCCCGCAGCCCATCTGTCACTCCAGCCGAGCGCCATAAACCGCGTCCGTTTTTTTTGTCGCATCCAAGCCATAAATCCTCAGGCTCTCGGGCGCGTTAGTCCTTTGCGTGGCGCGGGGTGAAGGGCGGGTGATAAAATACAGTGAAGTGCTACTCTTTCAGGTCTTGAAGACTCCCAGCTGGTTGCGCTGTTCTCTTATGAACTTGTGGCGGCCGGTTTCAGAGTGACGAAGAGCCGCTGTAACAGGGGTTCCCAAACGTTTTTCTGATGTGACCCCAAATGAATGAAACTTACACGACCTCAACACCCCATCCACATGCAGTTTGTGCCTAACACCACCGTTTAGCCACGACTATGCTGGAAATACCTCTCCTGCCTCATTGCTTTATTATAGATTGTTTGGTGTAATGTTAAACATGTAGTGGCCTGCATTCACATATTTTAAAAAGACAAACATTTTATTTCACCTTTTTAAAGATTTTCAGGCGACCCTATCCTGAAATCAAGTGACCAAACGTGGGGTCCCAACCCATAGTTTGGGAACCCCTGCGCCATAATGATTACAGGGTTATTGCAGTGGTTTCAGCCGTTGGAGCAGTTGTTTGCATGTTTCGTTGGGGAAACCTGCAGCTACTGTGGCCAGGGTTGAGGGTGGTGTAACCTGTTGTGCCATGCAAGGGAGATGCCAGCGACCATGATCTTGTCTGTGTGGTGTGCAGGTGTTCTGCGCAACCTGCTGCAGCCTGAGGTGTCGACTCATGTACATGGACAAGAAAGAAGCACGCGTCTGCATCACCTGTCACTCTGTGCTGACGAACAGTGAGTGTCGCGGAAAAGACTTATCCACATACCGCATAGGACGAGTAATTGAGTTTCAGACGCTTGATATTTTTACCTATAACTTGATTGTTTGCTCAGTGGGTTTAGAACTAGGGTGGGGTGGAGGATCGTATTCTGTATGTAGAATTCTTGGCAGATTCTGCTCTGAAATAGTCTAATAAACCCTGCTATTTGTGTATTCTGACACTTTGGCTAAGTTTTCAGATGGGCTCATGAATGACAGCTGAAGTCTATTATTATTATGTCCCCATATTAAAGGTTTTACTGTGGTCTAATTTATGAGTGAACCCCTGTAATTGGTGGAAGTTATTTTGGACTGTAGCTATTACTGAAAAGGCTTAAAACCACTTCAGTAAAAAGTATGCTCATTGCTCAGAATCATGTTAAGATTAAATCTGAGTAAACCGCTGAGTTTGTCCAGAGCCAGTGGATGAAGTGCCAATGCTTAAGGGCACTGGAGTGTCCCAGAAAAGATTAGCCTACAACCAATTACCTTCTACTCACTGAACCCAGATTAATTTCACTGCGGCCCTCAGTTAATCCCATAGACGCATTTGAAGCCATGAAGACGATAACCGGCTCTCTTTCACCCATCCCCCATCCAGCGTGGGAGAACTCGACTGGAGCTTCTAACCAGAGCCCAAACCCCAACAACCCGGCAGAGTACTGCTCCACCATCCCCCCACTTCAGCAGGCCCAGGCCTCTGGAGTGCTCAGATCGCCTCCACCCACCGTCATGGTGCCTGTCGGCGTCCTCAAGCACCCAGGTGCTGAAGGTAACAAGCCAGGGCCAGTCATGTTTTTTGAGCCTTTAGAGGCCCTCTCAGTCATTTCAGTTGCTATTAAAATGCTAATAGATGACAATGACGAAGATGTGGCTTATAGAATAGAATTATTCTGCTATAAAAATTATGATAAGAGCCTCATGAGAAGAACTTCAGAAGTGTTTAAAATAAGTGCCGGACTGACAACTGTTCCTTGTTTGTCTTCCGTCTTGAGCGTTTTTCCTTGTTTTTGATATTTCTGATTGAACGTCCGCAAAGAATGCATTGCGGTGTGCTTCTGGGAGAAGCCTTGAACCAGGGTCACAAACTCCAGTCTTGGAGGGCCACAGTGTCCGCTGTTTTTTCTGATTTCCTTTCAAACAGCAGCCAATTTAGGCCTTGGAAAAAGGGGTTGCAGACTCTGGCCGATCAATGGCTTAAATTAAGCACTTAAGTGCAGGAACACATCAAAAACCAGAAGACACAGCGCCCCCCCAGGATTTGAGTTTCCCTTGAGATCCTATATTAGGGAGTTACATCAAGAAATGAGTTAACACATTCCTATCAGTGTAGTTTCTAGTTTCATTCTGTCTATATGAATGGAAGATATATCTGTACTGACCACGCAGTTATGAATGATCTGTGGTTTATAGCATAGACTGACAGAGGAGACATGCATTGAGGCTCTGACTGTCATGGCTGCACAATACCAGTACATACTTAAAGGCCATGTGTGTCTTAATTTTTTTACAAGGTTTCAAAACATTGTGTTCCATCTTCTCAAAACCACATATGCATGACTGAATGGAAAAAAAAAGCCTATATGCTTAGAACAACTGAGTAGACACATTGAATTTAAGGGATTGGTGTGGATGGAACCTCAATTTGCCTGTGGCCCACTCTCTCACACACAACCACACACACACACACACACACACACACACACACACACACAGGAAGCATTTCCCGGGAGCAAAGGAGGGTGTGGTTCGCCGACGGGATCCTTCCCAACGGGGAAGTGGCCGACTCCTCCAAGATGGCAGCCAGCATCCCTGCCCCTTCAGCCCCCCTGACCGTGACGCATGAGTGCGACAAACTCACAGCAGCCGACATGCCGGGGGTAACTCCGCCACTTTGACGCCTCTGCACTGCACACACTACACCTGCCAGGGCTTTCTTTAGACTCATTAAGCATAATGGAATAACGAAAATAGCCTGAAAATATCCCACTGCTTTCCACATGTCATTTTGGAAACTGAGGTAGGAGCTTGAAATACAGCAGTTGCAGAAGCTCCTTTCAGCCGGTAACAACAGGCTTAAATCAGGCTTAAGAATGCCAGATGTCATTATCTGGCTTGTTCTCACCTCACTGTTATGTATAGGTAGTTGTTTCCTGTCACGAAGACAAGTCACGCGTGGGATTTCGCGCACCTCAGCTACGGCCTCGATGTGACCCCTCTCTGTCTCCCCCAGGCTATCTCCGTCCCCCCCGCCCCGGGTTCGGGAGCCCAGGCAGGCAGCCCCGTGGGCAGTTCGGTCAACCTGATCCCCGAGGACGGGCTCCCTCCCATCCTCATCTCCACCGGCGTCAAAGGAGGTACGGGGAGCCAGCTCACAGGTGCTTGTTCATCCTGACCTTCAGCTGCCTCCTCTCTGGGGCGGGAGGGAGGGAGGGAAGGAGGGAGGAGGGAACGGCATATCCATGCGACGACCGTGGAGACACCCAGAGAAAGGGGTGGGGGCAGCAGGTGCGAGCGGTAAAGTGTGGTGACTCGCGCTCTCTGGTGTCTTCTGTCAGATTACGCTGTGGAGGAGCGGCCGTCTGAGATCCTGCTGATGCAGCAGCTGGAGGAGGGCGGGCCAGACCCCCTGGTGTTCGTGCTCAATGCCAACCTGCTGGCCATGGTCAAGCTGGTTAACTGTAAGTTTAGTTTATTTCACTTTCTGTATGTCGGGTTAATTTCTTGTTTGTTTTCACACCACTGCCGGGGTACTGATATCTTGACCTCAAGGTCAGTATTACTGCTGGTTTAAAGGTGCAATAGGTCATTTCGGACTTCTAACGGTAACAAGAGGAATTGCAGCAACAAACACCCTCAAACCACAACACTGTTTATCCCTCCCCCTTCTCTGTGAACGTGCAGGATGTTGAAAAAAGTATTTTCCTATCATTTGTGATACGGTGAGAGAACCCTTTTGGAGGGATTTTGACTGCTTGTTGCCTCATTCTTATACTCTAGTGCAGGGGTGTCCAATCTTATCCAGAAAGGGCCGGTGTGTGTGCAGGTTGTTGTTTTAGCACAGGACTGAGACAGCTGATTCTACTCATCAAGGTCCTGATTAAAGACCACAATTAGTTCATTAGTATAATCAGGTGTGCTACTGCTGGGTTAAAACAAAAACCTGCACCCACGCCGGCCCTTTTAGGATAAGATTGGATACCACTGCTCTAGTGAAACAGGAAGTGATGTAATGACAGACTGTAGTTTCTTTAGACTGAGATTAACCAAATTAAGTACAATTGTATTGACAATTTCACTTTGTTTGATTTTATTTACAATAATTGTTCCAATAATTGGCAATCATTTTTACACCTTTGGTTTTCAGAAAAAAATTGATTACTTAACCATCCCATTATGTTAAGATTTTATGACATTTCATGTTTGGGGTCAAATTGAGTCCAACAGTTTAAATAAACACACAATTATTGTAATATAAATATTTGGACACTTTGGTTGTCGCCTTCTCATTGTTTCCCAAATGACTAGCATTTATCCATAATTATGAAAAATCTGAGTAACATCTCATTTTTAAACCTGAGGTTTGGCACCTGTATGGGAAAGTGTCACCAGAATTATCCACAAAGAAATAACATTTTATACAGTAACAAAGGGTCAAAAGAACCCCACACAACCATTTTTTGTATGCAAAGATGGTACAGGATTTAGCAAAGCAGTATGTTGATTGCATTTTTACCATTTAATCCCGCCAAATGAGATAATTAGAAAAAACATACAGTCTCAATATCAAACAAGGTTAACTGAATATTAAGTGATGTCTAACACTAAATGGGGTCAATTGTTTATTATGTGCAGCCTTTTTTCATTTTTTTAAGGATGCCAATAATTCTGGAGCCCTCTGTATGCTCTGCAATGCAAGAAAGCAGAAACAATTTAGTCAGGCAGAGTGATTCTGATTCAGCAAATGTGAGGGACTGGTCAACATTTAGTAGTTATCAACAAACATTTGGATAGTTATCACGACTAAAGGAGGTTTCATCAGCGACTGAAGATAGAGAGTGCTTACCTTTTCCCAGCAGGGATATTACATTTTTATCTGATTGTTTTTTGTTGAGTATTTGTTTGAAAAGTTACCTTTTGTCTTATTTTCTGCATTCAATGGAACTTTTCTGTACTAAGACTTGTGATGATCAAATATCCCTTTTAATCAACGTGTCAAAAACAGGAAATTATATGTGGTGGGAGAGCAGTTTTTCACGACCCTGCCTTCATTGTTTCATGACATGAGTGGCATGTCCTGATGTGAAAGAAGACCAATAAAACCACCTTGTCAGGTTCTGATCCCGAGTACGGGGAGATGTGGGGTAAAGGCGTGGGGATACGCTCGTGTTATTGCATCGCTGACCACCCTGGCTCCCCCCCTGCCCCTGCAGATGTGAACAGGAAGTGCTGGTGTGTGACCACCAAGGGCATGCACGCGGTGGGCCAGGCCGAGGTGGTGGTTCTGCTGCAGTGCCTCCCGGACGAGAAGAGCGTCCCCAAGGACGTCTTCAGCCACTTCGTGCAGCTCTACCAGGAGGCCCTCGCAGGTGAGAGAGGTCACCGGCTCTGCTCTCCTGCTCCCCCGGGGGAGCTCCCTCCCCCCACCGCCACGCCAGGCCGCTATACTGCAAGAACGTGAGATGCTAATGCTATTATCAAGCCTGAGGCTTAACCCCACTTCAAGGCTAAAGACTATTTGCAGTTTCGTTTGGTAGGCAGCAGCAGGGTATGATCCTGTTAAAGGCTTCTGGAAGTAGTTATGTAAGGGACATCTACAAATTACAGACAGAAGGATGGGCAATAATAATTTGGGCTTGCACTAAACCAAGCTGATCTTTTATCCACCCTACTCGCATGTCCTCACGAGGAACATCGTGTTTTAAGAAACATTCACATATTTATTTTTGGTCAACATCCCAAGCCCAACCTACCTTGAATGTTACTGGTCACCTCACTTCCTTACAGTTTCTTGTAAAAAAAAAAAAAATAGCCAAAAAGAACGAATAAAAATTTAGAAATCCTGTACTAAATTACAAGGTCCACGTTAAGCTAATGGTATTGAAAGTAAACTGTAAGCACGGGAGCCTCTCACGCCTCCAAATCTGCCCCTCAGTAGAATGGCTGCCATTTCTACTAGACATTTAGGATAAGCGGTATGCTGACAAGTGACCGAGGGGGTCCAGGCTTGGAACAGTACGGACGCACCCCCTGGACAGCTGCGGACTGTGCCGTTGCTCCACAGGTGCAGTGAAAATCACATGTTCAGTTTCCCAAAACACGGAGCGTGGAATACAGGGCCGTCACCTTGGAGGCCTGTCACCGATCCTTAATGGTCATGTCTCCTCATGGTGGCTTTTGCATTGCAATGAAATGAGGTCAGAGCAGCATTCGGGCAAGGAGAAATGCCCTATTAAGTATGATTCTTGATGCATTTATTGAAGACTGCCTTTAAGTTGATTTACTGTAACTGTAACTAATTATAAGCATGCCGACAACTTGTAACATAGTGAATTTTGCTGCCAGAAGCTTCTCTTGGGCAGTCTGATATTAAGTGCAATTTGTAAACATTAAAAACATAGCCAAGGGCGTCTCAAGTATTAAAATGACCCTTTCTTCCTGGATCACATTTAATATCCAAGCCCCTGCGATGATTTAGTGGCTTGTACTTCAGATATGCGGATGTCTTGTTGTTTAATGTATTTATTTGCTTCTTTTTATTAGATTTTCCCCCTTTTTCTCCTCATTTTGTAATGCTTGCATTACCATGCTGAGTGTAGCCTCTGTTGATTCCGGAAAGCGCAGACAAGAAAGTGCTCTCCAAAGTATAGCTTGAAACGGGCCCACATATTTTAGCCCGACCCACCTTTGCACATATTTTTATCAGCCCGAGCCGACCCGAGCCTGTGTGTTGTGTTTTAAAAAGCCCGACTGAATTTGAGTGTGTTAGTACAGTACAGTGGACGGTGCAGTATGTAACGTTGACGGCTACCATAGCCTACTTAAGCAGGGTTTCACCAGAATTACCAGATCAACTTATAATATATAATTACAATATATATATATATATATATATATATATATATATATATATATATATATATATATACAACTGCTAATTAGCTTGCATGGTGCTTTGAGCTCAGAATTTAAAGGGCCAGCTACCGACCCGAATCAAGCCAGATAATGAATGACCCAACCTAAACTCTCTGTTCGGGTTTTATCAGGCTTGGCTCACAATTACAAGCTCTACTCTGAAGTGCACGTTGCAGAAGCTTCTTTTCAGACTGTGGTTGATAAGTTGGGCTTGCACAGGCATGAGTCAGAGGGAGACGCCTCGTCTGCAGCTCAACGGTGAGCAGCCGATCAATCAGCAAGGGTCGCTGGTGTGCGGTGAGTCATCCTCACCCCAGCCAGCTGAAACCCACTGTCTCCCTGTGACGCTAGCACCACTGCTTTGTTCTGCAGTGCTGCCAACTGCTGTTGGCACCAGCATGACCCAGATTAAATACCTGTCCGTGGGTCTTATGCACCGGAGCAGTGCCTTAACCCATTATGGATTTTAAGGTGCCCAATAGAAAACCCATAGAAAGGCCTAGGAATCAGAATGCATTTCAACGGTCATGTGTCTTCAAAAATGGTCATGTGATCAAATACAGTGCTGGTGTCACATCCGTCTGTTAAGGGAGATGTAACGCGCAGGTCACATCCGCCTGTTAAGGGAGATGTAACGCGCAGGTCACATCCATCTGTTAAGGGAGATGTAACATGCAGGTCACATCCGTCTGTTAAGGGAGATGTAACGTGCAGGTCACATCCGTCTGTTAAGGGAGATGTAACGCGCAGGTCACACCCGTCTGTTAACGGAGATGTAATGTGCAGGTCGCACCCACCCATAAGGGGTTAACAGGCCTCCCAGCAGCCCAATACTGGACATAATTTTACATCAGAAGCTGAATGTCATTTTCTCTGTTGTTTGTAAAAAGTATCACCCTTCCCTCTCTCTGTGCAGGCAACGTGGTGGGCAACCTGGGCCACTCATTCTTCACCCAGAGCTTCTTAGGCAGCAAGGAGCATGGAGGCTTCCTCTTCATCAGCCCGACCTTCCAGTCCCTGCAGGACCTGCTGCTGCCCAACCCACCCTACTTCTTCGGCATCCTCATCCAGAAGTGGGAGACCCCCTGGGCCAAAGTCTTCCCCCTCCGCCTGATGCTCCGGCTGGGAGCGGAATACAGATGTGAGTCCCGTGCCCACTTCATCCCACGGGCAGGGTGCACCCATTCATGTACACCAGGGGTGTCCAATCACGTCCCATGGAGAGTCAAGAGTATGCAGGTTTCCATTACAACCCGTCACATCATCTGCTGATTTCAGTCATTTGTTCCCTCCTCTTTGAAGGCGTGTTAATTAGTGAAATCAGCTGGTGAAGTAATTGGTTGGAATGAAAACCTGCTTACTCCTGTCCCATAGCACATGATTGGACAGCCCTGGTCTATACTGCTAAGCACACAGGCCACTGGTAGGAAGGGCTGGTGTGTGTATAGGCTTTTGTTCCAACCAAGCAATTACTGATTCTACTATTCAGCCAGTGGATCGGCTACAGCATTCGAAGACTTAATAAGTCAAAAAAATACATCTGATAAATACCTAATAGGATAATGATTTCTTTGACTTATTGGTCTTATGCTGCTGTAGCCTAACAGACCACACAACCCATCGAACCATGAAGTGGATGGGCTACAGCAGCAGCAGACCAATAAGTAAAAAATACCCCTAATAAATACCTAATAAAGTGTACTGTTATTTCACTAATATACATTATTCTGAATAATAAAGGAACAACTCAGTTGAAAAGCTCATATTAAGTAGTGTTTTCAGTTTTTTCCGCCACAGAGTTGAAAGTAATTGACAGTTGTTAAGGTAAACTCATTTGGTACTTATTCTAGAAATTAATACTTAAAATATTTCCCTACTTCATAACGCTGCATCCAGATTTTATTCTATTGACCCCCCCCTCCTCCACCAGCCAAACAATTAATGAAATGACGGTTTCAAACGTGAACGAAATCGATTGGAATGTGAATATATGGCAATCTAAAATGCCAGATTTGAACAAATCTAATCCTGCCAGACCAGCCGAGCCTGCTGCTTTGCTTGCCTGCCAATTCTAAATAAAATAATGCATATTCTCCCCAAAATGTCTGTGCACAAGGAGATGTAGAATATTGATGAAATATATTCCCACTGGAGGAAGTAAAATGCAGAGGATGGAAATATTGATCAGAGGTGTTTTTTTTTTAAAATAACAAGAAACCATGGCCCTTAATGGAATAACTTGGTTCCTTAGGTTATTCTTAACATTGCAGTTTCTGATGAATAAAAATCGAACATAATTGCGCTGTCACCACCAGCATTGTTTGAAGGGAGTGCATTATTAAGGACTTTTCTCATCCCCTTCTCCCAGACTGCTGTTGTTATCCAGCGAGGACGCTGAGCGGGTAGGCAGCACTTTGAGCGATGAGACAGTAAATTATGTCCCAGACGTTGGGGTGTTGAGCGCCGCTCTTTGGTCTGTTGCCTGGCAGATCTAGCCTTCGGCTCGGAGTGTGTTTCGACCGCGGCGCAGGAAGTGTCTAAAGACGAGCCCTCTCTCGCTGCTCCCCTGTGGACTCCGCTGGGGCTCTGTGATGAGTAGCCTTATTATAACGCTTTGACACAAAGAGTTTCATGGGGACAGCCGTGCGGCACCGATTATAGATGCTGTAAGAAATACAGAAATGGGAAAAAAGCCGCGTGTGCACAAAGGAGGAGTTTTTGGAAGGAAAAGCCTCCTTTGGGGGGAAGGCCAGATACGGGAAGAGGTAGAAAATAATGAAAGGTGCCGGCATTTGTACTGGTAAGGAGTCGGACCTGGTGAAAAGGGGTGGACGTTCTGAACCGGGAGACCCCTCATAGTCTCTTGCTCTCATGTAGAGTCTGTGGTAAGATTATACATTTTTCAAATTAGACTTTCCGAAACGTATTATTCCCCACTGGGTCTTGTGCTTGTTACACTTGGATTTGGTGGGAACGTATCGCTGCAGTGCAGGGCACTTATTCTCAGGCCAAAATTCAAACTTCAGTTCAGCCCAGCTGCTGCAGAAACATCGCTGCTAGTGAGGGCCTCCACCCCTTTGTTTGTTTGTTTGTGACAAGCTGCGGTTGGTCCTCACCTTGCGCTGTTGTGTAAACTAAGCTAGTGGCAACTTCCCTAACGAACATGCACCTGTTGCAGTCTACCCCTGCCCGCTGTTCAGCGTCCGTTTCAGGAAGCCTCTGTTTGGAGAGACCGGCCACACCATCATGAACCTTCTGGCGGTGAGAAACATCCCACTCTACATTACATTACATAACATTTCAGTTAGCAGATGCTTTTATCCAAAGCGACGTACAGAAACGTGCATATCAAGGTCATACAACAAACATCCGAACACGCCAGATAAGGTACAATTCATATGATACTGATACTGATACTTTTGTCAGATATTCATCTTTTGGTCTCAAATTGAAATACCTTAAGTATATAGCAAAAATAGCAAGTTTCAATCTGCTGTTTGAAGGGTACTGTACTGGATGTATGCATAGTCATTGATACATCAGGGTGAATAATCATATAGATGTTTAATAATGCATAAAAGCTGATTTTGAACATTTTAAGGCTGAGATGCGGATTGCTCAGACAAATTGAACGAGGTCCTGCAACATGGCTTATGTAATGAGTAATGACTGAAAAAAATGCCCAAATATTCAGTAACAGATGCACAAAAAATGCACAAATATTCAGTAACAGATGCACAATGAATGCACAAATATTCAGTAACAGATGCACAAAAAATGCACAAATATTCAGTAACAGATGCACAATGAATGCACAAATATTCAGTAACAGATGCACAATAAATGCACAAATATTCAGTAACAGATGCACAATAAATTCACAAATATTCAGTAACAGATGCACAATAAATTCACAAATATTCAGTAACAGATGCACAATGAATGCACAAATATTCAGTAACAGATGCACAATAAATTCACAAATATTCAGTAACAGATGCACAATGAATGCACAAATATTGCAGAATTCGTGAAAGGCCTGTAGGGGCAGAGCAGGTCAGGGAGGGCAAAATGGAGGCCAGAAAGTTCCAAAGCAGGAAGCCAGACAAGACAGAAAAATATTATTTTTGCCTCTTTATGTGAGAGGAATGGCAAACAATATTAGCCTATTGCATCACTTTGTATTTCTCCATTCTTCAGAAAGATGCATATATACTGTATACACAAGCTTGTGTGCCTGCGAGCATACACACACGCAGATATTTAACTGTCAACTTTCGTTGGTCTCTGGTGTTTGTGTCCAATTTTAGCACCTAATTCAAAATTAATAAGTGAAAACTGGGTGCTGCTAGTCCTACCCTTTGAGGACTGTGCCTTTTGTTCTTAAAACTGTATATGTAAGCACTATGCATCTATGTAAGCATTTTATTAATCTAAAATGTTTTCTACTGACTGAATTTCTAGGATTTCCGTAATTACCAGTACACGTTGCCAGTGGTGACAGGCCTTGTGGTGGACATGGAGGTTCGGACTACGTACATCAAGATACCAAGCAACCGCTATAATGAGGTCAGTGTCCCTTGCCTGTAGAACTGGTCACTCAGTAAGGTACTGATTGAGTCTAAGGGCCAGGGCTGCGTTTCCCATCTTAACGCTACGTCGTTCGTAAGTTATACCTTAAGCTCTATCTTAACGTTTAAGTGTGTTTCCCGAAACGTTCTTAGCTAAGTATACCTTCTGTAAGTGGTACTTTCGTAAGGTTGGTCTGGACCACTCTTAGCTATACCTTAGCGATGTTGTCAGCTCACTCCGCTAGTAGCCACCACTGTTACGACCGCAAGCCTCTGAAATCAGCTGTTTCTCTTACATCTCAATCTGTTGAGCAGTATGTATACTAATAATTCTACAGTTGTAGTTGGCTAATGTTACTACAATAACACATGAAAATACCACATTAATGGGAGTGTTTTCATGCAAATAATAAATGGTTGGCATTTATATAGTGCCTTTATCCAAAGCGCTGTACAATTGATGCTTCTCATTCACCCATTTATACACACACTCACACACCAACGGCAATTGGCTGCTATGCAAGGCGCCGACCAGCTCGTCAGGAGCATTTGGGGGTTAAGTGTCTTGCTCAGGGACACTTTGACACAGCCCAGGCGGGGGATCGAACCGGCAACCCTCCGACTGCCAGAAGACTGCTCTTACAGCCTGAGCTATGTCGCCCCCTAAAATAATTGTAATTGTAATTGTACATTACGATGGATGTATGTTGCACTTGAACGTGTAGCCTAAATGCCTTTTAAATTATATTTATAAACTGACGATTTCCCACTCTCTCTGTCGGCTGGAGTGATGTTTAACCATAGTTCTTTCTTTGTTTTGTTGGACATTGTAGTCCTAAAACTGGAAAATAATGTTTCTTTATTCAGCGGCACCTCTACAATATCTCCATTTTGTTTGCTGTGAAGCTGTGGGACCACTTCTTTCTTTGTTTTTCCAAATTCTGCATTTTTCTTGTTGGTGTGCTTTTATTGAAAACGTCAGCTAATCAGAGAAAATAGTGAATTACACCAGTAATGTGATGGTGCTTCTGGCAAATCAACCCTGATTGCAAAGTTTAAGGCACCACAACAAAGATATTAAAATAATATAAATAAAACATTACATGCCAAAGAAGGCGTATGGCCAGGTGGGTTGGTGGGATGAGGTGTGATACCACGATCTGAGGTGCTGCATTCTTGCACCCATTTGGCGAAAATTATATATATGGTTGGATAATTCAGTTTGTAAGTCACCTTTCGAGTCTTCGTAAAACGCTAAGAGACACCGTTATTGGAAATGAGGCCCAGCTCATTACGCAATCAACGAGTGGGATTGCCTACGAACTGCATTTTGCGAATGAGCCAGATCTTAAACAGCGCAGTTAAAATACGTGTTTAGTGCATTGAATGAATATCTCCTCTGTATGTGGTGATATGCATGTATCGTCTGCCACGTAGAAGCGTATCCCGTGCAGAAATTTTTTTTTAAGTATTCTAGCTGTGGCGGTTATTGTCATTTGAGTTAAAGACTATAAAGAGTGTGTTTTGTGGGTGTGTCTCTCCCCCTCAGCTGATAAAGGCCATGAACAAATCCAATGAGCACGTGCTCGCCATGGGGGCGTGTTTCAACGAGCACGCTGACTCCCACCTCGTCTGCGTGCAGAATGATGACGGCAACTACCAGACCCAGGCAATCAGCATTCACAACCAGCCACGCAAAGGTAGGCAAATAAACCTACAGGCTGACCCTGGACATTCTGACTGCCACACACATCAACACTGAACTGCCTGAAAGGAGAAGGGCCAGACTGGTCGAAGATGACAGTAACGCAAATAACCACGCATTACAACAGTGGTATGCTGAAGAGCATCTCTGAACACACAACATGTCAAGTTGATAGGCTACAGCAGCAGAAAAAAAAAAAAAAAAAAAAAAATACCTCATAAAATGCTCACTGAGTGTATATTAATAATTAATATAAATCTAAAGAAGGTTGAAGACTATTACATTTTATTTGCTATGCAACATTGATTTTGGGATATGATCCCACATTAAAATATACAGTGGCTTCAAAAAGTATTCAGACCCCTTCACTTTTTTGCACAGTTTATTGTGTTGTAGATTTCATTTTGATCAAATTTAATCAAGCTACACTCAATAACCCATAATGACAAAATTAATTCATGTTTTTAGAACTTTTTTCAAATTTATTCATAATCAAAGACTGAAATCTGTCATTTACATAAGTATTCAGATCCTTTGGTGTAGCATTCTGTTTGCTTTAATTATCCTTGAGATGTGTCTATAACTTCATTGGAGTCCACCTGTGGCAAATTGAATTGATTGAACATAGTTTAGAATGGCACTCACCTGTTTACACATGCCACCTCACACTGCATGTCAGGAGAAAAGCCATGAAGTCCAAGGAACTCTCTTGAGACCTCCACATTAAAATTGTGGTGAGGCATAGATAAAGGGTAGAAAAATATTTCTAAAGCGTTGAGTGTGGAAGAACTTTGGAACCACCAGGACTCTTCCTAGAGTTGGGCGGCCAGCAAAACTGATTAACTTGGCAAGAAGGGCCTTGTTCAGGGAGGTGACCAAGAACCCAAGGATCACTCTAACAGATGGTTATCTTTGCGGAATTGGGAGAACCTGCGGGAAGGACGACCATCTCAGCAGCACTCCATCCGTCAGGCCTTTATGGTAGAGTAGGTAACCGGAAGCCATTTTTGAGTAAAAGGCATATGACTGCCCACTTGCCAAATGGCATTTAAAGGACTTTAGCAAAAAGCATGAGGAAGAAGATTCTCTGGTCTGATGAAAAGTGAATTATGTGAATTAATTAACACCAGGCACTGCTCATCACCTGGCAATGCCTACAGTGAAGCATGGTGGCGGGAGCATCATGCTATAACGGTGCTTCTCAGTGGCAGGGACAGGGAGACTGGTCAGAATTGAGGGACAGGTGAATGCAGCTAAATACAGAGAGGTCCTTGAAGAAAACCTACTCCAGAGTGCACACGACCTCATACTGGGGCAACAGTTCAGCAGGACAATGACCTGAAGCATACAGCCAATGCTGGAGTGGGTTTGGGAAATGTCTCTGACTGTCCTTAAGTAGCCCAGCTAAAGCCCAAACTTAAACCCCATAGAACATCTGTGGAGAGACCTGAAGATGGCAGTTCACAGACACTGCCAGGAAGAATGTTTTAAGGGTCTGAATACGTATATAAATGAGAGATTTCAGCCTTTGATTTTTAATAACTTTGCAAAAATGTCAAAAAATATGGGTTATTGAGCGTAGATTGATGGGCACCCATGACAATTTTATCAATTTAAAATGAAATATGCAACACAATAAAATTTGTAAAAAGGGATCTGTGAAGGGGTCTGAATACTACTGAATACTACTGAAGCTACTGTATGTGAGTTTTTGATGGAATTTTAAACTTGGTAAGGCTAAATACTTTAAAGTGGTGTGGATAATTCAGTGGTATGCAATTCACAGATCAGAAATGATTTTACTAATTCTATTTTTGGAATTAACTCAGATAATTGAGAGATAAAATTGGGGGAGAAAGTAACTTATTATTACCTCATTATGTATTTCTGCCTCAGTTACAGGCTCCTGCTTCTTTGTGTTTAGTGGAGCTTTGAAGGCATCATCTGGATATCTGGCCAAGACCAGCATCGTAGAAGGTACTATGGTTTTGTTAGTTGTTAAAAATTACATTCTTCTGTTGTATTCTGCGGTTCCAAGAACAGAAAACTGAGGCTGCAGTGGGCACAGACTCACCAACACTGGACAGTTGAAGACTACAAAAACTTAGCCTGGTCTGATGAATCTCGATTTCTGCTGAGGCATACAGATAGTAGGGTCGGAAATTGGGACCAGCAGTGTGAATCCATGGACCAAACCTGCCTTGTGTCAACAGTCCAGGCTGCTGGTGGTGGTGTAATGGTATGGGCATTGTTTTCTTGGCACACTTTGGGCCTGTTAATACCTATCAGTCATCTTGAATGTCATAGCCTATTTGTGTATCCCTTCTTGGCTACAAAGTACCCATCTTCTAGTGGCTACTTCCAGCATGATAATTGGAAAAGCAAAAGTAGTCCCAAACTGGTTTCATGAACATGACAATGACTTCAGTGTTCTTCAGTGGCCTTCCCAGTCACTGGATCTGAAACCAATAGAACACCTTTGGGATGTTGTAGAATGGGAGATTCGCAGCATGCAGCTAACAAATCTTCAGAAATTGTGTCTTCAGAAATTCAAGATGCAATCTTGTCAACATGGAATAGAATCTCAATGGAATGTTTTCAGCATGTTGTTGAGGCTGATTTGAGAGCAAAGGGAAGCCCTACCCAGTATTAATATAGTGTTTCTAATGAAGTGCTCAGTGAGTGTATATGTGACGATATAATGTATTGGGCAACATTGGCTCAGGTGGTAAGAGCGTTGTCTGGCAGTGGGAAGGTTGCCGGTTCGATCCCATGCTGGGTCTGTCGAAGTGTCACTGAGCAACTGCAGACCATGGCTCACCAAAACTGGACAGGACATAATTTGGGAAGACCGAGGCATGTTGCATTTGCACCATGTGATGGGCTTCTACGGTGTTCCCCCTTAGATGGTTTGATGGTGCAAATAACAGCAGAGATGATGGAGGCTCTGCGACAGGCCCTTCGGGAGATGAAGGACTTCCACATCCCCTGTGGAAAGGCGGACCAGGAGGAGTGCCAGGAGCATATCCACATACAGTGGCAGGAGGATGATCGCAACTTCAACAAGGGGTGAAAAGCAAACATCAAAAACTTTGAACTTCTGTCTAAAATGGCATCCTGAAACAACTTATGTTATTCTTTTGAGTTAAAGTATGGTGAGATTAATATTTTCAGACAGACAACTTTCTTTGTGGCCAGCAAAACCAGCTAATTTCTCAGACCTAGTCTCAGTGCTTGTCTTGAGTTTGAGCTTCAGACTTGAGTCAGATTTAGTAAGTGACTAAGTTTTTCCATTGTGCAGGATCATCAGCCCCATCGATGGGAAATCCATGGAGTCCATAACCAGTATCAAAATCTTCCATGGGTCCGAGTACAGGGCCAGCGGGAAGGTCATTCGCTGGACAGAGGTACTGTGTACATGCCTGAAAACTGCTACTTTGCTCATGTATACAATGTGTATGCATCTTTCAGAAGAATGTAGGAATACAAACTGATGCAGTAGACTATAATTTTTTACCATTCCTATCAAATAAAGAAAGGCAAAAATAATGTTTTTATCTTATTCTGTGACTTTTGTCTGGCTTCTTGCCACGCTTTAATGAAACTGCTAATTGGTTCAGGCATTAAATTACCAAGTGAAAAATAAATTTTTCCTGTTTCCATGTTTGTATTAAAACATAAGGGTGAATATTAATTTCACTGTAAAGTGAAGATGCCATTGACCTTGGTACAGGTGTTCTTCTTGCAAAGCGAGGACCAGCCAAATGGCCTCAGCGACCCTGCTGACCACAGCCGTCTGACGGAGAATGTAGCACGAGCTTTCTGTGTCGCACTGTGCCCTCACCTCAAACTGTTGAAAGAAGATGGCATGGCCAAGCTGGGGCTACGTGTCACGCTGGACTCTGACCAGGTGAGGGCCTAACTCGCTGTCCGTCATCTGAACTGTGCTGTAATGCGTAGGACATGCTTGTTGTGGTTGGGCAGCTGCCCAATACCTTTGGTATTTGTTCTTGATAACATGACAGAAACAGTGGTACTGTGTATCATGTGAGGGAGAATAGTGTAGCTACAGTAACTGCACTTACTTAATTATTGACTTTAATCCCTTGTCTCTCCTACATTCTATGTCAGGACAGTGACTTGCTGAATGCACTGAATACAGTTAAAACACAGCTTGTTTAGGTTATCACTATGTCACCCTAAATCAGCTACCGGTAGCCACAAGTGTTTTGAGGCCAACCGCTGATTCATAGTGAGAGTAACAGCCTCGTTGTGTGTTCCAGGTGGGATACTTAGCAGGCAGTAATGGACAGCCCCTGCTCCCTCAATACATGAAAGACCTGGACAGTGCCCTGGTGCCAGTAATCCATGGTGGAGCTTGTCAGTTGAGTGAGGGACCTGTGGTCATGGAGCTTGTCTTCTATATCCTGGAGAACATCTCCTAAAAAAGGATAATCTGATCCGCTCATCTCCTCAAGGAGGACTGTGTTAACCACCCGTCTCCTAAAGGTGGACTGTCATCCAGTCATGTCCTAAAGGAAGATAATGTCAATCTTTCCCTCTTTTCCCTTCTCCTGCCTCATCCCACCCACCCAATCATCTGCAAATCCAAGAGCCTGAAAGCTGTGCTGAAAACGTACTCCTCCGGATCTTCTATGCACCATATCCAACTACTTTCCAGGCCTGGGCAGCCAATAGACTCCCATCATCATGGGCTTCCATGCAGCAGCGGCGTCCCTTCCCATAATTCCACTGTGGGACAGAAGCGGAGGCGGCGCGGTCTCGGTCTTGGCGCTGTACCGGACTGGAGACCTGTCTGTAGCACCCACGTGCTGGCAGGGCCCCCCAAAACTCGCCCGCAGCCGTGGGACCTCCGCCTGGGCCAGGGTCTTCGGTCGAGGAACAGCCGACGGTCATTCTGCCGCAACAAGGGGACCGCTTCCTGTTCGGAGGGAGGGACCGATCATGGACGTGGGGTGGGGGGAGGGGGACAGTTGACCGATTTGCACGCTTGTGCTCAGTGCCTGGGCTGGGATTCCTAAAGAAGAGTGGCTCTTCTGACCTCCAGTCTCACCTCGTAGCTTTATGAAACAATCACTCGATGCTTTACTCCATGCAAGAAGAGAGCGCGGATGCTCCAGTTGATATCATGCGCAGGGCCAGTCCTGACAGAAACAGTAAAACGTACATCAGGACATAAGGTACAATTATAAGGACCTCCTCTGTGCAGAAGGTCACCAGTCAGTAAGTCCTGTTGCGATGGTGAAGATACTAGTCAGTGTGTCTTAACTGCTGCTTCAGGTGTTTTCTTGTTTATTTATGTTGAACAGATGGTGGTTTATCGCTTTACTTTTGGAAAGCTCTGGTTCCGATTGTGTGGACAGGTCCTTTCGGTGCGAACAACAGTGGCACTCTTAGAAACTGTGACCCACTTTGAAGACTTGAAGAATTCGCTTTATTCACACGACAGTTCCGAGCAGACGCTGATCCGGTGGCTTTTTTATAACCCAGACGGGTTGGTAGGTCGTAAAGTTGATTGGTGCGTTTTCATAGGATATGCGCGGCACCTGCTCTAAACTGCCGATTGTGAAAAAGTGTACTATGCTGTATGCAGAGCGGGTTGGATAGCATGACCTCCGCAATAATGCAGCAGGACTGCTCGCTCCCAGAACACCCCCCCCCCCCCTCCCCCACCGTGGGTAGTCTTCATCTGGGTGCACCAGCCTCTAGACGCATTTCATAACTTAGCTTTTCATTTCATTTTATACAAAAATACCATCGAAAATACACTCAACCAGAGAACTGGTTTTAGCACTTACTCTTCAACTGAATCGATGAATCAAATGTAAGAAAAAAGAGATGCTGTCGATGCATTGAAATGTATGGATCCTGAACCACAAGAGGTGGGAAGAAGAAGGTGATTAAGTGAGTTGGTGTGACCAATTATTTTTCTTTTGCGCAGCTGTTTTGGGGCAATAGAGTTGTGTCTCCTTCCCAGGCAAAATAGGGGTGAACCCTCAGAAGCCTGAGGAGAATAGACATCAAGCAAGTAAGCAGTCTTACACACAACCTCTTCCAAGACCTTCCTGCACCAAACTATCACATTATAGTTATTTAACTGGTCTTTTTACTGGTCATGAAACCAGTTGTGATTTAACAAGCAACCCGGTTTCATTTCAGAAAGTATGAAGTAAATGGACTACTACTGGCAGAATTTGCCAACATGTAAGGGTCTACTTGTGAATTGCTGATGACTTTGACCCTAGACACTGCCAACACTCCGGAATGCATCAAAATAAACGTCTAAGCTATTTGCTATTCGCAAAACAGGATACACACAAAATACAGTTAGTTTTTAAGCCCAGAAAGAAGTCTCATTGTGAAAAAATGCTTAACTCACTAAAAGAGATAGTCTTTATGGCTACAGCTACTGCTGTTCATTTCAGGATCGCAATTATTTTATTCATTAGGATCAGCTGGGTTGAGAGCCTGTACATTATGCTGAAACATTGCAAAAATCATAATTTGTAAGATATTCCTAAGTGTTTTCTTAAAAGAACTTCCTTGCATCAAAAGCATCTCAAGATTTGTATATACTGGGAGATATATTGCAATTCTTGAGAAAAAAAAACTGTCAGGGAAGGGAAGTATTTCTTAAATGAATCATTTCATATGCTTTATAATAAATTGAGAAAACTCAAGATTGTTTGAGTAGTGATAGCATTCATTAGGGGACAAGAATGTATCATGAGGTTCTCTGGAATGTGCAAGGATGTAGAAAGCGCTGAGGACTACTATATGCAAGCCATATGTTCATCTTCAACTATAGGATAGTTGTGAATATCTGGTCCCCAAATATAGACGCACAATAGTGAAAAGTCCTTTCATCGTTACAGCATCACTGTCCTGCTGCTTTCAGTGGTGGGCATGTGATTACAGAATTTAGAAAGCTCTCACAATGTTAAGAGCAAGGGCTTCTTAACCAGGACGTGCTGTTACAGAAGACTGTGATTTCAGACTCATAGACACTCGGCTCTGCATTCTTTTACATTTGCTTTATTTATATCTTTATATATAGTTTGTCTTTTTGTGAAAAAGTTTTTCTTTTTATTTTGATATTCTCTTCACACAGGAGGCATCGAAGTGAAGGAAATTTTACTGAGACTTCCCCCTCTTGAAATCCAGCACTTTGTTTCTTTCCACACCAAACCCCCTGAGAAGCTTTGTGTGGTGAAGTCTGGAACATTCTTTTTGACTGTGTTTTTCTCCTCCATTAAAACTTGGAGCAGTTTAAGAGAAGCATCCCTTTCTACAAGACATAAATTGTCATGGAACTAACTGGATTCAAATACATTTTCCTCAAACATAACAATCAATTAAAAAGGGAGAACATCTATGTTTTAAGCCAAAAAAAAAAATCCTCCATTGTACACAAGAATATGTCAATAAAAACAGTATTCTTTATTGAACACTGTTGTATCTGTATCAGACATTTCATAAATATCTGCTCTTTCATTTTGCGTAAGTGGTAAAATATGCTGTCGTATCTTATACAGTACTGAGCAAAAGTCTTAGGCACCTGTATAACATTCTGTACAAATAAGATTCTTTCAAAAATAACTCAATGAAAGGTCCTAAATAAACATACTATACATTTTACAGTACATTTTAGTAATTTGGCAGAATAGTTAAAAACTGAATCAAATCAATATTTTTTGTGACCACCCTTTGGCGTTAAAACTGCATCACTTGTCTGAGATATAGAACTGCAGGACAGTGTTGGCTAAGACAATCAGCAGGGAGGTTGTTCCAAGCATGTTGGAGAACTTTTACATTACATTACATTACATTATTGGCATTTGGCAGACGCTCTTATCCAGAGCGACGTACAACAAAGTGCATACCCATAACCAGGGATAAGTTCGCTGAAAGACCCTAGAGGGAAGTACAATTTCAATTGCTACCTGTACAACAAAGATAAGGACGAGGGCCCTTTTTTTTCTTTTTTTTTTTTTTTTTGAGAACAAAGAAACAAAGAAACAGCAAAAGTGACCAAAGTTAACTATCCAAACACTGCTTACCTAGCCAACTAAAAATACCGATACACAAAGCAAGTCACAGAGACAACAATTAAGGTTCACAGGGAGGTAGGGAGGGATGGGGAGAGGTGCTGCTTGAAGAGGTGTGTCTTCAGTTTGCGCTTGAAGGTGGGGAGAGATTCTACAGTTCTGACCTCAACGGGGAGTTCGTTCCACCACCGTGGAGCCAGAACAGACAGTAGTCGTGAGCGTGATGTGGAGAACTTGCCACAGTTCTTCTGCAGACTGGTTGGCTCCTTGCTTCTGATCTCAGACAGCCTTGATCAAGTTTTTATGTAAAAAGTAGTAAATTGCTTACAGTAATATGTTACTTTTTAAAAATTCAATAGTAAAATTAAATCTTTTGGAAAATGAATATTTGGAAATCTCAAATGTGTTCTTTTATACTAACAAAAAAAGAAACATATATATATATATATATAATAAAGTCTAGGATGCCTAAGACTTCTGCACAGTATTGTATCACAAAAAAAGGCAATTAGTAGCCTGGACTGGATATGGCCACGATAATAGTGATGATTCAACCCTTTTCATTGGAAATGTTTCTTTAATTGCAATATGTGCTTGACTCCATGTGCCAGTGTACTGTAATTTTATAGCACAGTATCAAGGCATTGAAAAGACCATCTAAGGTAAGTCGCACCAGTGCAAGCCAAGTAAATATAATGCAGGCATACTGCTTATGCGGGTGTGGTCAATATGTGGGTAACTTTGCAGACAACATGTGGGCGGTCACCTTTAGTTCTGGCTGGACCTGTTATCTCTGCTGGCCAAGACAATGCAGAGATCTGTTCCGATAATCTCTTACAGTTCTCTGAACCTAGACCCACAGTTGACTGCTCCATTTCTACAAACCACTCACATTTGTTTACCTGCTTCAATATACATTGGGGTGATGAAAAATATTATTTTGTCAACCACAAACTGAGCTTACATTTTACATGACCTCTGAATTTTGCTTGCAGCTGATTTAATGTGTTCCAAGACCACATATTCCCAGTCCCATTTCTGATGTGATTATGTTACATATTTAAGATAAATGATACAAACATAAACAAATGTTTTACTACAGTGCTACAGTCTTCAAGTATTTGGAAATTCTGTACTCCAACAGCTTGGATTTGAAATGAAACAATGAATATGAGGTTACAGTGCTGACTTGTCAGCTTTAATTAGAGGGCATTTACATCCATGTTGGGTGATCCGTGTAGGAACTACAGCCCATTTCACATGTAGTCCCCCCATTTTGGGGACCAAAAGTATTTGGACAGTTGGCTGCTCAGTTGTTTCTTGGCCAGCTTTGTGTCGGTGCATCATTCGTTCATGCACAGAAAGATAGCAAAGTTCTGGAGTTGCCAGGTGAGTTTGCAAAACTACAGTTCTGGATGGACAGATGAGGACAGTATTAACCTGTACCAAAGTGATGGAAAGAGGAAAGTGTGGAGAAAGAAAGGAAATGCTCATGATCAAAAGCATACCACTGCATCTGAATGAAACATGGTGGAGGTAGGCTAACTGAACATTCATTTAAGCTGCTGGAGAAAAGAAGCCCCTAAACAAACAGGAACTGAAGATGGCTGGTACAGGACTGGCAGAGACCCAACACAGACATCATGCAGTATTCAAATGCAAAGATTTGTCACCGAGAACTAAATATAAGGTTCTGTTAGATCAATTTCATTCTTCCAGAAACTCTTGATTCCTAAAATTGAGTACTGTGTATAAAAAGGGATACACTTCCTACACAGATCACCCAATATCGATGTAAAGACCATCAAATTAAAGCTGACAATCTGTACTTTGACATAATATGAATATGAAATAACATTGTTTCATTCCAAGTCCAATGTGCTGGAGTACACAGCCAAAACAACAAATATTGTTTTGCTGTCCAAATATTTATGGATTCCACTGTATATAAGTCAAATAAAAACCACTGAGCTTTAAAAGATTCAACTTGAAAAGAGTAGTTAATTTGAAATATTCATGAAGGGTATATTTTGGTAAGTCATTACATTGCCTAATTGTTTTCTCTAGTTTAACACTTACAGTTAGCTTTTTACATTGTAAATATTTTATCCCAGTTAGCAGCTTAATCCATTTCTCTGACATGCAGTGTCTTCAGGAGTGATATTTTGCCTACGCTACACAAAACAGATCTAGTGGAGAGTATCGTTTCTTTATATTGATTGAAATTGTGACTCATAAAAGACTATAAATAGACTAGAATAGAATAACTTACATTCTTCAGCCACTCTATAGTGTGGAAAAACTTGCATAACATTTCATTCACTTAGCACATGCTTTTATCCTGAGCAGAAGTGATGAACATCATGTTACTCACAGGAATACAATAGTGCAATATCACCTGATGTAGTGATACTAGAGGGGAGGATGGAGGGAGAGAGGTTAAGGAGATGCAGCATACAGTGACAGTAAAAGGTAGAGGAAGCAGAGGCTGAGAGGAATATGAAAGGGAAAAGAATAGGTTCCAATTTAGTTTAACAAAAGTGCTTTAAACATGGTAAGATACCACTTGAACTAGAGCAAAATTACAATCATATACACTCAGTGACCACATTATTAGGTAGACCTGTATACCAGCCTGTTAATGGAAATATCTAATCAGCTGATCATGTGTCAGCAACTCAGAATTCATAAAAGCATGCTGACATGGTCAAGAGGTTCAGTTATTGTTTAGACCAAACATCAGAATTACCACAGAGAACAGTCTCTTAGTTATTATTATTACAGAGAATGGTGCAAGAAACAAAAAAGTAGTAGTTCTCTGGGTGAAAATGCTTTGTTAATGAGAGGTCAGATGAGAATGGCCAGACTGGTTCAAGCTGACAGAAAGGTCTAACTCAAATAACCGGATGTTAGAACAGTGGTACTGTGTACAGAAAACCACACAACACGGTGAAGCTTTAAGTGGATGGCTACAGCAGCAGAAGACCAATAAGTAAAACAAAAAGTCTGATGGATACTTAATAAAGTGTAATTGCCACCACCATCAGGGTGCGTTACACTAACATGTACATTTTAATCATTAAACTTTTCATATGAGTATTTTTATAGTTTGTAGTCACTTCAGCTCAGTTTAGGAAATTAATGATACACAAAAATACCAGATACTGTATAGCGATGTAGTATGCTATTCATGGGAAAAAAATGTTTGGAATGTACAGGTAAGTGGTAAGATAAAAAGTAAAGACTTTTTGTACAATGCTTTCTAAATATCCTGGAGGCAGCCTCTCGTAGGGTCCAGCTGTTGTGAACTAGATTTGAACATCTTACAGGCACAATGACAGACTGTAAGGGGATGCATTCATTACACATTATGCCCTATTGCAAGAGCCAGGGCAGCTCCAACTGCATTAGCATTCAGTCCTCCCAGTCTCCTACTTCCTTGTTTTTGAGGGACAGCCATCTTTCCACCTGAAAGGATCCACTTAAAATCATTACCATTGTTCCTTGTGCCATAAATGGTGTACAATTACAAAATGAAGGAACATAAACAAATTATACTGTCACGTACCTTTCAAAAACAATTATTTATAGAACCTATGACAAAAAAGAGGAACATTAGGCCAGAAATGGTATTTTGATATAAAATGTGAATGTCCTGTATAAAACTGAACTAAGGGAGAATAGATTACCATGGGTTGCTCTAGGACCAGCCAGCGCTCTGTGGTGATCTGCAGGTCCTGTCCACTCAATGGCTCCCGCAACCGTACCCGGACCTCCAGACGCCCCCCCGTGGTTTTCCGTCCCTCAGTGACCTGAACAAACACAGGTCAGCTGCCACACTCTCGGATATCTCACTTCACTTGCATTAGTGCATGAACCACTGTAGCAGGCCATCAAACCATCAAACACCCACAAGAGGAGAGTAATGAGCCAATTAAGGGGGATAACATGTAAACAGTATGCAGTTAGACACCAATTACTGCACAAATCTCACATCGATAAAAACATTTCTTACCAAATTAATTTGAACCCCGGCCAGTCTTTGCCTTTAATGCTGCCTCTTACCTCAATTATCTCCCGCATTTCACTCTCCCTCTCCAGTTTGTCCAACTTCAGGAGTGCACAACCCATAGGCTTGTCCCTCCTCAGGAAGCCCCTGTCGGTCAAGATACTTATTTTTTCATGATTTGACTTGGGCATGTGCCATGTAAATAAAATTGTGTATGCCGGACAATTAGTATCAGATTAGTATTAGTAAAACGTTCAACAAACTATGGTCACACCAAAACACTTGTACTTCCCAAAGCCAAATTTTCTGTAACACCCAGTTGAATTTCATGGAATGTCATGAGGTCACCTGGCAGAGCACCAAATCAACTCAGTTTTTAACAAACAACCCAGTGTTTTGCTGAATTTCAGCTTCACACACACACACACACACACACACACACACACAAACTTGCAACCAATAAATTTGTTTTGCCCTTCATTGTGCTGTATGGAGAAAACATTTTGCATTCTTCTAGACAGACTGAGCATTGAGAGTGTGTGGAACATGGCCAGGACATATTTTTTGGCCTCTCACCCTTTGTGCACCACCTCCAGTTTCAGTCCTTTCTGGATTACCCTCTGGAGGCCTCTGTGGTTCCTGTTGATGGTCAGTGTGAAGCTCTGGTTGTACTCTGCCCAGGAAGACAGACCTGTTACACTACCACCTCACGGTCACCTTTGGCATTTGTCCTCACGGATCTCATCATCAGCGCATGCACCTGGGCTGCTGGTTTTCCCAATGGCTGTGGTTTTATGACTTTGAGGTTGATCCTATGGAGTTAAAGCAGAGCATTCATTTACGCAGCGTGATCACATATGTGAAGGTAATTTGATGAGTGTAAATGCTCTATGTGCACACCAGCTGGGAAATCATCAAATGGAGCATATGCAAAAATACATTTATGACAGAAATTTTAAGAATTAACGTTAATAGTTTAGGTACTCACTGAGATGGGGTATGGGAACTGAAATCTGACAAAGGCATTGAGTTGTTGGGCTGACAGGCCTAAACAGAAACAGTATAGAGTTGTCATAACAAAAATAATGAATGTGCTTATGCTGTGCCATGAAAAAGCATTTGCCCACTTCCTGATTGCCTCTATTATTGCATAATCGTCACACTGAATGGTTTCAGATCTTTAAACAAAATGTAAAATTAGACCCAGGGAATATGAGTAAACCCAAAACATTTTTTTTATGTGAAAGAATAATTGCCCCCTTAAATTTAACTGATTGCACCACCTTTAGCAGCAATAATTGCAACAAAAAATCTCCCATAATTTGATGTCTTTCACATTGCTGTCGATGAATTCAGACAAATTGTTAGGTTTTTTTTTTTAGGTCTGACACAGCATTTCTATTGGGTTTGACTGGACCACTGTGTTTTGGATAATTGTCTTGCTGCATAACCCAATGTATACTTCAGCTGCTGCCAGGTGCTGGTTTACAAATGTGAGACAAGTATTTATGTCTTTCCTGACTAACAGTAATTTCTTATTGTGAAGTGACACGGACCTTAGCTGAGGTTAGAGAGGCCTGCAGTTCTTTAGATACCAGTTCTGTCATAATCGTTTGTGCCTTCCAGGATGAGTTGCTGTGGTGCCCTTGGAGGGCTGACCACTGTTCCAAGTGTTCTTCCAAGTGTTCTCCATTTGGACATCATAGTTCTCACTGTGGTCCCAGAGCCTTAAAAATGGCTTTGGAGTGGCCTTTACTTGAAGCCAATAGAGGTGTTTTGGTAGGACCTGAAACAAGCACTTTATTCTCAAAAACTGACCAATTTGTCTGATATAAAATTATAGTTGCATCTATTGCTGCTAAAGGTGGTGCAACTAGTTATTACATTTACGGTGGCAATTTCCTCACAGTTGTGATTTGGGTGTTTGATGAAATAAATTAAATGATCTAAGGATCTGAAACCATTTAGTGTGACAAATATGCAATAATAGAAGAAATCAGAAAGGGGGCAAACACTTTTCTATGGCACTGTAGCCTGATTCTGTTGCACTGAAAGGAATTGCAGAAGTGTTGCAGAACCTTGAGGGGCTGGTAGATTCATTCCTTTCACAATGGTCACCACCATCTCTGTGCTGCTGAGTTCTGTAAAGATCCTGTGGAATGTAGAGATACAGTAGTTTTATTGCCCTCTTTCGGTGTTTGGTTTAGATAGAGGGGAAAGGATGGAAACATCAGTGCTATGGTAAAGGATTTACTACCTACCTGTATCTTTGTACCTTAGTGTAAGAAATTGGTAGATGATATGTGAAAAGGCACATACCAGTGATTTCTAGTGCGAGGGGAAGACAAGTAGAGTAGGAGAAATCCTGCACAGTAGGAGATAAAAGTGTAAAGTAATAGCCACCTGGTGATCCTGTAGGTCCTCTCCTCAAAGCAGTGTTTCGGGGGGTCCCGTCCCTGTGCCTGTAACTGCTCCAGACTCTCTATGTTTTTCTTATAGTTCTCTGCCATTGTCTCAAACCTGAGAGGAAAAGCAATCACGTAGGCTATTTCACTAATATTATAGCACCAGTCCATATAATGAAAGCATATTTGCAGACAGACAGACATGAAGATGCAAACTGGAGAGGTGCTACTATTGGCAATTATCCTCCGAACCACTTCAGCGCATTCCCAAATGACATTCCCCAGACATTCCCAAAGCTCACTTGAGAAAGCTGTGTGTGAAGAATGCTTGTGGTCCAGAAGAAGTTATGAGTAAGTACTTTAAATCTCATCTGATATTGTCTGTGTGAGGTATGCAGCAGCAGGGATGCAGTGAAATATACCTTAAAGCTATCAGCAAATCTCCTACTGGGCTGTTTGGCATAAACAACTTTGTTGCTAAACATTCACATTCAGTAAACATGAAGGATTCAGGTCATGAGTGGCCAGCTTCTCTTTGCGTGAAAAATTACACACTACACTGTTGTGAAAAAGTATTTGCAGCCTTCCTGATTTCCTATATTATTATATACATTCAGTGAGTGCTTAGGTATTTATTAGACTTCTGTTGCTGCAGCCAATCCACTTAGAGTTCAGAGATGCTCTTCTACATACCACTGTTGTAATGTATGATTTTTTACATTACTGTAACCTTCCTGTCAGTCTGGCCATCCTCCTCTGACCTCTCTCATTAAGAAGGATTTCTGCCTATAGAACTGCTGCTCACTTGATGTTTTTGCTTTTCACACTCTGCTAATGCTAGAAACTGTTGTGTGTGACAATGTTTGAATTACTGTTTTATTTATTTTATTAAAAAAGTTATCAAACACCCTTGTCACCCTGTTAAAAAGTAATTGCCTCCTTAAACTTTATAATTGGTTTCACCACCTTTAGCAGCAATAATTACAATTATAATTTGATATCAATCTTTCAGATCGCTGTTTTAAAGAATTTAAACTCACTCTTCTGCTTTAATAAAGACAAATTTGATTGTTTTGATTGCTTTTCAGTCAAATATATGTGGAATTGTTTCTGTATTTTGAATCATTATCTTGCTACATAACGTTATTACGCTTCAGTTTCAGCTCATGGACAGATCACTAGATATTCTCCTTAAGAATCTTCTAGTACAGAGCAGAATGTATGATTCCTTCAATAATGGCAGCAAAACATCCCCATGCCACCACACTGCCATCACCATGTTTGACTTTTAGTATGCTCTTCTTTCTGAGAAATGCTGTATTTGCCAGACATAATGGGACCTCATTCAAAAAGATCCACATTTGACTCATCTGTCCATAGAACATTATCCCAAAAGGCTTGGGGATCATCCAGGTGCTTTTTTGCAATTGTCAGACAGGCATAGATGTTTCTCTTGGTTAACAGTGGTTTCTACCTTGCTACTCTCTCATGAATCCCTGCTTTGTCCAGTCTTTTCGTTATAGTAGATTCATGGATACTGGCATAGACAGAAGCTAGAGAGGCCTACAGTACACATCTTTGGATGTTTATCTGGGATGATTTGTCACATCCTGGATTTGTAACTACACCCGTGGAGTAATTTTGGCAGGCAGGTCACTCCTGGGAAGATTCACCACAGTTCCAAGTGTTCCCCATTATGGTTTGTTAGAGTCCCAAACCCTTGAAAATGGCTTTGTAACACTTTACAGACTGATATATTTCAACTCAACCCTTTTTTCAGGAATTTCCTTTGATTATGGCATGCCAAACCTATGACTTTGTCTGAATTATAGCAGATCTGCAATCAAAAGGGTAAAATTCCTCCACAGCAATGTGAAAGATTGATATAAAATTATACAAAGTGTTTGGTTGCAGTTATTGCTGCTGAAGATGATGCACCTAGTCATTAAGTCATTAAGATTAAGCCAATTACCAGAGGTGATATGGGTGTTTGCTAACTTTTGCTGACTTTTTCCATTAAATATATTAAAGATCTTGTCTAAAGATCTGAAACCATTCAGTGTGACCGATATGCAATAATATAGGAAGTCAGAAGGATCAGAGGAAATCAGGAAGGGGGTAAATACTTTTCAAGGCACTGTATTGTCAATAACAAAACCCTCAACCTTTGCACTTCTGCTCATTTTTGCTCAACCAACCATACTCACTTTATGGTCTCTGTGATGTTCCCTAGGTGGGAGAACTGCATAGAATAAGTTGCACATTTCTGAAAGTTGAAACAGGACATTAATGATTGGCTCCCAGGAATTCACAATTAAACTGAATCGAAACGTCCAGGTAGAGTTCTCTCTACCTTACTCAATGCAACTCACTTAATGGGATATATAAATCTAAGAACTATTCATGAAAATGATTTTTAATTTTGTTGAATAGCTTGGTGTGTTGGCCCCCACCTCATATTGTTCCTTCAGCAGCATGGACAGTTGAGAATATACCTGGTCATCCCTCTGAGAGATTTGGACATCAATGTGATTAATCACCACAAAATCATCTTCTTCATCTGTGGGAGGAGATGGCACCTGGAAAAAGAGACCAAGCAACACTCTCAGGCCAAACTCCATTCATTATTTCTTCCCCGACCTTAGGTGATATCTTACCAATGACAGAGCCTCCATTTTGACATCAGTGGTGCTCCCACTGACAGTGTGTATGCATTGCTTGTCCTGCTCCAGGTCATCCTTCTGCTTGGTCTGCACTCCCACCTTCATGGACAGCTTCCTGTGGCCATCCTGCTGATGGGCTGAGGAACCAGGAGGAAGTGTCATTAATGGACGTCCATTTCTGCTACTCACAAGACAGAGCCAAATCAAAGATGGCAGACATATCAGAAGCTAAAATGTTAGCTTGCAAATGAATGGAGATTGCTTTCAAAATTGTAGTCAGATAATAGTCCACCAGGGAATTTATTGAATGTGTTAAAAATGAATGACTTTATTGTATGAATATTTATGTTAGTATCCAAGCAGCATGTTGGCAAGTAGAGCAAAATCCTGAGAGCTCACTCAAACAATACCTAGCTAGATTGCTTGCCAGTCTATTTGTTGTTCACATGAATGTGTCAACATGAAATAATCATTTAAATTATTTGATCTGGAAACATTATTTTAGTCATGTAGTCAATTCAGCAATAGTTACCTGTGAAACCATATATTCTATGGGGAAAATGAACAATACTGAAAACTGAATAAAATGTAATGCCAAATTAAGTTGCCACAGATACCTGCTCTCACTACATTGTGCTGTACTGAGACAACTGCCACTGGCCCATGTGCTTTGTATTTGTGTGCAGCAAGCCTGACCTTCTGAAGAAAGTCCTTCCCCCCAGCTGTGCTTTGTGTTTGATTGGAAAGGGTTGGTAGTGCAAGATTGTTTTGCAGACGATGCACTGTCATGTGTCATAGGACACACAGCAAGCATTGGCTTACAGGGCTTTTGTTTGACCGACGGCTTCTTCTGAAGGGTAAAATGAGACACAGGGAATTGTGAGAAATTTGTTTTGTGAAAACTAAGCATTTGGCTGAACACGGGTTCTTATGAATTTGCATTATGTAAAAAAGACATCATGACATAACATGGTTGTTTTGATTCTTATACTAGAAACATATGCAGAATCATTTTAGCACTTAGTCAATCAGAAACAAAGTCACTCTGCATGAATATTTATGTCCGTTAATGAATACTTATACATATGACCTTTATGTACACATATGACAGTAAAAATGCAGAGTGACTGCAGATTCCTACAGTCTCCTGGATGCTTCAGGAGTCCAGACAATGACCCACCACATGTAACTCTTTTTTCTTCTCATCATCATCACCCTTTTCCAAAGCTAGCTTGTTGGCCGCTTCCAACACTCCAGAAAAGTCCTGTGGACTTCTCTCATTCTCCTGCCCAGGGAATGGAGGAAAGCCTGCAGTATACAGCCAATTAACAGTGGCAATCACAGAAGAATGTTACCAAGGACATTTACACGTATCAACAATACTGTGGAACCATCCCTTTTTCAAAATTATGTTATGCAAGCATCCCATAGTTCCAAACGTTTTTTAACTTAAAGAATAAATTAGACTGATTACTTCCATTAACTTGTTGAACCCATGGACAGCACCTTCTCTTGTTTAATTAACTGAATCTTAAATAACTGATAGGAAGATTATTCATAATAAACATCAACTAGATTTAATAGATATTTTTAGCACCAAAGTACAGCAAACACAAAGTTTTAATGGATACTTTCACATCAAGTCATAATGGAACATTCTAGAATGCTAAATTAGCTTTAGGGTGATTGTATAGGTATTGCACCTCACCAGGTGGAACAGGTAACTCTTGCAGGTTCACGGTTTTCTTGGCTTTGTGAGCTCGGATGGCACTTTGGTATTGCTGTTTGAGTGACAGGGTTTAGAGGTCAGGGGTCAGGTGGTGAGATAATCTCACAGGTACAAGATAGTCTTGACTGTAACCTATCGCCTCTGACCTTGGCTATACGCTCGTGCATTCTGGCCTTGCGCTCATCGCCAGTGGCTGTAGCCTGAGTGTAAGCCTCTTTGTACTTGGCCATTCTCTGTTCCAAAGCCTCTAGAATGTTTTTCGGCTGAAGGACAGCTGGGGAAATAAGGGAAGACAAAGTTTTCACTGCTCTCTTGTTGAAATGAGAGAGAGAGAGAGAGAGAGAGAGAGAGAGCGAGAGAGAGAGAGAGAGAGAGACTGCTCATTGTCTCTTCACCAAGTTCAGCAAAATAGTTTGCTGCACAAAGTGCCATGCAATATTAATTTGTACTTTGCCTGAGTGAGGACACGCTTCCCATTGCTAGAAATGAAATGTTACACAGAAAAGCCAAATTATATAATTTCTCCCTTAGTCAGCTGAAGTCATTCATGTAGTAGATACATGACGATATCGAAATTGAAAAACTGAGAAATGGAAATATGTGACAGAGCCACCATTTACATTTTAGCTTTAACATTTAAAACATCCTCATAAGGGAAAAGCATCACAACTGAATTGCTGAATTGTCAAGTGTGTCCTGCACTGTGTACTAATGCCTGGACCAAAAACAATTACAATATATTCGATGACATACAGTAAGTCTTCAGTAAAATATCTCATATGCTAGCCTTGGTTTCAGAATAGCTCATAGTGATTCCTTAAAAATACATTATACAAGGTCTGGCCTCCTGGAAAGTCTGTTAATGGTCCACCAGAAATCCAAAAACCGAGGGAAATAGCCAGGGGAAGACAAGGAAATAACCTTGACTGAAAGAATATGTAGCCATGTTGTTGTGGTTGATAGCATTGTTGCTTATCATAATATTTGCACTCTGAACATGTGTTACATGCACCTATCTGTTTTTCCTTTGTGTCAGAATGTATTGATCCCAGCATCGATCCTCACCTCTGGGAGGGACGGGCATGTTGCTCTTGCTGAAGGCCGAACGGTCGCCGCCTCTGTTTTCTATTCCGTTCCACAGCAGAATAGGAGTCTTGTTTACTGCCAGCATACTTGGCATATTTTAGTCCAATGATATTGGAAACAGTCAGCTGGAATGCATTCATGCACTGCCAAAACACAGTACTATACTGTTTTGGCTAAATTACCAGTGTGAGTCATCTGCTTCTAGGCTTTCAATCAGGTACAAAGTCTGTGCTTGCAAAAGTGCTAAGTTATACCATTTTCGTGCATTTCAGTCTCATATAGACAAACTGTACAAAGTGCCTTAACGAGTTCAGATGCGTGCATATTTTATTAGCTGTTAGAAGACAATAGCTGACAAAAATAGCGCAACTTTTTCAATAATGCATGAGGATAACATCTTTTACAGAAATCCAGAAATCCGTTTCTTCCATGATAACCACAACTTCATGTTCAGCACATACTCCTAAAGCACTGTGGTCAGGGGATTTGATTTGATCTACCAGTAATGTCCTTGGCAGAGACCTGGCAGAAAAGCTCTTTCATATTTTTTTACAAGTGTCATGGATGTTGCAGTGAAAATATAATTTTGTTTATTCTTGTTGAATGTCCCTTGTTGTGTAAATTTCAGCATAGTAAAATATATGGCTGTTGCAATTAACACCAGAAATGCATGTCCCCACAACAGTTAAGACCCTACCTCCCCCTCCTATTTTAATCTGATCCGAATAAGCTCACATCAGATGATTATGTGGGTATTGCTATAAGACTGCAGAACCTTGCTTACCTGTGTGAGCTGTTGAAGAAACTGCCCCCTGTTGAGCGAGTAGGCTTCTGAGTGCAGGTGTATCCTTGCCCACGACCGTCTCTTCCTGCATTGCCTGGCCTCCAGAGAAATAGGCCTAATATGCGCAACCTCAGACACCTCGCCTGGCTAGTAAGAAGGCAAAAAGGTGAACACTACAGAGGCTGGAGGAGCATTGTGTGAAGCTCACATGAGGAGGGATGTCAGCTTCTGTAAACACTCTCTCTCTACAGATGTGTCTTGAGTGTACATGCAGGGAAAATGGTCACTCTCAGTGGTGTGAGTGATATGGCTTCCCCGAGTTTTCCATCAGTAGTTACCACCCACCCTCAGGCCCCACCTACATTGAGGCCTTGGCTATTTATCCAAACCTGGGGCCTTTCCCCAATTCTCTAGCATTTACGACTAGAGTCGTAAGTTTTTTGTCTCCTCAAAATATTCTGCTGCCTTTAAGGGGTATAGAAATGAGAAAACAATCTGGAACCAATCACCGGTATGTTCAGACATGAAAATTTCAATTAATGAAGTGTCAACTTTATTCTAATCAACCAGAACTGTTCATCAAGTAGGAAAAGTAAATACACAATACTCTTCGATTGCATTTAACCTAGTCAGGGAAAAAAACTAGCCACCTGTGGCATCTTAATACACCACAGAACCTCACAGTTCTAAATATGATATGTTAAATATGGCAAAATGTTCATTTTTAAGTGAAATATATATTTTTAATATTGGAATATGTATTCAATCAAAAACTCTTTGACTTTAGCTCATTTTAGGGAGGAAACTATTTATTTAATTATTGAGCCACATAGTCTAAAACACCAAGGTCTGTACAACTAACAACATTACCAAGTATTTCAGTATCATAACTTATAAGTCAGTTGTGGTTGTTGATATTATCGAATACATCTTTTTTTTTTTTTTTCTTCCTCCTTGTTCTGTCATCCACAGTTGAGTTTTCATGACAAATTGCACAACATTTTAGGGATGGAGGCTTGTTTCTGACTCACTGGAATGAACTCACCCATGAATGTGACACAACACTAGCATTTTGACTGTTAAGGAGATTCATTAAATCCAGGCCAGTGTGGCAGTAGTATTATTTTTTTGCAAAACTACAGTAATTTATGTTTATCACTTGGAAACTATAGCTGCATTAAATCACGGGGTTCATAGCAAAATACTTACTTTCCAGGTTATAATGAAGAGAGCAGCAACTTGCATTCATATCAAATATTATATATTGAAAATAATATATATGATATACTGTATTTTCGGTTTTGTAAGTCATTCCGGAAAAGAATGTCTCATAAATTAATATAATGCAATGGGTCATTTGCCAAATGGCTTTGTTTGATGGCAACACATTCTTTATTGTTTTGTCTAGCATCCCATCAAAATGTATATATGTTGATATAAACTTACCTTACCTGGCAGTAGGAATTTAACCATTTTGCTCCTTGGTGCTCTCAGGCTGTGAGATGTGATATTGAGTTCACCTTCAAACGGATACTGTACATCTCACTGGGTAAAACAGACTACCAACAGAGGGCAGTGTTTTACTGTGTCCTTTCCTTGCTTGTTGAATTTTAGACATGGTTAAAAAACATTTGGTTCACTGGCTATTCCTTGAGCATTGCTTGTACAAAAACCTCTCCCATATACCATTATTCAAGTGTATATGTAGATAAAATAGGAAAACCAAGAAATAGGTTGAACTTGTCCTAGTTTTTATTGAAACAATTTACTGTTAGACCTTGGGGACCCAGTAGGCCTAGAAAATAACAAAATGTCTAACAATGTGGCTGGCCCAGAAGATAGGAGATTGAGAACAAAGCAGTATGGGCCCAGACAAAAAAAAAAATAGTACTAAGGCATACCGTTATAGTTATACCTCAAGCATAGTTCCTGGAAATATTTTAAGTATATATAATTAAGTATAATTAAATGGGCCAATTTACTTTTATAGTTAAATATGCATTAAATATACACTTTATGTGCTTGAATATACTTTAAAAAAGTAAACTTTTATGCACTACTTTTTTCTAAGAGAATACAAGTATCTCCAAAACAGCTTGTACAGTGACATATTACCAGAGGCTCTACATAGCATTTCTATAATAATCCATTTTTTAATAATCCATTTTTGTTTCATGAAGGTATTTCTTTCTTCTAATTTTTAAAAGTGCTGCAAGCTCTTGACCCCTAAGGTTAAGGACCAGAGAGGTACAGTTTAGATGCAGCTAAATGACCTCCATACAGCCTGCACATATATAAAAAAATGATAGCTAATATTAATATTAGCTAATGTTAGCCAAACTTACAACTGAAATTGAAGCTATGATCATGTCTGACTATGAAACTGAAGAGTTTCAGCTTTGTTGCCTAATGGTATTTATTAATTTCTGAAGTGTCTGAATGTATTAAGAAGACAGATGATGAGAGGTTGAAGGGGGAAGGCAAAATGCTGTCCTGTATGAAGACAAGTGGGGTTGGGCTGGGCTGCGTAAAGGCAGTTGGTGAAAGTGACAACGTTTAGTAA
The DNA here is from genome assembly GCF_963514075.1 of Conger conger. Classification (NCBI taxonomy): domain Eukaryota; kingdom Metazoa; phylum Chordata; class Actinopteri; order Anguilliformes; family Congridae; genus Conger; species Conger conger. Next base: position 44,535,512 of record NC_083763.1, on the reverse strand, counting down.
TTTATCCTCATATGTTGGAGTTGCACAAGCACAAAGCAGTCCTCTTCTCGGCAAGCGCGATGCTGTTGACACAGGAAGCCACGGTACTTTCCCTGCAGCTTTCTAAAGCTGCATGCATCATATGAAATAGTTTCAATAACTTACATATCATTCCTGAAAAGAAGGCGGCATAAGCGTGTACAACCTCTGGATGTATGAGGATGCAGTATATGCTGGAGAAGCTGCTTTGGAGTTGCCTGAAGTGCATTTTCGTGGTTTAAACCACAAACCCATTGGTGTCCTTATATCAAGCTGTTGTGATGCTGGCAGGTCATGAGACACTGTTTGCATTTAGACCTATTGACAATATTTAACCTTTGACCTATTATGTTTAGAAGTGTATCTTTGGATTGCTTTTTGTAACGGTCCTGAGATAGATGTGTTTGGTTGTTTCTAATAACTTCAATCAACAAGCCGAGTCCAAAATCCTTTTGTTGGCCATGTTGTTGTTTTTGAACCTTAATGTTCAAGTTTGGCTTTGGGAAATTAAGCAAAAGTAAATACCCAATGTCCTTCATCACACAAGAAAGCTGTTTGGGCCTGAAAACATACACTAAACCTGAAAATAATAATAATAAAAAAAAACCTTTCTTTAAAACTTCAAGAAAAGTATATTTGGGGGGGGGATCAATTCTCCCCTCGTGTTTGGTGTCAGCACCTCAGCATTCTTTGCATGTGCCATAGGGAACAGTAAGACAAAATTAGAGACCATGAATTTTTTAATTAATAGTTGATGACATCAAAAACAACGCTTTCACTGACAGGAATTCTAACCCTTGATGTAAACTAATTATGAAAAGTAAAAACACACAAATATTGAGCTTCAGTGAATATGATTAAGTAGGCATTTGCATTTTTCTGGACCTGAAATGTAACCTTACTTTTTATCATTTTGAAAATAACCTTACATACGGTACTATTGAAAGGTGATGGACCAACATGCAAAGTGCAATTATTTTTCCAACATTTGCTTATGCCATTTTCAGGACATACCATTTTTATTAAAATATGTTAGCTGTAAAATTACTTTTATATAGATATATTGTACTCCACAGTGTATCCAGATGGGGATCAAAACTGCCTGTGATAGATCTTTTTGGGCACATATACTTTTCAATATTCACAAACCAAAAAAGTCTTGGGAAGAAAAAGAAGGTATACTAAAGAAAAGTTAAATCTAGTCAACATATTTTAGGAAATATCACAATTTGGTGAAATGTCCAAAAGCAACTTGGGTGGCTGTTACACTTTGACCAAAGCTCTATCCAAAAAGGCAGAACATTGATGCTTTAAAAAAATGTGCAAGACCCAGTCACTTATTTTTAAATGTTTTTTATTTAAATGTAGTTGCATTTAATTTAATTAACTTACATACAGCAGGACAGTCTAGAGGCCGTCTCAACCACAGCAGTCCCAATGGTTCTGACAGTGAAAACCTTATTTACAAACGTATTCAAGTTCATCAAGTTTATCTGTCCACAGGGGGAGTCAGGCCTGCCTAAGAGGTTAAGGGGCGAAGGGGTGAGGGGAGCTAGCACAGGCAGTTTTGACCCTGGGTTCAAGGGCACCATCAGTGAAGATTACTTCAGATGAGGTCTTCTCTTCATACATTGTGCTCCACAGTCTAATTCCCCATTTAAGAAAGCAGAGGGGGAAACCAACTGCTGACACCAATAAAAATGTCATCTCCCCATGTTTTGTGCATAAGAACATTTTAAGTGGAAAAAGAAACAAAAAAAACAAAACATACTTTGGATTCCGTGGTGTTTGTCGGAGGTTTTTTTCCAATACGTTTTGCGCGTTCGTTTCCTGTGGGGGCTAGGCTTTCTTCACTTTCCCGTTGAGGGTGCTGCCGTTCTCGTGGTGAGCGCTGCCGTTCTCGTGGTGCTTGCCGTTGGCCACTGGGGTAGGCCCGCCGGCCGTGCCGTTCTGCATCTCCTTCTCCTTCTCCGCCTGCTTGGGCAGCCTTTTGCCCTTGGTGTAGGCCTGGTACCAGAAGTTGGAGAAGAGGATGAAGAAGAAGGTGCCGTAGATCCAGATGAGGTGGAGGAACAGGGGGACCTGGTAGCCGCAGGAGTCCATGAAGTAGTACTGGGTGGCGTGGAGGGATACTAGAACAAACTGGACCTTGGGGACAGGGTGTAAACGTAGCGACAGTCAATGGCTATGCAGGGCAGAAAAGGTCTAACACAGACAGGTCAAACACATACAGATTTGATCATAAAACTTATAATAAGCACAGTATAAGGACAGCTGTTAGCACATGAATCCTCAAACCTCTGGTGGGGCAGGTAATTCTAGGTATCCACAGGTATGTTATTAACAGATGCTGTTTTGATTTGAAACCAAATACAAATTATTTGCATTAACTAAGCAATGTACACAGCCTTTTAAAAAGTGAAAAGTAATTCATTTTGAAATAGGAATATCTCTATCTAGGAATATCTATATTTGTTTCCTATTTCTGTATTATCTGCATTTGTAGTGGTTTTTTCCACATCTTTTGCACATCTTTATGTGCAACAGCCGGTTGTATCACTCAGTTGTGCTGCTCTTGCACATGCTGTTGAGAAAGCAACATAAATTAAAGACAGAGGGTCGCCGGTTCGATCCCCCGCCCGGACTGTGTTGAAGTCTCCCTGAGCAAGACACCTAACCCCCGAATGCTCCTGACGAGCTGGTTGGCGCCTTGCATGGCAGCCAATCGCCATTGGTGTGTGAGTGTGTGTATGAATGGGTGAATGAGAAGCATCAATTGTACAGCGCTTTGGATAAAGGCGCTATATAAATTCCAACCATTTACCATTTAAAGACTATTTAAATGCCACAGTTCATTTCGGAAATCAACCAACTTTTAGAAGTCGTGTTCACAAGCAGATTTTTATTACACAAAATTGTGACATAAATAATTATCATATATCATCATCAAAAGAAAATGTTTATTCAATATCACAAACCCCCTAATGTGCATATGTGGCTTTAGTTGTGTAACATATGCTACAGACACACTGTAGCAGTATGGTCAGGACAGCTTCCTGTAAGGCCATTGCACCTATTAGCCTCAGTAAATCTTCCTGGCATGCAGTGGCAATGGGTGCTATTTTTGGAATTAACCTCCGGCATGAGCTGAGTGAAAACAAAAACCCTCCAGCGATTACATATGTTTAAAGAAAACACATACTAGCTGAATGGCCGTCATGTACTTCTTCCACCAGAGGTACTTCTGGAAGCGGGGACCAGCAGCAGAGAGCCCATAGTAGAAGTACATGATAATGTGGACCACGGAGTTGACCATGGCATGGAAGGACCCCATTCCACCTGTGGTGAGCATTTAAACCGTACAAAGAACCGAACATATGAAAACAGTCTAATAATAATAACACGTTCCTGATTGCAGTGATGTAGTTATATCAGGATGAAGAAATGATTGTGAAACCTCTTACTGAACCCATGGAAAAACTCAAAGTATCCCAGTTCATGGTTAGCAAAGGAATAGCTTTTAAACACCTCTGCACTGGTGCTAATACAGTGTTAATCTTCAGGATTGAGTATAAAAGTAGATAAAGGATTGTCTGCCGAAAAAACTTAAACTGATATGGACACCACTACACCACTACAAGGGGGATTTATGTTGGCCATCTATGAGAATGAGTGTCAATATAAAACATTTCACTTAAGCAATGTGTAGCTGTCTGTGTATATTCTCTAAAACAGACAATGTGACCAGGCTACACATATAAAAAGAGAAATAGACGGTCTTCTGAAAAAAGACAGGGAGAGGCATCTTCAAGTTCAGTCATGTAAGTGTCTACAGCTGTCCAGAGAACTGCAGACTCCTTTGACCAGCTGGAGTCCCCTGAAGGAATCTGCTATACAACAGTATAAAGAGTGTGTTTACAAGCATGTGTATATTTGTGTTCCAGGGCCGTGGTGGGCGGGTGCATCACTCTACTTAAGTGATTGTTACAGGCTGAGAGGCGATACTAGACACTGACAGTGGTAGTATATCCAGAGGTATACAGAGTACCGAAGTCCTGACGTCAAAGCCACGCCCCGTGGGTCATTCCAATTCAAAAATCCCATTGACTTAATAAGAACTGTGTTCCTAAAAAAAGAACTAAAAATGAGTCCAGCCATTTTACTCACTCAACAGTGATTTTCTCAAAACACAGACTGTACCAAATATAACTAAATATCATAAACGATACAGAGCCACCTCCGAGACACAATACCTGGACTCATTTTTTTAATGTATATATTTTTTAATAAGTGATTTAAAAAACGTCAATGGGATTTTTGAATGGAAAAAATTATTGTAGCTCATGTAAAGGAGGCTGTTAGTACCAGAGATGATGCTGATAACTTGACTGATATTTTTTTAATTGTATCAATTTGTGAAATTTAGCCCCATAGTGATGTTAATGTGATCACTTTCTCTACCTGTTGACACTGGGCATAGTCACCAAATTAGTTGAACTGGTAGCAATGATGTAGCATATAGCATATACAGATATAGTTCTGACAAGGTTATCAACATTACTGTACAACAAAGAAGCAAATCCCAAAAGTACCCCATATCCAGGAGAAAGTTGTTTACGGTTATTTAAAGAAGCAATAGGCAATGTGAAATCCCATCTCGTGTCCACACGGAGAAAAGCATGACACTGCCTGGCTAGTTGCTCTTGATGGGAACTCCCCTGCGAGTGATGTACCAGGCTCCAATACTACGTAGCTCTAAAGTCATAATTTAGCTAAATATGACACACAACAGACCTTTGCATAACTCAACACAACAATTTTATGGGAAAGGGTTGGAATATTCATCAACCACAAGCCACCTTCATTTCAAGTCTAATACATATCTAATAAAGTTCTCACTGAGTGTAGATAATGCAAGAAAGTCAGCCAATACTTCACTGTAACTCAACCGGCTACGCATTTCATTCATGAGAAAAATATGGGGTGCTACTGACTCAGGAACACTGTTGGAGGCGATAACCCCAGTATCTGATGTTTCAGATAGACAAAAACACAACACGGCTTAAGGACTGGAAAATATATTTAAAATGACAAATTCATAGTCAATATTTTTTTTGGGAGGAAAATAAATATTTTTACTCTATATCTTTCTGCATGCTATGTGGATGCCAAAATGATCAGTCAACATTAGTTAGATATAGCACCTTTAAAGGGGTTGATCCATGTCCAATTCTGCGCATACTTATCTCGGATCCTCTACATATAATGCAGTTAATTTTGGCGAAGGAAAAGAAGGAAATGTAGACTCAGAAAGAACGGGCAAAAGCATCGACCCGCTGTACACAGTGTGTCTACTTACCAAAATGAAGGGACTGTCAACAGCCACTTCACATCAATGCTCATTGTGAAAATGGTCTAATAGTTTGTGAAGAAATGAATATAAACAGACCAATAATGCGTCACTTACATTTAGCGAGAGGGATGAAAAGACTTGTGTCTTTTCATTTAAAGGTAGCAATACAGGCTCATGTAATGAAATGTAGTACATTAGGATAGCAACAGGTTCTAATTATGGTTACATAATGATATGTGTTCATTTCAGCGAACATGTTTTGCCCACTGAGTAACAGAGAGGGATTATGGGGCGGTGGATTGAGGCTTACCGGGTGCGTAGGAGACACCCCACCACCAGGTCCAAGGCATGAAGGAATGGTGAAAGATGTGCAGGAATGTGATTTGGCCACGCTTTTTACGCAGGACAAAGAAAACCTGAGGGAAACAGGGCTAGGTGTCAACACCAGGAGGCATCAAAAACTGGAAAAACCCTTCAGGGATACTGTCGTCAGTAGTAGCTAACTTCATAGCATCGAGCCGTGGACAGTTTTAACCCATAGTGAAAAACATTCAATGCTTGCTCTTACCGTGTCCATGAGTTCAATATATTTTGAAAAGAGGAACAACCAGGCCACCCGAACCATCTGGTCAGAACAAAGGACAGAAACAACTGAATGAGGACTAAACAGAACTGAAAACATATTCAATCCAATGTAGAAGCATCTCTCTATCAATGGCTAAATTTACATTTCTGATATGAACATTTCATTCACTCCTGAATGGGAGTGCCGTGTTTCAGACCGCTAAGTTTCCACCTATGCCTCCAAGTAAAATGTTTTGCATATCTTTAAACATGTCTAAAAATGACCATTTACATTTGTTTTAAATAACCTGAAACACCAAAAGAATAGCCATTATTGACGGATTCTTTTAAGACCAGATCAGACATGTAAATGGTAAATGGACTGCATTTATGTATGTGTATTTATATTTTCCCAGCAGCTACGGCTACAAAGCATTGACAGTAAATGAATGGCACTCATTCACCTACACACAAACACACTCACTCACACATCAACAGGGAAAGGCAGCCTTGCAAAGCGCCAACTGGCTCATTGGGGGCAATTAGGGGCTAGGTATCATTCTCAAGGACACTTTTTGAGCAAACATCCAGGGATAGAACTGACAACTCTCCCATTGCCAGATGACCGCTCTACCACCTGCGCTAGTGTCGCCTGTGTAATATATGTTCGTCGTGTCCACTTACTCTTAGTGCCTCAGGGCTATCTGAAAGGTCAACTGGATCACATCTCCAATTGTAGCTGGTGACCCACCCAGACATCAGGAACTGGGGAAAGGATAGATAGATTGGATGTAAGTCAATAATGGAGTGAGACAAAATAGGACCTATCGAGATCTAACTCCACCCAGTGTTGGATTCACTGCAGACAGTAGGCAAAACAAGGGGCCAAGCTTGACTGAAAGGCCTGTTCTTCTTGTTAAGCTGATACATTGGTATTTACATATGTTCAAATCTAAAGACTGGAACTGACATCACACAAAAGCAATAAAAAATCCAAGGTAGCTCCAACTGCCACATGAATTATATGGAAATATACTTACCTGCAAGTAATTTCAGGTTAAAAATGTTTTAAAAATTGGCTTCAAATGCTCAAAATTCCAAAGCATCTACAAATATAGTACATGCAATTCCACTTTCTGACATTGATAAAAAAACAACTTTCTTTGAAACAGGACAAGCAAAACAGGTCTTCATCCGATATTCATAATACTTTTGGAAATGAAGTCAAACTCTCACCTCATAAACGATAAAAATGGACAGGGCCACCAAGGAGAAGTTGTAGAAGATCATTGAACCCTTCAGCTCGAAGGGCTTACGACTGGCCATGAATCGGGGTCCCGCATAGAGAACAAAAATTATGTAGGCCAACAGGATGGTTGACATTGTACCAGGGCCATGCATCAAAGGGTAGTCCCTTATCCGGACATCTGGAGGCAAAAAACATGATTAAGCAACTGGACCCTAAAGTACATGACTGGGACATGGGTGGTTGGTGGTTCAAGCCCCGGTGTAGTCCTGATAAGATTAGCCTTAGGCTTTGCAAAATTTCCCAGCATATGGAAAAAAGCACTCACCCCTTCCATTCAGGAGGTACTCATACACTTCCATGGCTTTGGTTCCAATGTCGTGCATCATGTTTCCTGGTATTTCCTGTCTTTCAGAATCAACCCAAATCTCTGAAACAGGAAAGGAGAATCCATGAACTCAAACACGATGCTAAGGTGTGCGGATCCTGTTCACTAAGAGGGAGCACGCTGAAGTTTGTATAAAGCCCTGCCCTGCCGTACCTGCACTGCCACAGAAAACACGTGCCTGCTCATGTGCTGGCAAGCAAGCAGCTGGCATGAATTAACTGCTCATTTGTATAAGTTCACCTCTTCCCCCCTGCAAAAACGTTACGATTCACATTATCTGGAGAGGCACCAGGGCATCCCCAAAGCAAAAGCCACAGACAGGTGCAGAGCTAGTCTATAATCAGCTAGTCTGGATTTAGCATTAGGAGGAAAACATACATATATTTTTCAACACAGAAACTTTCTCTGTGAACCGCGCATTGCCCACAGCAAAATGAAAAACAGGAAACAATCCATAACGCACAGGCAGTATGACAACCGTGCTGAAAAAAAGCAGCTCAAGCTAGATTTTGAAACAGCTGGTAGGTGGTAATTCCAAGCTGGTCATAGCTGGATTTTACACCAGGGAAGGCAGCTGGAATGTACTTAGTGGACCCAACTCCGTGTAATCAGTGACTTAAAGAGCTTTAGGTTGAATGTGAGACAAGCAGAGCTGTCGGTATCACGCATGACCGAGGGTTGTTGCGAATCCATGGACCCCATCACAGGCAAGACATGGCCTGATGCTGACAGGGAGGGGCTCCAGCTTATGGTCAGGTCCAAAGGTTACAGCCATGACTGTGATGTTGTGCCTCCATTTATGACAGCAAACACATGTCATCTGACAACCTTCTGAACGCTGACTAACTAGGTTACGGAAAGCCCTACCGAGGGGTTAAAACACAGGTTTTGAGTGGAACTACGGACAGAACTAGACAAATAACAGACCAAAGAGACTTAACAGCAAACAAATAACCAAACAGCATCTTTGATAGAAAATGAATGTTGCCATGAGATATATAAAAATGTATAGGGAGCCCACATGCAGCTACTTACGGGAAAAAATGAGTGTGTGATCAATACATTTGTTTGGCGAACCTGGTGGTAAAGGGACTCAGTGTAGATGTCTGAGATTTTGGTGCCACCTCCCTTTAACCAGGACAGTACCCACTGCACACACAGCAGTGTACACAGGGTTCTGGAACATTCCAGATCTGGGGCATTTTCGTTATCCTTAACAATTACAAACAGGCGTGTTGATAAAGAAAAGTCCTGCTTCCTGGTGATAAATCATCTATAAAGAGAAGTGTACCATGTGAAGCAGTCAGCGCAATATAGATGTGGGCCTGAAATGGTATGCTTCCAGGTGTGATGACACAAGCTAATCTAACTGAACCCTGCAGCAGAGGAGCACACGTGTGGCGCCAATCGGACTGTGTTTCGCCACAGTGCGAGTCGGGTGGACCTTTTGTACGGTCCCCGCCCCCCTTACTGTGATCAGCACTCAACTCGCCCTTTGAGAATACAGACTACACCCTATACCAATAGCAGTAAAGCATTGTTGGGCAGAAGCAGATAAAAGAGGAGAAAAAAGGAAGGAATGCGTGGAGGGAGCGATGCCCTCCCAAGGGGGCGATGCCCTCCCGAGGGGGCGAAGCCCTCCCAAGGGGGCGATGCCCTCCCAAGGGGGCGATGCCCTCCCGAGGGGGCGAAGCCCTCCCGAGGGAGCGATGCCCTCCCGAGGGAGCGATGCCCTCCCGAGGGAGCGATGCCCTTCCGAGGGAGCGATGCCCTCCCGAGGGATGACTCGGGTTTTTGCGCAGTCACAGCGCGGCGCAGTCAGCCAAACCCCACCTGACAGAGAAGCTGCCTGGGTCAGCAGTGGAAAGGCCGAAGTTGCCAAGTATGAGGTCAGAGGACTCGGCCACTGGGTGTCTGAGAGAGAGTGAGTCAGTGAGGAGGACGGTCATACTGGACCAGTGGAGCTCTCCACCATAGGAGGTCAGCTCAGTCTAGCAAGCAATACAGGAGAATTTACATACAGAACGTCAAGGGGCAACCAATGTTTTCTTTACAGGAAGCTCTTCCATTGCGATGCGTTATTGGTCAGACTAGCATTTTCTTTTTGTGGGGGGTTGGGGATGTGTGTGTGTATACTGTATACAGAGTACTTTCAATGCAATTCATTACAATGTCTTTCATTTTACAGATAACATTTCCCCCTTTCCTCCTACTGTAACGGGGCTTTGTAAACTGTGCTCAAAGCAGATCTGGCAACGTGTCTTCATTACAACTCAACTTATTATTGTATCAAACTTCGTCAGTAACATCCTATTTTAGTCAGGTGACAGTTCTGAGAGGAACTAGCCACTGAAACTCATTCAGTACTTCTGCCATTACTGCATGCTGTATATGCTCACACAACCCAGTTTAATGTGCAAAATGCTACTTTAGAGTGGTAGATTGATGCTGGATGTTACCACCCAGCAGTTCCTCAAGAAAATATGAAAATGTTATGGGATACATTTTTCAAAAGCACTGCAGATGGAATTATGCTAGTGGGGCATTGCTAGGCAGCCCTGTTGTCAAAACAAAAGAGCTCAAGCAAGACTCTAACCATCACCTTAAATTAAGGACATTGTGAAACAAACAATGAGAAGCGTGGACAATGGGGCAAGGCAGTTCCAACCATCTTTTTATTTTTCTCTTGTCTGTTGTCAGTGTCTTCCTTAGTACAGCAAGCTAGCCTGCTAATGATTTGAGCACATAGTTTTGCATTTTCCCACGGTCCGTTACTGATCTTATTCAGCCAGTTTAGTAATTCAACTGTCAGCATACATTTTTATTATATCAAACTGAATTCCATTACAAGCACATGTGTATAATCTAAATTACATTTATGTTCCTTCTTCAGCACTCCTAGGTGTTGCAACCAATTAAAGCGATGTGCTGCAACTTGCGGTTTGGATTCAACGCCTCATGAAGCCAGTGCCCATGGGGTGATGTGTAATTGCCCACAGCGATGTTCAGCGAGGGCGGTTTTTAGTAGGAAACGGGCGTGCTAGTCTGCACTGCAGAGCACTAACTGAACGGCTCAGCTGGTGGATTTTGGGGGGCACACATTCTCATCTGCGCCCTCCTCAATTTAGGAAAAGTTTCAGCAATTATAGCAGAGACAGACCTCCAATTTTAATGGACGTTTGCATAACAATAAAAGTGACAAAACAGTTGTTCTGTCATTTATAACCACATGCAGTTTTACAATAACTTTTGAACAACCTTTACTATTGCATGAACTGCCAAGTCGATAAGGGTGCGTGCTAAATGTCAGCAAAAATGCTAAAAATAGTAAACATAAGTACTGTGAATGCCTTTTTCAGGCTGCCCATATTTAGCCACACATCTTTCCAGACCATTTTCTCTTTATGACATCATTTGCTGTATAAGCCATTCAAAGAAAATGTACTGAAAAACTGCAAACAAGTAATAAATAAAAAGCATTTGCCTATTACCAACTACAATGCCAACTACAATGTCCTAGACCTATAACATACTTCTCATATAGGAATAACTGTACACATACAAGTCAATGTTTAAATTACAGCTTTAGTGTTTGCAGTCAATTGACCATACAGACACGGCTAGAGGAAATGGCTCAGTGGGTCACACTTTGTTCACATGGAAACCCTCAGCAATAGCATCCACACTTTAAGCAGCATTGTCGGTGCAGTTCAAAAGACAAATGTTAATGGACTCAATGTCATTTGAACTCCTCCGTGTGTTTTGACAACACGTCTGTCAGGTAGCCTCCTGCGGTTCATAAAGCCATGCGGCAGAGAGACAAGTTCACCAGGACACATGGCAGCAAGCTAATGTCTGTTTGTAGTGACATTCTGGAGTGTACATTGTTTCAGAGCGATTGTTTATGGAATACAGCCAGTCATGCAAAATGTATCTCAAAATGGCATACGGGGCAGCCTGTAGCCTAGTGGCTAAGGCACACGACTCAAGCGACATCGGCTCAGGCATCTGGCAGTTGGAGGGTTGGAGGTTCGATCCCACCCTGGGTGTGTTGAAGTGTCTCTGAGCAAGACACCTAACCCCCAAATGCTCCTAATGAGCTGGTTGGTGCCTTGCATGGCAGCCAATCGCTGTTAGTATGTGAGTGTGTGTATGAATGGGTGAATGAGAAGCATCAATTGTACAGCGCTTTGGATAATTCTAACCATTTACCATTTACTCGGAAGGTTAGTGGCTCAAGCCCTGGTGTAGCCATAATAAGATCCGTATGGCTGTCAGAGATAACCCCGCATTGCTCTGGGGGGATTGTCCCCTGCTTAGTCTAATCAACTGTAATTTGGATAAGACCGTCAGTGAAATAACGGTATGTAAAAAAAAGTTTGGTGTTGCGCACTTCTGAAAGAACTCCCTCGTCCCTGGAAAAAGCATATATGACAACCACAATCACATCTGTGGCACTGTGAGAGGAACAGGAAGTGTATAAAAGTGTACTTTAATAACTGCAGCACAGAAGTCAATGATACTGTGTATGCAAGTCACAGAGACACTTCCCATATTTAATTTGCCTAAAAATTTCCCCATGTGAAAAGAAAATCGGTCACATTAAGTCATTTGCATCTTCACATTTTCACATGTAATTGACTTTATAGAAACTGAACAACTTTCACATGTGAAAAAATAGCATAGTTGACCTTTTTCCACTCTCATATTATAAGTGGGATTATTTTTATAGTTCACATGGATACTCTTCACATATTGGGTTGTTTTTGAACGTGATTGTTTTTACAGGTCTACTGAAATCACTTTTGAAATACAACACTTTTGTTTGTGGGCTAATAAACTGAATACCAAACAAGGCCATTGTCTGTAAACAATCTCATGATTATTCAGAACGAAAGTGGGAGGCCAGTGAGCATGCTAGCAGTTAATGTGTCTATATAAATTGGGATTTAGATACATAGTTTATGCACTCTCAGGATTGTCTATTTTTCAAATATGATTCTTTGTTATGTTTGTATCATAAGCCCAGCTATTGTTTAATTGTTTGATTGATAATTGAGGACCCTGCTTGTCTATGAATATGAGTCACTTGGACTAAGGGGGAAGAACTGCTAAAGAAGGCCAAGGGCTAAAAAATGTACGTTTCCTTTTCTTTACTGTTGTACAAATAAGTTCAGTCAAAAAATGAATATATTACATGAGTGCAGACATTTTTCTACAGGCCATTTAGCATTCCCATTTACAGTTACAAATGGCTGCTAAGTCATTAGGATCAGAACTGATAGCAGTAGTCAATACATGTCTTGCGACATGAAGTTAGATACTCTCGTAGGTGTATTAAAGAAATAGAAATAGTACAGTGCAGTCCATAAGTATTTTTTTTGTTCTTTTGGGTCTGCACTCATGCGCTCGGATTTGAAATTAAGCAATTAATAATGTGCCACCTTTAAGTTTAGGGTATTTACATCCATATTGGGTGATCTATGTATGAATTACATCCCTTTCTATACATAGTCCCTCCATTTTATGGGAACTGTCCAAAAGTAATTGGACAGTTGGCTTCTCAAATGTTTCTGATTGGTCAAGTGTATTCAATTGCTTCCTTATACCACTGTACAGAAATTGTACCACTTTCCAAATATGGACTGCACTGGTATTATTAGAAAGCTAATGAGTTATGCAATATAGTTTTAGTAGCTTAAGTATGGTTAGTAAGCTTATGAAAAATATTAGATGCATTAGATAAGGCAGGCCAACAATGAGAGGCCAGGATGGAGAATTGAGAGGTGAGCTCAGTAAGGCTACTGTGGAGCGCAGGGGTCTGTCGGGAGTGTAAGGTCTGATGATAGACTGCAGGTTAGAGGGTGCTCTTCCTTTTGCTTCACCAAATATCTGTACTTTATTTGTACACCCTGGTAGCTATATTGTGAATATTAATCGTATCAGGGCTCTAGGATCGTACCTGCAGTGACAACTTAATGCCACACTGAAAAAGTTATGATTATTAAGAAATTCATTCATTTTCTTTCATCATTCATTTTAATGGATACTGTTGTGCAATGGATGGGAGTAGAACCTAAAACAGTGAGTCACAACAGTCTTTATTTGAGATGAAAAGTGAATATGAATTAGAGTAGATAACCTGTTGTGGGTTGGAGGTTTGGATTCAAGTGGGTTTTTAAGATTAACTTACTCAGGGAGATGTTCTTACCCCCACCACAACACATCTCAATTACAGGCATTATCATTCAGTTCCAGGGGAAAGGGTTGTGAAACTCTAAAATGTAACTTTAATGCCAAAGACAACACAGTCAGACAAAGCATCTCTACCTCAGAGAACTCCTCCTACTGCACGACTAGCTGAAAACCAGCCCTCGCTATACTGACAGAAGAAAGTGTGCTAGACCCTGCTGCTGTGTACATTAAACTCACTGCCCAAAGTAGACCCGTCACATGACACCATATACATGGCAGGTACTCGCAAGGGCTGTGTGAGAGGCAGCGTAAGAGAAACCAATGCAGCCTACAACTCAGTTCTCGACAGTGACTAAATGGGACTTGTAAAATATGCGTAAGGAAAGGCGAGGCGTGTCTTACTAGGCCTGAGGCAACAGAAATAAACAAGCACACTTAGGCCTTTCCAGACTTTCCCATGGCAAATAAAATGCTTTATTAATACAGATGTGTGGGGCCACACCTAGGGGCTGGTCTACACTGCAGAAGGCTTCGCACTGTGGTCCTGCTGTGTCGAAGGCTTGGACAGCATGTGAGAAGCTAGTCTTGTGACCCTTCAGTGCATAATAAGGGACAATAAAAATGTTTCATTACCAAGGCATGAGGGGAAACACAATATAGTGAACACAGCCTCTAAAGAGATATGGTTCAAATGTCAGAGGATGCCTGGGCTTCTGTCATTAGTCATCTTAGCCATCTGGCAAGGCTGAAGCCTTGAGTACACTTAACTGCCCATACTGCTGATTTTCAATCTTTATCCCACTTCCGCAGACCAGACTTACAACCATATAGTGTGCATAACCCACACAATCAAATCGCATGCTCGAAACAAAGTTCATATGCAGCAAACACAAACACCATCAGCATAACCAAACAGATAACAGTATGTGCTGATGTAGGCTTGCAGCTAAATCAGAAGGTCACCCATAGTGCATGCATAAGGTCGGAAAATCTGAACAAACCAGAGTTGACTGTATGGGCCACCCCTTAGATGATGGCAAAACATAGTGGTTTCATCTGACAGCAGATCTAGACAGGAGTGAGCAGTTTGACTCGAAAGAGGAGTCATCTGGCCAGGAATGTTCATCTGACCGGCAATAAATCACTTTACAACTATGCTTTGGGAGCTTCACATTAATCACCGGTAATGGTCGTAGTAGAGCGTCCTTATCCACGTCACCCTGCACTGCACGTGACGGTTCCCCCTGCCCGAAACAGGGTTTTTTTTTTTTTACACACAGAAAACCTCCTTCCTGGATAACACTACCACTGTGGAGTAATCAGTGGTATGCAACAGACAAACGGAACTTTCTTCTGCACAAAAAACACACCTTCCTTCTTATTTCCCAGAAATAAACATTCTCTCTGATACATCAGAATACAAAACTACAATCATCCTGGGATGTTGCAGTTGTTTCTAAAGCAACAAATAGTAAAAAGGCTTGTTAAGAAGTTGTACTCCACATTACTTGAGGAGTACCTATATTTGTAGTTAATGAGAGAACTTATCACGGCAAAACACGTGTTCATATGGCCCGGTCATTACCAGTTATTTATCCTGTTCCAATTTTGACTCTTTTGAGTCTTTCGTCTTGCCCTCATATTACATGCTTGACATCTTACAACAATTACTGCTGGGGTGGTGAAATCTATTATCTCAAATCCTAGGCAAAGATTCTGTTTTAAATAACTTTGAGGAATATAATTATTATGGTCTTAGATCCCATGCATTAAATTACATGGTTCCAGAGAGGCTTTGAACAACCCCTGCAATAAACCAGGAACCCCTGGGTCCTAATTCCAAAGAGACAAGAAGGCTTTACATAATGTAATTAACCAAGGCCTTGATTTTTCAGCCAACCTAATATCGGAATATGTGAGGCCATATACTGTATGCTGACCTTCATAGTGTACTGATGTGCACAGACACAAATAGAATAGGTTGCTCAGGATGTTTTTCTATGAACTTGAAAAGGCTCGCCGAACTGCGCCGGTCATGAATGCCCTTCGCATATTGAAATTCAAAAGCCTGGAAAAAGACCCCTGGTGAAACCATGGCTACAAAATGCTTGCGTTTCCAACACAAAAGAAAATGAACCTGGTCTAAATGAGAGATTTCAGAGAGCAGAGGAGAGTGAACAAGCACATGTATCCTGTCAATGAATCATCAGGGTGGAAAGAAAGGCTCATGAGGTAGGAGTTAATGATGAACTGAAGGAAAAAAAATCTACTAGGAAACCAGCCAAGGAGCCAGGAGCGTATTAAAGTAAATAGAGAGCACGGGAGAAAGAGGGAAAGAGGGAGCAAGTGAGAGACAGTGAGAGAGATAACGCCCTCCGTTCATTAGGAGCACCAGGAAGCGATCCCACAGGCGAACAAGAATAATCCAACTCTTCACTGACGCTACTGGCACAGCAAAGAAACTATCCCACACAAAGAATGTAAACTGTGGGAACGCTAACAGCAACATGATCACATCGTGTTGGGAAAAAAAAGCCCCGCTGGTTCAACAAGTATAACTGAGCAGAGAAAAAAAAAAAAAAAAAAAAAACGCCCGAGTGCTCACATTACACAAGTGAAAGCGTGCTGCGACAGTTGGCTAGACATCCCTTGCCTGAGCACAGCAGAAGTTTAACAGTCACACTCACCTGCTGCTGTTCCCCTCTCCACCTTCTCCTTCTCCTTCGTGCCGGTCGCCGGATACCAGCGGGAAGAGCCTCCTGCTCACTGTTGAGGGAAACAGGGAAAGAGGGAAGGGCCGGGGCAGGGAAAAAGGCGGAGAAGGAGAAAGACAGGGAGAGGGGGGAGAGAGGGAGTGAGAGAGAGAGAGAGAGGGAGAGTCAAGCTAACACTGTGACTGGTACTGCTGCCCTCTGAGTCCCCACCCTCCCTGACTCACTCAGAGGGGATGAATAACTGGTTCAGAAATATACACAGAAAGTGCAAGGGAGAGAGACAGAGAGAGAGAGGGGGAGAATATATGTGCCTGAGAGAGGGAGGGCTTGAGAGAGAACAGGCCTTCGATTGAAGCCCATGCATGCAGCGACAAGACAAAAAAAAAAAAAAAAAAGTTAGCTACTGGCCAGTTTGTGGCCCACGCCCTGCACTCAAGCTTAACTCCCCTCCTCCTTCCTTTCCCCTCCCCCTTCCCTGCCACCCACAAGTTCCTTGTGAGGTAGGTAAACATGCTGGAGTATGCTGTGTCCTGTTAGCTTTCAGACAGCAGCAGGCGGATTATATTATTTGCAGGCTGCGGGCGAGAATCGGGCGACTCTGTCATTATGAAGACCTCCATTGTTTCAAAGTGAGCGGCTTTCTGCGACAGGAGTGAAGGGAAACACCCTGTTAAAGCGAGACCGACATCGATTTCCCATAAACCGGCCGTCACTCAGTGGTAACCCACAATCAGCTGTGAAATGCAAATACTGTAGTATCAGTCACAACTAAAACTTCAGACAAATCCACCAGCCATGATTACAGATATCCATGTTTACAGAAAACACATACTCAGTGATCACTTTATTAGGTAGACCTGTACACTAGACTGCTAAACTGTACCGGCTGTCTCTTCTTGGAATGGTCTTAACCATATTATTGTACCCATATGATGACACCAGAGGAGGCTCCTGTAAGACAACAGGTGAAGCAGTGCTTCACCAAAAAAAAAAAAAAAACATGCATACTTGCTGTTCTGTTCACCTTACTCCCTTGGCCCCAGTCTTTCCATGATAGTTTGGTAAACTTCTAAATCACGGACTGTTGCTAGGCGAACTTACCATCAATTTATTTTCCCATCTACAGGCTATTTAAAATGATACGATTCCCACTCCTGTTATTTCCTCGATCCCCTTCAGTGGACATTGTTTTGTTTGTAACTTTTTTAATATGTCTGTGATTTAACACCGCGTATTTTAAGTTACTTTTCCTGTTGAATCTGTTGACACAAAGTACCTCACGCGGACGTGGACAGCTGATGGAATGTTACCAGCAATGCACTGAAATTACCCGGTATTTCTTGGCCTACTCTGTAAACATGGATTATATCGTTTAAAAAGAATTGTATAGCTCATAAAAATAAAAGCAACCCGACCAGTGTATGAAAAATGATGACTGTCAAGTTTGGTCAGAAACCAGAAAAAACTTTTAGACTTTTTTATTATTATATAGTTATGTTTGGCAATATCCACTCATTTGTTCTGTAAGAAATTACATTACAATGCATCTAACTACCAATGTATCCAACTACTCAAAATGATAAGTAACTGTAACATTACTCCTAAAACATAGTTTTATGGAAACAGATTACTTGTAACAACATGCCATGTTTAGATCATGAATGTTTTAGGATAAATAAATCGATTGACACCAATTACTTTGGAAAAGGATCAATTTTCCACATTATCACTGAATGTAATATTGCATCACCATCTTTTGTCACAGGGGTTTTCAACCTTTTTTGACATGCACGTTTGAGCTGGTGGCCAAATGACTGATGATTGATTGTACATAGTGTTAAGAGCAGGGGTAGTGATGTGTATCCACCTGCAACAACATAGCGACAACATGGAGCAGTCAGATGATCCATGTTAGAAGAGATCAAGCAGTGCTAAAAATCTAATTTTTCTAAACTCTTCATACACAACTCTGCACCAACGTGCAGCTTGTCAGTTCATTGGATGGATCAAAACTACCAAACCACTGTGAACATGTCTCAAAGGAAAAGCACCTGCACTAGAATGGTTTGTGTCAATCATCATCTATCTAAAAAACACTAACAACCGGTGGCATTACAGTCGATGCACTATTTTCTGCAAGTGATTTTAGAAATGTATAGTTTGTAAAAGCAATGAAAAGCAATCATTCAGTTTGGTCCAGTGCTCTTGTGCTAACTGTAAAAGGTTCTAAAAAAGTTCTAAAAAGTATCAAAAAATGTTTGTTTGCAATTGTAAAAAAAAACTGTGAAACAAACCCACAGTATGTTGTAATTATATATATGTTTTTTAAATGATTCCACTCTCTTCTACTGTTTCCACCATTCCCTTTATTTAGAACCACAAAAAGACCATATTGAAACATGTATCAAGTTTTTTTTCATGCTATAGTAAAGTATTGTCAAAACAACTAAACAGTCAATCTATAGGTCTCTTGTGTGGGCGATCTAAACAAATGTTCTGATAGTATTTCATGAAAAATGAGGAATTTGAACCAATGAGTTTGGAAGATTTATTCAAAGATATAAATGCACAATGCATGTTTTGAACAAGCAAAATGGCTGTGCTACAAGTTGGGCGCAAGCTTGTGAGATTAGCCTCAAAGTGATTGTAAAAAGGGCGGCCTATAGCGTAGTGGTTAAGACTGGGACCCGCGCAAGGTCGGTGGTCCGATCCCCAGCATAGGATCTGGACAATAAGATCTGCACAGCCGTTGGGCCCTTGAACAAGGCCCTTAACCCTGCATTGCTCCAGGGGAAGATTGTCTCCTACTTAGTCTAATCAACTGTACGTCGCTCTGGATAAGAGCGTCTGCCATTAATGTAAATGTAATTAACTGTAACAGGCTGTGTGATATGGTCAGTGTTTTTCACCTCAAAAAGGCCTAGGTCAACAGGTAAAGCATGGCACTAATGGGTTTGATTTTCACAAGGAGTGATGGTGGACATGGAAATATGAACATCTCTGTATTTTTCGAAGACAATATATTTATTTTCTCATCAATAATATCTGCCGCTGTGCTAAACAGCCGCTCGCTGCTAACACTCATGAAGGGTGTGCCAAGGTACACAGCAGCTGCTTCAGCAAGCACTGGGAACCGGCCCTGACCTGCCAGAAAGCAAAAGGCGGTGCGCTTCGTGCGATCGGTGCCTTACAGGATCCTGCTCGGGGTACTTTCTGGGGGTGCTCTGTGTGAGCTTCTCTCAAACTTTCTTCGTCTGTCTATGGGTCTGAATCTGGTTTTGTTCCCAGGACACCGGAAAGCAATGTGTGTGCACGGGCATTCAAGAGGGCCTACATCACCCCGCTCCTAAAGAAACCCACTCTAGACTCTAGACAAAACTACCGTCCGGTATCTCTCCTTCCTTTTCTATCCAAATCCATTGAACCAGCTGCCTCCAACCAACTCTCTTCCTTCCTCTCACAGAATAACCTGCTGGACCCCCACCAGTCCGGCTTCAGACCTGGCCACTCGACGGAGACTGCCCCCCTCTCTGTCAATGAGTCCCTTCAGGCTGCAAGAGCAACCTCTCTCTTCTCTGTCCTGATCCTTCTTGATCTCTCTGCGGCGTTCGACACGGTCAACCACTCCATCCTCTTGGCCTCCCTGGCATCTACAGGGATCTGTGGCACAGCCTTAGAGTAGATCAAATCTTATCTCTCTGGCCGGTCCTCCCAGGTGTCCTGGGCTGGAGGGGTGTCAACCCCTCGCCCCCTTGTTACAGGAGTCCCCCAGGGTTCAGTCCTCGGACCCCTCCTCTTCTCCATCTACACAAGATCCCTTGGCCCTGTTATCTCTGCTCATGGCATCTCCTATCATTGTTATGCCGATGACACCCAACTCTTTCTCTCATTCCCCCCATCAGACACACAGGTCTCTACCCATATCTCCGCCTGCCTGAGAGACATCCAGAGCTGGATGGGCAACCACCATCTAAAGCTCAACCCAGGTAAAACAGAGGTCATCTTCATCCCTGCTTTAACCTCTCCCTTCTCTGATTTCTCCATCTCACTAGGGGATACCACAGTGACCTCATCCCCTAGTGCAAGGAACCTTGGAGTGGTGATGGACAACAGGCTATCCTTCTCTGAGAACATCGCTACGATGACCGGGGCGTGCAGGTTCTTCCTGTACAACATCCGGAGAATCCGACCCTTTCTCACCACCTACTCCACTCAGCTCCTTGTTCAAGCAATGGTCCTGTCCCGCCTGGACTATTGCAATTCTCTGCTGGCTGGCCTTCCAGCATCTGCCATCAGACCCCTACAACTGACCCAGAATGCTGCAGCCCGTCTGGTATCCAATGTTCCCAGACATTCACATGTCACCCCCCTGCTCGGCAACCTCCACTGGCTGCCTGTTATGGCTCGCATCAAATTTAAAACTTTGGTGCTCGCATACCAGGCAGTTAAACGATCAGCCCCTGTATATATTCAATCCCTTATCAAGACTTATACACCAACAAGACCCCTCCATTCTGCCACTTCGTGCCATCTGGCGCCTCCTCCTCGCCACACCTGCACCTCACGCTCACGACTGCTGTCTGTCCTGGTCCCACGGTGGTGGAATGACCTCCCGGTGGATGTCAGAACGGCAGAGTCTCTGACCTCCTTCAAGCACAGACTGAAGACCCATCTCTTCAGGCTACACCTTTCCCTCCCCAACTCACCACCATGATTAGCCTTAGACTGTAATGGCACTTATGTATAGATTGTATAGATATTGTTACTTGTATAGGTATTGTTATTTTTTGTATTCTAGCTGCAATTGTGGTATGCTAGTTTGAAAGTTGATTGTGGGTTCTGATTTTCTGCGTGTGAACTATACTGTCCTCTCAGGTTCTCTTTGCACTTGTTCTTGTGTTTAATTTGCACTTTGTTGTACGTCGCTCTGGATAAGAGCGTCTGCTAAATGCCATGTAATGTAATGTAATGTAATGCATAATAATGGTGTTTTTGTCTTTAGGCTGTATTTATTACAGGGCGGCCTGTAGCGGAGTGGTTAAGGTAAATGACTGGGACACATGGTCCCGGTGTAGCCACAATAAGATCCGCACAGCCGTTGGGCCCTTGAACAAGGCCATTGCTCCAGGGGAGGATTGTCTCCTGCTTAGTCTAATCAACTGTACATCGCTCTGGATAAGAGTGTCTGCCAAATGCCAATAATGCCAATAATGTAATGTAATTTCAATGACGCAAATTATATTTTGTTTGTTCCTTGAAATGATTGATGTGCACGACAAATGGATGCGTGTTAAAACTTGTGGACATACATTCATTTAAATGTCAGCAGACTGTAGGCCTATTATTATTATTATTATTATTATTATTATTATTATTATTATCTTCCCAGAATGCATAGTGATTCTTTATTAACGTCCAGATTTGTTCAGTGGATGTTAATAATTATAATTTGTTATAATGTGTGCTGTTGTATTTGTTAAAGATTCATGGTCTTAATTAAAATGTTTGCAGTTGTTTTACATCGCTGCCATGGAGAAAGAGTTCACGTTGTTATGGAGGCTACTAACAGAACAATGTTATCTTATACTTGACTTTCATACTACTTAAAACGGTATAGCTCGCTGGTAAAAGATCGGATTGATCGGCTAATTTGAAAATCGTCCGTTCGATTGGAGCATCCCTATGCACAATGCTAACTACCATTACCATCGGTTTGACCTCTCACCTCAAGGGTTTGCTACTATCTTGCCCGCATCTGGATTCTACTACTTGCTAACCTCTGTTAGTGAAACCGTTTCCAGTCTCAAGCGTATTCTGCTATAACCTGTTTGCGGCCTAGGCTTTGGCCCTGCCAGCCCGCATCGGATTTGTACCATTTCCCACTGCCATTAGTGAAACCTCCAAATGGTCGGTTGATATAAGCATTCCTTGCTATAACCACTTGTGGCCCAAGAGTGCTGATGCAGATTGTAGTACAATACTTGCTAATTACCATTAGCACTATTGCCATTACTGTGAGACTGTCTCCGGTTTCCCCCCGTCAGTCCCAGAGAATGTTTCTGCTACATCTCTGACTAGGAGCTCCTGTACTCCTACCCATCTAGCTCCTGATGAATCCTACTGAGGGGCAGGCATCCCTTGCCTCCCCAGTCTGGAAATGACAGCTGACTAGCTAGCTAGGCATCACAGGTGCTGCAGAGACCCCAGAAACCTCACCCACCAGACTACTAACAGCAGAACAATGCAGGAGGCAGAGAATGGGTTAACTGCATATCTGCCATCAAACCTTTTATAGCCTCCCTGGTGCTTTCACCAGATGAAACCTTGAAACTCTAACTGCTTACCTCGAGGCTGCTGGCGAATACAGATTAACTCATCTCCAGAGCCAATGATACCACTGCCCACGGAGGTCTACAGAGACTTGGCTCTGTTTTTGCACTGCCCAGTGGGAATTGTGGGACCTTATATGCACAGGTGTGTATATGCCTTTCTAAGCCATGTCCAATCAACTCAATTTGCCACAGGTTCTAGACACATCTCAAGGACCACAATTTGGAGTAAATGGTTGGTATTTCTATAGCGCCTTTATCCAAAGCGCTGTACAATTGATGCTTCTCATTCACCCATTCATACACACACTCACACACCAATGGCGATCGGCTGCCATGCAAGGCACCAACCAGCTCGTCAGGAGCATTTTAGGGGTTTGGTGCCTTGGATACACCCAGGGCGGGATCACACCGGCTGCCAGACGACTGCTCTTACCCACTGAGTGCCACAGCAAAGGGCCTGAATACTTATGTAAATGAGAGATTTCAGTTTTAGATTTTTAATAAATTTGCAAAAATGTCAAAAATTACATTAATGGCATTTGGCAGATGCTCTTATCCAGAGCGACGTACAATTCATTAGACTAAGCAGGAGACAATCCTCCCCTGGAGCAATAAAGGCTAAGGGCCTTGTTCAAGAGCCCAACGGCTGTGCAGATCTTATTGTGGCTACACCGGGGATCGAACCACCGACTGGGTAGTTCAGGCAGACAACTAGAGAAGTGTCCGCCCCATCACATGATGCTTACATCTAATGGGAGGGGCTATATAAAGCACCATCCTTACCCGTTCGGGCACTTGCTCATTTTGTGCACTCTTCCATGCTCTGCTGCCTGCTAGCTGCTGCTGCATCTACCCTGCTGCCTGGCTCATTCTGCACGCTAAAGCCATCGCACTGCCTGGTTCATTCTGCATGCGAAAGCCATCGCACTGCCTGGCTCATTCTGCATGCGAAAGCCATCGCACTGCCTGGCTTTTTATGCTGCACTGCCTGTTTTGGAATGCTGCCATTGCCAATATTGCATGCTATTGCCAGTTTTGCTAGATGCTTTTGCTCAAATTATCCTGCTATTCCTAATCCATGCCTTCAAAATGTTTGTGTTCCCACCACCACTGCAGCATCCACTGGTGAGCTCTGCTTCTCAGGATCCCCATGAGGGGGGGTTTGTAGCCACTCCCTGTTTCGCGAGGCTTACAACTGGGAGTGATGAGAGGCAGAGTTGACGCCAGTTTGCATTTACATTAAACCTGAATAAATATCGGTAAATATTTTTAATTCCTGGTTAGTTAGCACAGTGTTGTTTGCTCACTGCTGAGAATTCAAAAGCAAAAATTTGTTTTTTCATTGTGAACGTCCAATCTGCATGTAATCAACATCACACAGCACCTGTTGCACCATTCTGAAGCAGGATTAAAAACAACACAGCCGTGAGGATTTCACCACACCTGACAAGTGATATTGGTTGTATGCTTACAACCAAATATACACTTAGTGAGCACTTCATTAGGTATTGATTCAACTTATTTTAGTCTAAGTCTACTGCTGCTGTAGCCTAGCCATTTACACGTTCAGAGATGCTCTTCTGCATACCACTTTTGTAATGTGCTGTAATTTGCGTTACTGGCACCTTCCTGTTAGCTTCGACCAGTCTAGACCTTTTCCTCCGACCTCTCTCATTAACAACATATTTCTGCCCGCAGAACTTCTGCTCACTGGATGTTTTTTTTGTTTTTCGCACAATTCTCTGGAAACTCTAGAGAATATTGTGTGTGAAAAGGAGACCAGCAGTTTATGAGATACACAAACCACCCTGTCTGGCACCAACAATCATTGCACGGTCAAAGTCACTTAGATCACATTTCTTCCCCATTCTGACATTTGGTCTGAAAAACAACTGAATCTCTTGACCGAGTCTGCATGGTTTTATCAATTTAGTTGCTACCACATGATTGACTGATTAAATATTTGCATTAACAAGCTGGTGTACCGAATAAAGTGGTCAGTGAGTGTATATAGGCAGGTATGGTAGTAAAAACAATGATAGAAAATGTCTGGGGCTCAAAAGCCATCATGTTGAAAGGGAGGCTCAAGCACTGGGCATGCAATTCAACACTGGGTGTTGCATTACAAAGACAAAAATAAGATAAGTGAAATTGTAGCTTGAGGGCACATTTTTCATGGCATCCCAAAAAGCCATAGCCATAGCCGCCATCAGATACCGGTGACACCACACTTGGTTCATGGTATTATGACAATGTCTTTGGCAGACATATTGTATCGTGTGGCATTCCGTGAGTATTTTGTGTATTTCTAGGCATCATGCAAAGTACAAATAAGGGTAACTAAATTCCAGGTATGAAATGTAAAAGTTACAAGGGAAAGACCAAAAATGCCCTCCATTGAAATTCAACAAGTTTTTTATTGAAAAGATTAATAAACTGAAATACAAAGTATATAAAGGGGCATATGAAGAAATTCGCAAAAAGTGCAAACATGATATTAGGAAATATTTTTGGACAGACAGTTATCAATGCCTAGAACATCCTGCCAGATCATGTAGGGGTGACAGAGATCCTGAGGGTATTCAGGTCCAGACTTGATGCAATTCTGGGTACTCCGTAGAGTACAAATAAATGACAAGCTAGATGGGTTGAATGACCTGTTCTGATCATTATATATGGCTATGCTCTTAATAATCGGAGTTACAGCCCTGAGAAGTGACTTTCCAAAGAAACAAGGTCTCCCTGGCCCACTGGCTGCAGACTGTTTCACTTAAAACCAGCAGAGCTTGTTTTACCAGTTGTTCAGACACATGGTTTGGAAAAGGAGGAGAAGGAGGTGGGGGGCTATCTGGATGCTTGACCAAAGGTTTGCTTGTGGTGGCCGTGCCCTGAATTACAGCAAAATCCTAAAAATGCAAGAAATCTATGCCTACAACAAATAATTTATCTTTCACAAAACATGAAAGGCTTTTTTTCAGATGTGTCAATTATAGCTGTTTACACAGCAGCCAAATCTCTCCCTCATCAGACAATAGGGCTTAAAGATTAAGGAGGTAAATCTTTAATCTTAAAAAAAAAACAAAAAAAAACACTCAAACTGTGACAGACATAGATAACCTGCCGCCACTATTGGATTTATAATTCATAATTAGCCAACCATTTTCCTTAAAATTGTATCATTTAGATAGCATTTGAGCTCAGTGAGAATATGAGACATGGACCTTCACAAGTTGCTCACTGAGCCCTTCCTCTGTTCCATTGGGTTCATATCGGGTGAACATGGTGACACATACTGAAAAGTTTTAGAGAATGTTACAACAATGGGACCGCAATGTTAGTGTACATTCCAAATGGGAAAAAAGAAAATAAATAATGGATAGAAAAGCTTGGCTAGATGTGTGGTGCAGTCCACAGGGCAGCTGAATCTAAAGCCATATATGATATACAGTCATATATAACCCATTTGTTTGAGGGTTTGATCCTCTCAATGCTGTGATTCCTTTTCTTCTTTCGCTCTCTGAAGTAAAAACTACAAAAGGATTGTGTGCTGTCCACTCTCCTTTGTCTCTGAAATATGAGGAATCCATTTTGCAGGCCACAGCGATTAAGCAACTTGTTTTACTTGTGAAATGCAATGCCTTTGTGTTGACGAGGCAATACACAGATAGCGGTCCTTGTCATTATCAACAACACAAACCGATCATGTGGAATTTAACAACTTTTGCTGTCACTGAAAACTCTTAAGTCAAAGAATCAGTTTTATTCAGTTTCAAGTTCAAAATCAAACTTTAAATTCCTGTACCTTGTCAGCATTCATTTGACTTGACAAAATCAGCTCTTTATATTGTCTTTGCATTTGTATACATCTTGGTACTGTAGAGTACAAACTTTTGTCACATTGCAGCAGATCGAGTTGAGCTGAATTAGAAGCTGATATGGCTTCCACCTACTTCACTGGCTTTCAGACTGTGGACCAATTCTTGAAAGCCTGGAATCTATAACCAGAGGATTTGGACACCTGACACTGTCAAGTCAAATAATCTTGAATACTCTCCAGGTAAGAAAATGACTGCATGTTATCCATTTGGGGTGAGCTGTCACTTTAATATATCAAATGTAATATATCTCAATGGTTTTTTACTGTCTGCTAGTCAGCTAAATAAGTACATAATAAAAGTGGCAAGAGTAGTAATACAAATGAAACTACTACTACTAATAATAATATGAAGCTCCCTATTTATATTCATATATTCATTGATACATAAGAGGCATTCCGCCAAGCATCAACATGCTCACCACTCTTTTGGCACCAGCTTTAGGCAGCTGGCGAATCCAGCCATGAAAGAGTTGATGCAGAGTGATTCCCCGAGCACACGAGACATGAGCAGCTCACTCCGGTTCACTGCCAGCTGGCCAAAGGTCTGTGCCATTTCAACCGTCTCCCAGCAGCTGGGAGGCATCACTTTTGGCTCATACACCCACCTTGCTGGGAGATGCTTGTGATGTCAAAATGGCCGCCAGGTACACTTCTTGTGAACTTCCTCCACAGTCATTTAAAATGGACCGGTGAATACTTGGAATAGATTAAGTGCCCTAATCAGATCAATGGCTCAAGGCAATTGTTTCCTCAAACAAAACGAGTAAACTGATTTTTTTTTGTTTTTACAGTGCATGTACTTCTCACCAAGGCAGGGACACCTCACTAGTATCCCTGATGGTATCTTTGGCAAAGTCAGAGGCTCTGAAATTACACAGGCATTATCAACCAGTGCCAGGTAAATGATGAATGACCGTGGATTTTATATGACTGATAACAAAAACGTCTCATTCTAGACACCCCACCAAAATCATCAGCTAAAACCTGAATATCCAACTATGAGAACCAGTCAAAATATGAATTCATGACATATTTATCGATTTAAACATTTTCCCTTAGACCTTGAGGCCAATTGAAATACTATGACTTTCAAAGTATTCTCTTAAACACAGGCTTTATCAACATACTAAATCTGTCAAATGCTTGAGCTATGCCACTGTATGAAAGTAAAAAAACAACACACTCCACAAATAATAATTGGTAACAAAAAAGCATTTCCACATTCTCAGCGATCCACAAGGGTATCACACTTGCATGACAGAGGTGTCATTCTAAACCTTTCTGGCATAAAGCACATGGTATCTGGTGACAGCAAGCGACCATCACTGCTGTCACAGCTTCTTCCTGTATTGCAGGTCAACTCTGACAGATTCTCAGAAATGTAACAACCACGCCTGTCACAAGGCATTTCTTGCAGGGGTTTTGAAATGCATGTCAAGTGCTAAGTGAGTGACCCAGACTGGGCCCAACCATGTAAGGATCATATATGGGTCTTTTCCCATTTTCAAGATGCTTTCCACAAGCCCAAGTCAATGGGTGTGCTCACAGTTTGTCAAGGCCATCTCCTCACAGTGCAGTCAACACTTCATTAATTTGCCTGCTGCCTGTTGCTCAATCTCAACGATCGCTCTTTAGCCCAGAGATGGCCTGCGATTACAAACATTTCCACAGCATATTAACAGGTGGAGCAAACTGCTTGCTTGTACCTGCATGATAATGCATATGAAATGATCCTTCTGTGCTTTCCCAACACTGAGGAAAGAGACATGGAGAATGGAGGGTGGTGGAGGCGGGGGGTCACTCATTCACCCATGCCACAGCCTCTCTTGGGGGTGAGGCACTGACATAAATCGTTTCCTGACTGGGGAACCCTTTTGGGGCTTAAGTTTCCTTTGGTTTAGAATAGCCGTTTCCAGTTTTTCCTCAGTATTTTTGCACGTGAATCAAACTTGTAGCTGTTCATTGCCTTGGCCTGCGGCCTACATTTCCTGGCCAAGATCGTTACAATGTGAAATGGTGTCTTTGTGGACTGAAAGCTAAACACTGGCAATTGTTCTCTAACTACAGCATCATATCAGATTTCAATACAGCAGCTGTGGTGTTATTGAGGGGAGCAAACAGAATTGTCAAAGTTATCACAACCATAAGCGATCAAAGCATGCTGCATATGCAGCAACACAGGCATTTAACTAGCTTTTCCTAAACTTCTTAAAATTGTTCTTCTTAAAAATTTTCAGTCAATGTCAATGACAAATGTTCATTTATTCCTTTGCATGGTTTGATCCAGTCTGAGTTACCAAATGGCTTCAAGCAAAGCTTTGCTAACCACATTAAATATATACTATACCTTCTCTGATGCCCCCTTTTATTAAGGGATATGCTGTATGCTATGTTGATGATCTTGTCTAATTAGCTATTCCAATGAGACGAGACAAATTGAAATGTAGGCTTCTTGAAGCCTCTCAAATCAAATAAACATCAGGGCAAAGAATGAGGACACATCACTGGGCCATATTTCAGACCATGTCTCGATTCCTGAAGGCAGGTAGAGCATTCTTGTTATGCAATCATAGTTCATTATGAATGGCATTCACTCTGGTATGTACACTGTTACACACGTTTATGTCTATGCGCCTGCACTAGTCTTTCACAACATACTACTCATACTGTGTCCTTTCAACAACTCTGTTGGCAACACCACACATTCTTCCGTAAATTATTTTAAAACTACTGTGTATATATATATATATATATATATATATATATATAGACAAAAACATAGATGTGCATTACAAATGCAGTTACTAAAGCAACAAACTAAACATAGCACAATCTATTATTAATATCAGTGTGACAAATTACATTTGTGTCATTCTTGCACTAGTCATTTTACTGCCATTTCTGTATTGCTTCAGTGTAAGCGGAAGCCATGTGAATTTCACAGAAAACTTTCCCTCTGTTTCCAAAGACACATGACAATGACCAACAGTACTGCTCAGTAGCCTTGAACATAGTATGACCAAAAATATGAACATAAGTATGTACAGTATAAATGCAAAAAGAATATACAGTACATAATGCTTCCAGAACCAAACGTTTACAACTGAGCAGTAGAAAATCTGTCTGCGTAGATTCAAACTCCCTTATTTCATATAGTCCATTCAATTAGAGGCACTTCTCTTTCACACACTATGGTTTTTTCACTTTTATTAGTTCTTGATCCCAAAAGAAGCAAACTGAATTAATAATGGGTTGATGTAACATAATTCACATAAAAGGTGTGGAAATCACATTGTCTGTGATGGGATGTAACATTTTGGATAAAACAGGTGACCATAGCCCATCAGAGTTGATGGCATGTTCAGTGACTAAAACATGCCAGCAGACATAAAACACTGCAGTGAACACAAACCTGTGAAATGTACGACTAGCCATGCCAAGCAGCTAGCATCCTCCCTAGTGTATAGCAAGGAAAGTTACCCAAATCCATAGAGTACAACAGAAAAAGATAGAGAGGTCCCTAGAGTACAGCTTGGAAAGTTAGAGAGCGATCAAGTTGAGTAAAACCAAGCGCACAAGTAAACTTCACAGAACAAGCTCTCCAGACATCCGTTAACCATTAACTAGAGCCAGTGACCAGAATATTATTGCCCTGATTCTCCCAAAGATCAGACAACAGATTGAATTCACTTATCGTGTTTGACTAGATGTTTGATTTTGTACAAGTCTTGAATTTGCATGCATCTGTAAACAACAAACTAGATCTCAAGGATGTCTGAAGATAAGCGAGGGAAGGAGGAACAATGACATTTGTGCGCTGTGAATCTCAATTAAGAGCCTCTGCATTCCTGGACACAGGACAAGGCCAGAGAAGAGATGCAGAGAAAGGGAATGAGAGAGAGAGAGAGAGCGAGAGAAAGGGAGAAAGGGAGGGAGAACAAGAGAGAGAGCTACAGCTGCAGGATGGATTTCCATAAGACACCCATTAGAGTGCAGTCTCAGGCCACGGCCCTCTCCACCAATCAGCTGCTGGCATCCTCCCCAACAGCCCACACAGCTGTGACTGTGGTATTCCTTTGTGCTCCGACTGCATCTCCAGGACAGCAGCGCACAGCTGCGATGCCACCCTGGCTCCGCTGCGCTCACAGACAGAGGGGCAATCATCGCTGCGCATTGTGCGACATGGCAACGGCCAGTCTGTCTTTAACCCTTATGTAGCCTTAACATTCTGTATACTCCCCTTGTCCTAAGGGTCAAAAATGACCCGCCTTCACTAAACCCCTAAAATAAAGCAGCTTAATTGAATTGTTAACCCCAAATCTATTTTGCCTGAAGAAACAACCTGTCACTCGTCACAGACTTTGTCGTAAAATTTGATAAAGTTGAAAAAAGATCATTTGGGGGGTTTTCTCTTCTGTTAAACATAGTGGGGGTCATTTTTTACCCTTAACACTTAAGGATTAAAGTGACGAACAATGACAAAAGCCTTACTTACAGTATATGTGCCAGTGACACACAACTCAACCTCGAACCTACCCCTAAAAACGTATTTTTCCTTTCATTCCTGTTCAATGGATAATCGGCCGGATGATGCCGGGAAGCGGGGCCCCATGACAGCGCAAATTCAATTGGTCCAATTTTCAACTTTTTTTAATGCCCCGAAGCAGCAAATGAGAAGGAATTAGGAGGCACAAACAGGACGTATGATTGGATCAGCTGAAGGAATGTTGCACACAGACCAAGCTTATCGTTGACAGTTGTGCTCCATGATAACCTTCTCTTTTCCTCACGGAACAGAATAGCAGACTTCCGAGACCCTCCTCCAACATGACACTATATATACCATGTGTGCTAATACATGATAAATGATTCTAGATGCCTTGCAGGCAATTCCAATCACCACATTTCCAATAAATTTCCGCAGGGGCTGTCTCTATCCAAATTGTTTTCCTCCACAAGATGTTTCATGGAGGAGAGAGTTTATGAGTCTATGAATTCTGTTCATAGTGACACCATTAGTGCTTTATCACATGACTAGCCATTACTACCACTATGGAGAAAAAAATGCCCATTTATACATGCCCAATTAATATGAAATCTAGAAAACGCCTTGCGTGACAAGCGTAGGAGCTGGAGCTGACAGCTATCCATTGCACAGTGAATGAGCAGCTTAAGGGGCAGGCAGGTACATACTCTTTGCTAACTGCTAACTGGTATGTGATGCCACCTCACATGACACCATTTTAAGACCAAACACAACAGTGCATAGGTCAGAATATGGCAAAAAAACACAAGGTTGGTAAATGGTAAATGGTTGGAATTTATATAGTGCCTTTATCCAAAGCACTGTACAATTGATGCTTCTCATTCACCCATTCATACACACACTCACACACTAACAGTGACTGGCTGCCATGCAAGCCACCAACCAGCTCGACAGGAGCATTTGGGGGTGAGGTGTCTAAAACAGCTAACATACAGATAACATTGGTAACCATAAAAGACGATGCACATTTGTGTTTAATCACAAGATCAAAAACATTCTGCAACTGGAAAATGAACATAAAAAAATCCACAGACTGACATGCATGGTAACCCAAAATCCGGTTTGCAACTGTTATTGTCACGGTTGGATCTCACACCTACATTGGATGAATATAACTTGTGCTCTATAGCAGTTTACTTGCTAACTACTTCCCCATCATTTAAAATGTTGTTTTTTATGTCTCTTTTCTCAAGGCAGAGGGAATAAGGTTTACTTGAACAACACTAGCCATGCACTTTGGTATTAGCTGTTGGTTGTCTCTTTCTAATAATCTATAATATTTATCCTGACAGAATGACTGATATATGTTTTACAATTGCCAGGAAATTATGTTCTGTAGATATATAAATAATATCAACGTACATTATAAATCACATAAAACATGTTTTATTGACAATCACCCATTTGTTTAATCTATTTGCAGACTTCCACATTCCCTTTTGCCTAGAATTGGCACCGATTCTAAATATTTTACATACATTGTTAATATGAATGGCTCAAGCTTGTACACTAACATTCCCCACAATGAATAATCAGTCTGACATTCCAGACCTGTCAAAATGAAACTGATATGCCTAACAAATACCAACTTGAAATGTGTTCGACAGAGTTTACACATTATGTAGACTATATTGAATCTTAATAAAATTATATAAAAACAATATCTCTATTTATGTTTGGTCAACGAGAGCAAACATACATGCAAAGATATGACATAATGTTGAAATGTTGGTGACGTATTTTTATCATGTGGTAAGACAGCGACAACAATCCACTTAAATAATTGAAGTACAGTATTTGAATGACATTCACTGAAATAGTGATTGGTTTGCTGATAAGCCATATAATTATAATGTAAACCATTTCCTACTTTGTATACCAAAAATCAAAGGACAGAAGATAAATTTCATTGCTGTGCACTTAGGGGTTAACCTACTCACAATTCCTGAGGTGCAAGAGAACATAATCAGATCTTGCAGCTTCTGTCCTCAACATACTTCAGCTTATGAAAACATGTTTTTTTCTGAAAACCACAGGTGACAAAATGATTGGCACCCCTAACAATTATTGTAAATAAAATCAAACAAGTGAAATTGCCAATACAATTTTACTTTAATTTAGTTAATCTCAGTCTAAAGGAACTATACGGTGTCATTCCATCACTTCCTGTTTCACTAGAGTATAAGAATGAGGTAACAGGAATGCAAAATCACTTGTTAATGCATGTTTTGCATGCAAAATCCAAAGAACTGTCAATTCAGAAGACACAGATGGTAAATGACCATCATGTCTGATAATGGGTAAAAACAAATACATAAATGGTTAAACATACCACTTAGGACTGTAAGGGCAAAAACATATGAAATGGTTGCAAACTTGCCAGGAAGAGGAAGAGGACAAATCCACACACACATGGTTAAGTAAAACCAACAACCATGTTCTGCAATGGCCATCTTACCCTCCAGACTTAAATCTCATGAAAAGCATGTGGTGTGAACTGAGAAGGGGGGGGGGGCTTTCATCTGTCATGGCTTTCATCTTTGCCAGGGGTGCTTGTACAAAGTATTAAACCAGGGATGCCAATAATTGTGGAACCTTTTGGGGAAATATTATTTTTATATATTATTTATCTTTCAAAGAGGGAACGCGAGGAATGTAACTGACTCCCTCAGTTAAACTAAAGGTTAATTTTATGATGGATAAACCCAATGTTTATATTCACATCAAGGAATATACTGATGGCTGTACTACATTGATCAAACTACAGGTTTGTCTTTAAATATGGTATCATAAATAAGTAAATAACATCCTACAGCTCATACAGTGCTAACAGTAAGGCCACACAACTGTATAAAGGAAGAACTGGAGCCCGGCCAAGGACAAAACCTTTCTCTGGCCCCCTTACTGTACATTTCTCTCACTCCTCTGACATTGACATGCTTCTGCCTCAGAGCAATTCTATGTCAAATGCTTTCATTAAGATGCCTCTGTCACAACAACAGAAATCAACACAAATCACAATGTGAACTCAATGTGCTGAATTTACCCAAGACAAACTCACTCAACCTCTAATGTTGAAGACAGCTTTTCTTTGTTGTATGTCCATCATAACAAACATCTGCTACTCCCCTCCTAGTTCATGAATAATAAGAAGTAGGTGAGATTGTTAACCCTTTTATTCTAGACCTACCCACAGTGACCTTGTGTCAAATGATACAGTCACGGTAGTTTATTTTAACATACACCCCTATACTTAAATAACCTATTCTGTAATGCTTGGGATATGGTGTTGCATAGTTTGTTCAGGAGCATCCAAAGATCATGCAAGTTTCCTGGAGTCTTTTTTTCATTCTTAAAAAAACAAAAACATTTTCTCTATGTAAAAAGTCCCTTGAATGTCATGTCACACAAAATAAATAAATAAAATAAATAAATAAATATATATATAATAATCAAAATATAATTTCTCAAATAACTTTTCATACTTGAGGTGGAGAATGTAGATTGTTGAATGCATAAAATGACACGTTAGCATAATTTAGATTTTTAACTGTGAAGGTCATCAGGCTACAAAGTGGCTATCTAGAATGCTACCAATCAAACAGAAATGTTTAAGAGCTGAGCACTGTTTTTCAATGCAATGAACTGCCAAAACCTTATTACAAAATATTAAGGCAATTGAATTATTAGGAATTATGCCTCTGTGAGAAGGAATGGATCTTCCATTGAAACGATACAAGGTTTAAACACTGAACTATTTACCTCTGGTTTTCAATCACTTTTGTGTGGTTTGAGTGGTTGTTTTCACTCTTGAAAACAACCATTGCTATACAAATGCTTCAAGGACACCATTCCTACAAGTAACACAGCATACCAGCCACTACAGTCACAAACTAACCCTAGGTACATGTAGTTATCTCAATCATATCAGTAATGCAAACAGTTGTATGTAAGTCAGCAGAGCAGTAGCAGGCTTAACCTTGTAGTGGTGTCTCACCTATGACAAAAGTAGCACACTAACCTGATATGTTCATACAGTACATCACATTGTAAACTAATAACCATTGCAAAACTCAATACATTGTATCATCCATATCATCCAGTCAACCACAAGGATTTCACATGCTTCAATACTAAACACTGTCAGCTTATGAGTATACTTTCTATACATTCCCAGGAGTGTTTCAGCAATTTGTACACAATAATATTTCAGTCCTTGCCCCCATATCACAAATGTTAAAGTCGGACATGTTCGCTGACAGTGAAGAAACGACCCAGTGTAAAATTAGAAAGCATGTTGAGTTTAGGTTTATTGTGTAATTGCAATAGGCTGACCTTAAGTCCTCCAAAATGAGTTGCTATTGCTTGAGCTTGCTCCAGCAGTAGATGGTCCTTTTCTTCTGGACTGTTTACTGATCTTCTGTAGGTAAAAGAACCAAGACAGTATTAATAGGTAGCGCCCACCCACTTCCTGACAAACTGAAGCTTGAAACAGAAACCATTAGACTTCCTCTGAAAAGCCAAGAAACAAACTGTCCTATCAATGGACCACATTTGAAAGTGGGACACACAACAAAGCCTCAAATAGATCTGTGGATGTGAGAATGAAGACTAATTTGGAGGGAAACCTGAGACAGGGATACACAGCTTTGTTCCAAAGCTGGTTTCCTCAATAACAAATATTTCAATGGGATATTATCACATTACAAAAAGTCTACAAGTGGGTCTCCCTGTAGCCTAGTACTTATTCTAGTCGTTATACTTGTATGGACATCCTATAGCCTATTTAACGAATGCAGGTAGTGTAAGTATATATTCTGTATGTAAATATGCAAAAATGTACAGAATCTCGTAAAAAAATGGTAATATTTGACCGATCAGTAATTTTTAAAGAGAAACAAAAAAAAAAAGAAGTTAGTCAGTTAACAGTTCCATAGCAGCATGCATTCCCTGTCATGAAAAACATGGTAGCCTAAAACACAGTAGATTAGCGCCGATAACGGCAAGCAGATGCATAGTTCTACAATCTTCTTGTGTTGCGTAGTTGTTCAGCCAGAAAGTTACTTTAAATCGAAAAGGAATTAATGGATGTCTCGCACGTTGCTAACTATGTTCTCCGTTACTTTCCCGTCGGTCGCCTATCGTCTTAAACCTTTCGCAAACTTTACTCTTAGGCTGGCCGCATAGCGTTAATTATGAAAATTCCGATTTGATAGATCTATTGAACCAACCTATGAACATAACTGCACAAGCACGTTGTACAAAGCAAAACGCCGTTACATGCGTAGACGTAAGGTACTCTATTGTCTTCTGTACAGTAGGCTACCATTTTTGACTTCCGAAGAACTAAGAAAAAAATAGACCTGAGACTTAGGCTAACAAATCTCTATTGCGGAAAATATATCAATTTTGCAGCATACCCACCTGAAAACACAAAAAGAGTTGATCAGATTTGAAGACACGGAAACATTCGCCCAAGGACGATGGGACTGCCAGTGACACGCCTCCTTTCTCTTCTGAGGGGAAATGGTCCGACCCAACCCCGAGGAAACGCGACGAGGCGGTCGAAAAAAAGGAGGAGTTGAGATGACAGCAGACTATGCTGAAATTGAGTCTTGAGTAATACCTTGAGATTAATGGATTGTTGCATTACTAAACTCGCTAGAACTGTCACAGCGTGGAAATGTTTTGGGGAAACGACAGGAATTGAAAGCATGAAACCCATCGGCTACACAGAAACACATAACTCTAGAATGACCAATTAAAGTAACTCCAGTGTTATTGCTCAGAATTATTTTTCAGTATTAGATTGTTCGCTAATTTTTTTTTCATTTTTTAAAGTTGTTTTTAACAATGTTCTGGCAGTGAGGACTATTTCAAATTTGGATGTGATGATTTAAAAAAGATTCAAATATAGACTATGAAAAGAAAAGTAAGTTGTTTCATGAATTCCTCCGCAATTCAGAGAATATAAATGCCCACAAGAACAAGTAAAATACTAATATTGTGAGTGCTTTTGTAAGTAGTTCTGCATAAGAACGTATGCTAAGTAATCATAATGTAAATGTAACATAAAAAGAGAAATGACAACTCACCAAAGTACAGTACCTATCGAGTCCAAAGGAAACACACTAACCTGAGATATTCCTAGCTCCTGACATTTACAACAAAGGAAATTTGAACAGTATAAAATAAAACTTACATTTTTATAACCTGACCCAAACATTAATTGAAGCTGTAATGATACACTGTGTTTGTTAAGGGTTAAAATCATATGACATTTTATGATGTTTAAACAATATGATTGCTTGGCATAAAATGCATTGTGTACTTTCTGCATTATGGACTGACATACTGTATGCATAGGGTTAAATACTCAAACTTATGTGTTCAACATCTAATAAATAAAAACTGGTAACAGTTTTTATCAGTGCAAGCATCAGAGATGAAACTTCAAAATCCACATACCACTGGTATCTATTTCCCTGCACTTTCCACTGTGTCACATAACTCATATTTGTAAGATAAGGTATGGATTATGCATATGTACGTATATGGGTAGTTTTATATGCATTTCATGCAGAATTTTACAAGTGATCCTTTTTTAGGTACATTGAAATGCCAATTTGCTAAACAGTGTTATAATACCAGTGAAAAATATTGCTTTGGAGTGGAACAACTAAAGAGAAAGTAGGACAACAAATGGACTGCTGGGGGGAAATGTAAAGAAAATAATTTTTATTCCTTTACACCAACTTTAAGTTTTAAGGGTTGATAGACAAACTGTGGCAACTGTACACTCTGTATTTGTATAGCTTCAGTCGGTAGTCAATTTAGTCAGGTTAATCTCTATGTGTCTCTATATAGACTATTTAATTTTATCGAAAGAAAAAGGGCATCTGAACAGACAAGAATATGCAAAAGAAAATAAATGCTACTAAAAGTAATCTTAGTTTTGGATGCCCTCTGGTGGCACAATTTTGTACACCTAATTCTTTCTCCTGATTTGACTTATTCCCCATAACTTGTGGGTGCACATACTGTATCCTGCATGCACAAAAACTGTAGGTCTACCTATCCATCATTCCAATGTTCTCTGTGATACAGTATTGATTTTGCCTGGTTTGGGGTTCTTAAAATCAAGTTTTCAAAATGAGAAATATACCTATATTTGAATAATTTGATAAAAATGAAATGTAAATATAATTTCTCCAACATAGTGTTGCTACACCTTGAAAAACCTTCAAGCTTTAGATTTGAGATTTTTGAATTTGAGATTTTTGAATTAGGTGCAGATTTTTTGGTGAAAACAAATAAATGAAAACATAAATATACCTTACAAAAATTCAAAATAAGAGAATATTGGTGAA
This sequence comes from Conger conger, assembly GCF_963514075.1. Classification (NCBI taxonomy): domain Eukaryota; kingdom Metazoa; phylum Chordata; class Actinopteri; order Anguilliformes; family Congridae; genus Conger; species Conger conger. Next base: position 44,496,909 of record NC_083763.1, on the reverse strand, counting down.
TGCGGCAAGATTTGTTCTTAAATCGCTCGCTGGTTCTTGCATGAGGCCCAATATTATAAGTGGTCTTTTATAATTAAGCAAATCTGACTGATTACTGAAGTGCTTTGTACTAATGAGACTAATACGATTGAAGTTTTTGTCAAATACCCAACCCCCATCAAAATAGTCTTCTATTTAGACGTATCACAAAATATTTGTGTTGTTCCAAAAGGTCAACCATTTTTTGCATAAAATCTCAAGAACTGTTTTTGCTGAAGTGTAAGTCTCAGCGTGCAAATTGAAAATGCTAGGTTTTGCTACGCAGGTGAAGAAATGCTGTGTTGTGACCTCCATGAGACCCCGTGCAAACCTAACAAATGATAAACAGTTGGAAACTTAAAGGTACAATAGATAAGATTTTTGGGTTAAAACATTGTTAAAAGACCATTGTAAATCCCTTCCTATCATTGAAAAAGGCTCACTGACATGTTGACTCACCCTCTGCCTGTGTTTATAGTCCTTAAATTTGGGTTTCAAAATATGCAGTTGATGGGCCAGCACTCTGTACCAAAACATTGTATAGCTGTACAATAAGACAATCAAGTTCATTGGTTGACAATTGGTTCTAATTGCCACAGCCAATGGCGTTTCAACGTCAGCGCATTCACAGATAAAGGGGTGGGATAAACAGTGTTATGGTTTGAGTGTGTTTGTTGCTGCAATTCCACTCTTGACTGTTAGAAGTGCGAAATTACCTATTGTACCTTTAATGTCATTAGCTAAAATGCTTCTCAAGGGTTACTTCATAACAAACCCATAGTCAGTTCTGTTGTGTGTCAAGTCTGTGCCCTTTGCTATCTGTGTTTCTCTGTTCCCCATTTGCTATCTAAGTCCCGAGTGTTTTCGCCTCTTGTTACGCTCTATGACCACTGTAGTCTGTTTTCTGCTTCAGTCACTCATTCATTTGGTTTGAAAGTCTCCCTCAGACTCTGGAAGGGGTTATCAACTTGGGCATTCAAATTGTGTCTCGGCTGGACTGGCTGCAACATTGGCAGGCCCAGCTCTCAGTGCTGCGCCAGGTCCAGCTTCCTGTTCTGTCCAAGACCCGCTTCCGGCCCCTGTGGTGCTTCTGCCCCAAGACCAGTATCCAGCCTCTGGCCCCTGCTATGCCTACACTCCAGGCTCCAGCCCAGTCTCAAGTTCTGGCCCCGGCCCTTGTGCCGTCTTGGACTCCGGGTCTCTCCAAGTCCAGAAAGATGGACCTCCATGAGGCCTCGTGCTCGCCTGAGACCCCATGCTACCCTGAAGGCCCTTGCTACTTGAGCCCACAATGAGCCCAAGTACAAGCATCTCTGACAAATATCAGTAGATATCATGTAGTTACAGTGAAAATGTGTAAACTTCAGCTCATCAAAGAACCGATTACGGGCATGTTATTGAAGTGATGACTAAAAAGCATTTTAGCATTGGACATTACGTTTCCAATGGTGTATAGTTTGTTTGACTTGCAAAAAACAACACGGCACAGTCTGTTTTGCTTCGACAAAAACTGTTCTTAAATTTAGCCAAAAAAGGTTGCCATTTTACAACAAAAAATTTATTTTGCGATGCCTACATCTAAATAAAGGACTTCTTTTTGGAGGAGTTCCATGGAATCTCTAAACATTTTTGAGGAAGATGGTGAAAATGCCACAATAGAGGACATTTTCAGTGACATGGCCCCATTTTATATTGGTGAGCATCTAAATACATTCTCAAAATATTGTATCATTATTCAGTATGCATATAAATAAGAAGCGTGCCTGCTTTTGAATAATACACAGCATGGGAATTGGGTTTGACTTGTTGATGGGGGTTGGGTATTTGACAAAAACTTAAATAAATGGACTTCAATTAATATATTAGTATACAAAAACATTTTCATTCTTGGTGATATTATCCTCAAATTTGAAAGGGCATTTGTCCAGTGTCTTGACTTGGCTCGATTGTGTTTCTAAGTGCACCAGCCACAGCTACAATAATCTGAATCCAGTCAATATTTCCAGTGAGAACAAAAGCTTCTACTTTCACTGTGTTTGAGCTTCTGTAACTTTGTTTTTGTAATATTTTGAGTAACCATTTTATTTTGGGCATTGTATGAAAAGTGTCAAGAAAAGGGGCGATACTTAAGGGGTTAAATTGTGTGAGATTGAATTCTGTGGTCCTTATAAGGTATGTTATGAATCAAAAGTCCTGTGCATGCTTACGATTGATTGGTATTTATCAACATACGTGTTTGATAACCCTGGAGGAATTTGATAGTTTGGTTCCAATCACATAAATTTACAGAGATTCATGAAAATATTCATAAATGAGGCCCAATGAATGCAGTCTACCAAATCAGGTGCCAACGGTGCTCCATGGTAGACTATATCCCTTGTTCTTGTTAATCCCATTGGCCATCTATCCGACAGAACCCACCTACTGTACCCACATAAATTCTATGATTATTTAGGAGAGTTTTCTGAAGTTAAGAGCGTTTGTTGAATCCAACAAGCCCTTTGTAAATTTCTCTTCCTTTATTTGTACAATAAGAATACGAACATGTTCTTGCATAAGGCCCATTGTTCTGATGTTCATCTTATAGCTCCAGTTTATCATAGTGAGTTGTGATTTTGGCCTTAGTTCTTTGTCTAAATCCTGAACTAATCTCATGTATACAACTACCATTAATTCATGAATTGTTTTATGACCTTTTGAATATATCACCAGTGATTTTTTTTAGCTTATTATATTATGTTATTTTGATATGTAAAATAAAACGTTGTAATATATGGCTAGATAATTTTCAGCTTTTTAACTCAATATTATAGGAATATCCATTACGGCTACCAGTGTTCTTCTTTCAACAAAACATTTGACCCAGTGGAACTCGAAGCGAGTTGACCTGTAGTCTCCAATTGACTATCTAAACATAACTTAATTTATCTCATGGTCCAGCAAGGCAGGCCCTTATCAGCAGTATGCAGCATATCACTTGTCCAGTAAAGAATGGAATCAGTGTAGTACAGATGGCTGTTGACAAAGGTTGAACAAACACCAAAGGTTCTCATAGTCAAGTAGACCTCTGCAATATCAGAAGGCATCATTCACCTCACAAATATATCTCAAAAGACATATGGAGACATTTTGTCAGCTTTATTGTCAATTTAATTGTCGGATATCTGAATGTATTTAGCTGTTGCCTGTCACACATTTGTTTTTAGGAGAAATGTGTTTCAGTTGGCTCTCAGTATTGTTGCATTTGGTGAAAAATACTGTAAATTCTTATTTATATTTCAATTCTCTGGCAACATTATAAAAATAAAAAAAATGCCTTCACTTCACATTTCTCTATTGGTTCTCTAATTGTGTGAATGAACAATTCACTAAAATATTGACGACAGCAATATTTGCGAAAGGTGTCTGTCTTATAGAGAGAGCAAATGAGAGATGTTGACAGAGCCTCAATGTGCCATGCAGGTTTTCTCTGACAGGGTTCTGAGACACAGTGAGGGCAGGGCCTGGTCAGAGCCAGGCTCCACAGAGGCCATGAGACGATCAATGGGGGTGTGGTCAGGAGAGGGGCGGAGAGAGACTGTAGTTCAGCCTCTCACCCCCACATAAGAGGAACCTACTGTTTCCACTTCCAGTTCTCTCAAACACATGCACTCACATGCATAATACGCACACAGATAGCAGGGGCGTGCCAAAAAAAAAACAGGATGTGACATCACTCACAGGGAGAAAAAGCCAAACAACTTTTTTCCCTTTTTCCATTGTGCCTTTTTTCGTTCTGGGGAGTGAAGTTAGAGACCCTGGGACTGCTGGCATCTGGCAAGGAGGGAGTGTCCAAAAGAACTGGAGGGGACCAAGCTAAACGTGCTGGATTCCTGTCAGTCGGGAGTGAAAGTTGAGAAGCGGGCCTTCCCACGATTCTCCACTGCATTCCAAGCCATCCACAGTGGGACTCTCAGCAGGTACTGTATTAAAACTTTCGGTTAGCTTTGTTTCTCTTCTCTGCCTCTGTTTCAGTGGTGTATAATGCTGTCTCTCCTTATAAGTGTTTTATGTGTGTACAGTTTTGTTTTAGAACTTGGGTATGGAGTTTTAAATGAGCAGCTCTAATTTCTACTCAGGAAATTCCTGGGGTTTCCATAAATATCGCGACTGCCTGTCCCTTCCCCCCGAACGTGACCAGACATGCTCTAGTCTGAGGCTGCTGGGGTATGAGGACACATAAATTAGCAGAAGAGCAGTGGAGGGACTGCCATTTGCTTTTGTTTTCACTATAACTGTTACTTGCTGTGGCAGCCCTGCTGTGGCAGCCCAGTGCTCAGTCAGACGCTGGGAGAGGCTTACCCTATGGAGATTGCTCTGACTGGAGTGGTGTTGGTTGGCTTTGAATGACCCAGGTGCAGATTGGTTTAACCTCACCTTGTGTCCCTCTTTCATGATGTGGTCATCTGTCCAGTGGCCACACCACACAGACTGCCCACTGGCTCACAAGCGATGGAAAGGTGGACCCCTGAGAGGTGTCTTTGGGTCAGCCAATGGATTTCTCAGGCACCTGATACAACAACAAATCACAGTGGTCAGCTGAGGGGGAGGCATAGGGGCAATTTGTTTAAAGACCACATAGTTGAAGAACAATCAATGTGTCTGCCGAGAAGATGGATTACAGCCTCCCAGCATGTCTTCATGAGGAGTAAGAAAAGCAGGCACCCCAAACCCCTCTATTGAAAGCTAGCCCAGAAGTGGATGTGCAATAGGTCAATTTTTTTATGTGAACGGTTATTCTGTTTGCCATTTTCCAGTCCAGATGTCATTTCGTCAGTCTTGCAGTGCTTTACAGATGTCACACAAATGTCAGCTAGAGCAGGGGAACAGATAGGACCTTTCTAGATGGCACAAGCCATGGAAGGACAAAGACAGGAATGCTGAGAATGGCCCAGTGTGAAAAGACACAGGACACAGTATATACAGTAGATGCTGTGCTGGTTTTCACCACACGGTACAACGAACTTAGCTAATTAAGAACGATAATGATGAACTTCCATCCACCTACCCATTCTCTTGCCCACTTATTCCTGGTGAGGGTCGCAGGGGGTGCTGGAGCCTATCCCAGCATGCATTGGGCGAAAGACAGGAATACTCTCTGGACAGGTCGCCTAATTATTGCAGGGCCTACTGATGAACAGTACTGTGAAATTTCATCGTACCATCTTATCATATTTGCTTATAACCCGTCTTTATCAATGGTGACTCATGGCATTTGCTTCTGCCCCTTGTCTATTTATGCAGCTGGATTTTTAGTGGAGGCTTTATAGCAATGATTCAATAGTCAAGGCTGGCAGAGTGCAACTACAGGTACAACTAAAATTGACTGATGGTCCTCATCACTGGCCATAAATTGCACTCATCACAGCCCCCCACCCTCGCAGTTTGCTAGCTCTGTCCTGACCTTTTGCCTGAGATTGCTAATATAAAGCATTGAGCTTCAGCTTTGAGTAGTTATTTCTGGTGATACAAAAATACTGTCAGTTGTCAGGAAGGAAAATGTCTGTTCATGGAGGATCTAGTATCTATTCAATTGAAATTGATGTCACAATTATGGGTTCAAGGTGCTCACGGCTAATTGCTTTATGTGACAGATTGCATTTACACGTCCATCACATTCTGTACCTTCATCTCTGTCACCGGCCTCTGTTGATGGACTTTGCAAATGTGTGTGTGAATATGGATGCATCCTTATTCAGTATTTTATTAAACAGTGTATTTCAATTTACTGTAATTTAGTTATGTTATTTCCCTGCTTTCAGTGGTGGTGTTTAATTGATTTTGTAGCTTTAATCAAAATGTTTATTAGTGTCACAAATGACCAAAAAATGTGCGTACATGTGACTCTGAGCCATAATTTTCCCCACGTGACTACCTTGTGTGTGTGTGTATGCGTGTGCACACGTATGTGCCCTTGTAAATTACATAGAACTATGAGAGAAAGGTTGATAGTTTAAATTTCATTGCCAAACTGAGACTTCAGAATGGTAACTCTCTATGGGTTGAGCTGTGAACATCAAACTTCCATAATTTTGATTTAATTTCAAAGCCACACCGATTGGCTTTGCATTGATTTCCCTAAGGCTGGGAACTCTGAGCTTGAGTCCATGGCTTTTGCAGTTCCCAAATGTACTCTGGCATGAGATCCAAACACTAAACACTTTGGCCTGTACACCGACTGGCTGTCTATGCTCCCCTACCATTGACCTATAAAGCCCAGTCTGCTGTTCTAGTGATATTAGTGATGTACAGCCTGTCCCTAATTTACTGAATTACTTGTCCCCATCGCCAGTGATCTGATTTCAGTTTGACATCACACTGGGTTCTATTTTCGGCCCTGGGAGGAAAACAGAAATGAGGGGATGTTTCGGTGTTACCCAAGACCTTGTGACATTTAGACAATGCTGCATTTATGGTAAAGTGTTTCATTTTCTATTAGTTGTGCTTTCTTGAGTACTATTTATTATGTTTGTTCATCCATAATTTTGAGTAGCAGTTTTACATATTTGCATATTCTGGAGCTGATGCTATTTCCGTCTCTGTTGAAATATAGGTATGTGTAATGATTTAACCAATAAAAAACAGTTTCTGTTTATAAGGTGAAAAATGCCATATCTGAATGACTCTCACTGCTCAAGAGAAAGGACTATGGTCCATCAGAAAACTGCGGGCTCATTATTCCGCATGTACTTTAACAATTCATTTTCAGTTTTTCTTACTTCTCAGCTTCATAATTGCTTACTTGACTGTCATTGGCACAAGTGTTGTCCTCATGTGGACATATTCCAATTACAAAATACTCCAAATACTTCAAAAGCAATCAAAAACCTACAATTAAGACTAGATACTGAAAGGTTTCTTATACCTGCACTAAGGAAGTGACGGAATTCTGACTAATCAGAAACAGCTGAGAAGCCAAATGTCCAATTACTTTTGATCTCCTAAAATGGAGGGGCTATGTATAAAAAGGGATGTAATTCTTACACTGATATGGATGTAAATAATATATATTTAAATTGTTCAATTTCATATCCAATGTGTTAGATCACCAAGCCAAAAGAACAGAAATTGTACCAGTCAAAATACTTACAGACTGCACTACCACTGTATTCACTCTCCTGTGGGTTGGGCTGGGTTCTGCTAAGACTTCTTCCTGTCAGGGTGTTTTTCCTTGCTACTGTTGCCCTATGGTTGCTATGAGGGGGTCTCAGGCCTGTGATTTATGGAAAGCTGCTTTGTGACACTTTTTGTTGTAAAAAGCCCATTACAAATACATTGAATTTAAATTTAATTGAATTGCTGTCTGTCTGACACAATGGCACTGTAGCTCAGCTAGTGAGGAGTAATTAGAGGGAATAGAAACACTGGCTGGTAGTACACATCTCGGAGGACAGTCATGGAGCAAGTCAGTCAATGCTCTCCTGAATTGATGGAGGACATTTCAGTAATGGTGTGGGCCGACACATTTTTTTATGTTTTAAAATAAGTCATTTAACATTCATGAGACCCTTAGTCTTGACAGTGTTTTAGTGTAAGCATTCCTGTCACTTGTCTTTTTGTATGAAAGCATTCAGGGTTACCTCACAGTGACACCAATGACACTGAACTATTCCTCCACCTGATCTGCCGCTCCTCAGGCCTGCAGTACAAATTCTGATGTCTGCTACCCTTGCAGTGCCAAGTTCAATCTGCATTCAGCAAGAGAAAGTTTCACCTTGACATATCAGCTTTCACCAAGCACATAAAAATCTACCTAAGAAGGAGGCAAGCTTGCGGAGTGGTGTTTCTTTAAATAGCCAGCATAACTAAATCATGAGCACAATCTGGATTTGAAGTTACGGAGAAATCCCAGCTTTTGTTGCAGAGTGGATTTGAAAACATAACGTCTGAGAAAGTGCTTGCAGTGGTAAGGCCCTCTCCCCGAGCCAGAGGAGGAGGTGCGGACTCTGGCTTTACTTATCTCTCTGCTGCAGATGTGTGCAGCTGTGACAAAAGCCTGCTGAATCCTCACGCTGGAATCCAGTCTAATGCAACAGGGCAAGGAAGAATGTAATCGGATTCAATCCCGTCTGATTTACGAGCCCCATTGTGTAAACAAATAGAATAACACCTCTCGATTTTTTCAGAGGAGGAGAGATGTAGAATCTGAGGAAGATTCTCAGGATTCAGAGCGCATGGTATGTTTTCTTATGAAATGATAGTTGGTCTTTTTGGAACAGCTAGAAATCTGATAGGGGGAATGCCAGGAGTGAATAAACCTGTGTGACAATGGCAGATACCAGTATGTTATTTTTTTAAACCAGACCTGGTTGATATTTTGGCTCGGTGCACTCATTTTTCAACTGTTTTTGGGGATAACTGAATAGAAAACAAGATGTAAGAAATGGCAGCAGTGAGCGTCCTTCATTTACAAGGTGAGGTTATTTTTGTACAGGGAAGTGTATAGTGATTGTCTGAATATTTATTACATATGGCAGAGCTCCAAACAAGGGTTACTACCCTATGTACTAATCTTCTCTGTTGAGCCCCTAGCCCCCTATGTCTATGCTTTTGTTCTGAATGTTTTTGTTGTGAAAAGTCTCCACTTTGTTTCCTGTAGTCTCAACCAACTATTTTACTACTGCATCTGGAGGAAACTGGTTTCTATAGTGGGGATTCAAACTATGTATGGGAATACAGAAAAGACCCACCATATTTGTATTCTTTGTACCCTAGCATGTGGTATGGTCAGTCCTTCAGTCTTGTTTACTTTAAATAATCTCTCTCACAGCATGCTCTATTTTTATTTTGTTTCAGCAGAAAGCACTAAGTACAAGTATCTGATGGCAAGCATATTTTGAGGCTTGTTTATTGTGCTGCTATTCACATTCTTGTCAATTTTATTGAAACACTGTATTTCACGTTTTGAATTTTGACCTTGATCTTAATTTGTTTTATTGTCTCTCTGCCTGATTGCCTCCATTCATGATGCAGTAATGTTTAGAAGAACAGAATGTTATAAATTCAGAAATGCAGGCTTCTGAATTTGCTTTGCTCTTAATTCCAACAGATTGAAGTCCCTACTTACCCAACCTGTGTCTTAGACTAAACCAGCTGTGTGGCACAGAAAAGGCTGAAATCTATGGAGGCTGAGCCACCTACCGCCCCACCTTGAAACAACATTATCTTCTGAAAGTAAAAAACAACCCCTGTTCCTCCAAAACTCTCCGCCCACTGTCCACCCCTTCCCTCTTAAAAATAGAAAACCATGGCGCTTTGTCTTGGACAAGTCTTCAGCAAAGACAAAACGTTTCGGCCTCGGAAGAGGTTCGAACCAGGGACCCAGCGCTTTGAGTTGTATAAGAAGGCCCAGGCCTCTCTGAAGTCAGGCCTGGATCTGCGCAAGGTAGTGCTGCTGCCTGAAGGGGAGAATATCAATGACTGGATCGCTGTGCATGTGGTGGACTTCTTCAACCGCATCAACCTGATCTATGGCACGGTCAGCGAATTCTGCACGGAGCGTACCTGTCCAATCATGTCTGGTGGTCTGCGCTATGAGTACCGCTGGCAGGACGGCCACCTGTACAAGAAGCCCACCAAGCTGCCAGCCCTCAAGTACATGAACCTGCTGATGGACTGGATTGAGACGCTCATCAACAACGAAGACATCTTCCCCACGCGAGTAGGTGGGTTGGTTTAGTGATAAAGTCAAAATACCAATTTCTGTTAAAATATGAACTGTTAAATATTTCAAATATAGCACTTTATTAGGTATTTATTGCACATACAGCAGCAGACTTATTAAGTCTTCTGCTGCTGTAGCTTATCCATATAGAGGTTTGACGTGTTGTGTGTTCAGAGATGCTCTTCTGCATACCGCTGTTTTAAAGCGTGGTTATTTGCATTACTGTCACCTTCCTGTCAGCTTTGCCCAGTCTGGCCCTTGTCTGTTGACCTCTCTCATCCACAAGGCATTTCCGTCCCCAGAACTGCCGCTCACTGGATATTTCTGGTAAACTCTAGAGACTGTGGCATGTGTAAATCCCAGGAGAACAGCAGTTACAGAGATACCCAAACATGGCCATCTGACACCTACAAACCTACGACACGGTCGAAATCACTGTGATCACATTTTTCCCCATTCTGATGGTTGATGCGAACATTAACTGAAGCTCTTGACCTATATGTGCATGATTGTATGCATTACAGTGCTGCCACTTGACTGGCTGATTTGATAATCGCATGAATAAGTAGGGGTACAGGTGTTACTAATAAAGTGCTCAGTGAGTGTATATTAAGATATGACATATTACAAACTTCATGACACTACAAACCATTTAATTGATATTTTGCTCAATGCTCTTTCTGTCCTAATTTTGTATTACAGACTGAAAACAGGGTTGATCATACCTGCTAACAGTCGTATTGTGTCTCTGTGTGTGGCATATTCCTGCCAAATCCTGTAGGTGGCAATCAATCTCTTCATGAAAGTATGTGTGGCCAGAAAGAGAAGTGAAGTTGGTATGAATCTTTTTTATGAGGATCTTCTGCCGGCATGAGAGTGTTTCTCTGACAGGCCTAAAAATGGAGAAGATATCATTACTCAGACTCAACTATTGTGCCTTAGAGCAGTGGTTCCCAAACTGGGGGCTCGGTAAAGTTTCACAGGGGGTCGTGAGGCCCTCTTGTTTTCAAGGGGTGTAAAAAAAAGTCTGTGGGAAAATGTCTTTATGGTACTTTCTTCACCGCGTTAAAACAGATAATAATTTAAAAAAGCACTACCTTAGAGCAAGGTTCTTACCTCCTGCAAATTCAGTGAAAGAATACTGCAGTGTAAATGGATTGCAGATTACCTGATATTTAAAATGGTGCATATTGTAAAATAAATTGATAATCCCAGTTTCGACATAAAAACGAATTAAATTGTGCTTATGTTACTGAGTTAACCTGATAACAATATTCAAGATTTGTTATAATTACAGACATATTTTGAGAAGGTTTATAGCCTAGGTGTCTGTCCTTTGCCCTCATCCAGAATACCTCAGCAGGGGCCATCGACAGGTTAATTAAACAGGGATGGTGACATTTGAAACAAATTGTTTAGGTGCTTCTCTGTGATATTTTAATGTCAAACAATGGGGCTGTCAGCCATCTGTTTCTTCTCTAGGACTCTCAAAGACATAGGGCACCACTGGAATAAAACAAATCAAGTCTTCATCCAGGAAGACTGAAAACGGACTTGTTTTGTGACTGAACAAAGAAACACAATATCATGAGTGGATAATCTACCATAAGACAAGAATAAATAGCCAGGTGTGCAGTACATATTAATTGTGTATGTTATAAAGTATAGCCAGTTCACCAAGTGTACCAAAATAAGTAATATTTGAATTGTTGAGGAATGGGCTTCACCTGTGTAATATGCTGCCATGATGGTGGTCCTTCCATAACCGCAAGATTTAAAAACCGGTATCACAGTGGCTTCCTCACTCTTCCAGGTGTTCCCTTCCCTAAGAACTTCCAGCAAGTCTGCAAGAAGATCCTGAGCCGCCTGTTCCGGGTCTTTGTTCACGTCTACATCCACCACTTCGACAGCGTCTGCAGCATGGGCGCCGAGGCACACATCAACACCTGCTACAAGCACTACTACTACTTCATCACAGAGTTCAGCCTTATCGAGCATTCGGAGCTAGAGCCCCTGGTGAGGAAATGGGTTGCCTGGTGGTGTGGTGTGGTGTGGTGGGTTGGGGTGGGGTGGGGAGTTTGGTTTAGAATCTGTTGGTTGGGAGAGGTTGGTTCACGTGATCTACAGATATGTTTGAATATTGATAATAGCATCCCACCCTTGAAAATATGATGGGGGGCACTGGAGATTCCCTTGCACTTTGCAGTTCCTCGATTTGTAACATGAATTTGTGATGGGATAATGCAAATTTCTTCATCTCCGCCTGTGGTGCAGATTGCTGATTTGTGGTGCAAATTATACAAGGCCAGTGGAGGGAAGGTGCTTTGCTGGTGGAGTGAATACTTACTGTACTGCCGCAGAATGGAGAAGGTTCCGGGCAAAGAGGATGAACGGAGACAGACAAAAGAACCGTGAGGGGATTTCCACCCAGGACAGCATTTTTATGCCGGTCCAAATTCTTCAAATTCAAATTCTACTTGTCACAGACACAGTCATATAGAGTACAATGCGCAGTGAAATTCTTGTTGTACCCATTCCGGCTAAAATAGATTAAATGTATTAAAAACAGCATAAATTAAATAAATAAATAAAAAGATTAGTGTACACATGCAAGATAAAGATAAAATGCAAGGTGCAAAGCATTTTTATGCCAGTCCAGACTTTCCATCTCTTGTCCTGTCTCACTTACACAACAGATGAAGCTAATGGTTTGATCCCCCACTGAAATAACTGAGATAACCCAGATTACCTTCACTGCTTTTCTCCTGTATTACTGTATTGCTGTATTTACAGTGAGGCATCAGGGAGGGGGGTCTCTGTCCCTCCTTGAGGAAATACAATTAAAATGTCTACGCATAATGCAGTGGCCTAGTATAGAAGGCAATGGTTCAGTGAGGCATCTGATTCCACCCTGATTATGACAGGTCAGATTCTCTACATTTATGTAACAAAATGGTGCAGGGGGAAGAGAATTCAGGAGGCATCTCACAAATCAGTGTGCACATATTGACTCAGCAGGAACTGGCCCCCACTCTCAGGCAAGGTTAATTGGCTATATGTGTTCAGTAAACAAAACGGAATTACATTTGGTAGAACATTCCTTAATTTATGATAAAATAATGTATGTCCTGTGGGAGTGGTGTTGAGGGCTAAATCATTTTATAATGAGGTGGTCACTATTGGTATTGCACCCTTGAACATAATAGTTACATTTTGCCAGCTTTAAGTCATGTTATAATAAAAGGAATTCATTACAGTTCCAGGACCAGTGACCAGGGCTAAACCAAAAGAGCAGCACTGCCCAAACCACACTCAATCCACTGGAAATCCACTCAGACAATGAAGGGCATTCAGTGTAACTGCCATGACACACACATGAGTCTGTTATTGCCATTTGTCAACATAAGGACCATGAGTTGAGCCAGTGACAGTCAAGAAGGCCATAATGAGGCTAACAAATAAGAACATAATAGTCAGAGACGCCAACTAAACAATAGGCTTACCAAACAAAATGTTTGGCACATCATTAATAAGAAAGAGAGCACTGGTAAGCTCAATAATTGGAAGAAGAACTCTTGCCGTAATGAAGAAAAACCCCCAAACACCTGTCCAGATCAGAAACAAGAGGCAGGCATCAGTGAATCTCCACAGAAGACTTCATAAACAGATCTACAGAGGCTATGCTGCAAGATGCAAACCACAAGCTGCAGTGGGGCAAAAAAGTATTTAGTCAGCCACCAATTGTGCAGGTTCTCCCACTTAAAAAGATGAGAGAGGCCTGTAATTTTCATCATAGGTACACTTCAACTATGAGAGACAGAATGGGGGGAAAGAATCCAGGAAATCACATTGTAGGATTTTTAATGAATTAATTGGTAAATTCCTCGGTAAAATAAGTATTTGGTCACCTACAAACAAGCAAGATTTCTGGCTCTCACAGACCTGTAACTTCTTCTTGAAGAGGCTCCTCTGTCCTCCACTCGTTACCTGTATTAATGGCACCTGTTTGAACTCGTTATCAGTATAAAAGACACCTGTCCACAACCTCAAACAGTCACACTCCAAACTCCACTATGGCCAAGACCAAAGAGCTGTCAAAGGACACCAGAAACAAAATTGTAGACCTGCACCAGGCTGGGAAGCCTGAATCTGCAATAGGTAAGCAGCTTGGTGTGAAGAAATCAAATGTGGGAGCAATTATTAGAAAATGGAAGACATACCAGACCACTGATAATCTCCCTCGATCTGGGGCTCCACGCAAGATCCCACCCCGTGGGGTCAAAATGATCACAAGAACGGTGAGCAAAAATCCCAGAACCACACGGGGGGACCTAGTGAATGACCTGCAGAGAGCTGGGACCAAAGTAACAAAGGCTACCATCAGTAACACACTACGCCGCCAGGGACTCAAATCCTGCAGTGCCAGACGTGTCCCTCTGCTTAAGCTAGTACATGTCCAGGCCCGTCTGAAGTTTGCTAGAGAGCATTTGGATGATCCAGAAGAGGATTGGGAGAATGTCATATGGTCAGATGAAACCAAAATAGAACTTTTTGGTAAAAACTCAACTTGTGTTTGGAGGAGAAAGAATGCTGAGTTGCATCCAAAGAACACCATACCTACTGTGAAGCATGGGGGTGGAAACATCATGCTTTGGGGTTGTTTTTCTGCAAAGGGACCAGGACGACTGATCCGTGTAAAGGAAAGAATGAATGGGGCCATGTATCGTGAGATTTTGAGTGAAAACCTCCTTCCATCAGCAAGGGCATTGAAGATGAAACGTGGCTGGGTCTTTCAGCATGACAATGATCCCAAACACACTGCCCGGGCAACGAAGGAGTGGCTTCGTAAGAAGCATTTCAAGGTCCTGGAGTGGCCTAGCCAGTCTCCAGATCTCAACCCCATAGAAAATCTTTGGAGGGAGTTGAAAGTCCGTGTTATAAATTCTTTAAAAATCAGACAATGTGATTTTCTGGATTTTTTTTCCTTCTCATTTTGTCTCTCATAGTTGAGGTATACCTATGATGAAAATTACAGGCCTCTCATCTTTTTAAGTGGGAGAACTTGCACAATTGGTGGCTGACTAAATACTTTTTTGCCCCACTGTAGCTGTAAAAACAGGGTGGCCAGGTTACAGTTTGCTAAGCAGTACCAAAAGGGCCTGGAGAGAAAAAAGGTCTTGTGGACTGATGAGACCACGATTGATGTGTCAGAGGACAAAGCATGGAGGCTAAAAGGAACTGCCCAAGAACCAAAGCTCCTCATCTGCGAAACATGATGGTGTTTGGGTGTTATAGATTTGGCATGTGGGCATGAGCAGAATTAATTATAAAATGTAAAGAAGCATCGTATCTGCTCAAATTCAACCAAATGCTTCCAAACTCATTGGATGGTGCTTCATCCCACAGCAACACTCACTGAGCCCTTAATTAGGCAGACCTGTACACCAGCTTGTTAATGTAAATATTTAATCAGCCAATCATGTGGCAGCAAATAAATGCATTAAAAGCATGCAGACATGGTCAAGAGGTTCAGCTGTTTTTCAGATCAAATGTCAGAATGGGGAAGAAATGTGATCCAAGTGACATTTTTTGACCGTGGAATGATTGTTGGTGCCAGTTTGAATATCTCAGAAACAGCTGGTCTCCTGGGATTTCCGTGCACAGCAGTCTCTAGAGTTTGCAGAGAATGCTGCGAAAAACAAAAATCATCCAGTGAGCAGCAGTTCTATGGGAAGAAACACCTTGCTAATGAGAGAGGTCAGTGGAGGAGGGCCAAACTGGTCAAAGCTGACAGGAAGGTGACAGTAACGCTAATAACCACACTTCACACACAACGCGTCAAAACCTTTCAAGTGGATGGGCTACAGCAGCAGAAGACCAATAAATCTGAATAATAAGTCTAATAAATACCCCACTGAATGTATATCAATGTTGTGCACGATGTCACTTCTTTGCTAGCAGAAAATATTCTACCACATGGTTTGCAAGCTTTTTCATTCTATACTCAAAGCAACCTCTTCTGCTGGGAAATCTTTCCCCACTGGATTCTTTTAGGATATTTTTATAGTTTGAAATGTTTTCATTTTAAAAATAACCACTACTTAACTCTGTGCCACTTGAGGGCAGAGGCTTGAACCTTGTAGTACTTGGCTGCGTTTGAAGTAACCAAAAAGAGAGCCGGCCCAAATCCTGTATTGAATGATCCTAAACCTAATCCCTTGTCAAGCACTAGATATGGATTTTGAGCTCATGTTACAGTACTTGGCCCTGTGTGCATAGCCACACAAAAATGTCTGGCCAGTGTCCAGTGGCCACTGCCAAATCAGTAGAGTGGCTGGCCCTTCAATTTCCAATGGTCATAGAACCTCATTGTCTGAGAGAAAACTCTCAGATGCACATCTATGTTTTGATGTGTTTTCTTTTTCTCAGAAAAGATAAGAACACTGCACTGTTCATAAAGACATAAATGTTTCTGCTGGATTTGGTGAACCTTGCTACTAGTTTGGAGGCATGTTTTGTAAACAGCATTAATGTGCAGACAAGACATTTTTTTCTACAGAACGCTGTAATTGTAGAGATCTTCATACAGTCCGTTGGCTGCAAGGCTTTCTTTTGTTCATCATTTATGTCAGTTTACCCTGACTTGTACCCCCGTTTACATGTCTTGTACATTGAGTTGAACTGTATCTGGGCAAGAAAGTCTCATCTGGGATGTCTGGGTATTAATCAGGACAATTTCAGTAACTAATTGAATCTCCCTTTTTCCTCACAGAAAGAAATGACAGAAAGAATCTGTAACTGAGACCATGGGAGTTCCTGTAAACCCTACAGCAAGCACAGAGATTCTTCTAGAGACTATTGACCAGTAGCTTTCATTCCAAATGTCAAAACCAAAGCCACTTTATTTTCTTATTGTAATACGGTGACTGCATATGTCAGAAGACCATTTTACCTGTGCTTACATTTTCTATGTTGGCCTCCTCAGTAATAGCATAGTAATTAATACCATAGCTGTGTTGTCAAAGCATGTTTTACTCATTTACTAGCATCTATGCATGCATGTGATATACCACTATGAAATGTTTAGTGTTGTTTTTGTTTTTCAAAGTACTTGTACTGTAGCTTCATGTCGGGACCAAGTTCTGAGCCATTGATTACTAGTAGTAAGCTGAATGGACAAACCAGGGTGCTGCAGATACCTTTCTCTTTAGCAAAAGTGTCATTCCAGTTTCACATAATTATGTAAAAGAGAGGCTTTTATGTGACAATGAAGCATTGATTTCACCCAACAGACTTTACATTAAATATAATGTTTGCCACCATAAATGTGTGGGTGTCCTGCCCTGAAAAGAATAGCTGTGAAATACTGATTCAGTTACATTACTGTTCAGCAGACAAACTAGTATACGTATGCCGAATGAAATGCAATACATGTCTGGACCAAAAAACCTTATTGGACCATTTTCTAAAGCTAAATCAGCATACAAGAGAGGTACCATATTAGCAAACCATTTTTCATTTTAGTCCTGTCAATGTCAAAATGAGCTAGATCAGTTTCATGTTTATGTTTTAATGTTTCAATTGTATGTTTTCAGGTGATGACTTTATAAAAAATCTTTTGGTTTATTACAATAATACAGTACAAATGTATTTAAACATGAGCCAATGTGGCTTATTGCCTTTGCAGAATGTTGTAATTCTTGTGTTTTCAAATATTTTCTATTTGGTTTTGAATATTAAAGACCATTGTTACATGTCTCCCTGCTTGCAGAGCGTACTCTGTACCTGAGATGCATATGAATACACTGTATATATACCTTAGAGACCACCTTTCTTGGCTGCTACACAAAGCCCTACTGAATGCTTGTCATCATTAGTTGAAAATGTTTGCGGACTAGTCACAAGTGGGATCTCTTAATAGTGGCAAAATGAGAAACGCATACAAGAAACCCGCCTGAGAACTAGGGACTTTGAGCTGAGGAGCTTTTTTTGTTTGGGATCGTATTTTTTTTTTTTATTATAGATGAGAGTAGAAATGTACATTCTGAGATGTTATTGGCAATAGAAAAAAGCTGATGCAACTGATTGGAGTCCTTTCAGCTATGAGAAAACACATCAATTTCTTTATACCCAAAAATATGTTTTTGTCTTTTCAAATACAAACTGTGTGAGCAAGGGTTTATTTTATTATTGTGTATGAAAAGGGGGAGTCTGAGAGGTGATTAGGTATACTTAGGGAGAAACCTACTGAGATTACAGTTCTGGGGCTGTATTACAGAAACATCCAATCTCCCCTTAATTTTATAATTATTCTCAGTGGGATTTAAGTGTTTTCCCAGTTGCTTTTACCCCGGGTTCCTAACTGTCTGAGTTGTGGTTTGAACCAGTAGGTAGGCTACCGGTTGTATGGGAACTGGTGCCCTAGTCATACGTGTAGGTTTGAGGGGAGACAGGGACATATCACTCAATATTTTCATATGAATTGCTAGACAAGGAGACCTGGGACTGCAAGAGATTAGGTGGTCCAGTAGTGCGTCTCCCCCAAAGGTTAAATTAAACTAAATTCCTATGGCTGTAGTGGTACCGGCTTTCAGTGCCCAACCCTACGTGTTCTTGTCTCTGAAAGAGATGGCTAACTAACGTCAGTTTGTTAATTTACCTAACCAATCTGCTTTAATAAAATAGAATGGAGTAGATAAGATTCCTAAAGTTAGTTAAAATTTGCATCTCTAATATGAATTTGTCAAAACGATCTTAGATTTGTCCTATCATAAATTTGGACTTAAAATAGGATGATTCTGTAATACAGCCTCTGGTGAAAATCAGAAAACACAGAAAGGGACAAATAGTCTCAAAATGTGTTTGTGCCATCACTGTGTTGGAAACAGAGTTACTTGGCTGCTATCCAGGATGTTAAAGGTAGAAAGGACTTAATACATTCTGTCAGAAATAAGTCATGAGCCCAGGCTGCAACAGTTCTTGAAGATAGTGACGGCAGCATGCTTTATCCTCATGGTCATTTTCACACTACAAGTTCCACTTTATCAGAAATTGCTGGTTGCAGAAAATGTGGTATTTCAACTGTCTCTGAGCAGGCGACCAAATGGTTGACGCAACAGGATGAGGGTTTGTCAGCAACATCTTGGTAGGCACACCAGCAAAGTTGTTCAGTCAGACAACTCACAATGTTTTTTTACTGAGAATAATAAAAATGCAAACTTTGGCATCAAGGCTCTGCCTCTTTGACTTCCTATTTGCAAACAGATTGTAGCTTCAAACCAGCCAAATTAATAACAGAAAGTGACCACTACAAACCCCCCAAAAAAACGTGAGAGAGCAGAGCTTGACACACCCATGCTACAGTATGTGTAAAGTGGAGACGCATTAGGAGATCAAAGGTTTTCAGAGGCTGGTTTGACCATGTTTGAAATGGACTCTCCGCCATCTGGATTTTGGGCAGAGTCCAAAGAACCCGGGTTCCTGTTTGAACTGAAGAGGTCCAGGGACATGATGATCAGACAAAGCGATTCATCAAGATTATGTGTAGACCACACTGATGGGTGGGTTGGATGTACAGTGGGCTCCAGAATTATTGGCACCCTTAATAAAAATGTTGAAAAAAGGTGGATGTGGATAGTGATCATGAACATGGATATTGATCTATATTTTATATACATACAGGATACTTGATTTCTTTATTTGTAGTTGACCATCACAAGTTGGGTAATTGGTATTTTTTTTTAAAAACATAAAAAGTTTAACATACTACTTAGCACTGTAAGGGCAATCGTAAGAAGGTGTAAAACATATGGAATGGCTTGCCAGGAAGAGTACACAAGTGCATATTATCATCATGGATGGTAAGGAAAATGCTGAGAGAGGCCATAAGTAACCAGATTGCAGTTTAAGAATTGCAGAGATTGGTTGTGGCTTGAGGTCAGCAAGTCTAAAGAAAAACATAAAATGGCACCTCCATATCAGCAAACTCTTTGGAAGGGTGACATGAAGACAGCACTTATTGAGCACAATAAACACAAGCAAGCATCTTGAGTTGACCAAACCTCATTGGAATTATGACTGGAGAAGGGTGCTATGGTCAGATGAGACCAAAATTGAATGTTTTGGCCATACACACCATCAACATGTTTGCCGGTAAAATGGAATGCATTCAAGGAGAAGCTCCTCACACCTATTGTCAAACATGGCAGTGGGTCATTGATGTTTTGGAGATGTTTTGCTGCCAGTGGTCCAGGGGCACTATTTAAGTTCAATAGCACATTGACTTCAACAAAGTACCAGGACATCTTGGCAGAAAATCTGGCTGCCTCTGCTAGGAAGCCGAAGCTTGGTCATAGGTAGATTGTCCAGCAGGACAATGACTCCAAGAATACATCAAAATCCACACAAAAATGGTTAAGAAAAACAACAACCATTTTATGCAATGGCCATCTTCAGACTTAAATCCCATTAAAAACCAGCAGTTTGACCTGAAGAGAGGGCTATCCCAAAGATACCAATGATTCTGAAAAGTTCTGCATGGATAAATGGTCAGTAATCTCTCGAAATGTGTTCTCTAACCATGTCACAAATTATAGGAAAATACTCATGGCTGTCATCTCTGGCAGGGTTGTTTACACAAAATATTTAACCAGGAGTGCCAATAAGTAAAACCTGTTTTTTTGGGGAAAAACACTTTTTATTTGAAAAATGTAAGACTTAGGTTAATTCCACTGAATCATTAATAAAGCACATTACAGTACAATACCATTGGAAAATAAAATGTTGGAAATTTTGTCAATAACTATTATTTTCTAGTATTTTTGTGAATATTCATCAAGGGTGCCAGTTATGGACCTAACTAATTAAAATTATTTATCTTGCAAGCAGCAATTAGCTTTGTGTGAATCTCTAGTGTATTTCCTGCAGAATCATAGTATTAGAGCTGAAGTTAAGGAACTGCCAACAATCAATGATTAAGACCTGTAAAATATCAGATATACAGTATATGACAATATTATTCAAGAAGGAAAAAGAACATAACAAAAGAAAGGACATGGACTCTAGCGTTTATATTTCGTTTATCTATAGAGATCAAACTACAGAAGAAAAAAAAAGAGTTAAATATAGATAAAATAAATGGCTTAATTTAAGCGAGAAGTGATTTCGGATTTCCCAAATCAGCAAATTTAAAACAAGGCCATTGGTTGGAACAAAAAGCAGTACGCAGACTAACCATCGAGCACCCTGACTCTATTGACTTTAGGGTACCGAAAATAACACTGTTGAATTGTAAGCTATATGACTTCATTATATTCTGAAAACATTATATTAACTGTTTCCATGTGAGTTTTAATTGAAAACTGATGAAAAGACGTGAAAAACAAATAATGATGATGGGGTTTAAAAACGAGTGATAGCACATGAAACTACCATTGCCACAATGCTATCATACATTTTATAATACTAGGAAGTGGGCATGATGGTCAAAATTTGAGGGTCTTGCTCATGGACTATAACTAGTGCACAACTCCACAAGTCTGCAATTTGAGACACAGTCATAGCTTCTACGAATTCAAATTCTTCAGCACCCTCACATGGTCGCTGTAAGCCTGTCAGCATACATGCGGAAACGTCGGTTTCGCAAGATGACCAATGTTTTTTATTCTCCTGTGCTGAACTAGCTTACTTGCCGCCTCTCGCTGGTTGGGAAATGGCAGAGGGAGTCAAGGCACAGCTGGGGTTGTACGGATGCAGCTTTCAGGTTTGTCTTAAATAAAATAACATACTTGTTTTATGACATGAATGTCCGGGTTGTGATACGCACAATTTAACATTAGCTCGTTGGCTAGTTTAGACAGCCGTTAACTTTTCAGATTTCAGTATTGACACCCGAATTTCATGATGTGACCAATTTTGTAGCTAGCTAGCCAAATCGCTAACGTTATCTGGCGAAGAGTTGCTGGTCGGCTAGAGATTATGATGGCCAGGTAGCTAGCTAAGGTTATAATGTATGTGTTATTGCAATTTAATACGCCGCCGTGTAAGGCACCTGGCTAGCCAATGCACAAGCCATATCTTACGTTAATTTAGCTAACAGTTAATAGTGATCTTATGTATTAATATTTCACCTATTTCGATGACACAATTTCTGTAACGTTAAGCGATTATCCAAGATACAGTTGTTGCGTAGTGCGTCAGTTTACTGTATCGGTTGCTAGCGATTCGACTGAGCTAGCTGGCTCTAGCGGAATTAATATGTAGAATATAAGTATAACATCGTAGCCTATATTGATGAGTGTGTAACGCACAAAGCTGCATAACGTATAGCTAAGCTAAGACTGGTTATCATTGCGGTTGTGGAATGTGTCTTGTTATTGAGAATACATCATGATGTTCAGCTGGCGAGCACGCTAGCAGGCTAACTAACTTAGATACAAGAGATGATTGTCGGTCTAGATAGATATTTGTCTGACTAATACGAATATCAAAGACCTTCTGCCATTAGCTAAGTTAGACTCTGTGTTAGCTACATCTATATCTAGATCCCGTTCCATTCTTTGAGTCACGAGCCACTAGCTATGGCTTGAATACCTACCTAGAAGAATGCCTTTCGAGTAACGTAGATTCACGGTGTTCCAAAAAGAGCACCAGGAAACGGCTGCTTTCACCAAAGTAAACGTACGTTCGATGGTTTATCTCGTGAGGAATGTGGTTTATGATTATGGTTGCTTATTGGCTATCCCAGACACAAAAATACTTTGATTCATTTGAATTGGACCAATAATTATAGAGAAAACGACAAATAACGACACAACTCACGATATTGCCATCACGATGTTCCAATACAGCACCTGAAGCATACTACTAGTTTCCCACTCTGTTATGCAGGTTAATCTTTATTTGGTTAATCTAAACATTACTTAAAAACTGATCTGACCGTCTATATAACACGGTGTGTACCTGCTTGAACAATTTTGCAAGGAGCACTTTTGGCTGAACGGTAAAAGCGTGCCCAGTTCGGAGTCTCTCCTTAGCAACAGCTTCCACAGAACACTGTCACAAGGAAGCACCATTACCTTGTCACTGTATGCTGAAATGAATCGCGTACGTGACTTACCAAGTTTTTATGAAAACGGAAGGAATTAAAATTTCCAGAAATTCTTGGTAAACCAGTTCGGCGATTCTTGCTGCAAAGACAACACAACATAATTTTGTAATAAAAAGCCAGCTAGCATTTTCTTTAATTAATGTTTCTTTTTACTACTTGCCAACAGTAGCCTAATGTTAGACGCATAACTTGCTAATTCAGTTTTCTTTTGTTTGATATGACTTAACTGTTACACTGTAACGTAATTCGATTGTTGATTTGATAAATAGCTACAGCACATACAGTAACTGGAGTTCTGTGTTATATACTTTAGACTTCCTGCCGAGAAGCATTCTTAACCAAAAAGGGCGTGTTATTTTCAGCTAGCGGATATGGTGAGACAGAGAAAGATAGCAGAGCTACAGGCTTTCCAGCGGACTTTCCAGGTAATCCACACGTCCTCCCACAATCACTTGTGCTTTCAGATGAAATGTTGCCAAACCATTTTTATCTCGAAATAGACCACTGCTGAGGGCTTGTTTATGATAGAAAATGAATCACATATTTGAAATAATACAGTCACAGAAATCAGATAAGTTTTTTTGCATCATGTAGCAGGAAGGGCAATGAGCAGATAAAAAAAGTTACAACCTTAAGTGAAGCAGAGGTCAGAGCAATTCATCTTATGGTACGATTCTTGCCTTGAATGATTAATGGAACAGTTTTGGAGAACTGACTGGTGATTACCTCAATGTAATATCGAAAGTGTGGAGTCATTATCGAATTGATCTGACTTCAGACAAAATTACCTAATTCAGGGCAGACATCTCACATTGATTTTAGATGATGTAATGCAGCGTCAGTGCCTATGAGTAACAGTCTATCTAGAGAAGTGGAAATGCTGCTGGGAATTTCACAGGTCAGATAAGGTTCTCCTTCCTCTTAGTCTATCATGTGCTTTCCTATTGCTATGCAGTATTGGCTGCCTGCCCATGGGGATCATAACAGGCTCGTATACGTGGCATGGCCCGTAATACAATACCTACTATATTTAAATATATCTAGGTCAAATCTTTGTTTATTTCATGAACCTCTTCTTTTTCTTTTTGCTGTGTCATCTTGCTGGGCATGATGGGCAATGTGTCAAGTGCCCTTTGCTAGTATAGTGTGTAGTGGCCATTTGATTCCTGCTTCTTTCTCTCTGTGCTGTAACAGCAGAGCATGTCTGTGGACTCTGTCCCAGTGGATGAAAGTTGTGCCGGCCTGGACCCCCTCCAGCAAAACGGCTCCCCTGTCGAGGTGCAGCGCAGCTCGTCCTGCAACGTGGCTGGCACTGCAGCACAGAGCCCAGGTCAGAAAGCAGAAGCAGCCACACATCATGACCGTTCACTGATATCCTGTGAGACCTGCTAAATTTCAAATCACACAAAGCCTTGGTAACTTCTGCTAAATACTGAGCAGATGGCCAAGAAACAATGGCCTACATGTTTATTTGGGTGACTGCAACATTGTATATTGGTCAAGGTGGAGTTTATTTTAGTTCCATATACAGCGGCTTCAGAAAGTATTCCGATCCCATTCATGTTTTGCATGCTCTATTTTACCCATTAGTGTACACAAAATAACATATAATGATGAAATGAAAACATGTTTTTAGGAATGTTAGCAAATTAATAAAAAAATCAATAACTGACATCTCTCTGTTCAGACCCTTTGCTGTAGGACTCCAAAGTGTGGTCAGGTGCATCGTGTTTGCTTTATTTATCTTTGCGATGTGTCTAGAACTTGATTGGAGTGCATCTGTGGAAAACTGAATTGATTGGACATAGTTTAGAAAGGCACGCCCCTGTATATATAAGGTCCCACAATTCACACTGCATGTTGGGACAAAAACCAAGCCATGAAGTAAAATTGTGGCGAGGCATAGATCAGGGCAAGGGTATAAAACCAGTTCTGAAGCTGTGGGTGTTTCCATGAGCACAGTGGCCTCAATTGTGAAATGGAAGAAGTTTGGAACAACAATTCAACGGTCACTCTAACAGAGCTTTGGAAGTCCTGCAGAGATGGGAGAACCTGCCGGAAGGATGACCATCTCCGCAGCATTCCATCAATCAGGCAGGGACAAGGAGACAGAATTGAGGGAAGGATGCATGCAGCCAAACACAGAGAGGTCCTTGATGAAAACCTGCTCCAGAGTGCATGCGACCTCAGACTTGGATGACGGTTGACCTTTCAGCATGACAATGACCCAAAGCATACAGCCAAGACAATGCTGGAGTGACTTTGGGACATGTCTTTTAACTGCCCTTGAGTAGCCCAGCCAAAGCCCATAGAACATCTGTGGAGAGAGCTGAAGATGGCAGTTCACTGATGCTTCCCATCCAATCTGACAGAGCTTGCCAGGAAGAATGGAATGAAGTGCTCAAATCTAGGTGTGCAAAGCTTGTTGAGACTTACCTGAACTTACCTGAGAACTGAAGCTGTATTACATTTGCAACACAAAGTGTGGAAAAAGTGAAGGGGTCTGAATACTTTCTGAAGCCACTGTATATTTTATTTTGAGAGGTAATTCGAGATTGGATCAGACCATGGAACACTCGCCTACTGTACACGGCTCCTAGCACAGGCCCTGTAGGACTCAGGCTTACAGCCCTAAACCCCTGCAGTTAAGACAGAATGCAGCTGCCTGACTTCAGTCTTCCCAAGCATGTGCATGTCGCACCCCCGCTCATCTGGCTTCATGGGCTGCCTGTTACAGCCTGCATGAACTTCAGGGGAGTGAGGGGAACAGCTCCACCATGTCTCCAAGCAATCTTAAAATACCTACACACTCTCCTGGCTCTCCTCTTTGTTAATGTTTGTATAGAGTCATAATGCCTGTCGGTATGCCCCTATGGTGGAACAAACTGGTCAGGACGGCAGAATTATTGGCTATCTTTCGATGCAGGCAGATTGCTGGCTGCATCTGGATTCCCCTCTCATTCCCACCCTTTCTCACTTTCTCCTTTTATAATAATTTAGGTTATTCTATTCTATTCTATCTTATGGTTTAAATCTATGATTTTGCGTCTTTACTAACTGGTGTCAGAACATTGTTAAACATTGCTCATTTTAATTAAGGGAAGGCACTTCTCCTAATTTGCTCTGCATACGACTGTTTGTTAAATTAATATAATTAGTTTTTTCAATGAAGCCTGTGAAGTTTTTGCGGACTATTTTAGGTATATTGACAAATCTTTCCAAACATGAACATGTATCCAATTATAGAACTACAATGTAACCGTCAAATGGTTGCAGATAAAGTAAGTACTCTTTTTATCAGAGTAAATATTATTTATTAACAGATATTGCTAAACTTGCAATAGAACCAAATTGTTCAACTAGACTGGTTTGCGTCACAATCATTCCCATATTTGTTTACTCCACACTGACCGTACACTGCATCATTATTGCAGTAATGGAGGGCAGCCAACCCATAAGCATCGAGGACGCTGCCAAGAGAAAGAAGAAGAAAAGGAGAACACGGGCGACGGACAGCTTTACAGGAAACTTCAATGGTAACACCATATAAATGATTTTATGGAACATTTGAAAGGAGACTTCAAATGACCTTTTTTCCCCACTAAAGGGAAAAAATGGCTGGCAGGTGGCCCATCGTGTTTAGACACCGTTCCAGTGTGTGTCCCGCGTTTCTGTATCAAAGCCCTGCTGTGTCAGTGCTAACCAGGGCTCCAGGCCTCCACAGGTTTCCACCTGATTACCTAGGGAGGGAGGGATTTTAGTTGGTGGGATAACCATGTCTTCTCATGCGCCTGTGACAACATTTCAGATTGCAATGCATTCATGACCAGCAGAGGTCATGTTGATATGAAATGTAAAATACAGGCATTTTTCAGTCATTTGTATGTTTGTTTAGAATAAGAAATGAAGATCGGTGTATTGACTCTTTCTATTCTGGCAGCCAATGGCACAATACTTTTTTCTGTGTGCTTTTTCAGTTTTATGGCAGTTTGTTTCCCACAGTGTGTTTTGCATCTGGTTTGCATGCACACTACCATTCAAAAGTTTGAGGTCGCCTGGTCTTTTTCTGCTTTTTCTCATTTAACATCTTATTTTCTCTGTTTGTAATCAAACAATTCATACGTGGTCAAAGTGCAGACTCAGAGCTTTTATTAATGGGTGGTTTTTATACATATGCAGATAGATACTACAATAATTGTTTCCCCTGAATATTTTTTTCCATTGAGTTCAACAGGAAAATTAATCAGGAGAAACAATTCTTGTATTATCTACTGAATGTCTGACAGCAGCACAGTGGTTTGAGGCTCATTTGATACTTTGGACTCTTGATGACTTAAAGCCATTTAGCCAACAAATGTGTACCACACTGTATCAGCATAATTTTCAGCTCAATAACCAGTAACCGACTCCAATGTAGTAAATGAAAAGCCTAGGATCAAGACTAGATACTGAAAGCTTTCTCATACTTGCACTAAAGAAGCAGTTGAATACACCTCACTATTCAGAAACCGCTGAGATGCTAACCATTCAATTACTTTTGGTTCCTTAAAATGGGGGGGGGGGGGGGGGGGCTTTATATAAAAAGGGGTGCGATTCCTACACGCATCACCTGATATAGATGTAAAACCCTCAAATTGAAGGGGACAGTATCGCTTTAACTTCAAATTCATTGTTTCATTTCAAATCCAATGCACTGGACTATGGAGCCAAAAATTTTATTTCAATGTTTTTGACGTCTTGCCAAAACTTGCACTTTCTTGAAAATGTCTTAATGAGTTTGGCTTGATCCACGTTTTCTTTGCAGACTTGTACAGGCTAACTGAGGAACTGCTGGGAAAGGGGGCGCATGCCAAAGTTCAGGGCTGCACAAGCCTGCAGAATGGAAAGGAATATGCTGTGAAGGTGAGCGGGGGCTGTTTCAAGCAAAGCATTCTGGGAATTGTTATTTTTAGTTTTAAGGCATTGCTGTTTATATTTTTGAGAAAGAGGGGAGTACTGTAGGAGCAGACCAATAAATCTATGCCCTCTTGTTTGGTATGTGCAGATTATAGAGAAGACTAAAAGCCACAGTCGCACCCGTGTGTTTAGGGAGGTAGAGACCCTCTACCAGTGCCAGGGGAACAGGTGAATTGCACCATCACTCTGTATTGTTAATCACACTGTATGTTGGCATCATGCATTTCTTGAATGACTTCTTTTTATTTTTATTTTGTAGGAATATTTTGGAGCTCATAGAATTTTTTGAAGATGACGCCTGCTTCTATTTAGTATTTGAGAAGTTACGAGGAGGTAGAGTACAAATTTGCCTTTTTAAAAGTTTTCTTTAATGTTTTGTGCTTTAGAAGTTCAATAGAACCTTGAAGATACAAATCCATCAAGAATACAGGTTACACATGTAGTGTTATATTATTGTTATTGTTATTATGTATTGTATGTTTGGGTGTGTTGTACTTGATAAATATGAAATTATAAAAGAATGCAGGTTATCTGTATCCCTGAAATGTTTCCGACTTTGAAAATGAAAAATACACCAATAGCAATTCTTATTGTGTAGTTCTAGTCCTTAGATTAGGTTAATAAACAGTAATGAAACAAACCGTAATGAGGATTTCATTAAAACTTAATTTATTTTTTCCATGAATGATACAGCTCCTCTTCATGTACCATTATCTTCTAATACTGAATGTTTCATTTATTTTTTCACCCCCATATTTGTATCAAGTACTGACCTCCCCACATACGCATTTTGCATTTTTTATCAATAGAAAGTCTGAATGGAAAGAGCTTGCATTGATAAGGTGTAATTGCTTATACTGCCTCCAGTTTCCTAGCCTGTTCTGTTGACTTGTCAGCCTAACTGAGATTTGTATCTTTGAGGTTCTGTTGTATGGTAAATTTTGCATTCAGCAGACGCATCAGAAATATTAAAGGCTTGCATTCATTGCAATTATATATTTATACTTTGAGGAGAAATCCATAATTTCTGTTATAAACATGCACTGATGAGTCAAAACATTATGACCATTATGGCTAATATGGCTCTTACCCGCCAAGGCATGGAGTCTACAGGATCTCTGAAGGTGCCCTGTGGTATCTGGCACCAAGGTGTTAGCGCCAGATACCATACGTCCTGTAAGTTGTGAGGTGGAGTCACTGTGGTTCGGACATGTTGTTCCAGCACATCCCACCGATGCTCGATCAAATTGAGAAATGGGGAAATTGGAGGCCTGGGCAAATCCTTGAACTCTTCGTCATGTTCCTCATACCATTCCCGGACATTTAGCCTCATTTATCAAACGTGAGCCAAACAAAATTGACCGTAAATCCTTTGGAAATGCATTTGCACAAATAATGTGGGATCTATCAAAGTTTTCGGATGTCAGTTTGTTCTCAGCTGTTCGTATTGTGTGCGTGAAATGAAAGCACACGGTTGTAAAGTATGTTTTGTGTTTTCATTATTCCATTAATGTATATTTTGATTTACAGTGGTAAAATTACTCTCATAAGCCAATTGAATATTATAATTATTCATATCATTTAAAGATGCAACAGGATTCAGCATTAATATGGGTGATCCTGATTAATTAGTGTTAAATATAACTTCCATCAAACATGTAAAAAAGAAGGTTCACTATAAATAGGGTGTAGCTTACAAGTTATTGTTTCGTTTATATGTCTGGCCGCTCTTCATATTACATGCACATTTATTGCTTTATTAGAAGATTTGTGGTGTGGTGTAGCCTACTTTGGAAAGAGCACATCTTCAAAGACCGAGTCAATTTCTTTGGTGAAGCTCATGAAAGAGACAACAAACAATACTGGCGAGTTCAAGTTTACACCTGCAAACATCATTGTATAGAAGTGGCATGGCATGTAGCTGATGCACCTCATTTTTCTGCGAGTTTTGTTTTTTGCCTCGCGTTTAATGTCACTGGTTGATGTGAACTGCTTTTCCCAGTCGGAAGGTGGTAAAACGTGAATGCAGCATTAGGCTTTGTTGCTATGGCTGACTTCTCTCTACATTGCATTTACTGCTGTATTACAAGATTTGACGCCTAGCCACATAATCATGGCCATGGGCACTCTGACTGGGTAAGCAGCCCCATACGCAGTAGGGTGTGATGCACCGTGTGTTGTGACACATTCCTTCCATAACCATCATTAACATTTTCTGCGACTTGTGCCACTGTAGCCGTTCTGTTGGTTTAGACCAGACGGGATAGCCTTTGTTGCCCTCCCACATTGATAAGGCTTGGGCGATCGACATCCTGTCACCAGTTTGTGGTTTGTCCCTCCTCAGACCACTGTCGGTAGGTACTCACCACTGCTGACCGGTGGTACTCCACAAGCCTAGCCATTTCCGAAATGCTCCGACCCAGTCCTCTGGCCAGAACTATACTAAACATGTCTCATTCACATAACATTGCTGTGTCCCAAACATCATGGTGCCTTGAATTGGGGGACTATATCTAAACACATACTACTGTAATTTCTACATGGTGAAGCCAAAATGTGTAAAAATGCCCTGTATTTCATATCTGATATATATATTCACTAATATATGTGCACTTTAACCATGTGTGATTTTTTATTTATTTTTTATTACAAATCACAAAGGTAAATTAATAAATGATGCCCAAATGTTATGGAGGGCTCTGTATATCCCAGACCTTGACATGCGCCGTCGTTATGAAATAATCAACATTATTCGCTTCATCTGTGAGTGGTCATAATGTTTTTGCTCATCAGTGTATGTGACTTGGAGCACCATATCCTGTAATTCCATTTCTGTGTGTTTTAAAGTAAGGAGCTGATTTTGTATTGTAGAGAGTGAGTGTTGCTTGTGTAATGGTAAAATGGAGGCTGACCGCTCTCTGTGCTCCACAGGCTCCATCCTGTCTCACATCCAGAGTCGTAAGCACTTTGATGAGCTGGAGGCCAGCCGGGTGGTCAGGGACATCGCCAAAGCACTCAACTTCCTCCACACTAAGGGTAGGCGGCCGCCAAAGGGGGTGGCGTATTTTCTCTGATCCGAGACAGGCGAGGCGAAGCGAGCTTCCGTTAGCTCACGCTCGTGCTTCTGCTCTTCGCAGGAATCGCCCACCGGGACCTCAAGCCTGAAAATATTCTGTGTGAATTCGCTGACCGGGTAACGTTCGCTTTGTGTCCTTACGCAACTTCCTTTTATAACAGAACACTAACGTAGCTGAAAGCCATCAAGTTATCGGGAGGCAAATGTGCAATTTTTATCAATTTACTTATTACTGAAAATACCATTAAATGGGCAGAGGGGATGGCTAATTGTTGCCTAAAAAAAAGATGGCATGGATGATTGAAAATATATAAATAAATAAAATGGAATAAAGATATTGGTTAATTTAACGCAATGGGTGT
The DNA here is from genome assembly GCF_963514075.1 of Conger conger. Classification (NCBI taxonomy): domain Eukaryota; kingdom Metazoa; phylum Chordata; class Actinopteri; order Anguilliformes; family Congridae; genus Conger; species Conger conger. Next base: position 44,465,686 of record NC_083763.1, on the reverse strand, counting down.
ATTTGAACATGTGCAGGTGTCTCCAGTGAAGATCTGTGACTTTGACCTGGGCAGTGGGGTTAAGCTGAGCAGTGCCTGCACACCCATCACCACCCCCGAGCTCACCACTCCAGTAAGAACACCAAGCATTCTTCTATTCACACAGCCCCGGGGTCTTAAGCCGCAAGAGTGTGTCATTGGGCCGTGTAATGCTGTTTAAAGGAGAACAAAATTGCAGTCTGGGAGGGCGATACTGAATACTGTCCTATAGACAATGCTGCTTGTCTTTTACTGGTCTTCAGATTAAAGCAATCAAAGAAACCAAGCCAGACGCCTTAAATGCGTATTTGTAAAATATATTCATTTCTGTTTGGAGAAACTGCACAGAAGGCTGAAATTTACATGCAAGGGCTCTCACACCCTGAATGTGCTGTATGTGCGTGCGGGTTTATGCATGTACAGTTGGGTCCTAAAGTATATGTACAACAAAACAATTATAAATGGCTGCATTTCCTGCACGGTTTACTTCATATGGATCTTAATACCGTCTTGCAGAGTCTGCACTTTAATTTGAGAGTATTCGCATCCATGTGGAGTGAACTGTGTAGGACTTACAGCCCGTTAAAATCGTGTCACCGTCCACGCTGGTGTGTGCCTGTGTTTATTCGTCCCCTTGCGTGTCTCTCCCTCTCAGTGCGGCTCTGCGGAATACATGGCCCCCGAGGTGGTGGAGGTGTTCACGGACGAGGCCACCTTCTACGACAAGCGCTGTGACCTATGGAGCCTGGGGGTCATCCTGTACATCATGCTGAGCGGCTGCCCGCCCTTCACCGGCCACTGCGGGACGGAGTGCGGCTGGGAGCGCGGGGAGACCTGCCGCGCCTGTCAGGTAAGCCCCGTGCTTGTGTTTGCCCTCGACAGCGTCCTGAGGGCCGACAACAGTGTTGTGCTCGATGTTACTACCCAGGCGAACTCCGTTCTGCCCTTTAAATGGAAAGTTACTGCAATGGACACATTTCAGTTACGATTTTTCTTTCACCAAACCTCCTGGACGGAGTTGAAAAATGTTATTTGTTTTTGTATAATCTTTTTAAAAGTGAGCAAAAAAAAAAAAAAAAGGAACAGGTGAGTCTTGAACTCTGCATTGAGATTCAAAATCTCCCTTTCAAGGGAGCCGTCAGGTGCGTTCAAGATCGCAAACTAACCAGAAAAACTCTCTTAAAGGGACAGTTCACCCAGAAATTAAATTGAAGTAAATTTTCACTTACCCAGTGTACTATCTATCCGATCCAGCCATGAAATAACGGACCATATGGACCTTTTTATTTCTGAAATTAATCTGACAAAAATTTGCACTCGAAAAACTCAAACGCAATATCCCTTTCCAAATATAATGCCACAGTTACTTGTGAGCATCAACAATGGACATTCTAATTTCTTGCAAGTTGATCCACTGAAGCATACCAGTATTCTGGGGTCTTCTTCATAGTCTGACATTGCGAGCTAAGACGGTTCTTATATTGTCTTTGCAATTTCGAACACTGGTGTGGAGGTTCTGCTTGCAATATAAGAAATGGCTCTGGTTTAAAAAGTTCACTAGTAACTGTGGCATTATATTTTAAAATAGTTTTTCACCGGATTCATTGCCAGGAATAAAACGGTCTGTATGGTCCTTTATAGCACATCAAACTGTCTCTTAATAAGAACATAAAAAAATTGTCATATCTGGTTGGATAGATAGGTAACTTTTGGGTGAATTGTCCCTGTAACGGCTGACAGTCGATGAAACCAGTCATGTTGGGCCATAGGTGAAAGTATGTCTTAAGTCTTCAGCTTTAAAAGTTTTAACAGAACTTGAATTCCTAAATGATGAAGTAAGAGCATTCCAGGTTTAGAGTGCACAATATTGGAATGCTCTACTTCCAGCTGTTTTATTGAATCTGAGCTTGAAAAATAGCCTGCATGTGTGCTGGTGTTTATGGTGCAATAAGATCTGGGCTCCTGCAAGGCTCCATTTGTTAAAAGTGTTTTGAAGTCTAACTGGCAGCTGGTGGACAGAAGAGAGAAAAGGAGTTATATGAACTTACTCTTCCAGCAGAGCAGGTTTAGGCTGGTTTGCGCTTAATGAAGTCCCCAATCTTGTGCCAGAGGCATTGATGTGGCCTTCCGATCGGGATGGTGCTTTTTTTCCCCAGAACAATCTTTTTGAGAGCATTCAGGAGGGGAAGTACAAGTTCCCAGAGAAGGACTGGGCGCACATCTCAGACGACGCCAAAGACCTCATCTCCAAACTGCTGGTGCGAGACGCCACCCTGCGGCTGAGTGCGGCCCAGGTCCTGGAGCACCCGTGGGTACAGGGCGTAAGTGTCTCTGCCTCCGCTGTCACAGCTCGGATAGCAGAACGATGAGTCACCGCTAATGCTAACACCAAAAGGTGTCGAAACCATGCATTAGTATTCTATTTATACTGTAGCCTTTACTAGATTAAACATTCGACCTTCTAATTTGACCGATAATTTAATGGTGTTATGCTTTTAAAAATGCGTGTTGTTTTTAATGTTTGTTACTCGGGAGGGTACTAAATAATTTTTGTTGCTATGCGTAACAGTTATGAATTTCAGATACAGTCCCTTCAAAAAGTATTGGAACAGCAAGGCCAATTCCTTTGTTTTTGCAATATACTGAATACATTTGGGATTGAGATAAAAAGATGAAAGAGTTCAGACAAAAGTTCAGAATTTCAGCTTTTATTACCTGGTATTTACACCTCGATGTGTTAAACTGCTTGTTAAACTGTGAACTCTAGAGTCTGTTGTGCGTCATCAGTTTCTGAAATTATCAAGCCACCCTGTCTGGCACAAACCATCATGCCACAGCAAAATCAGATCCCATTTCTTCCCCATTCTGACATTTGGTCTGAAAAACAGCTGAACCTTTTGACCATGTCTGCATGCTTTTATGAATTTAGTTGCTGCCACATGATTGGCTGATTAAATATTTGCATTAACAAGCTGGTGTACAGGTCTACCTAATAATGTGATCACTGAGTGTATTTCATGTTGAAAATGTTCACAGCACAGACCGGGCTAATATAATTGAGGCTGACTGCTTCCATATCAAGACTGTTCTTAAACTTGTAGAATGTCCATTAATTGTTCACAGTAATTTTCATGCCTTTGTTATTTGCTGAGTGCTTAGCACAACAATTTTTTTTATTGTACACCTTACAACATTGCTTTGTGTTTTAAATAGCACTGCACTGGAACTGTGCAATCATGTTATGGTGAAAGTAGAATAGATTTGATTAGCACCTGATTTCTTATTACTGTGTGGTATAAATTATACTGTATACGTTTTCATGTAATCTTCATTATGTGAATTTCTAGAGCACGGTAAATCCAGTTGATTTTATTTTGCCTATTTTTCATCTCCCCTTCTTGCCCGTCCCAGAATGCTCCAGAACGAGGACTTCCTACACCGCATGTTCTACAAAGGTAAGGCACAGAGCCATAACATTCTCCACAGATTATAGATCAACAGAAACAAACTAAACGAATGTCAGCAGGAGGTGCACTTGGGAACGGTGGACTGCTGTGTGAATTGTATTTCTGTTATTGATGTTCTTCTAATGAGCGGAGACATTCATTATGGTGCTTTAGTTTGGGAGTTCACTGAGCACAACTGTGTGTGTGTGTGTCTGGATAAAAGCTTCTTCTAAATAAATATAATGTGTTTGTCTGTGTGTGTGCGCAGAATGAAATTGCAGTTCCATTTTTTTTATGTGAAGATGGTTCACCTTTTTTTATTGTCCTACAAATGAAATTGCTGGAAATGATTGCGGGTCCATCCGAGCCGTGAATGAAGGTGGTTTAATGTCCCTGCCCACAGGAACAGCAGCACCAAGGACCTGACGCAGTTTGCAGCCGACGCCATCGCCTTCAACCGCCAGCTCTCGCAGCACGACGAGGAGCGGGAGGACATGACCGCCATCGTGTGCTCCATGCGCCTGTCCCCGCCCTCCAACTCCCGACTGGCCCGCCGGCGGGCCCAGACCCACGCCCTGCGAGACGGGCCCCCGGGGGACTTCCAGGCCAGCGCTGAGGGGCCCCCTGCCTGCATCAATGCGTGCTGACCCCATGAAGCCAGCCAGGACTGTTCCTGGTCTCTGTTTCAGTGAACCGTCACCAGGCTTTAACGTCCATCCACATCAATAACTATAACTATAACCGCAACTTGTAACGACAACGATGTCAGCATCCACATAGCTGAACGTTAACGTTCTGTAAATAGTCTCTCGGTAATGTCGTCTGCTGTTTTGCATGTGATGCCCTGTAAATTCAGATTAATTTTGATTGGCTGGCAGCCTTTTATCGTTCATGGAGCTGGAAAAAAAACACTCTGAAAGTGATCCTAATGATATGATATTGTTTGTTGTCATTGTCGCTATAGTTGCAGTGTGAACTCCACCATCCATCTTGAGTTAGAACGATTTTTAAAATGACGTATTTATAGTTATAGTTGTTGTTCTTGGTGTGGATGCTGTAGCAGTCCATGTTTCAGTATATCCCCAGATTATTTAACCCTTGGGTAGTCTTAACATTCTGTATACTCCCCTCGTCCTAAGGGTCAAAAATGACCCGCCTTCACTTAACCCCTAAAATAAAGTGGCTTAATTGAATTTTAAACCCCAAATCTTTTTTTCAAGAAGAAACAGAGGGTTTTCCCTGCTGATAAAGATAGTGGCGGGTCATTTTCGACCCTTGAGACAACACAAGAGTTCAAGAATGTGTGTGAGGTAGACGTGAGCATACCCTGCAGGGCTCTTAAAGGGTGTGGCTGGAAGACGTTTCAAAGTATGTGCACTTTCTGTATCGTGTTTTTTGACGCTGAAGTCTTTCTTAGAGGTCCTTGATTTGACAATTGATTGTTGGTCACATTGACAGTATTGGTAGCCTGGATATTCAGTGCAAACTAGATGAATTTAAAGGAACAGAAATTCAGGAACTGACATGAACCCAGTCCTATGGACTGTCAGTGTTATTTTCTTCAGTGTACTTGAATGTGTTGTCCTCCTAACAGACATTGGACAGTAATAGCATTTTAGTTGAGCTGAAGTGAGTCACTTTAAAGACTTCCTCGCACTGATAACGGTTTATATTGTCTTCCTGAACTCAATGAGATTCGGTGCAAATGGGCTGATGGTATGTGAATTCTGGCAAAAAGGATGCTGCTTCACACGTGCACACAGTATATACAGTATACAGTGAGATCCAATTGGGGCAAAGAAAATGTTTTCCTTTGTTTTGGCTCCGGACACCACAATTTTTTATTTGTAATCAAATTATTTAGGTGGTTCTCAACCTTTTTTAGAGGATATTTTAGTTTACCATTTAGAAATTACAATTAGAAGGAACATTTATCGGGTTGGAATTTCCAGGTCAGGCGAAGAACAAGGCGATGAGAAAAATAAGTGGCTGGAAAGAGGTACCTTGCCTTTCTGTTCTTGGCCTATGTCATTTGACTTTTTTTATTTTTACTCAGTCTCATAATGGCTTCCTTGTCTTTTATTGGCACAACTTTGGTCCTCATATTGACAAATGCCAATAATGGACTCCAAAAACTGGTTACTGAAAGCTCTCATTCCTGCCCTAAGGAATCAATTGAATACTCCTGACTAATCGGGGGGAGGGGGGGACTGTATAAAAAGTGCTGTCATTTCTACATGGTGAAACCAAAATGTGCCTGTATAATAACATTCGTTCATAGAACACTTTAATAGTATGTGAATTGTTTGATCACAAATATAAAATTGTGGAGTATTCAGCCAAATCAAGAAAAAATAAACAATCAATATTTTAAAATCAATCAATATTTTAATCATATTTAAATCAATATTTTAAATGTTATCAATGTTGTAGACATAATGCAGGTGGTCTGTCAGCACCTTGTCAAGGCATAGCTATTTTATGTAGTTATTGGACTCAGCCATGGGGCCAGTGACGTCAGTAAAGAGTATCAAATACTTTATAGAAGTATATGCATTTGTGAGATACAATTTTCCTGATACAATAACAATTTAACTCTTTTACTGATTAAATAATCCTGAATTTTACAGTTATTTTTACCTACTGTAGCAGAAGCAATGGTAAAATGGCTTTTGTACATATGCGTACATATGAGTGATATGGTTTATTCATAATGTTTTTAAAAATTAAGTCTTCAAGCTTAATAACTGTAGTTTGGTTTGGTGAATAATTTTAGTTAAAATCTGACATTACGTAACATGAAAAGTATGACCGTAGTCAATTAGCATGTTTTTTGCTAAACTGATTTCATGTGGGACATTTTTAAGCATGTAAGTTGCTTGGAAAAAATCTGATTTACTTACGCAAATTACCTCAGTGTTAATCCTATCAAAAACAGAACAATAACAACAAAAAAAGCTGTGCACATTTTCGACACTTTATGCTCGTTTTTCTGCATGGGTATGTTTGAGCATTTCTGTCAGTTGTCCTGTCTATGTACATGTTTGCTGGTTTATATCTTTGACTAAGTTATGTGATATTTTTCCAATTTTGCTTTCTTATACAGTGACTTGGTTTCAGTTTATGAGGATTGCATTGAGCTTTGGAGTCACAATTCTTCTAATCTGAAGTCATGCTCATTCATGTGTTATGTTTTATACTTTTAAGAATTAGGCTGATAGCTGTAGCATGTTTATGGAAGTTATTATGGAAGTTTATGGGATTGTTACTTTAGTACTTTACTCAGGGCCGGTTGTAAAAATGAGTGTTTTTTATGTGTATTTTTTCAAAGTTGCTTGGTTTTATATGAATCTCTTTTTGTCTTAGTATTTATACTTTGTTTAGTCTACATGCTATTTTTTTTTCTGTCTGAATAAACTTTGCCAATGATCTTATTTGACGAGGCAAAAATGTCACTGGGTTCCAATGAAAGCATAATGGTGATTGAGTCGCTAAAGTGATTTGAGAAAACGTGTGTGGACAATTAGAGGGAAAAACTCAGGGAAAGTATGGCACACCATTGGAAGTCTAGACAAATATGCTGTTGTACAAGCCACTTTATTTTCTTAAAATTAAATGATGCTATTGCAACGCTACATTGTTCTTTTTGAGTATGGTGTGGACAGAGTGATGCTTTCAATTACAAGCGACACTGAAGCGGATTGAGACTAGCACCTGCAAGGTCATGTCCTTGCAGAAGGACCGGGAGTGGTCCATTTTACTATTCAGTATTTTTCCCTTTGATATGGGCAGTTCTAATGCCTACAGAGTAAATGGGTATTTTACTGAAGAAATCCGAGCTATTCCTTCTGTAAAGCATGTTCATGAATCTGAGAATTATTTATTTAATTATTCTGAAGGTACAGTACATGCAACAATTTTAATGCATTCTGTTGGCAGTTTTGTTTTGGAATGTTAACCTGTTGATATGTCTTAGTAAACAAACACTATCACACCCTTGAACTGTTTTCTTTCCATTTTTCTTCCAAATGGTGTTTTGTAAAACGATGAAGGATCTTTATAGGACCACTATATTAACTGTTTCTTGTGTTACCCAACTCAAAATTTGGTATTTTGAAATGTAGATTTTTGATTTAGTTTTGTTCCAACATAATCGAGCTGAGCACACTTGGAAGTACACTGCTGTGTTAGTCTCCCCACTTACTGATTACTAGTGAAGTGATTTTTTTGGAGTTACGGTGGCGCACTGCTAAAGTAACGGACCTTGATGCCAGCATGGGTTCGGTACACAGAGGATTGGGGTTTGATTCCCAGTTTGGCTGGGACTCCTACTAACCCCTGTCGAGTTCCGAGGGAGGGACTAGGCAGGCAGGGGTTAGTCGGCAGGCCAGGGGTTAGGCAGGGGTTAGTAGGCAGGGCAGGGGTTAGTAGGCAGGGGTTAGTAGATTGTTGTGCACAATAGCGCCTCAGAATCACAGTCATGGGCGAGATGATACAGCTAGAAGAAGGGAAACAAAAACACAAAAAAATGGAAAATTCAGCTGCTCAAGCTGCAGTATATCTCTATCTGATAGACTTGACATTTTAAGTAGCACCCTCATTACCCCTCAAACTATTTGCATTACAATTACCTGTCTTGAGCATGTCCCTTAAGGTACGGATGGACAATGAGATGGTGATTAAGTTTGAACACACCCCTTCTCATCTTCCCGTTTCACAGCTCACAGGTTCAACAATTTATTGAGCAATAGCGGTACACAGCTTCGATTCAGTCGAGAAAGTCTCGTTGTTGCAAGCAGTTTATTCAAGTTAATTTTAAATGTTTATGAGAAACGGTTCATCTAAGTCACTGAGAACAAAGTCATTTCAACAATTAGACGAACCAGCAAATGTATTGCTTATTTTCTGCAGCCTATTAACATCATTTATTACCCACTGGCATAAACTGTATGTACCTACGTCTCACCCAGTTGCCATGGATACCCCATCCCTATAGCAACTAAGAGCCTTCATAAGCAGCCTCACAACTGAGGAAGCCTTGCAATGCGCTTTATTGCACACATTCATTTAAGTGCAATCAAGACAGCAGTTGTTTATTCTCCCTTGAAAGCCAGTCTAAGAAAGGCTAGAGCATACATCAGAAATGGATATGTGACTCAAAAAGCTACTCGACTACTATATGTGACTTGTTCATACCAATGTTGTATTAGGTTGAGCATAGCATATCAATTAGCTGTTGGCTATCCAAACACTAGAGCTTACTTCAAAGTAAAGTTTTTAACAAGTGCTGCATTTACCTCTTTTGATAGTCATATGCGTTATAATCTGTGTTTTCTTTACCATGACATTTCCACAATTGGACATTTGGGATATGAAAATGGTGCAGTTAAATACACTTTATTAGGTATTTATCTGACTTATTTTTTAGACTTATTAAATCTTCTGCTGCTGTAACCTATCCACTTAGAGTTTTGACCCGTTGTGTGTTCAGAGATGGTCTTCTGCATACCACTGTTGTAATGCGTGGTTATTTGCATTACTGTCACCTTCCTGTCAGCTTTGACCAGTCTGGCCATTCTCCTCAGACCTCTCTCATTAATAAGGTGTTTTTGCCCGCAGAACTGCTGCTCACTGGATGTTTTTTGTTTTTCGCAGCATTCTCTGCTAACTCTGGAGACTGTTGTATGTGAAAATCCGCTCAGCAGTTTTTGAGCTACTCATACCACCCTGTTTGGCACCAACAATCATTCCACGGTCAAAGTCACTTAGACCCAATTTTCTTTTACCATTTTAATGGTTAATGTGAACAGTAACTGAAGCTCCTGACCTGTATCTGCATCATTTGACCTGCCACACAGTGGCTGATTAGATAATTGCATGAATAAGTATGTTCCTAATAAAGCGCTCAGTGAGTGTAAATTGCAATACAAATTGACTAAAGCCGACATCAATATTGTGTTATGATGGTGGTACCCTGGATACTCTTGACAGTTTCAGATTAAAAGGAAAGCAAATCTTTGGAAAGTGTTATCTGTTGATTAAGGGCACCATTCAGGTATTCCCCGTTATCCGCTAGTAATGCCAACATGATAAGCAATCTCCAGGTGATAATTCTGTATGACGTAAGAACTCTTCAGTGCAAAGATAGTTATAGTATATTTCAATGTTAATGTTCTTGTTCTCTCCATCCTGACTCCTGCCTTTGGCATTGAGATGAAACGTCTCCATAATAGGTCCTAAATGTCAGCCTGTCTTCTGCCTAGTTAGGCTGGCAACTCCATTCAAGGTATTTTGTATGCTCATGCGGTATCACTTCAGTGGTACATTTTGTGCATTTCAATGATGGAAGCCCAAAAGAAAAGGACCATCTTTGTTTTGAAGCACCTGGTGTTGGGATTGGTTGCTGGAGGTACGAGGCGGCAGACTTCGTATCAAATGTAGGCTTAGCTATGGAACTAGGCATTCACTAAAATAAACTGAATAAACAGCCCCTTACCCCTCAGTGGGCGGCACGGTGGTGCAATGGGTTGCACTGTTGCCTCACAACATAGATGGTCCTGGTTTTGAGCCCTGCCGGGGCCCCTCTGTGTGGAGTTTGCATGTTCTCCCCGTGTCTGCATGGGTTTCCTCCGGGCACTCCGGTTTCCTCCCTCAGTCCAAGGACATGCTGATACTACAGATGAAAATGAGCTCATTAGCTAACTTGGGCGCATTTACATTGATGTGGAAAGTGAAAATGTTGATTAATGTGCACTGTCCCTGGTAAATACATTAAATAAATACCTCAGTGTTGCAATCCAAAAGAGCTCATACTGCACTCCAATCATGCATATTTTGGTGCGCTACATATTCAACCAGCAGTTTAAGTACTTAAACTTACATTAGATATTACTCTCCAGTTTTAATTATTTGTTAAACTCTCCAACAGGGGACCTCATGTGTATACCTTTTTGACAGGAAGTACATGTGCTGTATGAGGACATTGCAGCACATGCCCCAAAAGAAAGTATGTGAGATATGATTCATAAAGTGTCTATTCCGAAAATCAGCCATGAAACAAATTCTCAGATTTGTATGTCTCTTTTTCCACACACACACACACACACACACATACACACATACACACACACACATCCTGTAACTAGGGCCACAAGATTGTTTCTCACATGTGCTTAAAGGTACAATTTAAAGGTCATTTTGGCCTTCTAACGGTCAGGAGAGGAATTTCAGCAACAAAGGCCCTAAATCCACAACACTATTTATCCCTCCCTCTTCTCTGTGAAACGTTGAAACGCCATTGGCTGTGGCAATTACAACCAATTTTCAACCAATGAGCTTTAATTATTTTACTGCTATACAATGTTTTGGTACAGTGTTGGTCCGTTAACTGCGTATTTTTAAACCATAATTTAAGGACTATAAATACAGGCAGAAGGTGAGTCAACAAGTCCGTGACCCCTTTTCAATGATAGGAACGGATTTACAATGGTCTTCTAATAATATCTGAACACAAAATTCTTACCTATTGTACCTTTATGTGTGAAGCCAGGTATCCCCATTGCATTGCAGTCATCTGCTTTGATAAAGTAATTGCTACTAATGAAGCCCAGAACATAGACAGCAATGTGTACGTGATATTAAATCAAGCTTAATTGAACACATGCGGCTATATTTTGAAACCTACAAATTTAATTACAGTCCCTTGATTACAGTCATTGATTGATGATGCTTGGTGAAACCTTGTCCATGTATCGTTTGGCGGAATGCATCGTGAGATGCATCATTTGGCGGAATAGATTGACGGTAAATTATATTTTAACGGTTCACAGCAGGTTCTGAGAACAGGGACCTGTTCCACAAAGCAGGAATCCTGAGCTGGATAACTGCACTGAGTAAAACCCGGATACCCCCAAAGCATGGGCATGGACTGAAGTAAAAAAAATCTCTTCTGGGTTTTACTCAGTTATCCAATGATCAATTGGCACGATAACAGAGATAGTTCCGCTCAGAAAATGAGGCAGGTTTGCAAATTGTCATGCCTTTGTGACCTAGTGCACTGTAATGTCTTTATCCCCCTCGTGCTTTCACAAAGTTCCATATATTATCTTCGGTTTTCATTATTTATTATCCCCCAGAAAACATCCAATGCAAAAATGTGTCTTCCCTTTTACTGTTAAGAGTAATATGGTTTATGCAGCCCTCATTTGTTTTGGAGGACAGTGACTGAATTTTATATGAATATTGCAGTTGAGACTTATCTATGTATTCTCAAAGAATGACAGTTATTGCGTGATTATTGCAGCTGCACTGAACCACTGTCTGGTCTTTGATCTGCTCAATGATATTGCCTCATAGGGTTAGAGGGAAAGGATTTTTCTGGATTGAAAATTGGAGTATATCATTTCTATGTACTGTATCTACAGTGCTGTGTGCCTTTAGACAAAATATACACTGCAAAAAAATTAAGGGAACACTTAATCATCACAGTGTAACACCAAGTCAGTTAAACTTCAAAGATATCAATCTGTCCATTTAGGAAGCACAAGTGATTATGAATCAATTTTACCTGCTTTGGTACAAATGAGAGTGACAGGTGCAATGGAGATGCAAACACAAGACAACCCCCAAAAAGGTAATGGTTTTGCATGTGGTGGCCACAGACAATTGCTCTCTCCTTATCCTTCCTGACTGATTCTTCTCTAGTTTTGTGTTCTGCTAGTGTCCTTATCACTACTGGTAACAGGGGTGGCCTGTAGCGTAGTGGTTAAGGTAAATGACTGGGACACACAAGGTTGGTGGTTCTAATCCTGGTGTAGCCACAATAAGATCCGCACAGCCGTTGGGCCCTTGAGCAAGGCCCTTAACCCTGCGTTGCTCCAGGGGAGGATTGTCTCCTGCTTAGTCTAATCAACTGTACATCACTCTGGATAGGAGCGTCTGCCAAATGCCATTAATGTAATGTAATGTAATGTAATGTAATGGTAGCATGAGGCGGTACCTGCAGCCCAATCAGGTTGCACAGGTAGTCCAGCTCCTCCATGATGGCACATCCATATGTGCGGTTGCAAGAAGGTTTGCTGTGTCTCCCAGCACAGTCTCAAGAGCATGGTGGCGATACCAGGAGACCGGCCATTACACAAGGAGAGTTGGACAGGGCCGTAGAAGGGCATCAACCCAGCAGCAGGACCGGTATCTGCTCCTTTGTGCGAGAAGGAACAGGAGGAGCACTACCAGAGCCCTACAAAATGACCTCCAGCAGGCTACTAGTGCGCATGTTTCTGACTCCATGAGGGTGGCCATGGTGAACGTTATGCCGCCTGTAACATCATCGAGCATGACCAGTTTGGCAGTGGATCAGTGATGGTCTGGGGAGGCATAGCCTTGGAGGGTCGCGCAGACCTCCAGGTCATAGCCAACGTTACGCCAGAGTGCGTAGGCAGCTCCTGGATGAGGAAGGCATTGATGCCCTTGACTGGCCCTCACGTTCCCCTGACCTAAATCCAATTTAGCACCTATGGGACGTTATGTATCGGTGCATCCGACGCTGCCAAGTACCGCCACAGACTGTCCAGGAGCTCACTGATCCCCTGATCCAGGTCTGGGAGGAGATCCCCCAGGACACCATCCACCGAGTCATCAGGAGCATACCCAGACGTTGTCGGGAGTGCATACAGGCATGCGGGGGCCATACACACTACTGAGTCACATTATGAGTTGCCATGATAAAATTCACACAATTTGGATCAGCCTGTGATTTCAATTTTTTACTTAGATTTTTGGTGTGATTTTGAATCCAGCCCTCAATGGGTTGATGATTTTGGTTTCCTTTGACAGTTGTTACGTCATTTTGTTCTCAACAAATTATACAATGTACATCAGTAAAGACTTTCAACTTGAATAAATCGTTCATTAAGATCTGATGTGGCCCTTAAGTGTTCCTAAAAAATGTTTGAGCAGTGTATTATAAAATGGAGCAAACACATTCTAATCACAATTTAATTATTTTTAATGAAAGAAGTTATCAAACACCCATATCACCCCAGTGAAAAAAGTAATTGCCCCCATAATCTTAAAAACTGGTTGCACCACCTTTAGCAGTGACATGGGGGCGACATGGCTCAGGCAGTAAGAGCAGTCGTCTGGCAGTCGGAGGGTTGCCGGTTCGATCCCCCGCCCGGGCTAGGTCGAAGTGTCCCAAGACACCTAACCCCCGAATGCTCCTGACGAGCTGGTCGGCACCTTGCATGGCAGCCAATAGCCGTCGGTGTGTGAGTGTGTGTATGAATGGGTGAATAAGAAGCATTAATTGTACAGTGCTTTGGATAAAGGCACTATATAAATGCCAACCATTTACCATTTAGCAGCAATAACTGCAATCTGTTATGTACGGTCCAGAGAACCCAGACGCAGACCACAGGATAATCCAAAAGAGTAGTTTTAATGTCCAGAAGTCACAAGCCAGGAGATCCAAAACACAGCCAAAAACGAAAAGCAAAAGAATAGTCGAAAAACAAGCGAGAGGTCAAAATCCAGAAAATCACAGGGGGCGAAGGTACAGCAGAGCAAAAGCAAAGTCGAAGTCAAGGCAAAGGGGTGTCTTTCAAGAATCTCTATAACAAGGCTTACAAACAATCGGCACTTATCAAGATCAACGTTTTGACAACGAAGCATACTGAGACTGAGGTTTAAATACAAGAGGGAAGGTGACAATCTAGGCGGGGCAGAGAAAAAGGTGGGCTAAACAAATGGACAACAGGTGGGGAAACACAATAGGGTAATAACATAATAACGGGAGGGAGACGAAAACGCGGACTGGATGCACGAAACAAAACATGTAAAACATACGGCTCCGGATTAGGGAGTAGACATTTGTATAGTTAGAAGACGTAGTGATAGTTAGAGACAGGTGCGAACACTTCGCTGAAACTAAACGAGTAATCAGGGATAGCATAGGGAGGCGGAGTTATAGAACAGTGGAGAAATACTAAGAGATAGCGTTAGTGAATTAGTTTCGTGAATATTTCTAAACTACCCAATAAAAGTGATTGTTAGTTAGTTAGTTAGACAGACAGTAAGTGTATTAATCGGATTAGTACTGTACAAAACCTAGATTAGTAGTAGTTAGTAAGAATCGTGCTTTACAACATTTAACTATCAAGAAAAAGCAGGAAGTAAGAATCGAGAGTTTAGAAAAAATGTTGAACCCTGAAAACTACCGTAACCACCCGAATAGTGGGGCACGCAGACAGGGGAGTGGCTAGACTGATAAACATTCAGACGTAGACATAACAGGGAGGACAATGAGAACTGTAATGGGAAAACATAAACCAGGTACTATGGGAAATGAATAATAAACAAGAATAAACATGAAAACAAACAGAACAAGTACAGAAACATTACACAATCAAACACTTCCTATAATTTGATATGTCTTTCACATCCCTGTGGAGGTATTTTAGCCCACTTTTCTTTGCAGAACTTTGCAGCTTTAATTCATAATTGGTTTGGTATGCCATGATCAAAGGAAACTCCGGAAGAAAAAGTTTCAATATATCAGTCTGGAAAGGGTTACAAAGCTATTTCTAAGGCTCTGGTATTCCACTGAACCAGAGTGAAAGCCATTACCTCCAAATGGAAAACAAGTGGCTGGCTTGTCAAAATTCCTCCAAGGGCACAGTGACAACTAACCCAGGAAGTCACAGATCCCAGAAGAACATTCAAAGACCTGCAAGCCTCTCTAGCCTCAGCTATATCAGTGTACATGACTCTACAATTAGAAAGATAGTGGGCAAAGAATGGATTCATGAGAGAGTAGCAAGGTGGCAACCATTGCTAACCAAGAGAAACTTCAATTAATTATTGAAGGAACCATGAATTCTGCTCTGTACCAGACAATTTGTAAGGAGAATGTCTGGTCATATGTCCATGAGCTGAAGGTGAAGCATAATTGGGTTATGTACATGACAATAATCCATCCATCCATCCATTATCTGAACCCACTTATCCTGATCAGGGTCGCAGGGGGGCTGGAGCCTATCCCAGCATACATTGGGCGAAAGGCAGGAATACACCCTGGACAGGTCGCCAGTCTATCGCAGGGCACACACACCATTCACTCATACCTCCTTGCTGTGAGGCGGCAGTGCTCCATTGCACCATCCGTGCCGCCCATGACAATAATACAAAACACAAAAGCAAGTTCACATCTAATTGACTGAAAATAATCAGAATTAGTTTTGCAGTGGTCAAGTCTGACTTGAGTCAAATAGAGAAACTATATTCAAACCTGAAATCTGAGCTTGAAACCATGCTCAAAAACACAAACAATTTGTCTTTATTAAAGCACAAAAAGTTTATTAAAGAGTGGGTTAAAATTCCTCCACAACGATGTGAGAGACTGATATCAAATGTTCAGTTGCGATTATTGCGGCTAAAGGTGTTGAAACCTGCTACATTTTCACAGGCATGACATGGATGTTTGATATCTTTTTTCATGAAATCAATGAAACAAAATGTGTTTTATGTTTACTCAGGTTTCCTTTGTCAAATATTACTTTTTGTCTAAAGATCTGAAACCATTCTGTCTGTAAAATAAGCAATAATAGAGGAAATCAAGAAGGGGAAAAATACTTTAATTTAAAAAATAGAGAAAATAAGTTCTCTAAAATCAGTGTTTTTTGCTCATTTTGTGTCTGTGGTGTTAAAACACACAGTAAGTGGATTCTGCACCCTGCAGAGAAAGTGGGAGTGGTAGAGATGAGGGCATTGTCCTGAATGCCCGGTTTTCTTTTTGGAACCCTTGGTAACTTGAATACGACTGGCTTTTCATCCAACAGCCCAGTATGTTCCTATAGCAACAAGCAAAGATCAGCTCAGCCCTTGTTTTTCACCCAAGGGGAATCATTCCATCTCCATTAAACGGTTCACCTTCCCTTCATTGATCTCAGAGGCAAAACTCTGATTTATAGTTCACTTACAATTCATAGCTATCTGTTCACTTCTCTTTTTTTATTGAAGGTTATATTTCTTTTGTGAGAATTTTTGTGAGGAATGCACAAAATGTTAGGCAGTGTACAAATATTTGATATCACATATTTTAAAACTGTGTTTAATAGATAGGTAATTATCTGCTCCTCAGAAAAGGAATGTTTTAACTCACTTTTCACTTTGAAGGTTTGAGTCATCTTTGGAACAGTAGCTCGCCTTCATTCAGCTGTTGTCCTGTGTACATTTTTTGGATTGTAAATACTCTGAATACTTTACAAAGCCACTGCATCTTTCATTTGGTTCACTAACTAAAAAAAAACTAACTTTTTGTTATTCACATTTAACCCTTAGATGCATAGGCTCAGTACCCTAGTACCTGCATAGGTGAACTATTGCAAATTCATTTGGTTATATTGTGCAGTGTGTAAGTATTTTGACAGTGGTGCAATTCATATGTGGTCAAAATGCAGACTGTCTTTTATTTCAGGGTATTTATATCCATCTTAGGTGATCTATGAACAGTTGATTTTGGAAGTCTCTTGTTTGGCTTATGTCTCTGCGTGTCTCATAATTGCTTCCTTGACTGGTGTTGGCACAACTGTTGTCCTCATGTTGACAGATGCCAATAACAGACTCCAAAGCCAATCAAAGACCTAGAATCAAGACTAGATGCTGAAAGGTTTCTTATACCTGCACTAAGGAAGCAATTGAATACACCTGAATCCAGAAACTGAATATAGAAACAGCTGAGAAGCCAACTGTCTAATTGTTTTTAGTCCCCTAAAATGGAGGGACTATGTATAAAAAGGGATGTAATTCCTACACGCATCACCCAATATGGATGTAAATGCCTTCATATTAAAGGTGACAGTCTGCCCTTTCACCACATTGTTTCATTTCAAATCAAATGTGCTGGTGCACAGAGCCAAAATTGATTGCCTTTGGAGTCTGTTATTGGCGTTTGTTAGTGTCTGTGCCAATGACAGTCAAGGAAGCTATTATGAGGCTGAGAAAGGTGGAGAAATAAAACAGTCAGAACATAAGCCAAACAACCCTGTAACTGCCAAAGGACTGGTAGGCCAAGAAAGACCTAAACCTGACCGAAGAATTCTCGCCATAATGAAGAAAAACACCTGTCCCACAGATCAGAAACACTCTTCAGGAGGCAGGCATGGATATGTGAGTAACCACGCATACAGTAAGACTTCACAAACAGATCTACAGAAGCTACACTGTAAGATGCAAACCACTAGTTGGCTGCAAAAACAGGATCACCTGTGAAACATAGTCTGTGCATGTATGGCTGTCACTGATGCTGGCTCGTTGAATGTAACTGCTGACAGCAGCAGCAGAAGGGATTCTAAATTGTACAGAACCAACTTATCAAGTTAAATCAAATGCCTCCAAACATATTTTGTTTGGCCTGTCTGACTTTTTTCTGCATTTCTGAGCCTCATAAGTGCTTCATTGACTTTCCTTTTGGTACTTTTTGAAGCCCTCTTGGTCCCCTAAAATGACTGCATATACAAAAGGCTGTAATTCCTACATGGATATAATGCGCTGGAATACAGAGCCAAAATAACAAAAGATGTGTCCCTGTCATTACATTACATTACATTACATGATTGGCATTTGGCAGACGCTCTTATCCAGAGCGACGTACAACAAAGTGCATACCCATAACCAGGGATAAGTTCGCTGAAAGACCCTAGAGGGAAGTACAATTTCAACTGCTACCTGTACAACAAAGATAAGGACAAGGGCCTTTTTTTTTTTTTTTTTTTTGAACAAACAAACAAACAGAGCAAAAGTGACCAAAGTTAACTATCCAAACACTGCTTACCTAGCCAACTAAAAATTAAGGTTCACAGGGAGGTAGGGAGGGATGGAGGGATGGGGAGAGGTGCTGCTTGAAGAGGTGTGTCTTCAGCTTACGCTTGAAGGTGGGGAGAGATTCTATAGTTCTGACCTCAACGGGGAGTTCGTTCCACCACCGTGGAGCCAGAACAGACAGTAGTCGTGAGCGTGAGGTGGAGGTTCTGAGAGGGGGAGGTGCCAAGCGGCCTGTGGAGGCTGAACGAAGCAGTCTGGCAGGGGTGTAGGGTCTGATGATTTTTTGCAGATAAGCTGGGGAAGACCCTTTAACTGCTTGGAAGGCTAGCACCAATGTTTTGAATTTGATGCGAGCCATGACAGGCAGCCAGTGGAGGGAAGTAAGCAGGGGGGTGACGTGTGAGTATTTGGGAAGGTTGAAGACCAGACGAGCTGCTGCATTCTGGATGAGTTGGAGGGGTCTGATGGCGGATGCTGGGAGGCCAGCCAAGAGGGAATTGCAGTAGTCCAGGCGGGACAGAACCATCGCTTGGACCAGGAGCTGGGTCGAGTAGGGGGTGAGAAAGGGGCGGATTCTCCGTATGTTGTATAGGAAGAACCTGCAAGACCGGGTCACCGCCGCAATGTTCTCGGAAAGGGACAGTCTGCTGTCCATCACCACGCCGAGGTTCCTTGCACTGGGTGACGGCGTGAGTGTGGTATCCCCGAGGGAAATGGAGAGATCCAGATGGGGAGAGGTATTAGCAGGGATGAATATCATTTCAGTTTTACCTGGGTTGAGCTTTAGATGGTGGTTGTCCATCCAGCTCTGGATGTCCCTCAGGCAAGCAGAGATACGGGCTGAAACCTGCGTATCAGACGGCGGGAACGAGACGAAGAGTTGGGTATCGTCCGCGTAGCAGTGGTAGGATAGCCCATGTGCAGTGATCACAGGGCCAAGGGAGCGAGTGTAAAGAGAAAAAAGAAGCGGGCCAAGGACTGAGCCCTGGGGAACTCCTGTGGCGAGGGGCCGAGGTGTCGATACCGAACCAGCCCAGGCAACCTGGAAGGAGCGACCAGAGAGGTAGGACTCAATCCAGTCCAGGGCTGTGCCACAGATGCCCGTTGCTGACAGGGCAGACAGGAGGATGGAGTGATCCACAGTGTCGAAGGCAGCAGAGAGATCTAGAAGAATGAGGACAGAGGAGAGGGAGGCTGCTCGTGCGGCATGGAGTGACTCACTGACGGAGAGGAGCGCAGTCTCTGTCAAGTGGCCCGATCTGAAGCCAGACTGATGGGGGTCTAGCAGGTTGTTGTTAGAAAAGAAGGAAGAAAGTTGAGTAGAAGCGGCTCGTTCTATAGTTTTAGAAAGGAAAGGAAGAAGAGATACCGGGCGGTAGTTCTGGATGATGGAGGGATCCAGGGTAGGCTTTTTTAGCAGCGGAGTGATGTGGGCCCTCTTGGAGGATGCCGGAAAACAGCCGGAAGACAGGGAGGAGTTGACAAGGGAGGTGACAAATGGGAGAATGTCAGGTGTGTCCAATGTCAGGCTGTCCAAATACTTACGGACTGCACTGCATATAATAAAATATTTTGCATATTTTCTATTCATTTCTTTCTCTTGTGAAGAACTGCAGTCAGTTCAAATCTGTCCCACTGTGTTAAGCAAGTATTGTATAGTGCATGCCCATTCTTAGAGTGCTATGGTGGATAACTGAGTGAAGTTAAACTATTGTGTATTTACCGTATTACCGTATTGTGTATTTATGAATCAAAGAGGCCAGAATAAGCAGAGACAGAATTAATATTAGCCAGCTTGCTGTCCACCCATACTGCCTGGTAATACGGTTTTCAATTTACAGCTCACTCAGATGGCATATATTGATTGCGTCCTCATGCTATAATATTCGATTTATGTCTTTTTCGCTCAGCATTATATATTCTCATTTTCAGGTAGAGAAAAACTAAACACTGTGATGTGTTAATCACACTTTAAAAATCTGAATGGAAGCTTGATTGGTTAAATGAAGTTGAGTTCTCTAGGATACCTAGCCATAGCATAGAGGTGGGTTGATACACACTGCTCTGAATATCATATGTCAGTTTAAATTAGAAATGAAAAATTGCAGATGAAGTCCAGGGATTACTGTGATTGAAAGAACTGATTAACACATTTAATAGCTTATGAAATGGGCTTCAGTCAATATCAGGCCTGTCATTTTACATCTTTTCATTGAGATTATTACCTTTAAAGCAGAAAATAGATTTGATAGGACACAACATGTGAACAAAAATGGAAATTAATCTGTGATGATTTTGTGCGATTTGAGACGTCTTTCATACTGAAGAATGGCATAAAACCATGATTAGTTAATAGTTGAATCAGATGTAGCGCTGGCTTAAAAATAAAAACCTGCCTCCACGGCCTGTTTCAAATAAGTTTGGACACCCCTGTTAGACTTTTCTTTAAAATGTCAAAACCTAAATATTACACAGTGCTTTACCACTTTTTGGCATTATGAGCAAAAACAGTCCTCTTTATTTGGTAGAGTCATTACCACGGAGAGTATATTATTGTCCCTTTTGTTTACCAGCATGCTATCATAATTACCGCTCACTCTCCCTCTCAGCAAACTGTGTTTCCCAATTTTTCTTCAGTGGCACCTGTAAGTGATCCTCTGTGATTCAATTATCCCTGCTCAGTTAGCACCTTCTGGAAAGACCAACTGGCACTAATTAGTGGAGAGGGTGGTCCTTAATGACTTCGGCTGTCCAGTAGTGCAGCTAATTGGCAATCCTTTGTAGACAGAAATACACACATACACAGGAACATGCACACACACACACAATCTCAATGAGGGTGTCATGTCTTTTTCTCTGACTGTATGTATGCAGAAACCCAACAGCTTTCTTGCATAACATAATATTATGCAGAAGCAGCTGATTATTGGGTGTCATTGCTGCTCGGGATATGAGTATATATTACATGTAGGCAGTGGGTGTGTCACAGTCAACAACAGTCTCTTCAGGAATATGTGCATTGTATGTGTGTTTATGCACGTGCACGGAGAACCCATAATCCCCACGTACCGTATCCTACTGTGTCCTGGCATTCTATGGTATTTTTTCTACGTGACTCTGCTCTTATCCCTGTGGCTGCTTTCAGTCACACTCACTGTTTACTTTCCACTTGATTTAACAGTATTCCCAGCCCGTTCACCTCAGGAACCTCAAAGTCTACTGTATGTCACCTGGCCCCTGTGGCAAATCAACCAGCCAGGGAATAGGAACACCATGCTTAGCCAAATTAAATCTGAAACTTCACATGTGGTTACTTCTACTGAAGTGCCGTTGGCACGCATTATTCCCTCACAAGTCATAGTTCTCACACGTCTACTGAATGATGTCAGTTCAGTCTAGACTCAACAGCTAATTAGCTGGGGTCTGGTTCCAGATAAATCTCTGGTTCTTGGTGCAGTGGGGTCATTCCAATCACTTTTTTTCTTCTGTTTTATCTTTTACTCCTGACCCGGAAATCGATTGTGGACCGCCATCTTAAAGGAATTTCAACCCCTTGGAAGAAATGAGGAACTCCCAATCTTTTCTTTGAGCAAGAAAACATCAGTGCATCGTTTACGTATTTTTCCAGAAAGTCTGACGTATAAATGATCAACCTGTGGGTCCACCTCTTCCACGTATCTGCCACATCTGTAACTGAAGGAGCAAGGGCATTGCATCTGCAAAATTTGCAGTTCTCGATTTCCCCATCTTTACTTCTTTTTCTTTCATCTTTTTCTATTCTCGCTCTGTGGTTGGAGCTAGGGGCAGGAAAAGGAGAAAAGAAAAGTAAAAAGATAAGATAAATAATGGATTGGAATGAGCCCAGTGACTCACCCGGCAGTGCCTGAGAGACCTGCTGTGTACACCTGGTTGTGGTATTTCCCCGGGAGACAGGACTCCAATAGGGCATTTCCCACTTAATTGGGCAATACCAACTTCTCTGGGAAACTGGGGTATCTGTGGTCTGCCTGAATTAACCGCAGTCCTCCAATGTATTCCTCTAGTGCAATTTATGCAAAGCTCAACTCGAGGCTTTAAAAGAAGTGCGTGCAAGTCTGCATTCTCCACGGAGGACTTTGCAATGATTGATACAGTTTAATGATTGAGAGCAAGTAACAATTAAAAATACTCATAACCTCCTCAATATCAAGTCCATCACTCCTCTGGTAATTGTGTCCTTAAGACCTTGTGAAGCCACATGTTTTTGTGTGGCCATAAAATTACAAATTAATTGAATGAGACCATCAGTGTGCACAGAACACAGACACTACTCAAGCTCTCCAGAAGCTGGGCACTGCTGTAAAATGCTAATGTGCCCACAGCACTCTTTATTTTTCCTCTGAATCACAATTCATACCAGTGAGACACAGTGTTTTCCTTACTCTCTTCCTGCAATAACCACAGTCCAGACAACAGCATCGTTCAAATGTTTTCTAATATCCTCTCCAACAATTTGCCCACGGTTACCCAGAGTGTAGTTGGTGTGATGAAACACTCTCGTCTCAGACTCTGACACTGAAACTATAGCTTCCCTTCCCACAAGGCACTGGAGCTACCATGGCTGAGAAGACCCAGCTGTCCAGTGCAGAGGGATCAAAAGGAAGGTGCTGTCTGACTCACAAGTCTCACAAATCACCCTTCTATCGCTGCCAGTCACATCACAGGTGAGCCAGATGAGATGTGCAGCCATTTTTGTCCAAAGGCCTGTCTCATTAGTGATGTGAAAACATTTGATATACAGCCAGAGGCCCTGCCAGTGACAACTGAGTAGTGCCTAGACAGTTTATGGCAAGGGAAGAGCCTATATTAAAAGTCAAGGCCAACGGTAGGGAGGAAAAGAGGTGTAATTCTATATTAAAGAAAACACAACATAGTGAATTGTTATTTTATGGAAATTCGGCCAAACCAATGGACTGAAAGAGACAAGGTAAAAATATTGTTTTTAATTAGTTGTAACTTGCTAAACACAAAAATTACAATTCACCAACTTCTGTTTTTTTACATTACATTACATTATTGGCATTTGGCAGACGCTCTTATCCAGACGCTCTTTTTCATTTTATGGAACCTGCTCTTTGCTTTCTGGCTTCCAAATACTTGTATTGTTTATCAATAATTATACTGCATACCACAAAAAAGGGAAAACTTGCAGACATTACGACAACGTCTGACAGTGCACAATGAATACATAACATGAGAGTTGCAGACATTTCAGGTCTAGCCTGGTCTAGACATCACTGCTAACCAGATTGTGATATTTATTCATTATTACTAATCGACTGCAGGGGGATGGAGATGGACAGATCTGGGAGTTTGGGATTTGATCAGGACATTAGGATTCTAAGCGCTTTGCGATCCTTAATGAAAATAGTAAATCAGAACCTCAGTTAAACACTTTGTTTAGAAAATTGCATCTCCTACAGCACAGTGTCCCTATCATTACACCAGAGGCAATGTTGTTTACATTTTGTTATTGTGGCATACCTATTTTATCATGTATCAAGTCTTCCTGCAGAACACTTTTATACATGAACCAATAAATTATGAAAATGCAAACAACCACTCTAATGGTGTTAGTCAGGAGCCACTGAGGGAATCACACCATTTACCCTTGTGTTGGTCTTAAGGGTCAAAAAGAGAAAATGCCCTAAATGATATTTTTTCAATTTGAAATTTGATGACAAGTTTGTGATGAGTGGCAGTTTGTTTCATCATGCAAAATAGATTTGAGGTTTAAAATTCAATTAAGCTGCTTTATTTTAGGGGTTTAGTGAAGGCGGGTCATTTTTGGCCCTTAGCACAAGAGGAGTATACAGAATGTTAAGACTACACAAGGGTTAAATTACAGAGCCACGATCATGGACTGCTCTACCAATATGACAGAAATTGGAAAAGAAAGTTTGGGAAATCAGTTATTACTGGAGAGACTTGAATGAACGGACCCCAGTGGTCCCATTATGACTTTTAGACTGTTAGCTCTCAGTCAGCTGCAAAGAAATATCAGAGAGAATAGAACTGCGACAACTGTGTGAACAGAAACAGTTATGGAGCGAGACCCCTGTGGATGTGTAAATGTGATACAAACAGATATAGAATGATAGCATTAGGCACAGCATTTAATCTGAAGCATGAACATTTTCTGCCTAATGTGCTGTTTTATCTGGCTGGCTGCACACATAAAGCAATTGACACTAAAACTCACAATTAATTGAACACTGCATCGGCAGAGAAAATCTGTTCCTTAGAACAAGACATGGCATTTCTTTCCAGATTGTTTTTAGTCAACATTTGAAAACTTGGCCGTTACCTAACCTGTATGTAAGGTAATACATTCTAAGCGTGAAGAGATTGTAAGACATATAATTCATGTTTTTTTTCTGTTAACATTCAATACATCGGTGTGGTTCACAAACCAAACATCAAAGGTCAGTATAGATTTTGTAAAAACAAAAATAAATTGTGAAGATTTACAAAAACACTGTCAGTATTACAAATATTAAGTGTGTCTCTGCTATGTGTCCCCTCTCACCTCCACCAACACCCACATAGACACATAACACACTATAAGGGCGGAGAATTTGTGGCCTTATTGTGACTGAATACTGAGGCTTTCTCTGCATATCGAATCACAAAAGACAATTATTTTGTCATTTGTGGCTTTCATGTACTTGTGCTGCGAGATGTGCACTCTTCTTCTTTCATTGCTCTATTTTCCTCTGCCTCTCTAAACCCCAGTCGAACATTAACAGAGCCAAATGAGGGGCATCTAAGGACATCAGTTTCAGTGCTCTCTATGGAGGAGTAGCTACCACCTCTCTCTTCACAGAATCTGCAGCACAGGTTTGTGCCTCTATTGATCCGTTTACTGTAGTTTCTTGGTATAGGTAGGATAAGTTGGTAGGCTAGATCTGTTGGCAACTGGTTTTTAGAATATACTATCTTTTTTCCCAAGGCCACAAGACTCTTTACAAACCTGCAGATAATGGCAGAAATGGTTGTGGCATAGTAAAGTAGTGTCAGACCTAGACAAGGGACATTGCTGAAGGATGTGTAGTGTGAGGATGATTTGACTTGAGCGTATAGTAAAAGATGCTTACAGGCTTGGATTAGCTGACCTGGAATTGGAATTTGTATTTTTGTCTTGCTTTGAGGAAGGCTAAGCATTCAAGACACACACTGTCTGTGAACTCTGACTTATTTCAGTGGGAGAGTGGCACTTTTACAAAGGAGGCCCTGCCTTTTATCTGAAGAAAAATCTAGAGAAAATTTATTTTTTATGTATGTTACCTAACAATAAAATACGTCTTTTAAGAAGAAGGGAACATAAACCTAAAATAAGTTTTTGATGGTAAATTGTTCTGTCCATCAATAATACTGTCAAGTAATGTCAACATAGTGAACTTCTATTAATCCTCCTATCTTGAAAATATCAAAATCTCTCAAAAAGCAGAGACTCTCAAGAGACAATAATCTCAAAAAGCAAGGTGCATTTCACAGAGAATAGAACAGGTGGGCAATCTGTTTGGGCACGTTTTCATGTTCAGACTCAGTCACCCATCCCCCACCCACAGAAATAAGAAAGGAAACAAGATGCTGTACTTGAAGAGTCAGTTTGTGTGTGACAAAACATTTGCAGTGAAACATTGCCACCCCCAGTATTTAATTTAATGTGTTTCCAGAATAATTAGATCTAACCCCTTATGTATCACCCCCTTTTCTTGACACAAGCTACTCTAAATAGTACTAAAACAAAGTTACAGCAGCTCAAACACAGTGGAAGTGGAAGCTTTTTTTCTTGCTGAAAATATTTTCTGCTTTTAAATGGATACAGATTATTGTGGCTTTTTAGAATTAGAAACCATGAAAAGCACACTGACATTACCTTATTTCCTATAGTGCTATGGATTTCCAAAATGCAGAGAAGGTGAGTTTGCTTTGCCACCCAGATGTTACAAAATAAGTACCTGTTGTCGCTAAAGCAATGCCATCTTAAAATAGGTTATACAGATATAATCATGAGTTTTAATGCTTTCACGTGGTATCTCCTGCTACCATAGTGATAGAAAATTTCACCGTGAAAAAATGAATGAATGTAAAAAAAAAACCCACACCGGCCCGGCCAAGACTTAAAGGGTTAACATAATGAATGATTTTGATGTAACAATAAAGAGAAGTCCAATCCATGCCTAACAAAACTAAAAAGTGTGTAAATAAATAAGCTATGTAGTGGAGTGACATAGCCGTGTCACATACTGTAGTCATATTTCGAGTCATATTTGTAAGGCATGGCAAGTAGGATATATAGACAACCACAACCACAATATGTATGTTCCCACCATGAATGTATCTTGTCAAAAGACAAAAAGCTGACAATACCTTTGTACAAACCCTTTTCTTATGGAAAAGCAATTATATATGTATATATATGTATATATAACAAATATACAATTTTCAGATTAGGAATGCTTCGCACCGTTGCATACTGTAGAAGGGATATAGAAACCGCATTAAACTCAATGAAATCATAACTCTCACCTGGTACTTCTAGGACACATAATCACATGACAGTTGCCTCTTCGGAGCCTTCATTAGCATGCCATTAAGTTATGATTACCTTTTCATCAGTGGGGAGATAATGCCCTTGACTAAACCAGCTATTCTCATCTCGTTACTTGAGAGTAATGAAGTGATTATCCTGCGACCTATGCTTATTGTTTCAATTGGCCATTCAAAAACAGTTTCTGTTTCAAAGTCAGTAAACATAATTATCAAACATGGGTTTTCCCAAAATTACGCATATCATCTACATAGCTGATATATTTTCTGAAAGATAAAATACAAGCCAAATTTGGACATCTAGCTGGCCAAGTCAAAGCAGAAGTGATAAATCCTGGCGTCATACATCTACTGCATGTAAGCACAAGACTGCCTTTTTCCACTTCAGAAAGATAGCATGTGTCATGTAATTCATGCTAAAAAGCTGGCACATAGATTTATTTTCGGCTCCTAGATTATTGCAGTGTACGTTTGATGGGACTGCCAAAGAAGTTGGTTGATAGATTACAACTGGCACAAAATTCTGCTGCCAGAATTTAAACAAAAACAAGGAAATCTGAACACATCACTCCTGTTCTGGCCTCCCTGCACTGGCTCCCAGTATCTTTGAGGATAAGTGCTATTACAAATCTCTTTATAGTTTAGCACCATTACGTATACAATTCTGATGGCCTGTCAGCTGATGACATAGATCATCACCATGTGGTTAACTTAAAGGTACAACAGGTAAGAGTTTTGTGCTAAGACATTGTTACAAGACCATTGTAAATCCCTCACTGACATGTTGACTCACCCTTTGCCTGTGTTTATAGTCCCGGTTCCAGATGGAAGTCTCCTCTTAATGAATGAGTCTCCAGCTATGCACATAAACCTTGTTGTACATGCAAAGCTAAAAACAGTTTTGACTGTAAAAACCTGTATATTATGAAGATAGGAAAGTTATTGTTTTCTCAAATCATGTTTAGAGGCAAAGTCAAAGCTGATGTAAAATATGTGGTTAATACAAATATTATCATTATAATTGTTATGAATTCCACAGCATTATTAGAGTTATTAGAAAGTAATTCTTTCCGATTTTGCTTTATTTGCTTTTGTGTGTAAGAGAGAGTAAGAGACTGTGTGCAAAAGGCTTAGTAGACTTGTTTTTGAAATCCATTCAACAGTGAAGGGATTTTGGTATTATTTAGGAATAACCATGGCAACATCAGGACTCAAGACCTTGGTGCCCTCTCTTTGCAGTACAATGTAAAGGCACTGTCTCATAACTTCTACACTCACTGAGCACTTTTAGGAACACCTGTATACCTACTTATTCATGCGTTTGCAGAGTACAAAAATCACATCCAGTGAGAAGAAATGCGCCAAACCAAAGTGGATAGGCTATAGCAACAGAAGATTTAATAAGTCTAAAGGTTTGACGCATTGTGTGTTCATTTTTTACATTTACATTTTAGTCATTTGGCAGACGCTTTTAATCCAAAGCGACTTACAAGTGCATAGGTTCTACCATAAGTCAGAGCATCACATCCAGAAACTAGCAAAATACACAGGAAATGCTGTTCTAAACATAGTTGTCATCAGAAGTGCATTTTTTTTTTTTTGGGGGGGGGGTTAGACAAGGATAGGGATATCAGAAAGGAGGGGCAGGGGAAATCAGGAGGGAGGACTAAGGTAGAGTTTAAAAAGGTGGGTTTTGAGTCTGCGTCGAAATAGGGGGAGGGATTCTGCTGTTCTGACAGTGGTAGGCAAGTCATTCCACCACTGAGGAACCAGAACGGAAAACAGGCGTGAACGTGCAGCTCGACCGCCAGGTGCACGTAGAGAGGGAACCGTAAGGCGACCAGAGCTGGCAGACCGGAGTGGTCTAGCTGGGGAGTAGGGAGTGATCAGGGATTGTATGTAAGGTGGGGCAGTCCCCTTAGCAGCCTGAAATGCCAACACTAGGGCCTTGAAAGCCAGGAAGCCAGGAAGCCAGTGGAGGCCAATGAGAAGCGGGGTGACATGAGCCGACCTGGGCTGACTGGTGATCAGGCGGGCTGCAGCATTCTGGACCAGCTGGAGGGGCTTGATGGCACATGCTGGGAGACCGGCTAGGAGGGAGGTTCAGAGATGCTCTCCTGCATACCACTGTTGTAATGTGTGGTTATTTGCATTACTGTCACCTTCCTGTCAGCTTTGACCAGTCTGGCCATTCTCCTCAGACTTCTCTCATTAACAAGACAGTTCTGCCTGCAGAACTGCTGCTCACTGGATGTTTTTTGTTTTTCGCACCATTCTCTGCAAACTCTAGAGACTATTGCACGTGAAAATCCCAGCAGTTACTGAGATGCTAAAACCACTCTGTCTGGCGCCAACAATCATTCCACAGTTAAAGTCACTTAGATCATATGTTTTTCACTATTCTGATGGTTCATGTGAACATTAACTGAAGCTCCTGACCCATATCTGCATAGTTTTATGCATTGCACTGCAGCCACATGATTGGCTGATTAGATAATTGCATGAATAAGTAGGTGCACAATGCTTAGTCAGTATAGCTAAACTTGTCTGGATGAGTTTCATCCATTTATCAATATACGTATAATCTACAGTGAGGACAAGTAACACATTTGATTCAGGCTTTGTCAAGATGAGTTTGAAAATGTTAATGTTATATTGAAGTGAATATTGTGCCAAATGTTCCATTTTCTTCCTTAATATTTTCTATTTAATATTTTCCCCTGCTTTCTATTTGTAATGGCATGGCCTTTTGCAGTGTTTTGATCTGTCCTTTCTAAATTCAATAACTACAGAATGCATTTGTGTCTACAGGGAACATTTATTCTTTGAAGCGGAATAACAAAGTTTTAAAAAAACACTCCCTTTAATCTCAGTCTAATAATTATCTTATTTCTGAACGTAGGATCATATTCTTTTTATTTTTATTTCAATTGAGAACAAACTGAAAATGAAACTAACATGGATAGCACTATTATAATAGCTTACACGTTGTTTTTGTTGTTTGTGGCATAAAATACAAACGTTATCTATATATTCTACTACTGTATTTACCATTTTAGCTGTTGGAATTCATTATTTTGGAGGCAATACAGTAGGCTACCTACTTTTGTAGGCAGTTTTTCACCTACTTCAGTAGCTTGTAATCATTCAGTTCATGGCAAACATGAATAATTAGTCGCTATTATATTAATACATTTATAAATACCTTTTTTTGGTTTTAGAATTTTGTTTAGTATAATGTTATAATGTTATATGTTACACTTATTTTATGATGTATTATTGCTGTACAAAGTTATTTATTGCTTGTTTAACTAGTTGCAGAGTCATGAAAAAAGTAAACTGCTTTATTTGACCCTTTCAGTTCTCTGAGCATATTTCCGGCAGGTACTCCGCTGATATTTCTATATATTATAAATCAATGGCATTTCCTATTGACATGGCTATATGATGTGATTACCCCATTCTTGTAATGTAGGAAGATACTGACACTTTTGATTTTGGAGATATACTGAAGTGAACATTTTTTTAAGTAAGTGAAAAGCCATATCATATCCAAGGCTTGGCTTGACATTTTCTGAAAAAAAAGAAGGGTTGCATGAGGGGTCAACCTTTTAAATCTGTAAATAAATTAATAAATTAATCTAAATAAAATCAACACTAGCATTTACAGCAACTGTGTAAACCCATCCATCCATCCATTATCTTAACCCTATCCTGAACAGGGTCGCAGGGGGGCTGGAGCCTATCCCAGCATACATTGTGCAATAGGGAGGAATACACCCTGGACAAGTCGCCAGTCCATTGCAGGGCACACACCATTCATGCACACACTCATACCTATGGGCAATTTAGACTCTCCAATCAGCCTGACCTGCATGTTTTTGGACTGTGGGAGGAAACTGGAGTACCCGGAGGAAACCCACACAGACACAGGGAGAACATGCGAACTCCACACAGAGAGACCCACACAAACACGGGGAGAACATGCAAACTCCACACAGAGAGGCCCCGGCCGACTGGGATTCAAACCCAGGACCTCCTTGCTGTGAGGCAACAGTGCTACCCAATGTTTAGATCAAATGTTGAATGAATCACCAATAATAAATCCTATTTCTTAAAATTTGCTATTCATACTATCTCAGAGAACATTTATGCGGTGAAAAGTAGGTGAAGCTCCATCTAGACATTCTGGTGAAAAAGAAATTTATACATTTGGTTGACCTATGAAGGTTTTCTAGCTGATTAGGAAATAACCAGGCTATATCTGGGTAAAACCTGAGCTATATTGGAGTTATAATCTGTTATATAAAAACATCTCTCAACCTAGATGCCTACCCCTTAGATGTCTAGATGCTGTCCTTTGCTCACTTTCAAACTGAGTCATTAAATTCACAAGGGAATTATGGACAAATGACTAATTAAGCATATTTGATGGATCCATGTTTCTCTGCAGTTACTGATTGTAGACTACATTTCCCCCGATTCACTTGCATAAAACAAGCTCACACCCACAGACAGTAACATGAGGACAGAGATAAAACAACATGTAAAGGTAAATGACTGGGACACGCAAGGTTGGCGGTTCTAATCCGGGTCAGTGTAGCCACAATAAGATCCGCACAGCCGTTGGGCCCTTGAGGAAGGCCCTTAACCCTGCATTGCTCCAGGGGAGGATTGTCTCCTGCTTAGTCTAATCAACTGTACGTCACTCTGGATAAGAGCATCTGCAAAATGCCAATAATGTAATGTAATGTAAATGTGTGGGGATGGAACCACTATTCAAGGACAGAAGGAAACAAGGCATTTATCAATGGGAATATTGAATGAATAAAGTGTTATACACTCGGTGACCAAGTAATTAGGTACACTCCAGTGGGTAAGACCAACTTTTCTCACCAGAAATGCTTTTCAAGTTTTTCTAGTTTTTTTGTGGTGTTTAACAAGGTGCTGGAATCCTTCCTTAGTGGATTTGGTTAATGTTGACTCAATAGCTTTACACAGTTTTTGCCTATTTCCCAGCAACATGGTCATGCTGCAAACCTCTCATTCCACCTCATCCCAAAGGTGCTCTATTGAATTGAGATCTGGGAACTGTGCAGCCCATTTGTATAAACTGAAGTCACTGACACATTCATGGAACCAGCTTACAGTAAGATAACATGTGCTTTGTGGCATGGCACATTGCATGCATTTTTTAATGGGTTGACTGTGGCCATTAAAGGGATGCACATTGTCAGCAACAAAGCTTAGGCATGCTGTGGAATTCAAATGAGGAGCCTCAAGGAAACATTCCACATTAAACCACCACCACCAGCCTAAACTGTTGACACAAGACATGATGGATTCATGCTATTTACACTCCCAACACCTGCATGATGCTCATGTCAGGCCAGGTGAAGCTTTTCCAATTGTCCAGTTTTGGTGAATATCCGGCATTGGCCTTCTGCTGCTGTAGCCCGTCTGTTTCAAGGTTTGTTTGGCTGTGCTTTCAGAGATGTCCTTCTTCACAACACTGTTGTAAGCTGTTGTTATTTGAGTATTTGTTAAGTTATCTTACAGTACATTCAGATTGTATATATTTTCTCTGAGGTCTTCTTGAGAAGCAAAATCCTTTCTGAAATACCTGTGCGACTAGATGGGCTAGGATCAACACAATCAGAACCTGGAGCTATTGTTCTGCTCCATTACGCGAGATGGCGCCTCCAGTGGATTATCTTCGTGCGGAACTGCCGGACAGAAAAGACGTGCGTGTGTGTGCGTTTCAGCTCCGGCACTCGGAGTGTGAAGGCAGACAGGGAGAAGTCTTCACAGCAGAATTACCCCTAAAAACAGCACACCGGGGTTCACTATGAGACTGAAAGGCTTCTTTAAAGAACAATACGCGTAAAACGAGTTTGAGTAAAACTGCATGACCTCGTTATAATCCTGCGACAAGTGGAATGAGTGAAGATAAAGAAATCTGATTATTTATCCGTTTTTTTTTCTTTTTTTTTTGCTTCGTTCAAAATAAGGTAAAATTATATGCATGAAAAGCAGTGGGTAAAAATATAGAATCGAACATTAGCCTATTGTTTTCTTCATGTTTCTAAAGGTGTCATTGAACAATGTCTACATGTTAGACTCAAATCGTTCACTCAAACGGCGATGGTCCAGATCTTGTAGAAAATCGTACTGCGTTTCTCAACGGATTTGGTGTGAAGTTTTGTAGAAGAAACAAACGAAAAAAAAAAAAAACACAGTTTGATTTTGAGCTAGTTATTGAACTCGGCAAAATCTGTGTATCGTCCTGGAGCACTCGATTGAGGCTGCTTCTTAAAATAGAAATTTGGTTGTTCCTGCGAAGTCACTCCTGGGATGGACACGAATTCGAATCATAGGACGGGACCTGTAAATGGGAAAATAATTTAGCCACCTGCTTCTCGCTTCAATATCACATGGTAAGGTTTATGTGCTTAGTTATGGCTCATGGACACAGCACCTACTCTGTGGTTTTGAAACTTAATAGTAGTGCTCTCGAAAATGGTGAAAATGTAAAATATTCAAGCGCATTTTCATTCTGTGCTTAGAGGACGGTTAGCGAAACGTGAGTATGAATAAATACTGCTTGTCAAATTATTCAGAATGAATGCAATAACGCTGTGACAGTCTTCTCGATGTTTTTCAACAGTTACGAGAGGCAAGACCACTAGGCTATTGTTAGCTGTCGCTTCTCATCGCGAATCATTTATGCAAGAGATCTCAAGCAATCTGGTAGCTACCGTTAGATCGTTAGACATCCACAGAAGATTCATGATGAATTAATTTCTGGAAAATTAACTTTAAAGTTCATTTTTCATATTTTTACTATAGAATTTGTAAACAGCGAGGATATGACCAGTTGGGTTGATCATTTATATTAGAGACCCTTTTTCTATTAGAAAAAGAGTAAAACCTCGAAGATGAGTAAAAAGTGAAACAGCAAAATTTGACCAAAGGGAAGTTCAAATCTAGACTATAACGTTCATATTGGATCACTGCAGGTTTCATATTTGGAAGGAGTGAACCCATCTGCAAAGTAGCCTAATACAAAGATCATTGAAGTTGCATGTTAAGCAATAGCATGTTTAGACATATGCCTGAGTTTCCATGTAAATTAGCTGTTGCTGTTACTGTTACTTTCTGTGGATTGCAACTGTAAATTTATCATCAGCATTAAATGTATCCTTTAGAATTTTCAAAGTTTTGAATCTTTAGTGTGGTTTATGTACAGTAGTTTCAAATACAGTTAGTTGTCTCAGAAACCATGGCTGCAAACTGGACTCTTAACAAAGGGAAACAGCTGTGCATTAGCACTATAGATCTTCCAAAATTATTGCTTAATCGCCAGGTCTAGGAAATGTTCCTGTGTGTCAAGAGAAAGCACTCATTCTGCAACTCATTTGACAAACAGATAGTGCTATAATTTACTGCTGCCCTGTGTAGCCTAGTTGAAACAGAAAGAATTACTGAACTGTTATTGCTGCAACAGAACATAATCATTCAAACCTACAGCTCCACTTAAAATGAAATAACTATTCTTAATTTTAGGCCTAGTCCTGGAGTAAATTGAGTTTTGTATGGAGAATCTCCATTCGAAATGTAATTTAGTTTCAGTCTAAGCTTAATCTGTGACAAAAATGGTGTGCAAAAATTTGTACTGATAATGAAGAAGTGGGAATCATGTCTAAATGAAGTTAACATCGGATGCCCCTCTGGCTATAGTGGCGGATGCCATGTGTGTAATGCTGAATTACAATCTTGAATTATTTCACCATTTTCCTGCTGTGACATCTTTGTGGCTTAGGCCTACTACTAACAACCACTGTTCTTGAAGGCCAGTTGGGAATTACAGGCATATTGTGGGACTCATAACCAATGAACCAATGTACAGGGCAGAGGATCTTGCTTTAGCATAGAAATGTTAAACTTTTCTGTGTTGGCAAAGGGCCTGTATTGCGTCATCTCATTCCACTCAATAGCTTTAACTGTCTAAAAACATTCAGAGCATGAGTATTGAGGACCTCTCAATAAATCCAACCCCCTGCTTTTAATCATGGTTTCTGTATAACAGTTATCAATTGCAAATAAAATAAAAAATACTTTGAACTGATGGTCTGTGCATTGCTAATGGTACAAGTGCCTAAGAGTCTAGATTTGAGTTTTCAATCTTCAATCCTGGGGATTCCTACTGTACACTCAGTGAGTACTCTATTAGGAATTTATTAGACTTACTTTTTAGACGTATTGGTCTTCTGCTTCTGTAGCCTGTCCACTTCAAGGTTGGATGCATTGTGTGTTCAGAGATGCTCTTCTGCATACCACTGTTGTAATGTGTAGTTATTTGCATTACTGCCACTTTTATGTTGGCTTTGACCAGTCTGGCCCTTCTCCTCTGACCTCTCTCATTAACAAGGCATTTCTGCCCGCAGAATGTTGGATGTTTTTTGTTTTTTTGCACCATTCTCTGCAAACCCTAGAGACTGTTGTGTGTGAAAACCTCAGGAGATCAACAGTTTCTGAGATGCTTAAAACCACCTTGTCTGGCACCAACAATCATTCCATGGTCAAAGTCACTAAGATCACATTTCCTCCCCATTCTGACATTTGGCCTGAACAGCAGCTGAACCTCTTGGCCACATCTGCATGCTTTTATGCATTTAGTTGCTGCAACATAATTGGCTGATGAAATATTTGCATTAACAAGCTGGTGTTCAGGTCTACCTAGTAATTGCACACTTAGTGTATGTATGCAGATTTTTGTTACAGCCAAGCTCTTGCTCAATTAAGGTTGTTGAACACGTGTTTACGTTATTTCATAATTATTTCTTAATGCAGATTTGGCTCTTTATCATTTGCTTTGCCTTTGAATTCTTAATTTTCTCATTGCCTACCAGTTATTTTTTGCATTCACACTTTCATCACTCTTCATCAATCTCACAACTTTTTTTCTCTGTCTTTTTTACTGACTGTATCAGTTGTAATCTTGTAATCTTGCGTAATAAGCACAATGTGAACGTGGGCATTTAATTCTTCAGGCCATGCCTAGCTTTTTTTTTTTTACATTTGAATATGGTTTAAGAGTGTAAATGATTCCTCAAAAACCGGAAAAGTGTAATTAAGAAAAATGAACAGCTTTTGCAAATCTGGTGGGATGGAATGAAAAACAGTGTGAACATGGGTCCCCAGGTCTGAGTGTGAGAACCACTGGCTTAGATAGACCTACAGTAAACCAAAATGATTGCTCAACTGCTGTTGTATAACTACAGTACTTTAATACAGTGATACTTCAGAAAGGTCAGTTTATCAGATGCATGACTCGCCAGAGAGGTAGAAGGAGATTGAATATCAAACTGTTTTCCTTCATCAGTAGTTTTATTGGTTTTGACTGGATGGGATTTATATAATTATGATGATCAGTTGTATTGCTGGGCAGTAGTTGGCATGTCTACTCCCAGGGTTGCTAGCTGAATAAAAAGCTTTATTTATGTTAAGTATCACCCCTTTTTTGATACAAGCTTGAAAATGACATACCCAAAATAAAATGGTAACTATTCTTGAACCCTTTGGCTACAGGCAATATCCTGGTCTCTACTGAAAGGTAACCCTTTGGGGTCAGAATTACTCAGAATATTACCAAAACAAAGTTCAAACAAAGTGAAAGTGTGAAGATTCTCACTGAAAATATATATTTTTGAGTGGATACAGATTATCGTGGCTGTGGCTGGTATGCTTTAAAAAATGTAGACATGTAACATGACATTGTAACATGACATTGTAAAATGTCAACCTTTTTTGGCTTAAAATCTCAAGAACTGTTTTTGCCAGTCTCAGTGTATGTTTAGAAAATGCTACAATTTTGATACACGGTTTTGATACGCAGGTCTTGATTTGCTAGTGAGATTTGTGTCCGTAAGTGGGCAAAAGTGCGGGAGTTCTCACAGGTGACCGAAAGTTGTGGATCGGAGAAAGCAGAGCAGGGCTTCTCCAAATAAAAAAATGAGTAGAGCTACGTAACATGATGCTGGACAATTTTTCAGTGTTTGCACAATGGGAACGTACAAAAAAACATAAAAGATGCTGTTTGCTCACTCACGGTAGCTTGCAAGCTAACTAGCTAAGCTAGCGAGTTTGGCAGAACAATGTTAGAGCTTACATTGCATAGCAACCCTCTGGC
Source organism: Conger conger (assembly GCF_963514075.1). NCBI lineage: Eukaryota > Metazoa > Chordata > Actinopteri > Anguilliformes > Congridae > Conger > Conger conger. Next base: position 44,428,615 of record NC_083763.1, on the reverse strand, counting down.
AGTATTTGGAAATATTTTCTTGTTAATTATTCTTGTAATTAATTAATTAATTAATACAATAACTGTTTTGTAATTTTATCACAGCTACAGGGGTTGCAACCCTCTGCTGCAAGTCAGGCAGAACAACACCCTTATAGCTGTGATAAAATTACAATATACCACTGCCTATCATGAGCTATTGCTTAAGTAATTCTATCAACGTTCCTCTAAGTTGGCATGTCAATTATGTGTTTGGTTTGGTGGACCCTTGCCTTGACCCTTGTTTTACCACCCACGTTACAAAATAAAGAAATGTTGTTGCTAAAGCAATGGAATCTTAAAATAGGTTATACAAATAGAAACATGAGTTTTAATGGCCAACAATTGCTTTGAAAATTGCATCCTGAAAAAAATAATGAATGCAAAAACAAACAAACAAGGGGTTAAATAAGCATTGAAGTGATCTCAGTTTTAGAGCAGTACAAGCCATATGTTTAGAAAATATATACACTCTTAGAATTTGATTAGATTTTCCTATAAATATGAACAGGTCAGTTTTTAATGGGTAGCATTCAGAGAACAAGAAACAACACATAAGAAGGAATGGGTAGCTTTTTAAGGCACACACTTTGTTGCTCCTGTAATATATATATATATATATAACATAAGACCAAAGTATATAACATATTATACCTTGCCTATTTGCAAATAGTATGTTACACATATAATGTATTTTCACATATTTATAATTTCCTATGTCACAATAGGACACAATATGTAATTTTTAAATGGTGATATCATGGTGATATAATGCAAAATAGCACAAAATGCAGTGCAATTTACTGAAGGAGCTAATACAGAAAATATGAATTAAAAAGTATTTATTCAATTGCTAAGGTGCTTACCCCACCTCAAATTTGAAGATCTTCTCCATGTCCAATAAGTGTGTACTTGCTTGTGGATCCACAAAATTATTTTTGTGATATACCCACATCTACCCTACATGCCCAGTAACAAGAATTTACTCATTTGGGGTAGATTGTTAAGCATTTATGTTACACATTGGAAGGAGGGTAAATATAATGTAAATGTAAATATGAGCACTAATGAGACAAAATTTCTTATTTAAAATACTATGTGCGAGTTAGAGTTTAGATTTTCAGAGTTATAATGAGCAGCACTGTTCTCTGGTATTGTCTTAAGTCTTTTGACAAAAACTCTGTTATAATGCATTATAACTCCTTTAGCCACCTTTAAAAGATGAAGAGCTATAGTACAAGTATAATTTGTCTTGCAATCTATCAAAGTGATTCTTTATATTTGGAAAGGCTGTCATAATTTCTCAAAATCTGACTGGTTGTAGCAGCACTTATAATGCATTACACATACAAGTCCTATAAATGCATTATATGTCTGCTTAACGAAAGTGTTACTGGAATCTTTAAACAGCAGCAGCATGCTAATTTTACACAGCTGTATAGTGTCCTCTTTCAACGGGTACAGATATATGTAGTATGGAAATTGATGGCCAAATCACAATGTACTCCAGGTACACCTGTTAATGACCTGCTCACTGAGAAGCATGGTGTATATTACATTACATTAATGGCATTTGGCAGACACTATTATCTGGACCGATGTACATTTGGTTAAACTAAGCAGGAGAAAATCCTCCCCTGGAGCAATGCAGGGTTAAGGGCCTTGCTCAAGGGCCCAACGTCTGTACGGATCTTATTGTGGCTACACCGGGGATTGAACCACCTTGTGTGTCCCAGTCATTTACCTTAACCACTGCGCTACAGGCCTATGCGGGATTCCATATTACGGAATCAGGTGCCATACAGTAATGTACCATCTGTTGTCTTACTTTTCATGAATTCCACAGATATGTATAATATGCGGGCAGCCTAATTATAAGTCATCTCATGATTCACTGAAGTTCCTGGAGGGGCATTAGGTTCCCTAGCCCACATTTGTAAGTAGTTTGCACATTGTGGCTTTTAAGAAGATGTTCAACAACAACCAGACCCATTATTTGACACGACTGGGTTTGGGAGGAACACGTCGTTAGAGAGCAGAGTGGTAAAAGCGGGCTTGTGATCGGCGCTGAGGTTTCAGGTGATGGATCACGTCCTCCCCCTGCTCCGTTTATCTCCGGAGGCACCGCACTCTCCACACCCGTCCATGCCGGAGACCACGCTCTACCCCTCCTCCTTCTAGACCCCTCGCTTTTCTGAGAGGCACCATTCAGGTTGATAAGAGAGGCGCACAATGGCCTTGGCTGCTCCCTGCCAGCGGGAGACAGAGGAAAATGCATCAATCATCCCCCCCTATTGAAATTCTCTTCTTTCACCGACTGTACTTACATGGCCACACCGACTTGGCCACCACACCATATCACCCATCGGCAGCTGCTGCTGCTCCTTCTGCGATCTCTGACATGGGACCGGGGCGATTTTAGAAACCTGTTTTAGAAACGTCTTCCTATTGACCAATACGTACAGCGGCATGCAAAAGTGTGGGCGCCCCTGGTCAAATTGCAAGTTTTGTTGGGATCTCTGCAGGGTACAAATTACACATTTCTGCAAATTTGAATGCATAATTAAAAATGTTTTGCTGAATTTAACAGTGTGAAAAATGTTGCATGTGCAGAGGTTGATTGTGTATTGCAATTTATAGAAATATGTAATGTTTAAGTTTGTTCCCTGCAGAGGTTAACTTCTTCTTGCATACAAAAAAATGAACAAAAACAAAATGCAATTTGACCAGGGGTACTCAGTGGACTTTATTATGGGGAGGTTATGGCTAACATCTCCATGGCTGAAGGGGAAACGAGAAGGAAACATCACAGCCCAGATCCTACAATTTGAGAAAATTGCATCATGACAATCCAGCCTCTCACAGTGAGTTTACCACAAAGCTAATCCCATAAAAAAAAAAAAAGCTAGACGTGTGCTTCTGAAGAACCTAATGCCAAGTAATGTTTTCCCCTATGCTGATGCAACTGTATGCTTTTATTCATGATTCTAGATAAAATAATTGACACAGGAGTGCTCTTTAAAACATTCTTAACCCTTTCCACTTTGCCACTCTAGAGTGCAATTTCCACCTGTATTTTGTAGTGGTCCTATAAAAGTGTCAATATCTCAAAAACGATTTACTGCACACACATGGTTGAAGACTGAGATTAAAGAAGAAGCTTGTACCATTCAGGAATTTGAGACAGAACAAATTTATGTCAGAGCAGGCACATACCCTTTCTGTAAGGACAGACCCAAAACAACCCCCATGAGAGCCTACCAGCCATAAGGAACAACACAAAACAGACTAATTCAGAGATAATATAAATACAGCATTATTTCACAATCTTCTTTATGTCAGGCTTCTCGAAGTCATGCTGCAATAATGTAACGCAGCAACCCTAGCCAAAAGCAACCAGATAAATGAGCAGTGCTGGACAATAGCATTCACTCCCATTGTGCAATACAGCCCTACGGCCTGTTTTGATTTGTATAGAGGCAGTAAATTATTCGTGGAACGAAATAGCTACATTGGAATTACAATTGACGAATTAGAAGCACTGGTTGCTCCGAATAGCTGTCGGGCTTGTTGTTATGCTAGCTGCAATCCTCGTTGACATAGCTTGTTGATCAGATAATATTAGCTAGTGGTGTTCGATTTTCTATAACCCTCAAACATAGCCAAATAGACACGTAATTTAAATAATTCCGGCCAGCCTAATTTGCATTCGTATAAATAATTAGTTTTATATTTAGAAATATTATTTTCTTAATATTATTAGGCCGGCTATTGTCATACTGCAGATGTAACTACTTAGTAAAATCGCAGCATAGCTTATCAGCTGGCGCGACTGTCTCGGTGACTAACGCATAGCTCGATATGAAATATTTACTTCAGGAGAAGAAACACAGTAAACACAGGAATCCACCGCAAGATGTTATAAAAGACAAATAATCATACAGATAACACAAAATAGTGGATGGCAAACTCCCTGACAGAAACCTATGCAACAATCCATCTGCTGTGTTTGAATCCCAGCCAGAGAGGACACTTTTGGATTTGGATTGGATATTGGATCCTGTATATCTTGGAGTAACTCCTGTTTACGGTACATCCAGGTAAGACCTCATTCCAACTATATTTGAAAGTAATTGCTGATTTGGAGTGAAAATACTGACAGATTTGAAGATGAAGAGGCACACTAATAACTCTAACAAGACCCAAGGAGATGAGCCTGATTTTGTAACTATGGATATGCTCAAGGACATGTTGGAACAACAGAAAATCTTTTATGAAGAACTTCTAAAAAGACAAGAAGCGTCTTTTAGTACTTTTACTCAAAAGATCCTGGATTCGACAAATAAGAGAGTTGACTCCATGCTGACTGAGATTCAAGACCTTAAGATCAGTCTGAAATACTCTCAAAAAGATATTGATGATATGAAAAAGGATCTGACCAAGCATTCTGCTGAGGCTAAGGATCTTGTAAAACAGGTCCTAGAAATCAAATCTAAGCCATCACCTTCAAATGACAACTCTGAGAGGGTGGATTATCTGGAGAACCAAACCCGGAGGAACAATCTAGTCATTGAAGGCATCATGGCTGACAAAGCTGATGAGAATTGGACTTAGGCTGAAACCAAGGTTAGAGAGCTGTTCACCTCAAAGCTGAAACTGGATGTGGGCACTATTGAGATAGAGCGTGCACACAGGAATGGCAAATTCAGGGGTGATGCTGGGAAGCCAAGGCCGGTAGTGGTTAAGCTTTTACGCTTTAAAGACAAACAACTTATCATGGCCAGGGCAAGAGCTAACCTCAAGAACACTTCTGTGTATATAAATGAAGACTTTTCATATCAACTGCACAAGAAGCGTGCTGAACAGTTGCTATAGACCACCGAGTGCAAACATTCAATACTTAGATGAACTATGTTTAATGTTGCAAAAGGCTACTGACATTGATAGAGAGATTTATTTTTTAGGTGATTTTAATATTGATTGGCTCTCGGAAACATGTGCTTTGAAAAGAAAACTGAGTGATATGGCAACTGTGTGTGATTTATCTCAGATGATAAATGTACCTACTCGGGTTTTGGGTATGGGACAGAATTCACCAACCTGTATTGACCACATATTCACTAATGCTAAAGAAAAGTGTTCAAAGGCTGTATCAATTCCAATTGGTTTTAGTGATCATAATTTGGTGGCAATGGTCAGAAAAGCTAAAGTTCCAAAAGCTGGACCTAAAGTCATTCTCAAGAGATCTTTAAAACATTTTTGTGAGAACGACTTCATTGGAGACATAAACAAGGTACAATGGGAAAAAGTGTGTGCAATAAACAATGTGGACACAGCACTTGATCTATTTACAAAAATGTTTACTGAGGTGGCTGATAAACATGCCCCCATTAGGAAATTCACCGTTAAAACAAGAAAAGCACCTTGGATTGATGAGGAACTGAAAGCCTTAATGGCTCAGAGGAATACAGTGAAAATAGTGTCAATTAAGTCTGCCAATACAGCTGATTGGAAGTCATACTGTGCACTTAGAAACCAAGTAACAAAAATGAATAGGAAGAAGAAAAGTATGTATTATCAGAATAGGATATATTAAAATAAACATGATGGGAAGAAATTGTGGAAAACTCTAAATGATATAATGGGTAGATCTGGTGATAATACACCCTCCTTCATAGAGTCCGACGGTACCTTTATTACAAAACCTCAAGATATTGCTAATTATTTTAATGAATATTTTATGAGTAAAATTAAAAAACAAAAAAATGAAATGACAGTTTCCAATAGCAAACTCTCAAAACAACTAATCAATGACTTGCTTATGAAAGATAGAGATTGTAAATTTGATTTTCAGCCAATCCAATGAATAAGGTAAATGAACTTCTGTGTAGCTTGGATGGTGAAAAACCCTCAGGTTTAGATCACCTTGATGGGAAACTCTTAAGAATGGTTTCTGGCCCTATTGCTCTACCCATTTGTCATATTTTTAATCTGAGTTTACAGGACGGTGTTTTCCCCCAGAACTGGGAAGCTGCTAAAGTGATTCCTTCACCCAAAAACAAGAAGGACACTTTTACAGGTGCTAATAGTCGCCCTATCAGCATTCTTCCTGTTCTAAGTAAGCTCATGGAAAGAGTTGTTTTCGATCAGGTTTCAAATTATTTCTCTTGTAATAATCTTAATTCTGAATTCCAGCATGCCTACAAGAACGGTCACTCCACGAGCACAGCTTTGATGCAGTTGACCGATCAGTGGTTGGGTGATATAGACAAGAAAATGATTGTGGGTGCTGTTCTACTTAATTTTAATGCTGCTTTTGATTTCATAGATCATGAGATGCTCTTGATGAAACTGGCTACTTATGGTTTTAATACTACTACGCTTAACTGGATGAGGAGCTACTTGTGTAATAGAACACAAATGGTTTTCTTTAATGGAAGTTTTTCTGACAAAAAGATGGTACAGTGTGGTGTTCCCCAAGGAAGTTGCTTGGGTCCATTGCTCTACTCTATATTTACCAATGATATGCCACTTGTTCTGAGTAAAGCCAATTTAGTTATGTTTGCCAATGACTCCACAGTACATATGTCATCAAACAGTGTGGATGAGTTAAATGCTCTTTTAGAAAATGAAATTAATTAGATTTTTGACTGGATAACCAATAACAAGCTAGTTCTGAATATACCTAAGACTAAATCCATTGTTTTTGGCTCAAGCCATGCATTAAGGCAAGATAGCAAATTATGTCTTAACATCAAGGGCACTACTATAGAACAGGTCACTGAGGCTAAACTTCTGGGGGTTATTCTTGATGGGCATCTATCGTGGCATAAACACATAGATAAGATAGTTGGTAAAATGGGAAGAGGAATATCTATGTGCTCCTCTTTCCTGACTCCAAGCACCACTCTGCAGGTCATACAGGCCTTGGTATTGTCTCATCTTGACTACTGTCCTGCAATCTGGTCCAACGCAGCAAACAAAAAGCTGCACAAGCTCCAGTTAGTGCAGAATAGAGCAGCACGTCTCGCCCTCAGCTGTTCAATGAGAGAAAGTGTCAATAAAATGCATGCAGATCTTTCCTGGCTGAAGGTGGAAGACAGATTGACATGCAGTCTCCTGGTCTTGTTCAGAAATATTTGTGTTTTAAAACAACCCTATTGCCTGTACTCAAAAATAACATTTTCTAAGGACAGACATGAAACAAGACAAGCGAGAATGGGTCATGTTACAATGCCTCAACCTAGAACCAATGCAATAAAAAAACGGGTATGTATACAGCTATCTCCCTTAGGGATTGCCATGCTTGATTACTCAAGCAACAAGTAAAGTAAGTTTTAAAAAGAAACTAAAGAGGTTATTCTTGGGTACAGGCCTGCAAAATAAATTTTTTTGGTTTTATTTAAATGTGTTTGAAATGTTCTGTTATACTGTAAAGGTGTTTTGTGTTTGTTTTTGGGGGTGTGGGGGGGGGGGGGTAAGATGATTACTGTAATGTATTAATGTATGCTTATAAGTGAAAGCATGAGTATACTTTTATGTTTTTAAGGTGGACCCCAGGAAGAGTAGCTGCCTCGGTAACAGCTAATGGGGATCCCAATAAACCAATAAACCAATAAACCAATACAGTGCACACAAAGGTACACTAAATACAAAGAAATTACAAAACGTATATTTTTATAGTTTAGCACTGAATATCTACATTTCTAAATCAAGCACCATCCCAGAACTACTTTATGTACAAACTTGATGTCAACTTGCATACAAAATTTGGTAAAGATATCAACAAGCATTCACATTCCACATGAGTGGAAGTGTCCCCAAATGTCTTCAAATACAAAACATCTAGATATATTTTTGTCCAGACACATGAATGATCAGAAAAGCTTATTTTTCTATTAAAACAGATTATTTTTATACAAAATGTCAAGAAAATTAACCTTTACGTGTGTTTTATTCACATATATGAGAGTATGTTTTTATAAAGTATACCAAAAGTGTCACCTTTCAGGTCTGTCTCGCCATGTTTTATGTTTATTCATTTTGTCTTAGTCTTGTATTGTCTTATCATGTATTATGTTAGTCTAGGTTCGTCATGTTGTTTAGTTTATTTCATGTTACGATTTATTTTCTCGTCATGTCTAGTTATGTTTCGTTACGATTATATTACCTTGTTATGTTGAGTGGTTATCGTCTTAGTTTCGTTTTGTGTTATGTTTTGATTTATGTTTATTGTTACGGAGACTGGTTACTGTTTTCAACATACACTTTTACATGTCTTTCCGCAAACCTTGCGTTCCGCCTTTTCTCTCTCTCTCTTTCTGTCATTCACACCCTAATTGTTCCATTTGTCTATTTACTAAAACTACTAACGCTAGATCAGGATTGGGTAGAACTAACAAACTAATCATGTGTTCATGTTACCTTACGTTTCTCGTGCATGTCATTTACTAATTTACTAATGCTAGGGCAGGATAGGTTTATTACTAACGATTACTAATTACCTTGTTAAACGTGTCATCCATCGCACCTGTTTTCCATTTCCTTGCTACGCTCTAATTGTCTACACCTGTCTACACCTGCATTTATATCCCAGTCGCGCTACTGTTCACTGCAAAATTGTCTGCCTCTTGTCCGTCAAAGCAACTCTTGAGCATTATTTACTATTGATTACACGTTACGATCCAAGCCTGTTTACCGACCATTGTTTATTGATTTCTGTTTTGTTGACCCTCGCTTGTTTTTGACCACGTCCTCGCCTACCGTTTTTGTACCTTTGCCTCGCTGATTGTTTTATGGTTTCGACTTCCGCTTCGCCCACGACTATGCCTCTGCCTGCCGGACCTCCCTGCACGTCTACCGACTACGAGTTTGCCTCTTCCCTCGGCACCGTGCTTTTTGTTTGTTTACTGTTTGTTTGGCTGGATCTACGTGTATGGACTTTGCTTGTTTTGACTACGCCCCTGGGATTCGTCCCGAATAAAGCCCTGACGGGACTTTATTTTACCATTGTTTCTGAGTCGTGCATTTTGGGTCCAACCCCCAGGCACCCGTCTCAAAAAGTCTCCAAAAATATCCAAAAAGGATTACTCACTGTAAATACGTTCTAACCAAGCTGCATCACATTTACAATAGAACTGTATTTCAAAATTAGGTAAACCAGAGCCCCGGTAGCCCTGTTAGCCAGTACAATTAACGTTACTGTTTATCTATAGCAAGTTGCATTTTTATGCACATTTGCTTATTCAAACTGCTATGCGAATGCAGCCATATTCCTAAACTGTCTGTCACTGTTCCCGTCTAAGCTGTTGTTCTCCCTAGCGGAGAGTCTTTTTAACAATCTGCCATCACCGTTTTATGGTTTTATTACGTCACAGTTTTTTGTATTCTATAAATATGAACAGTAATTTGAGTCGTAAAAATGGAAATAAACAGGAAACCATGATAGTGAATTTCCATAGGTTTCTCCTGTTTCTTGCACTTAAGAGTAATATGAATGAAGTTTACAAATGAAGTTTATAAACTTCATTTAAAACTTGCAATTTAGCCACTGGTTGGACTGGGCCTTGAATCACCGTTTCATTATTATGATGATTATTAATTTAGCCATGCAGCAAGTTTTTGGCTGTGACAATAGCCGGCTAGCGAACTCAAGTTGGGAAATAAATAATAGGCATACACATGGTATTGGCCGAATATGTTGCAATTCCTGTAAAATTAATGTATTGCCTTGTTTACCTCTGAGGTCACTGCAGTGCTGCTTGGAGAACCCTACACCCCCCCCCCAAAAAAAAAAAAAAAAACATATCTCAGGTTGCTGCGTTCTGTCTAGCTGCCCCTCCCCAAATTCCAAGTGAAAATGATGCCCTTGCATGCGAGTATATATTTTTTGAAGGGCTCTGACACGTTCATTATCTCTCTATTCCTCTCACAGGAATGTTTCCACTCTGAGGAGCACATGCGGTCCTGAGTGAGTTTTTAGAAGACTAAGAAGACTGTACCGGTGAACAGATGATGTTCACAGACAAAAGCTCTAGCACCTCTGTGCCTAAGAAGATGCCCAAGAAGAAGAAGACCCGGCCGCAGGGTCTGCCCTCCCCGGCCCTGTGCTGTGCCTGTGGCCTCTGCATCATGCTAGCAGGCATCAACATCACCCTGGTGGGAGCCTTTGCCTTTGGCACCTTCCTGCCCAGGAGAAACCCGCCCATCATCATCGGGCCAGTCCTTCTCCTCGTGGCCTTCGCCTTTTTTGGGGCCTGCTGCGTATGCAGCCGCCGCCCCCCCGCCCAGGGCTCACGCAAGGCTAAAGGGGGAGGCAACCTGGGCCTGGTTCGGACTGGAGGCACGGCCTTCGAGATAGAGACCAGCGAGCACACCCTGCAGGACACCACCGCCGTGCAGCTGAGTCCCACCAACTCACCCAGCTCCTCGCGCAGGTCCAGCCCCTCCTACGAGGCCAACGCCACGGGCCGCACGTGCAAGCTGTTCACCTTGGAGGCCAACGGGCCAGCGTCCGCCTGCTACTCTGCCTCTTTGGCCGGTGAGGCCGTCCAGCTCAACCTGCCCCGTGACCCTGCAGCAACCTAATATGGGAATTAGGCACAACGTTCTTTTGTCCGGTTCATTTGTTGAACCTCAGGGTGCTGCTCTGTCATAGGAGGGTCACAGGGGAAGATGACCTCCAGTATCTTCAGAACGAGCCTGACAGTGCTAATGAGTGGTGCTCTCACTGAGATCGTAGCCTTTCTAGCAGAATTTAGGTGTCGTACTGAGCACTGTGAAAGAAGAAACTGGAAACAAGTACTGCTAACGCGATTGTCTATCTTCTGAATTATTATTTGAAGAGGTTGTGGGAAGTTTGTGGTTGTAAGAAAGAGCTGATTGGATCTGGTGTACCAATCCGGTGTACATTAAGGAGGACTTCTCTGCACAATCTGGTGGGTTTGGTATTAAGAATCATCCTGGTAAACATTGCTTTCCCTTGTGAGGGGCTCTGTCATGCTGTCTCTGTGTTTTACTTCCGGAATGAACAAGACATTGTTATGCATACGGGAATATGAGAACTAAATATATATGTGTGTGGTCAGACTGTAAGATAAGAAATGCTTTTGAAAACTGTGAAATATAACTTCATGGCAATATTTTTGTGAATTTATTTGAAATGCTATTAATTTAGCAAATAATGCTTACCTTGTGGAATTTTCATAGAATTACTTCAGCATGAAAGAACGATCCAGCGGTAATATTTCTTAGATCTATATTTCCTGTCAACAATAATAAAGTCCCTTTGACTGAGCACAGAAGAACAAGCATTAGCCTTCCAGCCATACTGTACACTACTCCACAATCAATCTAAAGCAAGAACCGATAAAAATAACAATAGAAAACTTTTAGATATAAGTGCAGTACAGTACAGTGCAGTCCGTAAGGATATGGATAGCCTCTGTAGATCTGTTTGTGAAGTCTGCGGAGAGTATTCACTGACACATCCAACCCTGCCACCCGAAGAATGTTTCTGGTCTGTCGGACAGGAGTTTGGGAGTTTTTATTCATTATAGTGAGAATACTTCAGTCATCAACTGTAGAGGACTTCCGTGGCCTACCAGCACCATTGTAATTTCTGAACTTCTTAATGATGTTTCAAACTGTTTATTTTGGTGAGCCTATTGTTTGGACTATGCACTGGTCGTGTTGTCCAATGGAATATTCGGTTTTTGGAATGCAAGATATTATAAAATCTGCAGAAAAAACAGTCCAGAATGCTAATACTTTTGTGATTTTTGTCATCACATTTGAAAGGGAATTTGTCCAGTGTCGTGGCTGTGGCTCCATTGTGTTACTGAGGGTACCAGGTACAGCCACAATAATCTGTATCCACCCAAAAACAGAAAGTCTTTCAGTGAGAAAAGATTCCAGTTTCACTGTGTTTGAGCTTCTGTAACTTTGTTTTAAATAATGTTCAGATTAACTGTCTCTGAAAAGAGAGGCCAGGACCATGCTTGTAGTCAAAAGGGTTCAAGAATAGCAACCATTTTATTTTGGGTATGACATTTTCAAGCTTGTGTTAAGAAAAGGGGTGATACCTAAGGGGTTAAGCTTTTTAATTCTATTTTAGCCTACCATTGACAGCTTGTTGTGGAGGGGGAAATTCTGAATGCACGTTTTACAGAGGACAACCTTACCACAGTAACACTAGCCTTATCTCTTCATTAGTTTTAATTGGATTGGCTCCAATACAAAGATGACACACAGAAAACAATTCAAATGCATTATCTTAAAAAGCTACTGAGAGTGTGACATCTAGTTTTCTACTTCTTTTTGATACTGTCAATGGCTGTGTAAATATTATGATCTATACATAATACAAATTTCAGACACTGAAATGATTGGCTCAAAGAAACAGGAGTAATTATTTTGCTATGGTCCATGTTTGGGTCATTGTTGTCATTTGCTTAAAAAAGACCTTGTTATATCTGCATTTATAGAAAGCAGGACATTTCTTTTCTCTGTGTGAAAAGCACAGGATTCTGTTAAATGCAACCTCTGGGCCTATGTCTCTGACTGTTTTCTTATTTCTTAGCCTCATAACAGCTTCATTGACTGTTACTGGCATAATTGGAAGGACAGTTTTATTGTTATAATTGAGAATTATAACAATAAAACTGTCCTTCCAATAGTACATCAAATGGGAGATATACAGTGCAGTCTGTAAGTATTTGGACAGTGGTACTACTTCTGTTCCTTTTGCTCTGTACTCCAGCACCTTGGATTTGAAACAATTAATGTGAGGTTAAAATGCAGATTTTCACCTGTAATTTAAAGGTATTTACATCCATATCAGGTGATCCATGTGGGAATTACCCCCCTTGTTATGCATAGTTCCCCATTTTAAGGGAACAAAAGTAATTGGCTTCTCAGCTGTTTCTGATAAGTCAGGTGTATTCAATCACTTCCTTAGTGCAGGTGCAAGAATTCAAATATGAAATAAAAGTGTCAGAGACATAGGCAAAACAATAGGCTGACCTAAATCAACTGTTTGGAACCTCATTAAAAAGAAACAGAGCACTGGTGAGCTCAGTAAGTAATTTCAAAAGGGCCGGTAGCCCAAGGAAGTCCTCTACAGTTGATGACTGAAGAATTCTCACCATAATGAAGAAAAACCCGCAAACCCTTTTCCGACAGATCAGAAATACTTTACAAAAGGCAGGCGTGGATGTGCCAGTAACTACTCACAGCAGAATACTTCACACACAGATCACAGTGCAAGATGCAAACCAGTAGATAGCTACAGAAACAGGACAGCCAGGTTACAGTTTACTAAGTAGTACCTAAAAGAGCCTGCAGAGTTCTGGAAAACGTTCTTTTGGACAGATGAGTTATCAGAGTGATGGAAAAAAGTACCCCCCTCATCTGTGAAACATGCTGGTGGGGGTGCTATAGTTTGGGCATGGATGGCTGCCACATGTGCTGGGTCACTTGCCTTCATTGATAACGTAACTGCAGATTATGAATTCAGTGAACAGAATGAATGTGTACAGAAGCATATTATCTGCTCAAGTTCAATGAAGTGCCTCCAAACTCATTAGACAGCGCTTCATCCCACAGCAAAGTAATGATCCTGAACATATACCACTGATCTTTTTTTTTCTTAATGATGTTCCAAACAGCTTGTTTCAGTAAGCCTATTGTTTGGTCTATGACTCTGTCTCATTTTTTCCTCTTTATTTCTCAGTCTCATAATGGCTTCTTTGACTTTCATTGGCACAACTCGGCTCCTCGTGTTTACGAATGCCAAGAACAGACTCCAAAGGCAATCAAAAGCCTAGAATCAAGACTGAAGGCTTTCGGAAGCGATTGAATGCACCTGATTAATCAGAAACATCTTAGCAATCCAATTACCATTAGTCCCCTAAAATAGGGGGTATACATATAAAAAGAGTGTAATTCATTCACAGATCATTCAATTTGGATGTAAATACCCTTTCACTATGGTAAAAGGTTGGCATTTATATAGCGCCTTTATCCAAAGCGCTGTACAATTGATGCTTCTCATTCACCCATTCATACTCACACTCACAGTGATTGGCTGCCATGCAGGGCACCAACTAACTCGTCAGAAGCATTTGGGGTTAAACGTCTTGCTCAGGGACTCTTCGACACACCCAGGGCGGGATAGAACCGGCAACCTTCCGACTGCCAGACGACTGCTCTTACCGCCTGAGCCAATGTTGCCCCTATATGTTGCCACTATAACCTCACAGTGATTTTTTCATTTCAAATCCAATGTGCTGTTGCTTCCATCCAAAGTGACTTACAGATGATTAGACTAAGCAGGGAACAATCCCCCCTGAAGCAATGTGGGGTTAAGGGCCTTGCTCAGGAGCCAAACAGCTGCATGGATCTTGTCTTGGTTACACCAGAGCTTGAACCACCAACCTTCGGGGTTTCATTCATGCACCATAGCCACTAGTCCACATGCTGCCCTCACATACTTACAGACTGCACTGTACATCTTTGGCATTTGTGTCTAGTGTGCATCTAAAGTCAGACAAATAGTACAGCAATATGGTTTGCGTTGACTTGGCTGACACTGGACAGAGCTGCCACTTCTTATCACTCTCCACTCCTGACCAGAAACCATGCTGCAAGACTGCACAGGATTGTGGCCATAGGCTGTGCTATTATTTCTGTGCCTGTGGGATTCCCTGTCTGGCACTGTGAGGACTTGCAGCAACGCACTATGAGCGTTGTTCCTCAGCTGCATAGTCTACTCAGGAGCCCCCTATTTATTTATTTGTTTATTTATTCATTCATTCATTCCTTTATTTTGCTGCAGTGTGGCATGAAAGAACTGTTAAAAATACAATTGTGCTCTCAACTTGTCAAAAGATATGCCTTCCCATGTTGTAACAAAAACAAACTAAAGACAATGTTTTCAGTTTGTTCTGCACATAGGTTTTTGAAGTTGCCTGGTCTCTCAAACCATGCCCTAATTAAAGCTACAAACATGGTTGAAAAGTGTATGTAAATGCAATATAGGATAAGTCTCTTTTTTTTTTTTTTTTTAGGTTTTGTGTACTGCTTTGTGCTGCCCCTTATTTGACAGGAATTTAATCCTGAGCCATTTTTGACAGGTATTGCCTTATGGACCTTTAAGTGGGCTACTCACAACTGTGCATTCCTGAAGTGGGCAACAAAGCACTTTATGTTGTATGATGTGTCGTATGATGTTCTTTGTATATTGGATGCTACAATTCTCGTGAAGCGAAGTTTAAATAAGTATTTCCCAATTTGAGATAGGATTGGTATGGCGTGTATGCTTGAAATAGTCTCACTTTGCCATGTGGCTAAGCACTACTGAATTAGGGGAATATTATGCTCGATTAATGGACATTAAATGTTCTAATATAACAAAACATTAAATATGTAGTTAGCCATTGAAGCAGTTTACCATTTCTGCGTAACATTTCAGCTTTTAATAGCATTAGAATCATGTTAGCTTTTGAAGAACGGTTCTGTAAAAATAATTTACATTGAATAAAAACAGTAACAAATACATCCATGTTCATAATGTATTTATAATCATAAGAAATGTATGTCTGTCTGGAGAGTAACAAATAGTCGGTGTACTTTAATGCGAGGCTATGCAAAGAGAGGGAAACAATGACTCACAGGCACATCATGAGTAAGTAGACTTGCTGTTTGGACAGGACAAGTGTTTAACTGCAGTGAGCTCCCATTGGTCTTTTAAAAGCAAAAAGTAGTATACCATGCCATCTATACTATGTAAGAGTCTCCCGGGTACTGACTTTCATATAAATGGCTGAACTCAGCTGTGCATGTTCTGAAAGGGTCAGACTCAGGCTGAAGTGAAAACAAAATGGATGCACCACTGCCTTTACCCACGACAATGCATATTAGGGCTTAATGACATCTCCACACTCCACTTAACACATGCTTATAAAGAGACATACACATGCACACATGCACACACATTTACACACAGGGATGATCAGCCACAGTCAAGCATGAATGCAGTGACCCAGAATAGACGTTTTGATAAACTATGATTCTGAAAAGTGTGTGTGTAGAATATCAATTCCCCTGAGGACACGCATAGAAAAACAAAAACTGCACTGTGATGACTACTCTCAGAATGTAAAATTGTGTTTTTGGTCAGTAATAATAACAAGCCTGGCTTTGTTTGTTGTGCATAATCCCTTGATTCAAGAAGATTATCCAGATAACCCACTGATTTTCAATGCAGTGAAGCATGGCACTGTACAGAACTTCACCCTAACTAGCCATGCTAGCCAGGACTGACAATCCTATGAAGTCATGTGTAACTGGTCATAGCTTTACACAGGGAATGAAGGTTTCTTCTGGAGGAAATTACCCACCATAGGACAATAGTGATGCGTCTGGTTAGTTGAGGACCTGTGGTCTACCTGCACCAGCTGCATGTAGTGGACAATTCTCTGCTACAGTTGCTGAGCAGCTGAGCTGATGGATTGTAGAGTGAAAAGAATGAAAGAGAAGTGACATTGTGAGCTGTATACCAAGGTACATACTTCAGGACCTGGAGTATCCTAAGATCTGGATGTCCATACATCAATTATTATTGGAGGCACTGCTGAAAAAAACCAACATATTTAAAGGTGCCAGTGTGGTGCAAATATCATGCTGTGAGATCAATATTCCCAAGTGTATATTTCCATCTGTATGAACATTCAATATTTCCACTCAGTTCTCATACAGTTTCAATAGTAAGATTTAATGGAAGAGAACAGGAGGGGGGAGTAGGCAGAATTAAATGGCAAAATAAGCTCTGTTCATTTGCACAGGCCTCTGTTTGATGTGTTTTCTAACCACAATTTCCTAAAAAATGGTCCAACATGGAGAAAAGAACTGAGCAGAAAGTCAGAAAGATCCTTACCTGTGGCCAGAGCTGTGCATGTGACCTAACAGATGCTGGCAAACAGTGCACTGTTTGCTCATAATTACACCTTTACTGTCTGCAAGCTGAGCTAAAATGTCAGTGGCATTACACATAGCGCAAATGCTGCAGCTTCAGGGGCTGTGTGAGGAAAAGGGAGCATTTTCTGTCAAAAGAAATTTGAAATGCCCAGGCTGCCAAAAATGGCCGATCACTCATTTACAATCATTTGAAGGTCTTTGCAACCCAGCAAAAGGACTTTATTCAACAAGCATTGTATGAAATTCCCTATTCAAAATAGTCAAATAGCCTTATCAATCTGACGCCTGAAGCCAGAAGGCACATGTGATTAAGTTCATGTTTAATTATGTGATTCATTATTCACTGGTTGTGTATAGATAAAGAGTCTCAATTATCTATTAGAGGTTAATATTTATATTGTATATAATCTCATCAATCTGAGGCAGCAGTATGTAGGCTGCCTTTCACAAAGGCCTTGGACTAATGGGAGACATCAGCTTCATTTTACATGATTTCTGAATGCTTAATTGCATGTGTATTGTGCATGAAAAAAATTATTAGCAATCACTATTGCAGTTCAGTAGAACTCCTCAATATTAAAAGGTAGCACAGTGCATCATTTCCAGCAAGGCAGCCTAGTATTTACAACATTGTCCAACTAGTTTAGGACAGAACAGTTTGCATTCTATACTATAAACTGAAAAATGCACTGTATTTAATCAGATTTTTAACAATTCTAACAAAATTTATACTGCCTTTTCTTCCAGGTGGTATAGTTGGTCAGAGCGCTTAAAAGGAAGGACAGATGCAGAGACACAGACAGATCTGTAATTCCATTGTATGGTTCAGGTGCACCAGAAATGATAAATCACATTGTGAAATCTCCAATGTTAAACCGCTCTGATAGGGTACATCCCACCCCTAATGAACACTGATCATTAAATGTACAATATGTGTTTCTATATCAATGAAGGCACCATTACATAGTAGAGTTGTTACATTAACTGTTACACCAGTAAAAAACACATGGAATTAGCCCTAGTTTCTCACAGATTAAATTCTGAAGCATCTGCAGAGACATTAACTAAGAGCCCAGTGTGACACTTACGTCACACTCACTTGAAATGCTTGTCATCATGCTCACTTGCCACGCACTCAGGAATTTCCTTTGCTGTATTAATCTACAGCCTTAACAGATCCCATTTATCTCAATTTGGTGGTCACTTTTTTATTACTTAAAAACAGTGATCCACACAATTTGGCCAAAAACTGTATGCAGTACATGGATGGTGACAAATTTCCATCAATAAGGTAAGAATCATGGTTTGAACCAACTCGTCATAGTCATAAGCTATCTGGGTAATCATATTTTGGCTGCGTACTGGGTGGTTGAAATGCAGTGTGATGTATGCGTTACATTGGGCCTTCTGGTGTAGTGCATACAGGTAAGCAACATAGCTAGCTCAATATATATATACTGTACTAGCTCAATTATATACTGTACTATCATGGCCATGAACAAACTGCAGATGTTAATGAAATATTCTTTAGTCTCATACGTATAATTGAGTTTGTCCAATAAATATTGTGGGCAATTAGTTTTTATTGTTTTTTGTTATTGCTCTATTAGCATAGACAGAAATATGCATATTCCTATTAGGTCGTATGAATTACCTGACACATTTGGCCGTAAAATGTTGGTAATGCAAATGTACTTCTTATAATGATTAATATATTATTAATATTTTTACATTGTATTTTACATTACAAGCATGAAAATGTTACTCTTATCAAATTATTTTAGCTGAAATGGTTTTAATGTTTTCTCAACTGTGCTAAGATTTAACTATTAACTTCAAAAATGCATCATTGTGACATATATCATATTGAGTGACTTCATGACATTCTGACTTTGTGATGCATACTGTATTTGCACATCTTTAGGGGGTCAATGTGTTCTTAGGGGCCCATTTGGTTTGTTATGCGGTCCACTTCATTTTCCTGCAAGGCAAACTGGATGTGAGCTTTCTTCATTGAATGGTACCCCCAGACTGATCCAGAGGCAATTGTGCTTTGGCCTGTGTGCTGCCATCTGCAGTTGGCACTGGCACAGTCAATGCCAAATCAAGGAGCCAGACCAGGCATTTAAACAGTACCTTAACAGGATGAGCCACTCTGACACCCATGAGTGTCAGGACTCGGGACAGAAGAACTATGAGCAGACTCACTGATAAGAAATAGAGCAGGCTTTATTAATAAACAGGGGACAGATACAAAACGTAATCCAGGGACAGGCAATGGTCAATATCCAGGCAGACAGGTACATGCAGGGCAGGCAGAGCGCAATCATAACACAGTAACCAAGGAGACAGACCAACAAGCAAAAGTACAAAACCAGATCCAAAAAAACAGAAAAATAAAAAAAAACCAGACAGAATAATCAGGGACGAAGGCGCCGTGAATAGGCGGCTAGAACCGGGGTAGAGAACACAAGGGCAGAACTCAGAAACAGAGAGAGACAAACTAGCCACGAGAACAGAAAAAGGCTTAAATACAACACTAACAAACAGACAATGAGAAACAGGTGAGGGACGTGATAGAAAGACAGGAAGGAAGTACATATATGGAGTGGGAGGCAAATGGGGCACAGGTGAATGAAGTGAAAGAACTAACAGTGAGAACTACGGTGAGCACAGAGGGTAATAAGGAACTTAGACAAAAGAAAAACACAGAATCTGACACATGAGTACATGTTTTATTTCAATGCTCAAATGAATATATGCATTATTACATTTTTGCAGAAACATGGACATGTGTAATCCATATTTTTATAATACTACACACAAGCAGTGGAAAAGTAAATATATACAGAAATGCAAGGGCAAAGACAAATCAACTGTGGAATAAAACATGGAACTAAGGTGCACTGATTCTATGATTATAGCGCCTGTCACTGACAGAAAGCAGAAGGCAATCACTAGAAAATATTTGTGTTGATACAAAGCACAATACTATTTTACTTCCCTGCTTCTTCCTGCTGAGATGCTGAATGGGGAACCCAAGCAGGGTCCGTCTGCATTGACCTGGGATGCTCACATGAGAATGGCTGCACGAAAGAAAGCAGTACCCTCATTGATTTTGATGAACTGCCTCTGAGTGGACCACAAGTACTGCATTGCTGGCTGACTGCTCTGAAAAGGTAGTCCACCTGTGGGACTGGGGCGATGGGTCTGAAGTGACCATTTCATTACCTCAAATTATGTGGAGGAGAGGGCAGGGGCTTTGAACTCGGACAATTGTTTTTTGGGACCACAAACTGACTGAAGCCAGATGCTGTGCAGATGTAGTGTAGGAGATGCCAACAGGCCAGCCCGTGAACCAACCGCTGTAATCATCCACCATAGAGAGGTTCTTGAGCAGTTCCTTTTAGCTTCCACACTTTGCTCTTCCATCAGAGTCAATCCTGGTCACCTCTGTCCACAATAACATTTTCCAGAACTCTGCAGGCTCTTTTAGGTACTTCATAGCCAGTGGCGTACAGAGTAAGAACATTACATTAACAGCCTACAAAATCAGATCAATCTCCATGAAATTATGTGTTGGTTACACCAACTTTTACAATAACGCAGGAAACTACTTAGCATGAATACAATGAGCTAGGCTTTAATGAAAATGAATAATTGTATTCTTAGTGCTTCTGATATAAGAAAGACAATGAAAGATAAGAATGCAATACCGCCAACTAGTGGTGCGGCCAAACAATTTATTTTGGTCAACATATTGTTTGGCGCATGTCTCTGACTGACTGTCCCCATATGTATAAAAAGGCATGTAATTCCTACACAGCTCACCCAATATGGCAGTAAATGCCCTCAAATTAAAGGCACACGTTAAAATGATACTCAATGTTTCATTTCAAGTACAGAGCCAAAAGCACTGTACCACTGTACAAATATTTACTGACTGCTCTGTAGATGCACTGTACCAGACACATTCTGTTTACATATAGATTCAGAGTTCAGTTTAACAAAGGAAAATGTGTCTTCATGTTAAGCTGTGTGTTAGTGAGAAGTAAACTTGGACCATCACCGTGCAGAGATAATGTGTACTTCTTTTTTCTGTATTTGCTGTATTTGAGAGGTGGCTGTGAATAACTGTGTGCCCCTGGTGATTGCTGTGGATGAATTACATTACATTATTGGCATTTGGCAGACGCTCTTATCCAGAGCAACATACAGTTGATTAGATGAAGCAGGAGACAATCCTCCCCTGGAGCAATGCAGGGTTAAGGGCCTTGCTCAAGGGCCCAACGGCTGTGCGGATCTTATTGTGGCTACACCGGGATTAGAACCACCAACCTTGTGTGTCCCAGTCATTTACCTTAACCACTACGCTACAGGCCACCCTGAGAAGAGTTCTGTTAATCAGTGGAGACCTCACACTCTGGCCAAGCCTAATTACACAAACACTACCAGAATTAATGTTACTAGGCAACCACTGGCTGTGGTAGCAGAAAACAAAAAAGAATTTAGACAAAGGTGCAACTACTTTTTTAGCCACACAAAATATGTGTAAAGTGGCCTAGGGGATAGACTCTATGTTAATCCCATTGCAGTGTTTCTGGGGCGTCTGCTTTGTCACATCCTTACACTGGGGTTAAGCTGAGCTTGAAAGGTTCTGCTTACGGGAAGTAAAAGAGAACGGAATAGCGTGTTATTATGCTCAGTAAGGAAATGTTTCCACAGTTGGTACTTTGTCAAAACATAGTCAACACATAGACATGCAATAAATACAGGACTCATACACCTGAAGATTTTTGAATATGTTTTAATTTGATTTTTATTTCTTGGTGATGATTACATCAGAAGTGTCTTCCATACATTTTTACATGTCACTGACTTTTAAATATGTGAACTTGAAATAGCATAGGCTGCTATTTCTCTCATCTTATGTATAATTATTCTTATGGTTCACACGTGTAGTCTTGTTGGGTGTTCGCATGTGGTTTTGGAACACATGTGGTTTTTGAACAAATTTTTTTTCATAGGGGCTGTTAAAAAATGTTGTTTCCTTATGAGGCATTAAAAACATATGAAGTGGCGTATCCAATGAAAGCAACATACAGTACATGTGTATGATAACTACTACTAAAATGTAGCCTAAAGCTTGACAAGGCCATTAATAACAGAAAGCAATAATATCAGTCACTGGATGAAAATGATTAATTAACATTTCTTAGGGAACATACGTTAATTGACTCTTGCAGATTTTAGTCATGGAGGATGTCTCCATCTAGTGGTCACTATGTAACACTCCGAATAATGTGTTGGGTTCATATACAGTGTCTCCTCAAGTGGTTTATTTGACGTCAATTCAAGTTTTTGATATGAAATCTTCACTCTTGTATAAACTTAAACTATATTATGATATTATAAAATATATTTAAAAATTACAAAATACATATGTGATATTAGTTTGGGTGCATTTCAACAGAGCTAACCACAAACAAGCTAAAACACACTGAAGAAAAAACTAAATGTATTGGACATATTAGGGAAATAACTGCATTGGATTGGTGCTCGAAATGGAGACAAACAAGATATGTATTGCTGTAAAAGCATGTTCATTCTGTAGCTGCATGTTCCATATACTGGAACTGGAAAGAGGAGAAAAATTACTGTGTGCTAAACAAGAAGAACTCCTGGAATACAAATGGATGGAAAATGAAGTCTCTCTTGTTTTGGAATTACTAAATAACATGCAGAACTCCCGTAACACAAAAGGCCTCTGCTCTGCCAGGCAAGGATTCAGTGACAACCAAAACCATTAACTGAGCAAAATAAGGAAGACAGTGAATAGAATAGATTAAATAAATATAATTGAAAGTAGATAACATCTCAGAGACCACAGCTATTTAAACATTCCGCTTTTCATATTTGATGATTACTAAATTAATTTAGTCATAACTCTCTGACAGTGGTGAGAACCTTTTGGTCCTGGATTACCACAGTCTTGACATTTTTCTGTGAAGTTGGAGTGTCTTTTCCTATTGGATTTCACACACGCACACACAAACACACGCACACACACACAAATTTCCAATGATCAAATTCCTCCTGCTTCCCTGAAGTCCTCCCAGTGCAATTTTATTTTCAGCCACTAGAGGACGATGAAGCTATTTATGAAGTGTAGACATACCCCATTCAAAAGTATTGCATAGGAATCTACTGCTAGAGTCAAGGTACTCAAAATGAATCTTCATGGATTAAGGCAGTCAAAAAACAGACCCAAAGTCCAACCAAAGTAAAACCGATCACTGTGACATACCTGTACTATTTTACATGTGTTGTAGAAATGTTCTTCAAATTTGAATAGTAGATGTGTTGAATACAAATAACTTGTTTGCCGTTTATTATATATTATCTGTCATCACCCAATCACTCACTTTCACTCTTTCTCTCTCTACACACACACACACACACAAACACAGGGTGTGACTATCCTCAAAATGGCCTCAAAACTGTGTCAGTGGCCTGGAAATGTGTGCCTCTTTGCGCACATGCTATATGAATGCGTTTCACCTTGGGCCATAAGTGCTTGTAACTTTTGTTCAGAGAAAATGTACCTGAGCAAGACTCCCTGCGTGCTGCAAAACAGCCGCCCCAAGGGACTGAAGCACTCCTGTCTCCACAATGCACCAGGATAGAACAATAGCAAGGTTAATGCTGTGTCTTTGACGCTCTGTGGATTCAAATTGTGGTGCAGATGAAAATGCTAAAAACAGAAATGAATTATTTCCTTATAATGTGTATTTTGGTTTCGCATGTGACCTCAAGCATATACTGTGTATATGTGTGTGTGTGTGTGTGTGTGTGTGTGTGTTTAAAATATTCAGCTGTCATGAAGGAAACAAATACACAAAATTGTCTCTTCGCCAGGCTAAGATCTTGAGCCAAAGATGTGGCTATCAGAGGCTATCATGGCGTGTGAGATACCATCTCTGTCACTAGTTTCATCTGGGCACATATTATAATTCAATTATTTAGTTCAACAATCCATCAGTTAGTTAAATTGTATTCAATGTATTCATATGTAAATGAAGTCAATTATCAGCTAGTATGATCATGATTATGTTTAAGGTAGTAGCTCTAATTGTAGGGTCTTTTAATAAAGAAGCACATTATTCAGAAAATAATTGCATGGTCACCATGAGCTTCCGCAATTATAGAAAATATGTCATTTTTATAATATTCATGTAATGAATATGTGTGACCTTTCAAATCCAATCCAATGATGTTCAGTAGCTAGGAGATTTGCTAAGAACCTTTTAAATTAAGGAATCCTTTATAAAATTATTTTAAATCAAGTCAATGAACAATTAATGAATTACACATTCACAAATAAAATTCAACTACATATTAAATACATTATTCATTTCTATTAAAAAAAATTATTGATGAAATCAAGCTTTATAAACAGCACAGTATATGTAAATGAACAGACAATGCAATGGCATGGTATCTTTACAAACACTGCTGACTAAATACACAATAGACAATTTGACAAACAATTTGCACAACCACCCTAATAATCTATTTTCAAGTAAATTATGATGTACTGTACATTTAGATCAACACAATTCAATCTGTACTGTAAATACTGACTACAGTATTTAAAACAAGTATGCCTCCGGCTGAGTAGCTTTCATAATTATGACATTTTCACAAGACTGTAAAAAATATGTTTCAACCAGACACTTTGATGTCACGGCATGCTCCTAAGAAGGGAGCCATTGCTACTTATGCACTTATCGTATGCATATATTCATTTTACTACTGCATTAATTATGTCTGATTGTAACAGCGCAAGTGCATACTGCAGAAAGGTAGGACAGAAATTGTTATTTTCAAAATTATTTATTTATTCTTTTTGGTTTTCTTTTTATATTAGGCCATTATATGCTTTAATGTACTTTTATTAATTTGAAATATGTTGGAGTACTTTCTGGAAAATTTGGCATGTGACTGTAATAGTTTTTGAATCCCTCCTCAATATTAAATATGAACAAAACCACTAATAGAACAGTCACAAAGCATTTATTTTCAGTAATTCGTTTAAGTCAAGTATATTCAATAGTTTTCAAGATTTCTACTGCTGATAGAATTTAATAAAAAAAGAGAGAATTTTGCTCGAATGGTATCATCCCAGAAATTAAATTGCCAATACCAGTAATAATCAGTAATAATTATTAATAACAGCAATAATATGCATACATCTGAAGATAATTAAACCTTTAAAAATAAAGGTAATTCGACTATCATAATAAGATAAATTACCTTCCCACCTCAGAACTTCTCTCAGCGGACAGAAAATATTAGAATAGCGATGAATTTCAGATCAGTTTCTCAGAATCGATGAATCTTTCACTTTTAAAAGTACTTGAGAAGAAGAGCTGTGGCTTGCACTTCAGCTGGGTGACACGCGTGATAAATAAAGCGAATGCTGACATAGCGTTTGAGACAAAGCATACCGCTGTCTTATCACAATAATCCTAATCTGTTTTGTGATGAGAACTACATTAAAAGGAGATGGGGGGGTGGGGAGGCTGCCAGCCTATGATAAATGTACAAAATGGCCGACGAAGCCTGTTTGGACATTCCCTCCTAATGGCCTGATTGCTCAATTAATTTCACATTTCATTCCGAGCCCCCCCTTTTTAATGTGAAAATAGTCATATTTTGTCCCAGATTAGTATAGATACAGGCTGACAGTTCGCACTGCTCAAGGTATTTGGGAGACATAATTCATTCATAAAGCCAAGAATACATTCATCTATCATCTCAAATTTTTTCGACGTCTCCACTCAGCTCGTGGCTGGTGGAGGGGGTCTGGGGGCCTGGGATGGGAATTGGGAGGTGGGTGCAAGGGGGGGGGGGATGTGGGTGGCAGTCCCTCTCTTGCTGATGTATTAGCTGGCATATGCAAGCAATGAATTATCAAGTGAAAGGAGTCAATTATCCACTCCAAAAATGAGTGCCTAGGTCTCTGTAGCCTGGGGGGCCAGTCCCGTATTTATGAAATGATTTCCCGGGAAGAGTGAAGAAGGACCAAGGGAGTATAGGAGGAAGGGAAAACAGGCACCCCCCCCTCCCCCCTCCCTGTCTCCTCTCATCACCGCGGCTACAATCTGCCTCTCTCATGTCTCCGCTGCTAACCAGAGCAGAAGGAACATTTTGAACTTTTAATGCAATAATCCATTTTTATACACACCTACTTTTATGACTGATTTCACTGAGCCAGAATAGCCTCCCTGTGACTGGCAGCCATTTTGCTGTGTCCCGACACTCTCCTTGGCCTTTCCGTCAAATCAAAATGGGCCCCGATTGACTGCAGCCCGACTAATAGAGTGGAAAGCAAATGGAATATCGGAATAGCTTTTCTTTTTTACCCTCCCTCCCCGAGTCCCCGGCCACCTTGCCTTGTCATTTTCCTCAGCCGTGGAGCTTTCTAACCTCTTTTTTTTTTCATCAGGGAGAGAGGGAAGGAGGGAGACCGGGCGGTGGCGGTTCCGGCCTATGAGCCTATGAGCGGGCGGGACCGCTGGATGCGGCCGGGCGGCAGCCCCTCCGCTGACTGACACACCTGACACATAGGGAAATGAGGTCATTAGACAGAATTACTGGGGGTTTTGATAGCTGGGTAATGGGTTTTAATGATGGAATTTAACATACAGCCCCGCCAGGGACAGGTTTGATACACAGACCGACAGGTCGTTTAATAGAGAATAAAGAGAGACCTTCTTTTCAGCGCAGAAGAGAAGGGGACTATGTGGAAGGGAAGAAAGGAAAGGCTCTAAAAATAAAAACATTCGGCCCGCTGATATGCTAGCAAGCAGGGAATACATGAAATCGTTTTCCGGAGAGTGGATGACTGACCTGGTTTTTCCATCCTCCGCCCTCTTAACATAAGCATAGTTTCTCTTGAAAATGTATTGCAAGCTTATATATTGAGTGTACTTTCATGCCCGTGTAAATAACTTGCACTGGCTTATGAACTTATGAGAAAATTTGAGTGGAATTTGAGTAGAATAGAGTCGCAAGATATTTTGAAACCATGACAAACATGTAAACATCAAAAATGATCTTTATATACCAAATGATGTCGTCCTGTAGGGTATTCCAGCCATTTTCCATATGAAATGGAAATTAGGTCCTTCTGACAACAAAGCAGCGGTGCATATCCTGATGTGTATTATGTGACAATATCACTTTGCAAGCAGTTAGCCAAGTTATTTGAAGATTTAAAGTTCTAAGTTTTAAAATTGGAAACAAAGCTTGGACAAAAGAGTCTTAAGTCATAAGCCATCATAGAGCCTTTGAATGAAAAATTCCGGTGGATTGTTTTTGAAAGATTAGCAAAATGCAAACCAAATGAAGACTCAGAACTTGTATGGGATTGTAACTCGGGGATTGGCTGAGGCTCTTAAAACGGGGCAAGAGGCTATTTCAGATAACCAGGCTGCCAACATCAAGTTATTCACAGTCTATTGCAATGCTCCTTCTCAGCTCCAACTGTAATGTTTCCCCATAAAATTAATGGTCCACTTTATGGCTATCACAAAACTGCAAAGAACATCAATTACTAGGAAGATATAGAGGGCCATTTTGAGTCTAATAGAATGAATCATGGCCATCTTCCATGTGAAATATCGAGCAGATTTTCCCATTCTGGTCTGGGCCCTGAATTGTATCCTGTTCAGAGAGAGGCTTACGGAGGCAAGCCCCCTCTACGGGCAGCCAAGTTTCAACTCCACGTTCCTGAGGATTTACTGCTGCCCAGATGAGAAAGGCTAACAATACAAATCAAGTCATAAAAACCATAAAGATAGTCTGTGGCCGGCTCTTTCACCGCAAGGCAACTAAAACTCTGCAATGTGGAAAATTACTCTGGAGGATAGGCGGAGAAATGTAGCTAACCGGTGACTTGGATTGTGGGACAACGCGGCCCCTTTTCCCCACACGTGAACCGAAATGTATTTGCCCTGGACATCATTGGGGAAGGGGGATGGGAGGGGGGTCTTGTCCCGTCCTTGTTCTAGGATGGCTGGGGAGTTGAAAGTGGCTGTTTAACACAGGCGGGGAGAGGGCTGGGAAGCCGCGGCTTACCTCCGACGGCAGCTGAGCCAACCTCACAAGGGGACGGAAGCACACTTTCAGTCCCGGGCCGGCTAATGAGCTAATGACCACTGAGCAGTCTGGATGTCCTCTCTTTTTCGAAACCCAAAATGCTAATATTCCCTACGATTACACCGGAGCACAATGCAGACCGAGAGGCATGACCAGAAACTCAAAACGCTAATATTCCCGCGATTTCATCGGAGCACAACGCAGAGAGAACACTTAGGGCATGACTGTTGGCCTGCTGCTTGTCGATTTTTTATTCTGTTTCTCTTTGACTCAACAGTATGCTGCATATAATAATTTTTTTTCAAGATTTTTTTCAACATGTCATGCTTTTAAAAACATAAGGATATCAAAGAAGGAGAGGCTGCTATAATCAAATTATGGCAATTTGAATAAGCTGTTTAAGTCTGTGCTTCTGCCCCCATCTGCTCTGTGCGTTCTCCCATCTCCCGTCAATGACGACCAGAACACATTTTGCCACGCTCCCTCTCTGTCTGTTCCATCGGAGGTGGACACCCTTCACACCGAGAGACCCGATCCAGCAGCTCCAAGCCCCCTGGTTGCCTGAAGAACCCCTGGCAGCAGGTGAAGGATGTCTCCCTCACACAGAGGCTATTTTTCAGCGGGTAATTGGTTAAGTAACCCCCGCAGATCTTTGACCCTGCCTCTCCCAAAACGCTCTGTCCTCTGAGACGGTGCGCTCGGGAACCTCCGGGGGCCCCTTACACGGCGGGTAAGGCCTGCTTATCCTGATGTGTGCAGCCGGAAGCGCTACGGGGCAGTCTGGCGTTTTGAGGGGAGCAGCCGTGCCTGGGACGGTCGGAATGACCCTTCGGAGACGCCATAAAACAGGCCCGGAGAATTGAAAAGTCTGAGTACAGACATATTTGTTAAGTGAAGCACCGATCCATTACAGCCTTGGTGATGGCACATAAAACAAGCTGCTAAACCACTGCAGCAGGATGGAAGCACCCCATATATCAGCCGCCAGGAAACTCACAGTGAAACTCACACAACACAGGACTGCTGATGGGAGATGGGTCAGGAGAAGGCTTTGGTGGTTATACGGTGCCTTGTGGCATTGTGTTTTCTGATATCACAAATAAGGGTAATAACCTTGGCTAAAAACTATGTCATCCCAAACTGATAGGAAGTATGAAGAATGACTAAATTAACAAGCATGTGATACAGAATGTGGTTCTTGTTTTCTATTACTCCAAATATTACTAAAACAAAGTTAACTCAAACACAGTTAAAGTGGAAGCTTTTTTTCTCACAAGTTTTTGACTTGATACAGATTATTGTAGCTGAGGCTGGCGCTCTTAGAAACACAATGGAGCCAAGTCACAAAACTGAACAAATCTCCTTTCACAATTTAGGACAATATCACCAGAAGTGAGCATTCTGCATTGTTTTTTTTTTTGACTGTTTTCCAAAAAGGACATTTGGAGACTCCAGAAGGACACGTGGAAATGAAAGGATATTATCGGTCTTATGAGGTGTAAAATAGAGCATTTTGCTTACTAAACTATACAACACTTTCTATCCTGAAAAAAAGTATTTGCACTTCCCCCCGCCTGTCACCCTACCTCTCTGGCTCAACCTCCATCCACTTGCAATAAGTAAAATAATCAGAATAATATCATCTTGTATACTAATAATATATTCATTGAGGTACATTGATTGAAGTTTTTGTCAAATACCCAACCCCCATCAACAAGTCAAACAAATTCCACAATTTAACATGCTATGTATTATTCAAAAGCAGGTTGGCTCCTTATTTATAAACATACTGAAGAATAATAAAATATTTTGAGAATACATTTAGATGCTTGGGGTCACGTCACTGAAAATGCCCCCTATTGTGGAATTAACAGTGTTTTCACTCTTTCTCAGAAATATTCACACAGACAAGAGATTCTTCTGAAATCCTCCAAAGGAAGTCCTCTATTTGCACATAGGCACTGCGCAACAGTCTCACCTTATTGACAATGCTAGTCGGCTCTTTGATGAGCTGAAGTTATTTTGTTACACACGAATGGGGCTAATTCATTTTCTCTGCAACTACATTAATGATACTGGTCAGAGGCACTTGTACGTGGGCTCATTGTGTCTAAGAGAGCCTATACAAAACGTAGATAATAACATTCCTATGTAAAAGTACTTTTGTATACAAAAGTATACAATGGTGACAAGTAAACAATATACATTCTATTGATGTTAGCACATTTTTAGAATGAGAAACTATTGGGAATTTGGTCCTGACATTGACTTTGACATTGACATTAATTTATTTCTTGTAGTATGTGGATTTTCAAAATGCAGAGAATGTGAGGTTACAAAAAAACCCAGATGTTACAAAACTGCCATTACTAATGCAATGGCATCATAAAATAGGTTATATAGATAGAACTGTGAGTTTTAACACTTTCAAACTGTTACCATAGTGATTGAAAATTGCACCATGAACAAAAGAATGAATGCAAAAAAGGGTTAATGCATCTAATCAGCCAATCATGTGGCAGCAACTCAATGCATAAAAGCATGCAGACATGCTCAAGATGTTCAGTTGTCCATCAGACCAAACATTACAATGGGGAAGAAATGTGACTTTGACCGTGGAATGATTGTTGGTGCCGGAGGGGTGGTTTGAGTATCTCAGAAACTGCTGATCTCCTGGGATTTTCAGGCAGAACAGTCTATAGAGTTTACAGAGCATGGTGCATAAAACCAAAGGAAATTAGCATAAATTCTGCAGCCAAAAATGATCAGAGGAAAATGCTCAGACTGGTTCAAACTGGAGTAAGTCTAATGTTACAACAATGGTATATAGGAGAGCATCTCTGAACACGTCAAACCTTGAAATAGATAGGCTACAGTAGCAGAATTTCAGCAAAATAAATACCCAATAAAGTGGCCACTGAGTGTATATCGCACTAATATGGAATTTCATGTGGGCAATACTCATGTTTAGTCACATGACCCTCTATTGTGGAGTCAACGGTGTTTTCACTCTTCCTCAGAAGACCCATTGCAGAAGCTTTGATCTAGGAAACATTTCATAATGTTGTCGAACAAGGAAACAAGGAAAAACCAATTATCATTCCTATTACGGTATCAGACTATTCATGAATAGACATGCAAGTCAGCAATGTTTCTTTTCCCAACAGGTGCACATAGCACCAGTTTATTTTAGCTGGAAATCAATAAATAACACCACTTTGAATAAATCATTACAACTTTATTCAAGTTTTCTTCAATTTTTCCTTCCTTGTACCATGTGTAAATTCAAATTGGGTGTGGAATGAATAGATAACGCCTCCAGTTGAAGAAGAATCAATTGCCTGTGTTGGAGAGATAAATAATTCATTAAAATGTGTATTAACGGGGGTTATTATACTTACTATTATTTAGGTTCTTCTTTTATGTTTCTTAGAGAGAACTATGCTTGTAAAGGGTGGAGGATGAAGGGGAAAACATGCTTTTATCTGTGATGGTTTGCAGTATGGCATAACAGATTGCATTTATTTATTAGGCTATTCTTCAACCCTTTGATATTGCAAACATAAAGCTCTCATTCGTTAAGTCAGCGGACCGAGAAAGAGAGCCACGCAGGCCCTCCTATTGAGTATCGAGTAGGTGTGTGCGATTGTGGCAGCAGGTTTAAGTGACAGGTAAATTGCAGGTTAAGTAGGGAACACAACCTTTTAACAAGAGACTTGAGGCTTCTGCAAATCCCCCCCCTCCACCCAAAGTCTCTAATCTGAATACAAAAGGCTGTGTGGGGATTAAATTTGACCCTTGAATGTGCTGTTTGTTCCAGCCTAGGGCCTGATTAGCCGGGATGAGAGGGGAAGGTTTACATTTCCTTTTGTGCGTCTCAGCGGCGTTTAAAAACAACAGCCCACAATGGAGCCTCTTCAGGCGCTAATTTCCCCGGGACAAAAGAAAGCCTTGAGCCCTTGGCTTCCTCAACGTTCCTATTTGCGTGGGCCTGGGAAGCAGGCAGCAGTGGCTGCAGCAGCGACAGCGGCGGAACTGTAAAGGACTGTTTGCTTAATTGCGGATGAAATGGCATAACGCGCCGCTATTAAGTGCGGCTGCCAAGCCAAAACAAATCCCACTTTATTTAGCAGCGGAATGAAAGGGAAAAGCCGGGGCGAGGCAGCCGGCAGGAGCGCCCGCGAGAAGGCGCTTAGTTGTCAACGTTTCAGAGGCTTAAAGTCAAACCTATCCTGGCTCAGGAGGGAGAAGTGGAGGAGTTAGGGAGCAGAATGACTCCTGATAGAAGGTGTTTGCGGCTCAAGTCAAAGGGAATCGTCTGCGCTTACGCGATGAGGGAGGACTAATTGATTCTCTGACGTTTCCTGTCACAGGCGTGCGATTAGAGCGTTCCTGGAGAGGTGTCGCAGAGATCAAATGCGGGAAAAGAGGTGGTACAGTTTGAGTGCATGGGTGCGCTGTCTGTGCATGTGTTTATATAGCTGTGTACAGAATGTGTGTCAGTATGTTTTCACTGGGTGCCTGCATGATGGTTGTGGGGCAGCATGTAGCCTCGTGGCTAAGGTGGCTAAGGACTGTTGATGGTTCAAGCCTTGGTGTAGTCACAATAAGATCCGTGCAGCTGTTGGGCCCTAAGCAAGGCCCTTAACCCCATATTGCTCCAGGGGGGATTGTCCCTGGCTTAGTCCCCTGCTTAGTCTAATGAACTATAAGTCAATTTGGATAAAAGCATCAGCTAAAAAACAAATTATACATTTCTATTTTACCTCTCAACTTACTGCACTCAGTGTATGGTATATGTTAGTACTGCCTGCAGTCATTCACTCATGAACTACCAAACATTACGGCATCTTAGAGCTAGGGGCACCAATGGGCTCCCTCTATCAAAGGGAAGAGGAAGATTGAGCGTTGGGTAGGGGGGTACGGTGACCCAACCGAGGGGGGGCTGAGAGGGAAGACGGGGCCCGGAACTGGAAGGCTTAACGTGCCTATCCAGCGTTGAGCTGTCAAGAGCTGGGCTGTAATGGCTTGTTTAGCAGTGGAGGCCCGAGCCAGGGCCGCTGAGAGCCATATTTCAGAGGGTATCGATCAGCCCCGCTGCCGCCAGCTCTCCTTCCCCTGTCCCTGATCCTGTAAAGTAATAACTGTACTCATGTCAGGGAGGTAATTATCATTGATCTGCAGCAATGGTGACAAATTCTGCAGTCTCTGGGCATGATTCATACCTGGGGTTGGGCTAACCGGTGCTGGCCAAGCTACAGCACCGAGCTACAGAATTTTCCTTCCTTTACTCCATGGCAACTACCTTTTTTCTTAAGCCTTCAGGCTGGGGAGAAACAAAAGGTGAGGTGTTGTAAATCAAATTTTCTGTCTGTGAATTTGGAAAAGAGAAAGAAGACTCAAGAGAAAAATATGAATATGAGATAATAGGTGTGCTCTTTTTGTCTTGGTTTTTATGATTGACCCAGACTTACAATGGCATGTGAGTGATTTCTAGACCAATCAGAACTAAAGCAACTGTAGAGTTCTTGTTAACAGTTGTCACGTATCGCTTGAATATGGTTGTTTCACTCCTGCCACTTAAGATGAAGCTCAGTCCAAACCACAACAAAAACCTGGGAGGCAAGAAAACTTTTCAAACTTCCTGATATTGGGGTGCATCCCAGCAATCAGTGTAATATTACCAAGAATAAAAAATAACATTGTGAAAGCTTGACCCAGGTCTGATTATCACCTAAGTGTGAAAGGTTTCACATCTTATCAGCATGCTGTCTAGCCATCTTGCTAGATACCTGAATAATGAACACAGTAGCAAGGGAACTACAAAGCCAGAATGTCAGCTGGACAGAATATTACTGGTTAGCGAGCCAGTTCCTTTTTTTCATTTCATATTGTCATTTTCCTGAAAGTATCTGTTGCCCCCTACCAAACAACTGCATTTCTGCAACTGGTCTGAACAGTGAATTGAGTAGTAAAATAACTAGAATGCGAAAGCAGTTTCTGGACATTCTCTTCAAAATGTAGCCGTTTTTTTATTTTTTATTAATCTTCCGAAGCACTGCAGGCATGACTTATTATGTGAAGAACCAGCCCTTTATCAAACACCTCCACCTTAAACAAGTTCCACTAGGCCTAGTGCATCCCCAGCACTTTCCTCGGCTTGGCCCTGTAGATTAAGCCTTCCACTGCGGGGAGCGTTCCGTTGCATTAACCACCATTTCCCAGCGTGTGGAGAGAGTCTGAGCTACTTTCCCTGCGTCTCCATTAGCTTCCCCGCCCCTCCAGCGCTCTGCGTCTCTCGGCCCCCCCTTTCTCTCTCTCTCAGAGCGCTGATAGATGACTGATTGCCAGGGCCGGCAGGAAGATTTATTACTGTTTATCCAGCACTCTGTGGTCACCTGCGGCTGAGTGCGATCAGAGGGGCCTGGGCCCAGCATGCTGTGAGATAGGGCGAGTGTATGTGGTGTGTGTGTGTGTGCGCCTTTGTGTATGTGTGTGTGTGTGTCTGTACGTGAGTGCGAATGTGTGTGAGGATGTGTGTGTATGTAGGGGTGTGACTGAGTGTGAGGAAGGGAGATTGGTTCAGGACACACACTCAGTCCCCAGGCCCACTGGGCCCCTGTCCAATCTGCACCACACCACCAGCAGGCCCACAGTGGCCAGCGCTGGACACTCTGATCCCCTTGACACATTAAGACCTACAGTGCTTATAGCGGCAGTGTATAGATTAACACTGTTTAAAGGGATCCTGACTAAGCAGCGGCAGATACAGGTGACTCCTGTTGCTGAGGAACAAGCAGCGTGATCTGTAAATGCAGGGAGAGGCAGCAAATTGCTTATCTACCGGTCAAAGACGGTTCACTGTTCTAAAATGTATTTACATCAACAGAGAGGTTAGTGAATGGACTGCCATCTGAGTTAATTCAATGCTTCATAAGAGTCCTTAGCTTACAATACACAAATCACCTGCACCTGCAAAACCAAACAAACAAAATGGTGCAGCAACTGCTTGTAACTGGATATTTAATTTAATTGAATAAACATCTATATTGTATATTTGTTTTATTGAAAATAAAGTATTTTAGGCCTATTCAGACCTTTTTTGTTAAAGTAAATTCATGGTGTGAATTTTCTGTTCCTGTTACATCCATCACCAGTTTTAGTGTTAAAACTCACCCCAGTAGTGGGGTAGGTAGATACAGTCAAAGCTGTTGTATTTGACATTAACTCACACATTCAGAAATATGAGTATAGTCATTAGTACAGTCATTTAGACATATAGTATATGTGTAGCAGACAAATATGTGCAGCTTATGTCAAAATTTGAGAGCTCTAGCTTAAAGTCTCATTGAGTTATACGTGTAGGAGCAAAAAGTGTTACAATCATCCCTGGTCACCCCCACATTGTCAGGATTAGTTGGCCTAACATTTCAAAGAGCTATTTTAGAAAGCAGGGTAATACACACACCTTACTCGTTTGTATTATCCTCTGCAGTAAAAATACCACTTTTCTCTCTGCTCTCTGTCAGATTTTGGTTTAAATGCAAGTTGTTTTTCTCCAAGCAAAAGAATAAAAGCAATGAATCATCAGATGCTTTGGTTAAATTCTGCAGGATCATTGTTTTTATGCTTCACACAGCACTGTGTGGCATACACAGGGCTCCAAGGGCACAACAGTAATTCCTGTTCATTTTGTCAAAAGTGTTTTAATTCATTGTGGCAGTTGGAAAAATGGATATTATATATTTTATTAATATAAAGGATAATTATCACCAGTAGGAAGGTAATACACACTATTGTAGACATTCAATCATTCAGCTGAAAAGTGTAATGAATGCTTGAAAATGTATGAAATCATACTAAATATATATTTGTTTTTAGTGCATATGATCATGACAGAATGCACATTAAGGCAATACATCCATTATTTAACATGTAAACTATAAGAAACGATACATAAAAGGCATTTACTTAATCGGCTAATTTTCCCCATATCCCTACATCAACACAAATAGCCCTTTTTCTAAACCTATCCCTAATTTCTTTCCCTGCATTTATGTTAAGAATATTTTAAATATTTAGTACATTTTTCATATATTTACATAGATATTTCATACACTTACGTGATGTCTTGTTTCTTAAAGCTACGACACAACAATGATAAATTATGATTGTTGAAAAAGTTTAAGCTCTACATAATTGTATTGCTAAAATGATTTTTACGCAATACAGGTTTATCAGTAAATTCCATTTATTGTAGTTTCAGGTTCCATACTCTCAATAAAGGGTCTTTGTTACAGAATTGGTAACAATTGAACAAATGTAGCGCAGCTGAATTCACCCATCAGTTTGTAATCAAGTCAATGAATCAGTGAAATGAAACCTCTGTGAATTTGAATTAATTGTCATGTAGTAACTACACAGTGACTGAAAACATAAGTCGGCCTGTATTTTGTATTGCCCCAATTATGGACTTATTTACTAACGGCTTGAAGCTCCATTACATTTACTCACCCTTCGGCAGACGGTGAAAGTGGCCAGCGGGGCAAGCCATCAGGCCCGCTCCGTGTTGTGAGGGACACCGGACACCATGCCAGATCAAGGATCCAGTGGCATTCGTGACAAAAAGTCTGCCACCTGTTTGATGGACCCTGTCCTGTAACGAACGGTGAAGTTACGTGCATTAGAGTCCCGTATTCGATACAGCCACTGAAAGGCCCAATGGTCTGTCTCCAGCACAAAGTGTTGCCCAAGGAGGTAATAGCAGAGAAAGTCAAGTGCCCACTTTATAGCAAAGGACTCTTTCTCCACAGTAGAGTACCTTGTCTCCCTGGGGAACATCAACCTGCTCAGGAATCACCCTGCAATAAGACAGCTCCTAGCCCCACACCTGAGGCATCTGTCTGCAGGATAAATGGTCTGGGTTCTGCAGCACCGTGTCGGCACACAGCGCCTCCTTGAGGTCCTGGAAGGCATGGTCACAGTCCTCTGTTCAGACCACTCTGCTTGGGGTGGTGTTCCTGGTGAGGTCTGTTAAGCTTGTGTGGAAAATTTAGAAATTAACTTCCTGTACCAGCCCACCAAACCCAGGAACCCTCTTTGTTTGTTGGAAGACTGCAGGACCAGATCACCTCCACCTTATCCTGTTGAGGATACCCCAGGTATTGATCCTCTCGGCTAAGGCACAATTCTGGGAGTTGATGGTTAGCCCTGCAGACTTGATGCACTGCAGTACCTGATGCATGTGGCGTAGATGGTTTTCCCACATTTCACTGACGATCAGCACATCGTCCAGGTATGCCGTGAGTTCCTTTGTCTCCTTGGCCAGTGGTACTTTCCAGTAGCTCATACTCAAGTCCTGGGTGGAAAAAAATCTGGTCTTATCCAGTCGTTCCAACAAATTATCAATGCGGGGCAAATTTTGACAGGGCATTTACCTGCTAAAAGTCCAAGTTGAGGGTTCTATCTTTTTTGGTAACAAGTGCAATAGGACTGCACCACTCACTTGTAGAGTGCTCAATCACTCCCAGGGGCTCCATAGTCTCCAGCTCTTGCTGCAACACAGTAGGCGCCCTCAGATAAGAGATGTTTTCCCAGGGTAGTGTAGCCAGGCTTCTCTTGAATATCTGGATCCAGCAGACTGCTCAGCTGTTCCCGCTATAATGGACTGAGGTATGATAAGTCCACTGACTGTGAAAGACTGTCTGTAGGGAAGTACTGCTCTGCACACTCTTCCTCTTCACCCACCGATC
This sequence comes from Conger conger, assembly GCF_963514075.1. Lineage (NCBI taxonomy): Eukaryota > Metazoa > Chordata > Actinopteri > Anguilliformes > Congridae > Conger > Conger conger. Next base: position 44,390,702 of record NC_083763.1, on the reverse strand, counting down.
GAATGAACAGCTGGGTCTTCACTGGCTCTTGGCTGGTTAGAAACTACTTAATGTGTTGATGTGGAAATTCTGTTTCTTCTTCCTTCTCTCTGGCATCGAGATCTCATATGAGACCTCATACAGACCATACCATTTTGCCAGCAGCTTGATTTCATGTGTTGGTAGCAGTAACAGCACTTTCTGTCCTGGTTCAAAAGTTCTGTTTCTGGCAGAGCGATCATACCAGGATTTCTGGCTCTTTTGTGTCTTCTTCATGTTCTCCTGGGCAAGCGCTGTAATCTCCCACAGTCTCTTGCTCATCTGGACCATGTGACCTCCATCTCCAGGCTCACCGTTTGCATGAACTACCAGAATTATTATCTTGGCGACTTCCTTGACAGTGCGCTCCTCTTGCTTTACCCATTTGGAGAAAAGTACTTTCAGATGCACATACAGGTCATGTGGCATCCCATCTGGTTAGATGTTGGTTGACTGGAATCGTCGCCTGTAGGTGTCAATGTTGATCTCATACTTTTTCAGTTTGGCATCCTTCACTTTTTCATAATCACTGGTGTAATTAATCCATTGCCACATAGGTACTGTGTGCCTCGCCAGTCAGTCAGGGCACCAGATGTATGGTCCAGACTACCTCTGGCCAATGGCATGCTGTAGCAATCCTTTCAAAGGTTGTGAGGAAATGCTCAATCGTCGCTTGAAGTCTGCTGCAGGTCCCCTCTGTGTCCAGGGCTCCTGCTTGCCTCTTCATCCTCCTCCTGCTGCTCGCTATCTCAGTGGCCTTGTCCCACCTGGCCTTGTAGCAGCTGGAAATGATGCTGCATGCTTTTCCAGCACTGCTCTTGACACATTCCCTCCTTCTCCATGCACTCATCCCATGCAGCTTGGCTTTGAAGGAGAACTTTTCCCATGCCCATCAGCTCTGCCACCAGACCCTCGTGCCACTTGCTTCAGCTCTAGCTGCCTGGCCTCCTGTTGAACTTGCAGCATCTGCACCCTGCTCCAGCCTAATCTTACCTTGTCTTGGGTAGCATCTTGCTCTGTCTTGGCTTCCACTGTTGCCATGGATCCCACTTCTGACATCAAATGTGACGGAATGCCTGTAGTAGAACTAAGAACAAGAACTAAGGTTAGCCAAAAGGCTATTTGAAAGGCAAATTGCACAAGCTGCAAAATGTAAACTCAAGTCTTTCTTTGAATGCTGTAGTAGCAAAAGAAAGATTAAAGAGGAGGTTAAGTGTATTAAGAATAACAAAGGATAGCTGCTGTATAAGATATATCGCTTATGCCATAAATGGCTACTTTGTTAAGAGTTTTACCAAAGAGTTACTAAAAGGCAATACCCTATTCAGATAGGGGATAAGGAAATACAAGATAAATTACATAAACTAGTAAGGCTGCAGGCTCGATGGCATATTCCCACGGGTACTCAAAGAGTTAAGTGAGAGAAAGGGGACCCTACTGATCCAGGAAATGACAGGCCTGTCAGTCTACCTTGCATCACAAGTAAAATTCTGGAATCTATCATTAGAGACAAACTGGAATTATTTCTTGAAAATAATGACATTCTAAGGGATATCCAGCATGGATTTTATAAGGGAAGGTCATGCCTGACAAACCTTTCGGAATTCTTTGAGGAAGCTACCAAGTGTTTTGATGTTAGCAGGGCTTATGATATTGTATGTTTAGATTTCCAAAAAGCATTTTATAAGGTGCCGCATGACAAACTCATCATCAACATGAGGACAGCAGGAACACAGGTGGAGAAGGCTGGAGAAGGGCGAAGAAGGCTGCAGGTGGATGCTACGGGCAGAGAAGGAGGTCCAGGGTGAGTGAGGGTTGGATCCGGGGTAGGGCAGAGGAACAGACAGGTGGCTGGACACGAAACAAACAAACAAGCAGGGCAAAATAAAAAATGCAGGTAACCGGGATAGGGAAGCAGAGGCTAGAACGCATAAAGCATATGCGCAGATAAAGAACAACACAATCTGGCACAGAGGACTGAAACAGGCAGGCTTATATGCCACACAAATGAAGAGACAACGAGGAGCAGGTGAGACAATGAACAGACAGGAAACACATTGTGTGGGGTGTGGGCGGCAGACACACGCAAGAAGGAGAAAAGGAAAACAAGGAGCGGAGGGTGGGTGGACTAGGCTGGCTCGGAGGCACTGGAGAGGCTTGGAAGTGAAGAGTTTTCGGCGACCATGGGGCTTCAAGTAACCGCGGGGCTTTTAGTGACCATAGGCCTTCAGGCGACCACTGAGCTTCAGGCGACTCTGGAGCTTCAGGTGACCGCGGTGCCTCAGGAGCACACAGGGTTTCAGGAAAACATAGGAATCCAGAAGAGCACAGAGCTTCAGGAGAACACAAGGCTTTGGGCGATGCTGGCACTTCAGGTGACATTGGGACTTCAGTGTCCTGGACCTGGAGGGACCCAGAGTCTGAGATGGGGCTGAAGCCTTAAGTATAGGCACTGGGGCCGGGGACGGCATAGGGGCCAGAAGCGGCGCAGGGGCCAGATACGAGTCCTGGGGCAGAGACGGAGCAGGGGTAAGAGACGAGTCCTTGGGTGGAGAGGGGCTGGATTCAGAGCCTGTGACAAGCTTTTAGGTCAGGGACCAAGAAGGCGTGGAATAGAGCCTGGGATGACGCCGGGGACAGGGCCAGGGACAGCGCCTGGGACGGAGCCAGGGAAGGAGCCTGGGGAGGCGTCATTGCATAATTTTCACTTTACAGTGTAATTTGATTGCGTAAAATAGCCCCATGATTGACTGCACTGATTTCTCTTCATTGTGGCTACCAGGCAAGCAGCCAGTCTCGGACCTAGCTTGTATGCTATGGATGACTTTGTCTGAAGTGCCCTTGTGTATTGTGAATTGTAATTGTTACTCCTCTTAATTGTTTGTTTGCATTACTGACTTTAAATCTTCAAACGAGAACACGATTAACCAAATAACCATTACTCATTCAGCAGACATGCAGTTGTACTGGCGATAGGCGATGAAATGTGGGCCTGTGAGTTATACAATGTTTCTGTACACTTCAGAATTCATCCTACTGCTGCCACCAGTAGTCACATCATCTATAAGGGAAGTGAACCAGTTCCAGTGGCAGCAATACATGGCCAACCATGACACTACCTCCACCACGTTTTAAAGATGGGGGGTGTCTTTCTTTCTCTAAATCTTTCTCTTTCCATCACTTTGGTACATGTAAATACTCATCTCATCTGTCCATAAGATTTTGTTCCAGATTGCCATGTACTTCTTTTATTTCAGGCAAACCTAACCTAATCATTTGGTTTTTGAGGCTAACCAGTTGTTTTGAGGTTATGCTGATGATGTTCTCTTTATTCTCTTTATACTTGTTGACACATCTGTACCCACATCTTGGAGGATGTCAAGTTTGACAGTTGAACATATTCTCCGGTCATCCTCTACAGTAATCTTTTGTGATGTGCAAGGTTGCTTGCTATTGCTGAGCTCACCAGTGTGTTCTTGCATATTAACAATGTACCAGCCAGTTGATTTTGGCCATGTCAGTGATATATTTATTCAGATTTTTCCACCCCATGATGGCCTGCTTTCCTGGCATTTGCTCCTCATGTTGAGAGACAACGGTAACAGGCTCCAAATGCATATTCTACACCAAGAATCAACTCTCAACCTTTTGCTCCCTGATGCAATAATACACAGCAGGCCAAGAAACAACACAGCAGCCAATTGTCCAATTACATTTAGTTCCCCAAGATTGGGCCTGGGATATACCCACAAATTATTTGGAAGGGAAACAACCAGTCAAAGTTACATTGACAGTTTCCTTACTAGGATTGGAAACTGTCATTAATCAGACTAGTAGTACCTGCGTGTATGTGCATGTCTGTATAAATGTGCAGTCGGTATTAGTGTATATGTGTGAGCTCACACTTTCCCATTGTTGCCTGTACGTGTGCCTTTCCCTGCCCTCTCCCATTATAAATCTAAAAGCTGAAACTGCCACATGGCCTTTGTACCCTTCCCTGGGTTGTGCCTAGCTGCCTGGTGAGAGAGGGAGTGAGAGAGAGGGGAAAGAAAGCAGGCAGTCATTTTTCTCTGTGAGCACTGGAGCAGGGAGACGTGTCACCTGCAGATGAGACCCATTTCCTCTGATTAAGTCCTCCAAAAATATTCCATTTGTCAGTGCCACGGCTCTGAGTGCAGCCACTTGCAGCTAGCCGAGTGTGTCTGTTGACTATGTAGCGCTCCAATTTACATCAGCCCCTGACAACATCATCTAGTCGCTAATGTCCTTCTGTCTTTCTCTCCCCACCACAGACAATACGAACCCCCCTCCCCCCACCAACAATCGCACCCCTCAAATTTGCGCCGCAACTCTCCAGCCTATTTTTCTTTCATTTGCCCTCATTGCAAGGTTAGCTGGTGTGGATTCAAAAAAAGAAAAGAAAGAACAAAGAAAGAATAAGCAACTGGCCCTGCTGTCTCTGTCACAGTAATTTTCAATGTCATAAATTTCTATTTCCAATCTGTCCTTTTCTTATTTTCTTTCACCTGCTTCTCGCCTTTCGAGGAAACTCTTTTTGTCTCGCCTCCCCTCATCCTCACTGCCCCCCCCCACACCTATTACCTATCGCCTAGGCTTTTTCCAGACTTACAAATAGAATGCAATTTCTTCCACCCGCCTTGCAAATGAAACCTGAATGTAAGATCATTAATATTTCGTTTAAAAAAGAAAATTACTTTTGCCACCGTGCTTGTTTTTTTTTTTTGCCCTGCTCATCTCATTACAGGGTCCTCGTTTACACCGGTTCAATCAAAGTTGCGTTGGTGGTGTTTTTCCGGTGAGACCAGACCCACGCCCATCCTGGTGCCCTCAGCCTGGTACCGAGACCCAAAACAACAGATCTCGTCCTGTACAGTCCCCACTAGTATATCTTTAAAATTCAAGTAGTGATGGTGGAGAAACAGCTCTTTGGGATTTAGCAGGGCACAAGACAAAGTGACAACATTAACTTGTCTGCAAACCGAACGCTATTCCCGTTTTTAGAGTGATGCTGGAGACGGGGGCTTGGGTAAGCTGAATTGACAGGGTAATGTAGTCGATCAGTCTTCCCCACTGTTCCCACTCCAACACGCTCACAATCTGTTTAAATAAAGAGGCGAACTGAACCCCCACTCTGCCATGGCTGGCTCTCGCATCTACTAGCTGTTGCTTTGGAAGCGTCAACCCTATTTGTCAGTGCAAATGTAACTTAATAGCTTGAACAGCAGCTTAGAACTGACCACAGGCTCCTGTCACCCTCATATCCTGTACAAGGTCATAGTCACGGACATGAATTTGACATTGATTTCAGAACTCCAGTTTTTCATTTCTTTATTTCTACAGAATGCTCAATGTTCAATGAACACATGTTAAATGTCAAATGAAGAATGTCAAATATTTGGTGTTAATTTATACAGCCTGGCAATTTTGCTAATCATTTTGTGAGAAGTTTAATAGAAAGACTCTCATTACAAATCAATGTCTCCATTAGTTCTTCCAACAAATAAAACCTGGCAAGGAAAACAAAATAGCTCGTGTCAGCCCTTGAGTTTCCTACCACTGTAAGTACAATGGAATCCCTCCCCATATTTTGACACAGACTGAAAACACAAGTTTCACACTGTACCTTTCCTCCCCCCCATATCCCTGTTGTACACCCTATATTCTGTTTCAAAAAATATATTGCACTTATGATTACTGACTGTTGTTTTTTGCTTAGAATTGCTCTTCATGCGTGTTTTGCAAATTTATGCTTTTAACTTGTTGAACAACTTAAAATGTAATCAGACTAATATTGCAAGTTTATGGCATTTGGAATAATCACACAAAATAATTATATCGTTCTTACATTCTTTTACATTACATGTTTTTAAGGAATAGGAACCTATGCTATAAGGTCTATGCCAGGGGCTGGAAAGTTTCAAAACATCAATGACCCACTGCCACATTTTACATAACACTCTCTTCCAGTCATAATTCCAATAATGTTTGGCAAAAAAGGATGCTTGGTTTTGTTTATTGTACTCAGTAGGGCTGTCCACCATTCCAAAGGATTTGTTGGTATGGAGGTGCCATTTTATGTTGCCCCAAGACACAACCAATCTCTTCTTAAACTGCAATGCTTGGGTTACTTCTGGCCTCCCTCACCATCATCCCCACCATGGGGGGCGAGATGGCTCAGGCAGTAAGAGCAGTCGTCTGGCAGTCGGAGGGTTGCCGGTTCGATCCCCCGCCAAAGTCGAAGTATGTCCGAGCAAGACACCTAACGAGCTGACGAGCTGGTCGGTGCCTTGCATGGCAGCCAATTGCCGTTGGTGTGTGTGTGTGTGTGTGTGGAGTGTGTGAATGAATGGGCGAATGAGAAGCATCAATTGTACAGCGCTTTGGATAAAGGCGCTATATAAATGCCAACCGATACAATATAGATAATTATCAATGTTTTTTAATTATATGCAGGCTTTTTTCTCAATAAATCTCGAGCCTACTGTACTTGACATTGCCAAAGTAGGCTTATGCAAAATACAACAGTAACAAAGGCAAGATGTGAAATACTATGAGTACCATGATCCACCGAGTTGCCATGCATGTCATTTTCATTGAAAAGCAACTGACTGACTGTTCTGTGGAAATGACTGAAGAGGCCTTTAAAACCAGCGCCCAAGGCATATCGACTAACCAAAAAAAACACAGCTCTTGGTCGATAAGTGTTGGTCCCTGGTTTTCGTAGCCATATTTTTCCATATAAAATATGCCTTGATATTTTGCTTTGTGATGCATGCTTATATTCTTTTACATGTTTTTCCTTTTTTGACAATGGATATTTCCAGTATTTTTTGTACCCGCCTTCCGAAGAGCACCTGTATCTCTGCCCATCACTACCTCAGATCCAAGTAGTGCCCCATTCAATTCTTTTTCACAGAGGATAGCTCTTTATATGGAAGTCTCAAAAAGAACTATAAAATGTTTAATTTTTTTATTTGAAAATTTTAAGACTTGATTCCATTGAATAAAATTGGCAATATCTGCTGAATTATCACTGCATCTCTGTTCCTTGATTGGTGGTGATTCTGGGAAATATGCTACATAGGCTGGCAGTGAATCACAATTAGGCTACCAGGCTACTGTAGGAAAGCCAGTGTTGGGAAAGCTACTCTGAAAATGTACTTAACTAAGCTACCTATTATTACTCTACATTGGAAGTAGTTAAGCTACAGCACGTAGAAGTAAACTGAACTCATAGTTAACAACATTGAGCTGCTTCATGAAAAAACATAAAATAGGCCATAGCTGGCATTGGCTAACACTACTGTTTTTGCTCAGATCTTTTTTAAATAGCGTGTCTCTCCTTGAGTGTAAATTGTAACAGGCAAAAATACACATGGTGGAGGAGAAGGGGGGGGGGGTGGATAGTCTACAAAAATAAAACAAAGAAAGAAACTGAGAATTAAATAATGAAAGAGGCATGAAATTTAATTTGGAAATCAATCAGCAGCCATTAAGCCTGCGGCTGCCTGTACTGTTTTCTCCCTGGTAACTTGGCCTCCCTCTCGACTGGCACAGTGTGTGCTCACTGCTCACCCAACCGTCGCTCCTCGCTCACTGTCGCACCACATGCTCCCTAACTAAACTTTACCCCTCCGCCTTCAAGAACTCTTCATTTGCATTACATTAGCATCTCATTAGCATCAGCTGCAATTTTTGCCCTCTTCTCTCCTCTTGTTCTAGATAGTTCTGTGGAGCGAGAGAGGCAGCGTGCAGGCGGAGGAGTGAGGACTGGAGTGTCCTGTTGGCTTTTTCCTTCACCTGTGACTCCAGCCCCACTGCCTCTCTCTCCTCCTCAGCTGGTTTCCAGGTTCGATATTTGGCCTCCATCTCTCCCGTAAAACCCAGCCTGGCTTGGGTGTGTATCAGTTGTACACCATTTACCTCTGGCTGTGAAAACCAGCTGAGAGGAAAACCTCCCTGCAAATCACAACACAGGGGAGGCCATGATCAGGGAGCTGAAACTCTGACAGCACCTCCACTGTGGCTTTGGTTTGCTCTATGGATCTCCAGTAAATAGTGTTTTTAACAAAACACGATGAGCTGTAACTAATCTAATTGATTAATTCTAATTTGGAACAACATCTCTGTCACTTACAATTAGCTTCACAATCCTCTGCCCGCTCACAAATCTGTTTTATTGTTCACTGTCTTGATTTGCCCCAGTAAATCAGAAATGCATATTGTAACAATAGCATTTGTGATACAATACAATGTGCTGGACACATAGTGGAGTATATTTATACAGTAATACACAAGGAGTGACTTTCCGTGAGATATTGTCACTGCAGTGCTGTGTTCGCAAATTTTACTAAAATGTTTATACATTTTTTCTTTAACTGAAATAACAGTACAGTAATTCAGATTCACACTTAAATACAATGAATCAACCAAACGTAAAAAAAGCAAGTTAGATGTGTCATAAGTCTAATGTCTCTCAGCCAATCAAATTGCGAGGTTGGAACTAACTGCTGCATAATTGTGTGTAACAAGCTTAATAGCACTTGTATCGAATGCTACAAGAAGAAAACAACTTAGAGGGCAAGCCTGGATCTGAAGTGCACCTCCCTAAGCCACAGATATCTCAGTATTGTCAGGGCAGAAAGCAATCTGGCGCTTTCATTGGCCCTGCGTGCGACTATCAGGGGAAGTCAGCGCCACTGTCCAGGATTTATGAGGTGACATACTGCGAGATAATATTAGTGTGACTCCAAGTTATCACCTTTCCCTATGACAATCACCTCAAATGCCCACGTTCCCAAGGACCTCTCCGCGCTCATGCTGAAACGTTCTTTGTGCCATCGAGTTCTCGATGAGGGATGACCTGCCATTGATGAGAGGGGGGGACATATTCTCTGAATCAATGGCCTGGCACAATGCTCCGCACATCGCCAGAATATGGCCAACCGTAACACAAGCAAGAACGACTATCGCTTCCAAATAAAGGGCTATGCTCATTTGAATATTGTTATGCTAATACAATGCGTTTCGGTGTTCCTTTTAAAAAAGTTAAGGCAATGCCTTGGTAGGTATACAGTCTGCATGGTTCAGAAGGGAAAGAATTTTCAATCTCCTTTCTATCATTTTCAATATCATTAATCCAAACCACTCCATTTTCCATGCTTGCGGGCTCAAGCCCCAGAGAACGAAGAGGGAGGGAGAGGGTGCGTGATAGAGGGTGGCACACAGCATATTACTCATCTTTCACTGTCCCCAACTTGAAAATGAACAGAGCGAAAAATAAAGGAGTGTTTATATATTATTAGGAGTCTGTTATCACCACGAATCTCACCCCCCACATCTCTGTGCCTCCTCCCCCCTCCCCGACAGCCGTCTCCTGGCAGCCACCAGGCGGGCCCTCTCGATGACTTGACTCGATCACCTGTGACAGTTTTGATTTGATGTCACTTTTTCCATCCCCGCTATTTGTTTGAACAGTTAAGAGGTAATTGTGTGACATTAACATGGAGAAGACTCGCTTTGTCTCCGTGCGCGCTGAACCGGGGACGGAGCGGAGATGTGCGGCTGTTATAAATGGCCTCCATTTCCCCAAACCTGCTCAGGTGCTGTCGAAGGAGTCGTGTCGCCGCGGGGCGGTGGGGAGAGGCGCCTGGGCCCTTTCTCCCAGGGGAGTGTGCTGGAGAGACTCACCTCTAGGATCACTGGCCCCGTTACAGGCTTGGTCAGCAGCATTGAGAGAGTGTGTGTGTGTGTGTGAGTGTGTGTATGTGTGTGTGTGGGTGGGTGTGTGAGTGTGTGTATGTGTGTGTATGAGTGTGTGAGTGTGTGTGTGTGTGTGAGAGTATGAGTGTGTGTGTGTGTGTGTGTGTGTGTGTGTGAGTGTGTGTATGTGTGCGTGTCAGTCAGTGTGTGTGTGCCTGTGTGTGTGGTTGTGTGTGTGTGTGTGAGTGCGTGTGTGTACATGTGTGTGTGTGTGTGTGAGTATGTGTGTATGAGTGTGTGAGTGTGTGTGTGTGCGTGTGTATGCGTGGGTGTGGGTGTGTGTGTGTGAGTGAGTGAGTGAGTGTGTGTATGTGTGTGTGTGTGTGTAGGTGTGCGTGTGTGTGTGAGTGCGTGTGTGTACATGTGTGTATGAGTGTGTGAGTGTGTGTGTGTATGTGCGTGTGTGAGAGTATGAGTGTGCGTCAGTGTGTGTGTGTGTGTGTGTGAGAGTATGAGTGTGTGTCAGTGTGTGTGTGTGTGTACATGTGTGTGTGTGTGGTTGTGCACGCATGGATATGTGTAGACTTACAGGATGGATAGTTTCCTGCTGTCCTTTAAGCTCCTGAGTGAAGGACATTCATCGTAGTTTTTCCAGTTGAATCAATTTCAAAGCAATACCGTCGCAACCAATCCACAGCATTCTCATCAAAACAAAGAAGTCAAACACAGCACAAAATGCATCAAATTATCAGATTTGGCTTTGCACTTTTTTAACTCACAGAGAAAACACTATCTCTATTGCCTGATGCACATAATAGACAAAGGCACCGTGTATTTCTGAATGTCAAATTGTTCTTGTGAATGAGTGCCATCCCTTCCCCTCCATTACAGCCACACAGCCCATCCACAAAGACAGACTCCTAAAGCAGCCCTCCCGCAAATTTGTGTCAGGTAATCTACTAAAAGCTCATCAGAGGGAGAGATGACGGAGCACGCCTTTCCTCGCTAACGATGACTTGCTCTGTGGCTGAGACCTAGCAGAGCTATTAAGAGCCTTTAACAATTGATTATGTCCAATACCCTGATTATCCCTCCCCCGACTGGTTTGGGTGGGTCAGGATGTCCCTGTCTCATTAGCTGCATCATTTGGAGTGTGAACAAACATCTCTAATAAGAAGCTCTTAAAGGCTTGTGATTAGCTAACATAATTAGCCGGCGCAAAGTAAATCTTTTCTCTCCACAATGTGTTGGAGTGGCTAATTTGCCTGGTATGGATTAGCGGGCCTGGCGCATTAGCCCTGTCCCTGCGCGGAGGGCGATGCTGGGGCGCTGTCTTGTCTGACATTGATCCGAGGGGGAGAGATGACGGGCAAATTTGTATCTGCGGGTTCGACCTCGCATACGTCTCCATTATTGCCCCGGCCAGGGGAGGGGAGGATCTGTAACTCAGAGTGCCTGTAGACCCATGGGGTCAGCTGCTTGGCTTTTCGTCTAAGTAGCACTGCCAAATTTAGAAGTTGTCCAAAGCCAGATGTGCAGGCATTTGCTCGCACTCGTTATCAGATCACGGACCGGGAGGAGCATGGTGTTAGAACTGATCACGAATCAGGGGGAGGTAAAAAGGTGTCACGGACTAGTGCAACAAAAGTGTCGGGTCCAAAAAGTCTACAAATATTTGAAAACCAGAAATTTTGGTGAGAAACCGGGCATCTCATGACCCTACAGTACATCTAAATGTGCTTTAGGAGGTTTTCATTCTTTTTTTATTTTACAGAAACAATGTACATTAATCAACATTTCAGTTTCCACATGAATGTAAAGCTAATGAGTTAGCTAATGAGCTCATTTTCATCCATAGTCCACTCACCCATACACTTTTACCTACACTGCAAAAACCAAAAAATAAGTAAATCTTAATAAGTATTTTAGTCTTATATTTAGTATAATTATTAATAATCTCTATTACTTTTTTATTAAATAACACAAAATGAGGTGACACAGTTTTGCTCATTCCCAGATGGCTGTGGGATAAGAATAGCTTCAAGGAAAATGTCATTTAAAATAAGCTAATATTTTCTACTTACTTATAATATTTTAAGTCTCATTAAAAGAATGAAAGCTTGTATAAACAGACTATTTTTGCAGTGTTGGGCAGGGTACTTTTGCACAATGGCCTGTTCGAAAGATCAAAATTGCCTCACTGCCTCCACTGTAGACACGACACCACTTTACTGGGGAAAGTGGGAACAAGAAGGAGTTAATTCGCGAGTTCAGCCAGAATGCACAGAAAATGTCACTATCGAGGCGAGCAGATTTTGGGGGTTGGAGTTCTACCAGAGATGCTCACAAGTCTTTGGTCACAAATCCAAGTCAAGTCTCAAGTCTGGTTGTAATGAGCGTTCTATCATCTGCTGCATGCCATCCGGACTGCTTAGAACACTGCATAGCTATATCTAGGGAATTCAAAGCATGTACTGTATTATCATCATCACTCCTTTATCTATTAGCATACAGTAGCAGCATTGATTAGTTGTTTGGTATAACGAGCGTGCGTCTACGTTTAAGTAGCAAATAACCGCGTTGTATCCTTCTAACGTAATTTACATAGCAACTGAACTGTCTGATCACGCCGAATCACTGATAGCGCCAAGGTAAATTAATGACGATTCAGAAAATGTATAACTTTTAAAGGTTTAAAACAATCCTATGGTGGGATTTTGCAATTTATGGACGGTGCGACAGAAACTTTCGGTGCCGTTGAACTTAATCGAATGCTTTTATTTATATCGTTCGAAGTGCCGTTAAAAAGCAAATTGTATGGCTTTGTGCTATTCGCGTATGCTAGCTACACCTAGAACACGCTAGTACTTAGTTATTGTAAGTTTGATCACCTCTACTGTGAAGTAAAAAAGTGGACAAATTACGTTTTCTGTGAGAAATGTATTGGCGAACTCACGTGCACACACAGCGGTCCACATTCTCCACTTTGCCCTCCCTATCAAAAGGAAAGTTATTTCAAAATGTCAACTCCAGTAAGGTATCTAACTGGCAAGCATGCTGTTAGAGCTAAATTTATTAAAGGGGACCTATACTAATTTCCACTCTCTATATTCATATTCATTCTGGGACTTTTCATGATTCACAGATTTTAAAAAAAACTCTTTATTTATCTGTACAGAGCTCGAAATTGCGACCATTTCGCATATGCTCCCGAAATGTAATCTGTGCGACCTCGAAATATATTAGACCGTGTCGAGTAGAAAAAACCTTTCGAAACCGAGCGTTCAGAGCTGGAGTCTCTTTTTTCTCTCTCACAGCGATACCGTTAACTATCATTCGTGTACCAAATTTTTTGAAATGCACAATTATACCGCACATATGACATATAATCGCTTAAAGAACCCCAAGATCACAAAAAAGACGTTCATTGTTGCTTAGCCTCTTAGCAGTTTAGCACGCTCAACATTCCACCAATGTTAAGTCAATGGAGGTCGTTTTTTAAAAGCTTTATAGTTTAAAATGTATAAATCTAGAAAAAGCAACCTGACCAGTATAGCTTATGGTGGCCACATGTCTATCTTAAAAACTGTAGGAGATAACCAGGGATAATAATGATAAGTAAAGATTCTATAGAAGAACAGTTTGCGTCTTTGGCAAGCAAACTAATTATAGTACTAAGATCCGGATTTTTCCATTTTTTATGTTTAGCAACTAGCAAAATCCAACTGGAACCACCGGGTTCTGAAAGTAGAACTGGTTCTTCTAATAATGTTGCAGGCTATATCAATATTTTTCTGAATATAGAGGGTGGCTAAAAATGGATATCGACTAACGAACGCTAATCTAATCACGTTAACCTCCCAGCTACTCTACTATCATACGTTAGCGTGCTACTAGCTTTGTAGCTAGCTAATGAGGTTAACTTGATTAGATTGGCGTTGTCCATTTCTAAGATAGCTGATGCTGAGCTAAACATGTTTGCTAACCGTCAGGCGCTAACGTTAACTTCATTACCAAGTGACTGACCTATCTGGGTGCGTTTTCAGGTGCCTGATAAAGTTGGATGTGGTCGATCCAGCATCCTTTATGTAGATCCCGCAGACTTTGCATTTAGCGATCCTTTTCTTTGGGCTTTGTGTCAAATTAGTACAGCCAAAGGCTATAACAAATGGCACAGTAGTAGCAGGTGTGCTCGCCATGGTGTCTTACAGTCATCTGTGGCCGTGGCGGCGCGCGCCGGATGCGTAAGGTTACATATGATGGAGGGAATGACATTCAGCTCGCCAGACATTTCCTTAATGCGCTCGTCTTTTCAGGACGAGACTCGAGTCAAGTCTCAAGTCACAGTGTGTGCGACTTAAGTGCGACTCGAGTCCAAGTCGCAAACTCAAGTCCCCATCTCTGAGTTCTGCATGTTTTTTGCGAGTCGTTGATCACAGTGGTCTTAAATCCGAGGGAGACTGGTGAGAGCTGATGTAAATGGATGATTGTTCATCAATAAGTCCAAACGGCATATCAGAAAAAGGGAAAGATTGCACATCGCCCATCTGACTGCCTGCCCCGTGTCCCAGCCACTGGTGATCCAGCGTAGTCTGAGAGCAAGAGTCACAGCATGTTTCTGGTCCAAAATATCAGTGCCATATATATAACTTCCCTTTGCTTCGTTCTTTTCTCATCTTTAAATATGCATCATTTTCAGAAAATGTGCCTATTTTGCAATGCTGAACAAATACCCTGAACCCAAAAGTCTGTACAGTAAATCTGATAATAATTACACCTACTGCAACACCACGATTCAAACTCCTACTTTCCCATTCTGGCAATAACTCCCTATCCTACTTTCCCCGGAAAAAAGCCTGCAGTATCCAGGCTCAGGGGTGCAAAGCTGAAAGCACAGGCTTTGCCTGGAACAGGGGGCAGTTGTTCAGTGGTGGAGAGGGTGGGAGTTTTGGGGGTTCTCTTAGACAGGCCCAGCAGTGACACCCTTCCCGCCTGCACCCCTTCTGCTGCCCACTGCACAGCGCTACAGTAGGCCCCTCTTTTTGTCTGTGTGCGCTGAGAGAGAGAGGGGCTTTCGTCCCTGCGCGCTGGGCTGATCCATTTGTTTGTTATCTCAATCCAGGATTTAGAGAGATACAAAGCTGATTAGGCAACAAAGCATATGGGAAGATAAAGGACACTTAGGTAATAGGTTTAGACTGGCTCTTTAGCGCACTAAACTCATCCTCTTTCTCTCTGCTCTAAATACGTTTGTTATTCTTTTCTCTGCAAACTGCTCTGGAGAGACGAGGGGGAGATGGAGAGAGAGAGAGAGGAAAAAAGAACACAAGGGGAAAAGAAGAGGCTCTGGATACTGTTCTGGCAGTATGCTGAGGAGACAACTGCAATGACGTGATGCCCTGCTCAGTTTGGCCGCTTGCAGTGTGTGCACTGTAGAGCCGGACAGCGTGCCTGCAAAATTCTGACTGAGGTGAAGTTTATCACAGGCCCTCCTTCTCGAGGGCTGACACAGAGACAGAGGGCAGAGGATTGTGCTGAGACTGGGCAACTAATGGTTTACAGAAATTAATATGTACAGTATATTGTGTCTCATTTATGAATAACCAGGAACACTAGAGCCAGTATGTTGTGAGACAGCACTGGAGAACAGAGCCCACAGTGGGCGAACACTGCATTGCTTTTAGAAGCTGTAGAATGGCTGCTGGGGCAAAAAGCAGGCTGTCTGGTCGAGCAGTGAAGAATTACATGAAAAATTACAAAATTTCTGTTTTCATGCTAGCACTTTGTGAATCGCGTCTTCTACACTCAAAACACAAACAATCGTGTTGTAGATGTTGTGCGATATGGATTAATCGCATGGCTTAATCTCTGTGTTTATTGCAGAAATATCGCATGCTATAGTTTAACAAACATTTATATTCCTCTCATGGTTAACACCATCAAGGCCAAATTAACAGATTATGGAGCCCTCTGATTAAACGCCATAGAGGTCAAGTGACAAAAAAAGTGACAAAACATATTTACGGTCCTCTTGCTGTTTACTCATATGGAAATAACCCTTGAGAAAGATGCTTACTTAGGCGAGATAAAGTGGGCGATGAGAAGGAGCGGGCGTGGATTAGGGGACGGAGACGATTAGGGCCAAGATGGGGCGGGGGGGGGGGGGGGGGGGGGGGGGGTGAGGAGTGGATGTCGAGGATAGCTGGATATGGAGGAATATTAATCTGGGCTTAGTGTGAGCAGGACCCCACAAACGGCTCAAGCAAACAGAGCTTAGGCAAGGCCAAGCCTTGGAGAAAGTCCTAAATCTTCACATTAGCTCCCTGCGTTTCTTCAGCTGAACCCGTAAGCTCTTTTCTAAAGGATAGCACAAACAAATGCCCCCCCCCCCCCACCTCCCCAACACTACCCCTCGCCAGTCCTGCACCCCCTTCTCTTGCACACTCACAAAATCGAGAAGGATTTGGAAATCCAGATTGCTGAGAATTTATAAATCCAAGGACCAAGTGGATAGAGGAAGATTAGACTGGTCCTTAAGAGGCCCTTCTTAAAGTGACAGTATGCCACCGAATTGTGTTTTTCCTTTCACTGTGGTGCCCTACTTAGGTGTCAGTTAAAGAGGAAGAGCTGGCAGAGTTGAAGAATGGGAGCATGTTTTGATCACTCTGGGAAAAAAATCTCAAAAGAACACATTCATATGTCTGCTTGAAGTTTGGACCAGAGGGCGAAATGCAGTACAACACTTCATTCATAATATATATGTATTCAACATTTTCCTCAGCTGATACCATTTGATAGACACGGAACACTTTTTCACACGCCATCAATCAGTTTCCAGTAATGTAATCAAACAGCACTTTCCCAAAATCATCTTTTTTGTGCAATGAACAGAACCTGTGATTAAAAATTCACTCTGAAAATGTTTGCAAGCATACAGAACGTAAAGATTCTTTAGATAGCTCAGCCAATATAAGCTAATTAAAATGAGATTTTTAGGCACTTACTAACTATCAGATCTGGAGGAAAAAAAGCTTAAAGCCTCACTGACACAAATATTATGAATAATCAAACACCCGGGCTGTGTATGAATACAAATTGAATTTCAACAAGGAGTGTGGAAGGAGACACGGCTCATTTGAGTCTTCCCCTAATGATTTTTTCCAGAAAAAATAAATAGAAAAGAAAGCGTGGTGCATGATTACTTTCCACTGAATTAGATGCGAAAACAGAAAAGCAAATATTTTCCAGGAGAGACATTGCTATACATTTTTTGGCTTGCACAGCTTGTTATAATGATTGGAATAACATTTCTATGCATGCTTATTCTAAAACTGTCAAATTAAAAAAAGCAATATGTACAATTTGTTAAAAACAAAAACAAATAAGAAAATATCCTCATCTATGTCATGAGTTACATTGTACGCATAGTATCATGACAACAATGTTAAAGTCTGATAAAGTAAATAAAATAGCACTAAAGAATAAACTGCAGAATATTTCATCATTGGTTCCAAAAAATCACCCTGTCATAGAGCTTTATAACACTTCTTTGAGCCAAACTATTTTGAAAAGGAAATACATTGGTGCAGGATATTGTAAAATGTATCACTTTTCTGGTGGAAAAAGGAACACGATTTTCTGTATTTCCCTCATTTCCACAAGTGAGGAAACTCTACCTGCGGGATGACAGGATGAAATATGTTCAGCGAGGCGAAAGGTGTAGTGCACGGCGGAGTTTCGCCAACATAATTTACAGTCTAATGCTAACAAGATAATGTGCAATTGACCAGCGCCCAATAAATTATTCACCAACGGGCAAGCAGAGAAAAGTATTTAAATGTTATTGATAAACTAATGTTTTGCGTTCAGTCTTTCGGCCCTGATATTGATCACGGGGCTTGGACTGAAACAACACGGAAAGGAGAAACTAGCAGAGGATGGAGTGAGAGACGGAGAGGGAGCAAGGGTGTAATGAAAACAGAAAAGGGAGGAGTTGAACGGTGGTAAAGAATGCTATTCATTCCCAGCCAAACTTAATGGAAGTCAATAGAGTGAGTGGCTCCCTCACAACAGAGGAGGCAAGTTTTATAGTTAATGCTGAGAGTAATGAGCTCATTAATATTAGTGAGAGTCTGCCAAAATCTCTATCAAGGAAATGGCAAGTTTGACCTCAAATATCCTGAGGCATGTCACAGGGCTCAAAGCTATTTCACAAAAACAGTTCACTCTCCAGATATTTAAATGATTTTTTTAGCACCAACTGTGCGTTGCTTTTTTTGATTGACTGTGATTTGAAACAGATCATATTATTTTGGGATAAACTGATAAACTGCCACACTGGTGACTGTATACAGGTGACTACACTCTAAATATGGCTGGGTTGAAAATAAGTAGTTTTTGAACACCTGCTGGGTAGCCTTAACCTAGCAGGTGATAATTTGACCCATGCAGTTGAATTGAGTGTAAATAAGTAGATTGCTGGGTTAAATCTTACCCAAACATTGAGTTATTCCGTGCAACCACTACTTTTATCAAAATAAATTGTGCTCTATCAAAATGAGTTGTATTGACCCCAAAACGTATTTTGAATTTTAGACACTACTCGGAAGAGGACAATGTAAACTTTATAATGAAAGTTATCTCTCTACTCCAGATATCAAGGGAGTTGTGTCCCATTTCATTTTGAGTGCCACCAAAGTGCTACCGATTCTGGGCTAACATAACTCCGGGGCTTGAGATGAGATCGCAAAAGCAAAGAACTTATTTCCGGGTGGATAACGGCTCTCGCTCTGCTACCTACTGCCGTTGAGGAATATGAATAGGAGGCAGAATTGTCCATATCATTTAACCAAGTGAATGTTGGAATATACAAATAATTAGTGAAAACTTTTTTTTATTTACATGATTTATACGATGTGGTCTAGCTAGCTAATGTAACGTTAATGTCAGCACCCCCTAACATTGTAGCTAGCCAACATCACTAACATGCATAACAAGTGGAAACTGACTAGCTAGTGTTATTGGAAACTGTATTTCTGTAACGTTACCACCAAAACTAGTTAGCTAGGTCGGATTTAATATTTCATGTTTGTAATAAAGTTATCATCCCAGTGTTTCTCTAGTTATACGGCCGTGGATGAGTGACTGGTGTTTATTAGCTAGCACTACCTGCCAACAACATTTGTGAAGGACATGAGCAATACAATTTCCCCTCATGTTTCTGACAAACATTCTGATTTCATCTATACCGTGTCATTTTATGCATAAACCCTTTAAAACTATATTTTTACACTGAGCATTTACTCTTAAACATTTAACATTTAAACATTTAAAAATATATTTTAAAACTCCATTTGACATTGAGATACAAATTGACATACAAATCATGAAAGCCAAGACGTTCATTGTCGCTACGTGAGAAACATTGCTTGTGAATGCATTTAAATGAGGTGGAAGTAAAATTCTTTGACAAGCCTGATCTTTGAGGACTTAAAATATCAATACGGTTCGTTTTAAAATTAATTCTTAGCTATGAATTATGCTGATACGATATGGAACACATTTGCTGGCTAAATGGCTTTAAGTCATCAAGAGTCCAAGGTATCATATGAGCCTCAAACCACCGTGCTGCTGCCAGATTTAAAAATAATTGTTTCTCTTGACAGATTTTCCTGGTGAATTCAATGGAAACGATATTCAATAAAAAAGAACTGTAAATAAAAAAGCTGAATATAGTCCCACCCCCCAATTTCCATAGAGATCCATTCAAATGCAAAGAGTTAAAGTATCGCTTGTAGGACAACCTGAACATAAGATATATAGACTCTGATGATGCTGATAGGTCACAGACATCAGGAAGTCATGGCATGCAAAGGATATGCAATGACATACTAAACATGACTACTTTCATTCATATGACATTGCTGTGTCCCAAACTTTATGGTGCCCTGAAATGGGGGGATTACGTTTAAACACTGCTGTAATTTCTACATGGTTATACCAAATTGTATAAAGAGCTTTATTAACATCTGACAATGTGAACTTTAACAATGTGCTTTTTTATTACAAATCTCAAATGGAGAACAAAGGATAATAAATAAATCATGAATAAATCATAAATAACATTATGGAGGGCACTGTATTTGGGCAACTCTGGAAGCTGGAAGAGGGATGTCTAGGTTTGGGTGGGGGGAGAGACAGTTGCCAAGCCACCTCCAGTCACCTGCAGCTTCCAGGCAGGATAGAAACTTGGAGCAGCTCATCCCCACAGAGTTTCATTAACCTGACCGCATGTTCTAAAGCTCTTGTATTAGAGCTAATCAAATACTTCACCACATGCGCTGCAGTCTTAATGGTTACCTGGGGAAGCCCATTTAGAGATCCGCTCGCTGCCCAAGCATGGAGATAAGCCTCTCCTCGCCATTTAATTGCAGACATGTAGAATGTTACATATCACTGATGTGATCAACACGAAAAAGTGAGCTCTTTGCACTGCTGCTATAAATTACATTATTTAAATTATTTAAAGCCAAAGTGCTACGAACTTTTTCAAAAGTTAGGCGCAGTTACAGTATGGCATTTAGAGAGCCCTGCACAGATTTTCCAGGTAAAGTGTTTAAAACATATCTAATTTCATATACAATTTTACCAAAGTCGAGTTTCATTTTTTTGAAGGTGTCAATAATTTATGGTGCCAATAATTCTGGACCTGACTGTATCATTAAACAGACAAAGTAGAAGGCCCAATTTCAATTACCACAAATAACTGAAGATTTAAAAGTAAATTGTTGTCTTATTTTTATTGTACAAGGGATATTTGCCATCTACAGCAAGCACAAATAATCACACTCTATATTATTTCCACAATATGATATCCAATATATCCTCCTGATATCTGACAGGAAAATTGTTTTTAAGTATATATATATATATATATATATATATATATATTGACATAATACAAGGGTTTCGGATGACATATTGCAATGAGAATATTTTCAAAAATGGCAAGTGCCATTTTCATTTGCAATAGGTGCACATTAAGATAAATGTGCAGATCAGCAAAGGTTGGGACTGATCTGACTTCCTGGAAAAGCAATGTATTATCTAACTTGCCATCTCTGATGCAAAAAAGGGTCAGCCTTCACAGATACACAGTAGCTGGCAACCAACTATTCACATGTTGTTTGAAAGGAGAATCTGTCTTCCACAAAATTGTTGTGGACTGTCAGGACATTATTATTTGGGTATGCACATCCATCCATTTTTATGACATCTTGTTTGTTTCCCCATCTATTTTATATTGGATACTTCTTCCAGCATATACAATTATGGTTTGAAATATATTTGGCATTGCTGTTCAAAAATAACAGGTACATTGAGTGCACCTGAAAGGGTGAGGCAGTCTATTGCAAAAATATGGAAAACATGTTTATTTTATCAGCTATACAGCAACGCACTCTAAAGCCTTCATGTTCATCTGCTCATGTTTTGCCAACAGGATGGTGTTTACAGAGATTAAAACCCCTAATGTGGAAAATAAAGCTTTTAATACCAAGTATTTGACCAGAGGCGTCGATCTCAAGCTTTCACACAGACAGAGCAGAGAGAAATAATCATAAAATAACAGCAATTACAGGGGAACACACTGACAAAACTTGGAGGGCTGTAACAAGCTGAAATGGGGATTTTCCTATGGGATGAAAAATTAATAAAAGCTGAAATAAAGACATACCTACTCAAAAAGAGTAAAAAAGAGCCAGGATTTTTTGCCTACCATTAATTATTCATCCACAGGTTACATTTTAGAGTGCTTCAATGTGCCCAGTCCCTTTTTATTAGTCTATTTATATCCATTTAAAAAGCTCTTCTTATTTTATTTTGCACCCATAATTTTCCCATATTGCATGAAAAAGAGCTTTTCAGCGTAAATATCAATATTGAAAATAAATATGTAAATTCCCCATATGTATTTTTGATGGACTGTGGTGAAAGTGGAAATTTCAGTAAATAAATTAATAAATAAATATACACACCCATAATAAGGTTAACTATTTTAGCTTTTGATATTGCTATTTCCAGAAGGGTCTAAATTAATGACAGTAGATCCAATAACAGTTTGATACTTGGAAGTGTATCCAGTACTTTAAGTCATGCCGTTAATGCAGCATTTGAGAGAAAGTGATTTAAACATCAAACAGTACCTTTAATGGCTTTTTTCTTGCCTGTGGTTTTAAGCATCCATATGCGATACATGACTTCATAAATGGTTTTCACTTTTTTATTTCTCAGGCTAATGTATTGATTTTGAATGCATTGCAGAACAGGGTTAATTCAATATTTTCTTGTATATTGACTCCAAAAGATTAGTTTAACTGCTCATCTAAACGTTTAACAAAAAGGAACTGCAAATGTCCGCCAATAGTGTACCTCTATACGATCGCTATCTATCTGCGAAGACACGGACGTGTCTCAGGCCTTGCTATCCTACAATGATACAATTATGTAGGCTATCTTGTGACGGCACTAGTGCATAGGCGAGTGATTACAGGGTGCAGGTATCTTATGTTGTGTATGTCTGTTAGGACTCTAAACTGCTAGGCGTGCAGTGGTGCGACTCAAGATTTATTAAACAGAATGTTCAATATAAAAATGCAATGCCAATGCGGAAATGTGTAAGATGGATGGCTTTACGCGAAAGGCGCGCAGGAGGTCGTATTAGCGAATCTTTTTCGAAGCATTACACGTTTCCATCTACCAAGTTTACAGAAATACAACAAATCATCAAATAAAGACGTCACAGACAGCGGTAAGAACAATGTTCCTGCTGATGTTATCACTGTATGTCTAACAAACCTTGTTAACCTTTGAAGCATAGCTGACTACTGGCTCACAGGTAACTTGCATTACATATGGTTTATTTCTAATTTCAATGATCGTAGCAATAGTCTTGTATTGGCGAGCACTGTCCTTTTATCGAACCTTGTTGACCCTGTGTCAGAACCCGGATGTTGTTGTTGCCACGGTGTTATCCACAGCACCACCATGCTACCACATGGGACCCTTACCCAATAGCTCAGAATATGTTAATAATTGAACTCTAATTTTGCTGATTCTTAATGCATTCCATAATAACATCGTTCAATGTAGTTTCCAACCATTCACAGATTTATCTTTACAGTCACTTTAAATAAAGCTGAAAATTATTACTTTTGGTATCCATGATTTTATTTTAATTAGATATGGCCATAGAATAAGAAATCTGAGAATAATTTTCCCTCAAGGGATTAGCATATTCACACTCTTGTTTACAAAAAAATATATTAATTCGATTTTTTTAAACAATATTGGTGGTTTGATTATTGGTTAACTTGAAAAAGGTTTTATAACTACAAGACCAGAGTGTCCTGTTTAGAAATATATATGGCTGCATTAACTCTTAAGTATCGCCCCTTTTCTTGACACAAGCTTCACAAGCAATCATCTTCCTGATGCTACTGTCAAGAAACATACAATGCTTTAACAGCTACATCCTCAAATCTGTAGTCTTTCCACAGTACTATTGTAGCTGAAAATTTATTTTGTAATGCATCACAACATCCCACCTCTAGCACACGATTGTCCACTGAAAATGCTTTCCGCGTGTGGACTGTGACTGTTTCTTTTTTTAACCTACCTCTGAAATACAAAGATTTCACCCAAACATGACCAACAGCGTTTAGGGATGTTAGAAATGCCCCATGCCCCCAGCCCAACGCCTCCCCACCCCAGCTTGAACACACATACGGACACCACTGCTATGACAACCCCCCCTTGTGGCTGTGTGCTCACTCGCTGGCCAGCCCAGAGGCTGTTTGCTCAACTGGGCCCTGCCCTTCAAATCAAGCCTCAGGCTGTGCAGGAGTGACCAGGCCTCACTGCTGATTCACCCCTTCCCACAACAGCCCTCATCAAGACAGCAGCTCCAACAAATCAATCTTCTCTTGACAGTTCATTTAGACTGAATTAATTTGGAATTAGAAGCCATTATGGCAATTGGCAGGCTCTGATATTCCCCAAACGGAGACTGTTATCCCTTTATGTGAAAGAGCTGTCTGTGAATTGACCAGATAAGGCTTTTCCAGCACTGGCATAAAGCTGAATAAGTGATTTGATTCTTGGTTCGACAAAGTCATCATTACTGTTAATCAACGAAAAGAACGTGGAAGGCATTTTTCTGTTTTTTTTGTCTTTACACTAAAATGACTCCAAATCTCTTTTTAATGCAGGTATCAGCTGTATTGACTGTGTCTATCAGCTAAGCAGTATAAATTCTACCCTGGAGAAAATGCTCACGTGTGTTTCTGCTCAAATTATTTTACTAGCTTTTGGTCTGAATTCAATAACGCTCAGAAGATAGAAATGTCACTAAATAAAGTCTGCTTAATAATGATTTCTTTCTGTTAAACTAAATGGCACATAAGCATGTTTTTCTTTTCAGAAATTTTACCTCAACACTTTTCCTAGGGATACTCACAATGAGCCTTGCAATCTACATGCCAATTCTATATGCACATGTATGACATCCAGCAACATTACATTTCATGTTTTGATTTCCTGGTTTAAAATTTAAACAGCGTGCATTTTATGACGTAGGCACTCTTAGCATGTAGAATCTGAACTCCTTTAGGACACTCACAGCAAAGATCACACCAATGTCCTCAAACCATGCAAGTCATTATCACCCCAAACATGGACTAGGAATATAACTGTATTCTTTTTCATCCTCTTTTTTCCTCTCCAACTTAGAATAGGCAATCGCAAATGTAAGAACATCCTACCACTCCAGTGTCCTCTGTCATTGTTGTAAGGGCACAGACCAGCAGTTTGCCATTTGATCCAGTGTAGGTACACAGTAAGCACAAATGGTCACATTTGAAGTTCTACTCAAAAGGCCACAAAATCTTCTTTTTAAAAGGAACAATCATGGATCAGTGTCAGACGGACGCGGAATGCAGCTTTTCCCACGTTAAGTTCTTTAAGTGGTGCCGGTGTGGCTCTGAACACTGAGCACAGGGAATCACTCAAAATCTGCACAATTATACACAAGCCGTACGCCATTGTAGAAGCAAAGAGGAATGACGTGTCAGAGGTTCAACTCCCCTGTTTGCCATCCACTCTAAGGTTCCTGAGTCGAGCTGCTTAGAGGCTAAATCCTGAAGCCTGGTAGTTTTGAGGTGAAGAGACCATTATTCCACAAATCCAGTGCATTATAGATAATCTGGAGGGTCTCAGAGGTCATGGTCTGAGAGGAATCCCTTCAGCACTCTTCATCCCACTGGGCAGAGCTGGACTGCTGGTCAACAAACTTCCCCTGGCCTTTATTTGCTTTTTGGAATTCATGGAAAGGTGCTCACTTCCAGCAAACCAAACAGAGGAAGAAAAACAGAGAAGTGGCTTATTAGAACACACTAGAACTGCAGGATATCTAATATATCTATTCATAGGCAAACATGGTACAAAAATGATGCAGTTTTTTGGATCAGGAAATATTGTAAAAGGCAGAGGTACATATAATTCTTATAGGATGTTTAATGAAATTTAAGAAGAAGAAGAAGAAGAAGAAGAAGAAGGTGTACTTTATTAAACCTAGTGGGGTATTTTGGCCTGACCCATCCTAGTTACTTTGGGGCAGTGAGCAAGTGAGTACACCAATAAGTATGGCTTTACCACAAGTATAATGCCTTCATGAATTTCCTTAAAAATAAATACTTCACTGCTGAAAGTATGTGATTTTGGTCCTCAGTGCATTGCGGTGCCTTGTCCTGGTTCTGCACGGCTGCAGTTTTTAAAGTTCATGTTCCAACTGAACACTGGCTGATTCAGCCTCCTTGAACACAGACTACTGTGCATCCCTGTGCGACTGTGCTGTCCTTCTGTACCTGTGTAACACAGTATTCCTTTATATGAAAAAGGGAAATGCAAGAGAATCGTGTGTCTGAAACAGAGAAATAGAGGGCGACCGGTGAACTGAACCAAGCAAAAATAAAAAGTCCACATCAATAAAGTGTGCAACAACTGTCTAAAGTTGAATTCTAACATCACCCAAAGCATTTCTTGACACAAACCATCTCATTAAAGTCTTCCAGGTATTCAGTCAATCAAACAATCAAATTGTATTTATATAGCATGATTCATACAGGAAGCAACTCAATGTGCTTATACAAGCAGATACAACAGATTTAAAAAATATTAATAAATAATAAACCACTGAAATCATATGGTGCTCTGGCAGCACAGTTAGGATAAAAAGCCTAAGTAAAAAAAAAAGTGTTATTTCCACATGTGTGGATGAATATAATTTACTCAACCATGAGTTTGTTTCCAGAAGTTTGCAAGTTTGACCCTAAAAGACCCTAAAAGACTTCTAATTTGGTGTGCCTAACCATGGATGCAATAGAGCCACAAAGCTTGATTTCGAGTGATGATTTGACAAGGGCGATAATTCCAAAAGACTGAAACCGCAACACTGTAATGTCAACACATCAAATGCAATGTCTGAATGTCTCGAAGTGGGCCCATGAACTGGGAAGTGAGGCTCGCTGCGCCCTAATGCTGCTCTCTGCCGGGTTCATGACTAGTGGCCCTGCGTGTCCGTCACTGACCAGGCGGCTGAAAGGCATAAAGATACCTTTTTAAGGAGCTTAGCTCTCAACAGCAAACTTAATCTCTTTTTAACGGCATCTGAAGGATTCCCAGCGCCTGTGAATAGGGCAGGGAGGAGTCCGCTTTGAATATCTCGGTGCCCACATTGCAGCCAAGTAAAATCTGAATATCTGAGCAGCGCGGCTGAGTCCTTGCACGCCAGCACGGGAATTAGAGATCCGCCAAGCTGCGCTAAATCCGTCTCCTGCCTCCCCGGCGCCCCCTATCTCTTTCTCGGCCTCTACTGCACGTGCTTGCTGGGCAAGCAGCCATGTCAAGTGGGCGGCAAAGACAGGCAAGAGTTAAGAAAAAAAACAGAGAAGCTGGGACAAACCTGCAATACAGGGTAAAGAATCAGTAAATCGCATGTTTCAACAATAAACATAATTGAAACTGGCATCACAAATAAAATCAATCCATGACCATGACTTACCAATAATGTACAGTAGGTCACCTGGACTGCCGGATCGTGTTTGCGAATGATCTAACAATCCCGACAGTACTAGTTGACCTTGGAATCCTTCAACAACGACAAAAAGCAAAGACAGCTAAAAAATGCCAATAAATAAGTTGTGTTGTGAACTGCACAGCCATGGTATTGAAAAACCCTGATTTGCATTGTTTATGTTTGCCACGTCCGATAGAAGATGATTAGCTTTATGCTAATTATATCATGGGAAGCCTCGTAGACATAGAGACGAAAACAAGCATGGCGCAAAATGTGTATTATGGAAATTGTATTTTGTAGCAAATATATGTATAGTTTAAAACTTTGGGCCCTCAATAGGCCTACAGCAGTGACATCTCAGAAGCAATGGACTTGCTCAAGTTCATTTCACCAGCTAGCTAGAGATAGACCTATAAGGGGGAGCTTGTTGCTGGACCGGTAGAATCTAGCTAATCTTACCTTATTGTACCTCGCCAGCATGATTCTGGGTAGGGATGTATCAAAATCAGTATACATTTTAGTTAGTTTAATATATAACAAGAAAATATTTTGCACTTTATACAGGAATTTCTTTGTTGTGTATTAGGGCATTCTCTTTGTAGCCCCCAGGATCATGACAAAGGGGGAGAATACCCATATGTGTTGATGTATGCACATATGCAGTATATAGTCGATGAGCCAAAACATTATGACCACCTGCCTAATATGCTGTTGGTCCTCTGTGTGTCACCAAAACGGCTCTGACTGCAGGCATGGACTCTGCAAGACCTCTGGAGGTGTCCTGTGGTATCTGGCACAAAGACGTTAGCAGCAGATCCTTTAAGTCCTCTTTAAGTTAGGAGGTGGAGCCGCTGTAGATTGCACTTCCCCCAGATGCTCGATCTGATCAGACAGATGCTTCCGTCGGTTCGAACCAGTCAGTTTGTGGTTTGTCCTGGGGCCCACAAGCCATGCCATTTCGGAGATGCCCAGACCTAGTGGTCTGGCCATAATGATTTGGTCTTAATGCCTGCCAATTTCTCTTGCATCCAACACGTCGACTACGAGAACCAACTGTTCGCTTACCTTCTAATATATCCCAGATCTTGATATGTGCCATTGCTGCGAGATAATCAACATTATTCGCTTAATCTGGTCATAATGATTTGGTTCATCAATGTATAAATTCCCTCTAAAAAATAAGCTTCAGAATTTATTACCATGTTTAAGTTATCCTGTTTAACGGTAGCGTTTGACTGTTTTACTGTATTCAAATTATAATATAGCCTAATTCTGAATTTATCAATATATTGATATGAAAGGCATACTATGCAGGATTTTCACCATGAAAATATTATAAAACAAACATGCTCTGTCATTACTATGACACACTGGCAACCTTGCTTGTCGCATTATAAGCTAACTAAATTCAGTTTTGTACGTCAGTTGATAGCTGGGTCCCAATGCACAGTCCTAACGTTACTGCTTATATTTTCGGGAGATTCTACCAGTGTATTTTCTCAGGGAGGGGAGCTCATGCCTAAATCCAAAAGACTCCAAGATTTGAGAAAATTTGAGATAAAACCGACAATGAATTGATGCATTTGAGTATGCCTGCTTACATTATGTTACAGAATTGTGCAGGCAGGCTAACAGAACAGACTGAAATCCACTTGTGTTAGCAGCTAGCTAAACTTAGCTATCAAACACAATGTCAGTTAAATAGCTAGCTAAATGGCCTGTGTGGAAAATCTTTTAACCTGCTAAATGTCATTGCTCGATAGTCTGGGGGGGGGCGCACAACTCATTTGTGCTGCAAAATAGTGAAGTTACGACTGCATCTAGCTCCAGGTGCTCTACAGCACCCCTTTTTAGGGTGATATCATTATCCAGCAGCCCCAGTGTCACGTCTGGGATCTAACACCGCAGCGACACTGTGAAAGGAGACAGGAAAATACAACTGAGAAGAAAGGAAGTGACAAGAAAAAAGGGGTAAGGGTGGAGCTCACATCTCACAAGTCACCCTCAAATGCCACTTTTCCAGCCTGGACACAAATACAGCAAAGGCGCACAGATGAGCTAATAGATTCAAAGAAAGAACACTTCCCTCCTGCGTCAACTGGAGGCCAGGGTAAATATTAACATTGACGCTCTCTTGCAACAATCCCCAGGCTGTTTTAGGAGGATGGTGCGACAGATTACTGAAGTGAAGATTCCTTGGCGGTAGAGGTAAATGTTGTCTTTTTCCACACACTTCTCAACTGTCCTGTTGACATGTTCCTATAACACCCCATCGGGCGAATATTCCGAAGGCAAACATGGTCGAGGTTTTGCTTGACAGCTTGCCCGGTACTCCATCCCCACTCATGAATGGCCCCAAAAATGGCATAACAGTATAACAGGTGCTGGAAAGTAAGACACAAGCAGACCAAACATATCCCACAAAGCACTTGATAGGGTCTCTGCTTTCAATGTTTAAAAATGCTCACATTCTGAAAGGAGGAGGACTCAACATGTTGAGCCATACCGTATATTCCTAAAGAAATAAAGACTGTTTTAGTCATATTGATGTGCTGCATTTGCACAACAATTACAATAGCTCATGGTAAGTCACATCTTTGAGTGTATTATTGCACTTATACAACAGTATTTCTAAGACATTTAGAGAAAAAAAAACGTAAAGAACGATACAGCAATTCAGATTCAGCCTTTTTTTAATTTTGCTTCAATTTTCAATAACAGAACGGAGTGATTTTGAAGTGTTTATGATAATATATTTCTGATGTTATGGGTGTTTTTCAATATCAAAAACTTACTTGTACTCTTTGGAAGATAGTTCTTGCCATGTGTTCTTGATGAGAACAGTCGTGCAAGAACACAAGGACAGAGAACACTTATATGCATTTGAGATGTAATGCGTGCTTGTGACAAAAAAGGCAGTGGCAGCCTTTCTTAACAATCTCTACTCTCTACCTTGTGTTAGTAATTTTTACATTTAAATTTGTAAAGCTGCTTTACTATGGTTTTTTGGTGTCATTTTGTTCCAATTGTAGACAAACTGGGACCAACTTAAAACATTAAAAGCCCACACGCATAGTTTTTGTGTTTTTGAGCTTTTCATATCATCTTGGAGCTTTTGATTTGTGTTCCATACTGATTCAAGTAAAAATGTTTACATTTTGGTCAAAGTATGCACATTTTAGAGTCAAAGTGCTATTTTTCCGAGCTGTTTATAAAACGATTTCCCATGTGACATAACCTAAGTTTTTGCAGAATTATCAGGTGAAGTTGCTAAATGTCACACTGTGCTCCTAGCGTTTTCCTGCCTTTGTTTTTGTGTTTCTTATCCTTGTTTGGTTTCTGTAGTCTTTCACTCACTTGTGTCTGTTACCTGTCTCTCGCACCTGTTCATCATCTCAGTTAATTTGTCAGTGTATTTATACCCACCCATTTTCCCTGTTTCTTTGCCAGATTGTTATGTGTCCCAACCATACTCTCCAGCGGTTTTCTGCCTGCCTGTTCTGTGTACCCTGACTTTGTTTATCGATCTGCCTTTTCTTTTGTCTGGACTACCTGTTCTTTACTTACCCCTTTTGGATTTCAACTTTTGGATTGTGTTTGGTACCATTACCTGTTTGGACTGCCTTCCCGTGTTTGGACTACTGCCTGTTTACTCAACCACAAACTGTATTACGTTTATTATTCCTTTTTGCCGGTATTTGACCACTGCCTGTTTGATCTACATTCCGTCTAATAAAGACAGCTATTTTGCCAAGTTCTGGGTTGCAATTGGTTCTTCGGTCCCCATACCTGATAAGCACAGAGAGCTGACCATTGGGCTCTAGGGCCCTCTGGGGGCAAGGCTAGAGACCTTTCAAAAAACCTGCATGACTGTTTTGTGGGTGTCTTAGATACAAAAACCAGGAAGAGAAAGCTAATGCATGTGGGCCTTTAAAGTGAACAAAACGTCCCTTTCATGGCGATTACAGTCTTATTTCTTGCCTTCGTGTCAATAAAATCATAAAAGAGGACAACTTACCTCATTTGGCCAGCGTATTTGATTTTTAAAAATATCTTGAGAAAGCACTGGCCAACTCAGTAATAGCAAACAACTTTGCAGACCAAGTCCCTAACCTTAACCTTAACCACTGGGAGGAAAAACAGTTTTCAACTGTTGAACAGATCAAGAATACTCTCCTAGATGTAGGCATGAACGAGTACCATAAAGAGAAGACTGGACCAGCATAACCTCATAGGGATCATTGCACACATTTTCCTTGAGTATGTATGGCATATATTGTTCAACCATTCTTGCTTATTATATTCTTTTCTGTCACCTCTTTGCCCATACATTCTCAAAAGAAGGAACTCTCCATAAAAGATCCCTATCTAGTTCAAGGGTTCTTAGTGAGACAATATGGTTCAACCTGTGGGAGCTTTCACACTATTCACACCAAAACTAAAAAAGATAAAAACTTGTTTTTTTCTGAGAGTGTGCTGCTTGAAGAATATTTCAGTTGAAACTGGGGTTACAGGAATGGAGGGGTGGAGGGAGAGCAGTGAGACGGGTATAGGGCTATTGGACCTCCAAGGAGAAGTTCATTGCAAGTATTTATGGTAAGGGTGTCACATTCCAGCATGCCCTGATAATAGAGTCAACACGCAATACACTGGCTTAGGGGCTGAATGATGTATATGAGGAATTTAAGACAAATGATTATCACAGTCAGGGACATAGTCTGCAACCACCAAAAAAAATATTACAACTGTGAATAAATCATTGTTGAGGTAGTTTTTAAATATTTAAAATCACATGAAAAGACACATGCCAAGATTTTTGTGGATTGTGAAGTCACCTGCCTTGTCATCTGTTTCCGAACACAGGGATTTGAATTGCATTCTGAAATGCAGTGCAACAAATTAATGCCTGGCTATGGAACAGTTTTAACTGTCTGACAAAATGCTCAGAGGATCAAATGCAGGAGTGGCAGCATTGATGTAGCGGGAGAAGCTCGAGTCTATGTGAAAACTATTTCATGGGCTGAGCTCACACAGCTGGCTTAGTCTTGCTGTAGCTACAACCACAATCTCTATCTCTCTTTCTGTCTCTCTGCTTTATTAGCTTGAATACATTTATCATTGTACAAGTTATTCATGCATCAAATAAATTACATAATAATAATAATGTTATTATTATTTACATAAGTTTGGTGTCGATCGGGGATGGGCAATTCCAGTCCTGGACAGGTTTTTCAGGTTTTGGTTTCCACCAATTACTCTGGGTTAATGAGCTAATTGGCTGTATACACAAACACTAAACAGTAAACATTTATAGAGCACTTGCATCCAATTTGCTTTACAGTTGATGCCACTCATTCACTTATACACTCACCAATGGCAATAGGCTGCCATGCAAGGTACCAATCAGCCTGTCGGGAGCAATTGGGGGTTAGGTGTCTCGCTTGGGGACACTGCAACACGCCCAGGGCAGGGGATCGAACCGGCAACCTTCTGACTGCCAGACAACTGTTTTTACCTCCACCGGTTCCTAATTTCACCTGTAGTTCACTCTTAGATTAGATCACAGTTAAACCTTATCATATTAGCTGTCAAAAGAAGAGTCTTTGACTGTCATTCATGCATTCCAGAAATCAAGAAATGTAACTTACATGTAAGGCCAGCAATTGGCATGAAAACCAGAAACAGACACAGCCCTCGTTGGCCGCCTATGCTGTAGATTATACATAATGCTAGTCTGATGAGGACAATAGAGACCATCCACCACAAGCTAAGTTCTTATTTTCTTAATGATTCTTAATGATTATTTTGTGCACAGCAACATTAGTTCTACATGGGCTGGCCATGCGTGCCCAAGGGGTGGAAAAAAAAGATCTTGCAGTCAGATTAAATTTAAATTATAAAAATGAAAATGTATTATTTTAATAATACATTTTATTTGAACTATTATGTCTCCCTGGTACACCTAATAGCCTACACTTTATAGCGATGCTAGTCATTTAGCTATTTGCAATATTCAAATTAAACCTACCCATCACATAGAAGCCATCCATCAGTAATGTCACCTGCGACGAAGTGGTGACACAAATCACAGTTACTCCAAATGTAGCTGTGTGTGCTCCCAGATAACCACAGTAGATAATAGCCTAGGCTACTCTGTAACTGGCATCACATAAAACTTCTTAGGTGATATTTAGTGGAAGCCTACCTTTTTCTACACAAAAGTGTGTTTGTTCTCAGTCGGAGCCTTGATTTGGGCACCCCAGGTATCAGTTACCATGAAATTTTAGAGCAAGATTGCTTTTTATTTTCATTTTTTTCTCATTATAAATTATTGGATTATGTTTTGTTACTTGTTATAAAGATGAGGCCCAGACCCAGGTGACTTACTTCTTAGGGCTTCAATAAATCAGGTGAGTATAATCCCAGGACTGAACTTTATATTCAGAAGTAACTCCATGCCTTCTGAAGTATCTAACAGCAGTGACTGCCATGGCTTCCTCTGTCCAAGTATTTCAGAATGAAATGGTTCATTTCCACCAAGAAGGAGAAGGCTACAAAAACTCTCAACGTTTCAAACTACCTACCTACCATTGTCAGACACATTATTAGAAAATGGAAGATAAATGGAACAGTTGAAGTCAAGGCAAGGTCTGAAAAGCTAAGAAAGATTTCAGATAGAATAGCCTGAGACAAGCAAAAGCAAACACAGGTCTAGCTGTTCTCAGGACAACAATACAATATAAAATAAAGACCTACATTGCCGAGTTTCCAGAAAGAACGACCTCAACACAAAATTAAGCGTCTGAAGTATGCAAAAGAAAACACTGAGAAGCCTGAAGCCTTTGGGAACAATGTGCTTTGGGCTGACAAAACCAAAATTGAAGTTTTTGGCCACCACCACCCAGTCTGGCATCAACAATCATTCCATGGTCAGAGTCACTTAGATCAAACTTTTTTATTGTTCACATCAACCATCAGGATCTGCATGATTTTATGCATTGCACAGCTGCCACACGATTGGCTGATTAGATAATTGCATGAATAAGTAGGGGCACAGGTTCTAGGAAGTAATAAAGTAATAAAGTGCTCGGTAAGTGTATATAATCAGTGCATTGCAAAACAATAAGAACTGATACTACCCTATGGTCTAAACCACACCCAGAGGGCATGCAGGGGGGATTTCCATATACACAAGGTGTGTGTAAAAACATAACAAGCGGGATGAGAGTCTAGCAGAGAGGTAGAGCCACATGAGGTCAAGTGGTCAGCAGCAAAGACTCAACAGTAAGTATTTATTGCCTTACTTTTCACATATGAAACAACTATTGTAAATACCCTTGAAAACCCTTATTTGATTTTAATATTCAATATCTCCACCAGGTCCACAAACTAGCCCTCACGTGGGGGGGAAGAAATCTAATTTACTGACTTTTGTCTTTAGAATATTAAATGCAACAAGCTGAAATGAGTTCAATGTCACTGGAAATCATTTCCAGTCAGGTTTATTTCAATATTTTAGATTAAAATAAATAAATAAATGCTATGCCTGCTAGGAGGTCCTATAAGTGTATAATAGCCAGAAATGAATGTGACTATTGGAGTAAATTGGAGCAATATTTAAAGCTATAAAAATAGCAATTGAACCAATTGTAAAAACTATATGACTATATTGCATGGTCTTGGAGTGAGACGCAGGGGCCTCTGTTCAAACACTTCAGTCTTGTTTAAGACTTAACCAGCAACCTTGCAGCATTGTGCATCTCCCTGTGGATGTCCAATGACCACTCCCACCGCTCCAATGCCACTTTCTTTCCCCTTGGTGAAAGCGGGGGAGCTCCAAATTAAAATGGAGGTTTCAACTCTCCCAGGGTAGTATAGAGGCCAGGCCTGCTACTGTTGAATGGAAATTAATTAATAAGGAAACTGGGATTTTATGGTTAATCTGCCCCAAGGGATGTGGGGCACATAGGGAGGCAGGAGCTGGTGGTGGAAGAAGAGATATCATTTTCCAACAACCAGTAATGGCCGGATTCAGAGTGTCACCACTGTGGGAAATGAGTGGAGCCCTGAATATTTAAAAAAAGCTATATAAAATAATCTGGCCATTAAGTCTTAGTGGAAATATACTAATTGGAATTCCATTGGTGGTGTAAGGAGGGAGAAGAAAGACTCTAAGGTCCCTTGCAAGACCGCCCCTGAGTTCTTAAATATATTCCTCTTAGCCTCGAGTAGACTTAGATACACTTGTCACATATTCAAATATGAAATACAAAGTACTGTACGGTGAAAGGGTCTGGACTTTATTTTGGGAAATAATTTGCTTTCGCACCAAGGCCTTTCATGTCATTTGGATGAGTGGTTAATAAGGCACAGAGCTAAGAGGATTATGATCAGTTTAGGCTGCGGCAGGGAGAGGAGGTAATGCGTCTGATAGCGGGGGGACTGCGAGGCCGGGGAGTATCCGCTTCACTGTCAGGCCCCATTTACTCAGACCTGATCACTGCAATACTCAAGCCCTCGTTCAGGGTGGGAGAGATTTCCCATCAACCCTTCTACCTCTTGTATGCCACGGACTAAGGAGGGCCAGTAAATTGGCCAATCCGCTCCTGGAATTGAGACACCTTGGGTCGCTGGTATGGGGATAATTCTGGTGCTCAGTATCCCAGCTCTATGCCTTGAAGACTGTGGCAGTCTTTGACTAGGAGGCTCCAGGGGTGGTCACACTGTCCAGGCTGATCTTCTGGGATGGAAGGGAGAAACTTTTCAGAGATTAAGTAAAGCCCTGTTTAAAGTGTGCCGATGGAGTTCAGGAGCGTTTCACCCATGTACTTCCTGAGGACAGCAGGCAGAAGGCCATTCAACATGTCATTTTACATCCATGTGAGACTAAACTATGCCTTCTTGGCCTTTTAGTTGGGCACAGATTAGGGTAACTGATGTTCTGAACTTTACACTGTATAGTTTTGTCTCCATTTCCTTTCACTAAAAGCATTTTCTGTCCTGTAAAGGTTACAAGGGGCATCCCGTTATGGTTCCCAGGATTTTATCTGTATTGTTGCAGCCATCCCCCTGAACACAATATTCACTCCAGACAGATAGGTAGAAAAATAGATAGCGGAATAGATACGATGATTGAACCTCAGATGATCTCTTAATTCCTCAATAGTCGAAAGGTTTACAGAATATTAAGTGATTTGTCCCAGCTGCTCTGTACAGAGGAAATAAAACTCTCAGTGTACCGAGCTTTTTTTTAGCTGTGACTTCAATTTGTCTTCAGATTACCTTTTCTTTCAAAAGTTTGGAGCCTCGTTCGGTAGGTGTGATGGTGTGAAGGTGAACGGGTGATGAAAACACCAGCTTGGCCGCACAAGCAGTCAGCAAAGCAGATTAACGGTCCCTTTAAGCACACTGCCTCCAATCTGCCTCCTTAATTTAAAGCACACCCCGGCGAACCCTCCAGTCAAGAGTCTTACCCAAGAAGCTCTGCGTCTCGCCACCACTGTGGGCATGCAATTGGCTCACGCCCGTATGTGCCTTCTCACGGCTAGGCGCTTTCCGAGAGCCCATTTTCCACAATCTGCGGATCAGCCTCGCTCCCCTTCCTTATTTGCCAACAAGAAGATGCGGTGCCCCTGACTTAACGTGCCCAAGTTCTTAAACACATCTTTAATTCAGCAACTTTGAAGTGGCGCTTTGGCAAATGCACTCAATCAATTATAAATGAAATAATCTCCTTATGATATTAGAGATTTTAAAGTCTAAGAAATACTGGGAGATTAAGGAGCCCAAATCAGTTTTAGCAGTATCTAAAGTGACAGGAGGAGAATAATCGGGAGGAATGGGGAGAAATTTAAAACGATTATGTAGATCTGTGTCACCGGCGAATGTTTTCCCAAATCCCGGCATGATCTACCGCAAAGGCGGAAACAGATTATTCTTGGCCTCATTTAAAGGGCCTGGGTTCTTAAGTGGCTTCTTAAAAAAGAATAAAATGCATATATGCACATGCACACACCTACACACACACACACACACACACACACACACACACACACAGGAGACTGCAGGCTCTGTTCTTCACTTCATATCAAAAACAAAAAGTAGCAGCACGTAATATACTCGTGATAATAATAATAATCATCATCATCATAATGAGGTTCATTTATATAGCACCTTTCTCAGACCTTTGCTCTTTGCTGAAATGCATCAACCTGATTTATGGAGTATAAATATATAGTGCAGCGTGACACTAATCAGCTTTGGGGTGCAGCCCTGACTGAGGAGAGCTTTCATTGGAGCCTGGTCCCACTGATGAAGTAAGGAGCATGACAAACTATATTCCCTGCATCAACCACAACCAATGACAACCAGCGAGGAAGGGAGAACACCCAATGGCTACAAGTAAGACATGGCAGGAAAAGGTGGAAGCTCCTCCACTGCTAAGAGATATGAAATGTCAGTCCAGAAAGTTACATTTGATTACAGAGCAAGATATAGACATATTCATAGACAAGCAAAAGGGGCATATGGAAGCTAAATGTAAAGCTAGGTCACTCCAAGTCATCGCAAACATTCAGCTCCACCAACACAGATAACAGTCAATATTATGTTCAAACATATGGGAAACTATACACTGTATTTTTATTTCAGTACTTTTACTCTCATGTTGCAATGTTTTTTTTTTAGCAATTTCATTTTTTCTGAAAACCACAGGTATCAAAATTATTGGCACCCCTAACAATTAGATAGATAGATCATTGCATTTATACAACGCATTTATACACTCACAAAGTGCTTTATATTGGCAGTAACATTTTTCTCAATTTAGTAATTTCAGTCTAAAGGAACTATATTGCATATACTATATACACTCAGTGAGAACTTTATTAGGTATTTATTAGACTTATTTTTTAGACTTATTAAGTCTTCTGCTGCTGAAGCCTATCCACTTAGAGGTTTGATGCATTGTGTGTTCAGAGATGCTGTTGATGTTGATGTTGTTAGATGCTGCATACCACTGTTATAACCATGCATTAATGTCACCTTCCTGTCAGCTTCAAACAGTCTGGCCCTTCTCCTCTGATTAACAAGGCATTTTTGCCCTCAGAACTGCTGCTCACTGGATGTTTTTTGCTTTTCGCAGCATTCTCTGCAAACTCTACGGACTGTTATGCATGGAAATCCCAGGAGATCAGCAGATTCTGAGATACTCAAACCACCCTGTCTGGCACCAACAATCACTCCACAGTCAAAGTCACTTTGATCACATGTCTTCTCCATGGGGAAGAAAAACTTTAAAATATCTGAACCTCTTGTCCAAGTCTGCATGCTTTAATGCATTTAGTTGCTGCCATATGATTGGCTACTGCATAGATGAGACAAAAAAATTTCTTGACCATAGGCAAACCATAGGCAAAAGAATGCATACAAGGAGAGGCACCTCATACCTATTGTCAAATATGATGGTGGGTCATCAACGTTTTGGGGATGTTTTGCTGCCATTGGTCCAGTGGCACTATTATTCTGTCTGTCTCTGTTTGGAAGTTGGTCTGGATTTTCCAGCAAGAAAATAAATAACATACTGTACATCAGAAACCACACAGAAATGGTTAAGTGAAAACAACATCCATGTTCTGCAGTGGCCATCTCATTCTCCATTTGAATCCCATCTATAGCCTGTGGTCTGAACTGAAAATGGTTGTCCATAGCTTTAAACATGTTTAATGTATAAATGTCAATCAAGATATACAGAGTGAAAAATGGTTGCCACCCACAAATTCAACTTTTTAATACAATGGAACACTGCTGGCACCTGACTGGTTAGAAGTACTGTGGTTCTTGGTTTCAGCCCAACGTTTTCAACATGGGGGTCTGTTCATAAATTCCATCATATTCCACCTAAACAGTCCACTAAAATATGTTTCTGAAAACATTTGAAGTGAGAAATAGGTTGTGTAATTGCTTAATTTGTATTTGATCTGCAACACCTAGTCTAACAGTTTGATCTGAGTTTCAGGAGCCAGGCGCAGCTGCACTGTACAAATGACTTTGCATGGAAAATACAAATTCGATTAACACACCTACTCCACTGACCCCATGAAGCATTTTTCAAAATTGTGTAGTAGGTGGAGCCAGGCTGCAACTGTGAGTGCACTTACGGATTGACGGATAATACCTGAACACAGCAATAACCAGAGTATGATACCAATAATTATGCCAATTTAAAGGATTCACATAATGTATTCAATTAACACGAAAAACCAAGGACCGTGTAATGAGTTTTAACATTCATTCATTTTAACCCAGGCAAATTGAATGAATCAGTGGGTCAAACCATGGCCCAACTGAGACACACAAGGCTTTGAAGTTGAAAGACTGTATGGTCCTAGTGACTCCATTATTGCTTAAGTTTCATGCTACGGGCTTAAAGGCTTTTTTCCCTGCTGCAAACTCTAAATCATTCCCCATCGATCGTCTCCATTTAGAATGTCCACTGCTTTCTCTCTTTCACCTTTTTCAGCCCAGTTGAGTGCAAGAAAAAGCAAAAATCAATGGCAGGCCAAGCCAGCAGGGTCAGAGGTCACCAGGGTCCTTGACAAATGTGTCAGCCCACTCTGAGACTAGAGGGCGATGGAGGGGCTGTCAGTGCTACAGTGCTCTGCAGGGCTTGTCACAAAGCAAATTTGCAGCCATTGATCGTGAGAGTGTGTATTTGTGTGGGAGATTGGGAGAGGGCAGGGAGTTAACAGATCAGCTTCATAACCCAAGAGGAAGGGGTTTATATAGCTTATGGGCAACACATGTCAAATCAAATGGAAACACAACATCAGGAAAAACACTAACAAACTATGATGACAGAGTGTTTTTGGTCCCCTGAGATCAGAACAGACCAGAATAAAATTACAAGCAGGAGATCCCTTTGTAATATACGCTCACTGAGCACTTTATTTGGAACATTTTTACTTTATTATACCTACTTATTCATGAGATTATGTAATCTGCCAATTGTGTGGCAGCAGTGCAATGCATACAATCATGTAGATACGGGTCAGGAGCTTCAGTTACTGTTCACACCAACCACCAGAATCGGGGAAACAATTTGATCTAAGTGACTTTGACCGTGGTATGATTGTTGGTGGCAGACGGGGTGGTTTGAGTATCTCAGAAACGGTTGATCCCCTGGGATTTTCATGCTCACTAGTCTCGAGAGTTTGCAAAAAACAAAAAAGAATTCAGTGAGCAGCAGTTCTGCAGACAGAAATGCATTGTTAATGAGAGACGTCATGGATGCTTTCTAAATGTAACATTATTCTTTCACTTGGGGACTAAAAACATACAGGATGATTATTTGTTTTAGATATTCTGATTACAGATTAATGATTACTTTAAAAGTTTTACTTATCTAGTATTAGTATGCCTTTCAAATGGAACAAAATGTATCCAAGGATGCCTGTGTTCACTAAAAACCATTCGGAATTTTACAGAAAATTGTTTCTACCCTGTGATAAATGACCATACACCTCTTGGCTTCACACCACAGTATGGGGTAGTTTTAGTGCAACAGTACCTACCAGTGATTAATTGGAATTTGGATAGTTTCATATTTTGTAGTGCTTTTTAGAAGTACTTTCAATCATATCTATGTGAACCATGTTTATCACCAAACATTGAGGCATTAATACAACATCAGCAGATTGGCAGACAGCCGTGGAAGAACACATTGAGAAGTAACGTTTTAGTGACACCCCAAACAACAGATTTACAGCTACATCATCAATATGTCTAGAGCAAATATATTTTCATGATAAAACATTTCATAGGTGTGAGTGTGAGCCGATAAAAATACATGAATAAGCTAGCTAATGCTATTATTTTACAGTAAATGCATCATTTTCGATGATTATAATGGTGTACAGCAGGGATAGGGATAGTCCTAGAATGGCTTTTTGATTTCCTTTCAGACAACTGTCTCAAAAATCAAATTAAACTTTTGAAAACATGTAAATTTTCAACCAATCAATGACTTAAATTAACTTATGCACTTCTGAAATTAACTGATAATTAACTGACTTGAGTTTGAGATCACATCATGGTCTGATAATGGTTTACAGTATATACAGTAATACATGGGATTAGTTTATCAAAGAAAAAGTTGTGCAACAAGTATGGATTGCGAGATCAAATTCAGCCAACCACTGTGGACAGAAGTAGCTTAAATTTAAATCCCCTAACCTTTGGATCATATTGGCCTTTAATCTCTGAGCCTTGTGAGCTGAAATCTGCCTCTGTGCAGATATCCCCAGCTAGGGTTAATTCAATGAAAAACAGGAACTGGGGGTGAGAGGAGGACCAAGCACAATGACCAGGGGCTTATGACATCATGCATGCATCAAACCTAGATATCCATCCATTCAGTATAATATCAGGTCATACCCATAGTTCTATATTTATTCGCTATGTGTAATATCAGACAAACTTTTATTCTTCATATGGGTCTTCCAAGGCAATCATCCAGATTGTTTACTTAACTTAGTTGTTTTACAAAAGTCAAATTATTGGGCAATATTATATATTTTTTCTGTGGCACGGTCTGTATGGTGGGTATGGTAGGTGTGTCCATCTCATTTGCATAAAGTATGTTCTAACCAATAAGGTGGTCCAAGCGTTTGCCGACTTGCACTTAAAATAAACTGACAAATTTGTGGGTGTCAACAACTGGATATCTGATCTATATATCCTGAAAAGGGTATGGTGATGTCATGATTTGGGCAGGGCCAGAGTGCACTGTAGATCACATTTTTCAAACTTTATATGCAGCAGAACAGCCATCAGTTTAAGCCAAAATGATATTATCCTAGCCTAGGATTCCCTATGGCCTAGGAAATGCAGGCTTGAGTGTGGGAATTATCCAGCAGCAGGACACGACCACTAGCTTTCCATAGGATAGATTAGGTTGGTGAAGTTTCCACTATTAAGTCCTCAAAACAATGTACCAGGTGGCCACAGGCTCCAGGTAAGTGAGAATTAATAGTAAGAGGTACACCTCTTCTCAAATTAGTCTCTTGCACTACTGTGTGGTTTAATATTGAACATTACCACACTCTTCTGGTTGAGTGCATGAGAGGACTGCATGCACTTCAGATGTTGGTGGTGCAACTGGCTAATTCCAAATCTCAGAGAAAGAAATGGAAGCATTGTTTTAAAAAAGTTTCACAAAAGAATGGTCAGATGGAGAACCTGTAATCCTAAGCATTAAACACTATTTCACTAATTTCATCCATCCCATAAAAGATGCGTATGAGTATGTCCCTCTATATAACTTATATTTGCAGATGTATTAGCATCTGTTTTTAACCAAATACATAAATATAATTCAAACATAGGAACAATCATCCATTGTCCTTCACTGTTTGTCAACCAATCACTTACATTTTATGATATCAGAGTAGGACCTTATAGATCAGCTGCATTAAATCCATACAGTTCTCTCTCACTTTTGTGTTCCCATGAATCTTTAATTATCAGTCATTCCGTCCAGAAGCCAGCTCACTTTCCTAAAAGAGCACTGGGAGACAAATAAGAGGATCAGTTCTCTGACAGCTAGAGCTGAGTGATTGACATCTTCATGCTAGGGGTAATTATCACCGTTATTCCCACAGAGAGGCAACACAGTTACCTCTTTCTCTGTGCTTGATCGCGGCCTGATTAAACAGAGTTTTTGTTAAGTGGTTATGAAGGGGAATCCCCCGGCCACCTCCAGCAGTTCTCACAGGAGCAGGACAGGAAGTGTGTTCCATTGTGATGGCCTGCGTTCCCCAGTGATTCAGTCCACGAGAGAGCACCACAGGGCATGTGTCAGTCAAGCATGCATGCGATTGTGGTGGGGGGGGGGGGGTCTTGACCAAGATGACAAGAGGCCTGGTTAACCAAACTGGCAGGTTTTGGCTCACTGGGGTGTGTAATGCCCTGGGCCAAGAGAGGGATGAGGGACTTGTTCATATACAGGTATAGAACAGCCCATATTCCTGGCCAGTGAATATATCCTGAAACTTATCAAATTCAATCACTCAGTGCTTTCCATCAGCAGTTGTTTTAGAGAGAAATACTGACTACTTTATTTCTTTATTATT
Organism: Conger conger; assembly: GCF_963514075.1. Taxonomy (NCBI): domain Eukaryota; kingdom Metazoa; phylum Chordata; class Actinopteri; order Anguilliformes; family Congridae; genus Conger; species Conger conger. The sequence continues at coordinate 44,347,700 of NC_083763.1, read as the reverse complement.
ATACATTATGTCCAACATTCATATTGATTATTCATAAATGTTGACAACACTGTTACAGTTGTTTTATTCTAGAAATGGTAATGGCAGTAAATAAAGAAGTATAGAGTCCTCAGGGAAATCAAAGGCAAGCTCACAATGTACAGTTCCAACAGATAAAGCAGGGCTTGTTCTAAACATGAATGGAATACCATTAGACAAACTTACAAAAGAAAAGAACTGCTATTGAATTACATGTCAAATCATTTCAGACATAACTTAGATAATATATAAACATATGGATACATACTGTATTAAATTATAATTATATTTATGTATATATATTATACTTATAGAATGATATGTACATAATATAATTTAATATATGTTATGTATGCAGAACTTTGACATGCATTTAAAATGGATAATGTAGCTGCTTTTACAAAATGAGGTTAATGTGTGTGGAAACTGATAAACCCATAAGTCACAATTGACGGCCCCGTGGTGGTAGTTAGGGTCCTAATAAATCATTCATTAAGGACAAAAAGGTAAACAAACATCCATTAATCCAAGCCTTACCTATGCCTCCCCTCTGACTTGTGTTACAGGGGGGTGGGGGGGATTACCAGCAGCAGGAGCGGAGCCCTAACTGTGAAGGCCCTGCCCACCTCTTTACATGGACAGTTGGGCTTAGCATGAGTCCTTTGACTATGACAGGGGAGGCAGAAGTCCAGGGAGGCAGGCAGCAACACTGATGCAGAACAGCTTTGCAGCTACCTCCAGTACTTCTGGAATGCAGCCTTTGTGGAGGAGTCAGATGCGGGGCTGCAGATGCCAGGCGAGCAGTCAATACTGCTTTCCTGCACAACTGGCTGATGGCCATCGCTGCTGCGCTAGCACAACCTTTAAAATGCATCCCCTGAGAGGTGGGGGATTGTCGGAATGAATTCTGCTAAAAGGCTATACTGCTATAGTATAGTATAGTATAGTATAGTATAGTATAGGCTATACTATACTGGCTACATGGAGGATCATGTGAAGACTTTCAACAATTTAAATCCCTTTTTATTTCTCTGCATCCTTGCATTGAAATCCAGAAAATGCTGCCTCATGCAACACACACATACTGTGTATACATGCAACAAGGAAGCATTATTTTTTTAGACAAAGTATCTTCAAGATAACTAAATTAATTAAATTAAAATAAATTAATTGAAGCATATCCGAGGGAAATGGATGTGTAAATGAATTACCTCAGTGTGGAATAGGTAATCAATTATCAGGTTTTTGTAGAGCTGAAAGCTATTCAACAAAATAACAGCCATAAGAAAGTGATGTTTGGACAAATTTGTTGAAGGAATGATAAAAGCAACATATTTCCTTTGATCAGATTTATGTGGTACATGATGGGGTGTGAGAGAAAGAGTAAAGCAAACATGCTGTGTGAGAGTGTTTTTGTTGGTGTATGCGTGAGTGTTTGTGCACAGGTATATACAATGCCTTCCATAATGTGTGGGACAAAATAAAAGACCCATCATTTATTTATTTGCCTCTGTACTCCACAATTGTAGATTTGTAATAAAAACAATCACATGTGGTTAAAGTGCACATTGTCTGATATTAATAAAAGGGCATCTTTATACATTTTGGTTTCACCATGAAGAAATTACAGCAGTGTTTATACATAGTCCCCCAATTCATAGGCCTTATAATGTTTGGGACACAGCAATGTGATGTAAATTAGTCATATTTAGTATTTTGTTGCATATCCTTTGCGTGCAATGACTGCATGAAGTCTGCGATTCATAGACATCACCAGTTGCTGGGTGTCTTCTCTGGTGATGCTCTGCCAGGCCTGTGTCACAGCTATCTTTAGCTCATCCCTGTTTCGGGGGCTAGTCCCCTTTAGTTTTCTCTTTAGCATATGAAAGGAATGCTCAGTTAGGTTCAGATCAGGTGATTGACTTGGCCACTCTAGAATTTACAGTTTCTTTAGCTTTGAAAAACTCCTTTGTTGGTAGCATTAGCAGTATTTTTGGGATTGTTGTCTTGTTGTAGAATGAACTGCCAGCCAATGGGTTTTGAGGCATTTGCTTAAACTTGAGCAGATGTGTCTATACAGTTCAGAATTCATTTTGCTACTAAAGAAGCAGTTATATCATAAATAAAGATAAGTGAGCCAATAAATTCAGGAGCCATACATGGCCAAGCCATAACACTGATGAGGCCTTGATACCATCAGGCTTGATATATCTTCATTTCATCTGTCCAAAAGACATTTTTCCAGAACTGTGGCTGCTCTTTAAGCACTTGGCAAACTTTATCCTGGCCATCTGGTTTTTACAGCTAACCAGTGGTTTGCAGACTCCGTATTTCTGTTCATGATGTCTTCTGTAGACAGTGGTTATTGACAAATCCACACCTGACTCCTGAACAGTGTTTCGGAAATTTGGGACAGGTGTCTGTGTATTTTTGTTTATTATGGAGAGAATTCTTATGTCTTCCTTGGCCTGCCAGTCCCTTTGTGATTAGTAAGCTCACCTGTGCTCTCTTTCTTCTTAATTATGTTCCAAATATTTGATTTTGGTCAGAATGGCTTCTTTGACTTTCATTGGCACAACTTTGGTCTTCATGTTGAAAAACAACAATAATAGTTTTCAAAGGTGATTGAAAGACGAGAGGATAGACTAGGTGCTGACAGCTCTTTTAAACCTTCATTAAGGAGGCAATTAAACACACCTGAGCAGTTGCATGATTCCTAAAATTGTAGCAAATCAGAGGCAAATCAAGACATTATGGGTCGTTGTCCCAAATGTTATGGAGGGCACTGTATGCATGCTTGTGGGTGTGTGTGCTTGCATGTGTGTATGTCTCCATGTATGTGGGCAGTAATTTTACACATTGTGGTTTCACCCTGTAGAAATGTAGAAAACAGCATTTTTATACATTGTCCCCCCATTTTGTGCCATCACCGTGATTAGCCTTAGACCGTAATGGCACTTATGTATAGATATCGTTACTTGTATAGGTATTGTTGTCTTCTAGCTGCCAACTGTGGTATGCTAGTTTGAAAGTTGATTGTACTCTTCAAGGGTTCTGAATTTCTGTATGTTTACACTAGGACTCGGAACAGTACTGTCCTCTCAGGTCCACTTTTGCACTTGTTCTTGTGTTTGATTTGCACTTTGTTGTACGTCGCTCTGCTAAATGCCACGTAATGTAATGTAATGTAATCTCAAGGCACCATAACATTTGGGACAGATGGCTGTAAAACATTGTCTCACATCTTCATTGATGATGTGACTTCTCTGACCACACCATGTAACCACATGTAAATTGTTTGATTACACATGGAAAATTGTGGATTGCAGAGTCAAATCAATGAAAAATATGTCTTTTATCCCAAACATTATGAAGCTTATTGTATGTGAGTTTGTGTGTGTGCGATTGCATACTTACAAAATAATATGTGTGTATATGTGTGTGTGAATGCACACCGTCAGTGTGTGTGTGTGTGTGTGTGTGTATGTGTGTTTGTGTGTGTGTGCGTGTGTTTGTGTGTGTGTGTGTGTTTGTGTGTGTGTGTGTTGTGTGTGTGTGTGTGTGTGTGTGTGTGTTCCTATGCTCTCTAGGGGAGTGAAGGACCTTGTACTGGTTCTGTCTGTGCACCAGCCCTGGCCCCTCTGGCAGCAATGGGTCACTGGGTTAATGCAGGATGAGGTCTTACAGGCTAGCAAGCAAATGATTTTTAAAGGGCTGTTTGTAAAACAAGCAGTAAAACCCAGATTAAGAAAAAAACAATAAAACAATCCCTTCTGTTCGTTGGGTAATAGGGTGTAAGGCCAGATTTATATGTTACAGATGCAGGGCATGAGGCAGTCATACCAGACCCTGGAGTCAAAAAAGAAGGTTTAACAGGCACGTGTGACAGGTCATTTACAGTAAGGGCCTAAGAATTATGACTTTAGGGCCTTGTCTATTTAATCCGGGCCTTGTCCTGTCGAACAGAAAAGCTACTGGTTCCACATCATCCCCCACAGCGAGACATGAAGAATTTGAATAGCTTAATTGGCTATGATGACTTAATTGGCCATGCTGATCACTTCATTAACTCAGGATTAGCAGAAAGAACACTTGCCAAGGAAAAGAAAAACTCAGCCATAGATGCCAAGCTGGGTATAGGATCTTCTGGCTAACATCTAAATATCCCATTTTTCACGGCTTTATGCTCACTGTAATCATCATTTCCAGCTACGGATAAATAATTCCCCTGAAAGTGGCAATAAAATAGACTCGTTTGGTGGCAAAATATGTAATGCTGAGGAGCACAGCAGAATCACTCAGAGTTTTATTGTAATTATCCATTGTGGTGATAGAAACTCCACAGGGTACTGAAATAAGGTGAAGGTATGCTATCACTCGTAAAACCCTGGAGTAGCTTTTAGTTTCTGAATATAGAGAACCAGATGACTCACTGATATTATGAAGGAGAGTTGATAGGATTTAGGAACAAAAGACAGATGTTGCAGGGAATGATATAAAGGGATCGAGGTTAAATTTAGCTGCCAGACTCACCCAAATGAACCTACTTCTTTAAATGAATGAGGAATTTGGGTACATTAAAGTATTACTGAATCCGATAAATCCACTATCCTTCCTAAGTGTGATCTTAGAACTTTCCATACATTCTGGTGGGGCACCAATCAGCTTTTCAAGCATAGCAGTGACTATTCTATGAGCCTCATCTTGCTAGTCAGACGCAGTAATGGAACCCTTATACCACACTATCACTAGCTGCTCACTTGCAAAATAGGGCAAGAAGGAAGTAGCCTACCCAGGGAGCGCAGATGGGCCTAGCATTTTAAATGAATGATGTTCAAACGTAAATGCAGGGGTAACATGAAATGAAAAAGTGGTTCACAGTTTGGCTCGATCATTGGCAATTTAGTATTTGATCAGACATGAAGGTAATCAGGGGAGCTGGAACAATTATCAGTTCATCAAGTTAGCTGATACTTGTTTATATTTCGGGAAAACTGGTCTGCAACTGCACTATGCAATGAGGGAAAGGTGAAATAAACATGGACAGTTAAAACAGACAAATGGTCATTTCAGTATGCTTTATTAGTCAAATATTAGCCTACCACACAAAGTAAGAACAGCAAATGAATCATTAAAGAGGCTACAAAATCAGCTCAATCTCCCTGAAATAATGTGTATGGTATGCCAACTATTTTAATTAATTTTACAATAACATTAAAACAACAAGTATATGTAACACATTCCTTACTGATGTACAGCTACTGCAGCCAATTAAAATAAATAAATAAATAAAATACGCCAATTCTCCGATCATCACGGATAATGGTCCAATTGCTGATACAGTTTCAAAGGATTTGACCAAGTTAGTCCAGCCTAACACATCCCAACGGGAGATCTCTGGAATCACACCAGATTGAAAGTTTTTACCTTTCCTGCTTGGGTGATGCAATTCTTGGTGATATTTTCATAAGCTGTGATATTTATTTGGCTACAGCTAAGCTTCTGTGATAGTCTCCTAGTTATAACAAAACCTCAACTACAGCTAAAACTGAGAATATCCGCAGATAGCTAGCCAATTGACACATAGCTATGATTCCTGTGGCCTGCACATAACCTTTATTTGGGCGTAACCAGATGTGGGGCTGAGACAATCAGGCCCCACAGGCCAATATAGAAAATCTGCTATGACATGCACAGGGGTTCCCTGCAATACTGCCAGGGCTATGGGTTGTGGGGCCAGCCTCACTGACAGATAATTGCCAGCATCAAGCGTCATATGCTACAGTATAGATTGCACAAACAATTTGTATAACTTCGAGTGCATTTTAAAAGAGGAATTATAGATAATATCTATCAAAGGTTGAGAAAGTAAATGAGAGATAAGAGTGCAATACTGCCAACTAGTGATGGGGCCAGGCCCCACTGGCCCCTAATGTGGAGACACCACTGATTATTACATTATTACATTTTTGGAATTTGGCAAACGCTCCTATCCAGAGCGACGTACAGTTGATTAGACTAAGCAGGAGACAATCCTCCCCTGGAGCAATGCAGGGTTAAGGGCCTTGCTCAAGGGCCCAATGGCTGTGCGGATCTTATTGTTGCTACACCGGGATTAGAAGGACCGACCTTGTGTGTTCCAGTCATTTACCTTAACCACTACGCTACAGGTCGCCCCGATTATGCATCTGTGGGGTATGTTCATTGAACTAAACAAATCTATTATACAAAAAAAAAAGTATAACTAACAATAGTCAGCCTGGTCTACTTTTCAAATGTTTCCACAAAAGCCATATTCAGCCATCTTGTTACATGTTGTAAGATTCTTAAAAAGAAGAGCCACTCTCTTTTTCTCACTCATCTCTCAATTCACACAACCTTACAGTGTAGATTACTTGTTTCATGCAAATATTGGCAGAAGCCTTCACTCTGGAATGCACAATTTTCCCAAAGAAATGTTTATCTTAACCTAGGACCTTGTGTACTCGACATACATTCACAGCCTAACAACCATCTTATATGAATTATACCTTATCTGCCGTGTTTGGTTGTTTGTTGTATGAGCTTGATATGCACAGTCTTGTACGTCGCTTTGGATAAAAGCGTCTGCTCAATGAAATGTAAAATACTGTTTTACAATCTTAAAAGAGTAGACCCTGGCCAAACCTCATTGCTTCATTGGTTTCTAGTCATTTCAGGTGAATGAAGATCCTGGCGCAGTGGATTCCCACCTCGCCCTGGTGAAGGGTTGAATTTCCCCCTGACAAATCAATTGGCAATCCATCAGTCCGTGCCTGGTGTCTGCTCTCCCCGCTCTCTCCCTCGTTATAAGCCGCTGTAATGAATCACTAATCACCCAGTCACTGATGAGATTCCTCCACCCTATTATCCCCCTAATTACCTCACACTGGAGGCCCAGCCATCGGCCAGCAGGGGGCAGCCCGGGTAATTGATCTCCTGTACAACACTCAATAGTCATCCAGGAGACAAAACCAACAAACAAATTAACGCTGATCTGTTGTAAAAGTTAACAACCTCATGACTTATAGCAGGAATATGCCCTTTCCTGTGTTGTTCTGATGGTAGATGTTTTTACACCTCAGCCACAACGCTTGGCATTGAGCACTTGCATCTTCATTTTACTAGAGCCAAAAAGAAGAGTTTTGACAAAATGGAGGTGAAAAAGCTGAAACAGCTTACCTGGGCTGGCCGGTGGCAGGGCCGGGAAAAGAGAAAACAATGGGCTGAGAGTGTGCACCGGGGGGGGTCGGTTGCGGGGGTGGGGGACTTTCCGGGGGGTCAGTTAAATGCCGGGTCTAGAATGGCTGTCTGACACTCAATCTCTGCCTCCAGGTTGGTAGGCATGGGAGCTATGCCTCTCCAGAGGGCCGTTCAGACCACGACTGGAAATGGAAGCCCTAATTCACCCCGCATCGAGTCATTTGCAGCCGCTGAACTTGGGATTTGTTGGACGGGAGCGAGTCGCCGCGGAGCAAAGATAAAAATGGAAATGGCACCCTATATGAAGTAGAGTGGCAGGGGGGGGGGGGGGGTGGTCTGTCACTGCAACATACGGCGAATGAGAGAGTCAGTGAGTGATACGGCCGATAGAGAGGCTTCATAAAGCAAGAACCAGAAAGGCGTAGTTTACGTTTATTGCACTGCTGCATACACGTGCGTGTTCGATATATTAGCCTGCTAATCACGCTCACTCGTTTTTGATTTGTAGCTTTTGCCACAAATCTTTCAGCACTTTGCAGTGGATACTGCTCCAAGAATATGTGATGCTCCAAAGGAACCAAATTTGCTAAAAAGTGTAACTGAATGCTTTGTCAACATGTGTATTTTTAAAGGGAAACCAGCCAATTTTTTTTTCAGCCCCAAAATATCCTGGCTAGGCCAGTACAATGCAGTTGAAGGCTATTCAGGGTGACTAACCAGCCTTTGTGAACAGTGTGAAGAGAGGAATAGAAAGGGCAGAGTCTGTATATTCCAGTTGCAGTGCAACAAAAGACACAAGAAGGCCCAGATCACACCAGGTTCACTGTGTTTCAATAAAATATATATTTAGACTAGCGTAATTCTAGATTAAAGTTTACCATACATTACTATTACTGGTAGAGTGGTCAGTCAGTGGTCTCCCCCTGCAATCCTACATATCATATAAGACATTTTAACTTATGTATTTCAACATATCTCTTCAAAATCAACTATTAAATCTTAAGTATTTTGACCTTTCCTTCTCTTTTTGTTTATTTTGGGATCCTTCGGGGAATTTTCTCTTACTGGGGGTGAAAGCCTGTCAGAAGTGGTTATTTTCTCCAGTGAAATTATTTCTTTGGAATTTCGATCTCGGTTCAAAGCTGAGTCTGCACTATTATTTTTTTCTTCTCTCTTGTTTTTTCTTTCTTTTTTTATTTTTGAGGCAATGGTGGATTAGGAGTGAGGGGGCTTTGTTTAGACAAAGCAAGGGATTAGGGAAGATTTGCCCCCATAAAGTTCTGGTTTGATGGGGCTTTTATCCCTCCATGTTGCTAAAACTGTGTTGCCCCTGGATTAGACCAGTACAATGGGGCCCCTTGTGCTGGGGCTCTGGCCAAAGGGGAGAGAGTGCAGCACTGGGACCCCCAAAAAAGAGAGAGCAACTGCCAGTGTAAATGAATCAGGCCAGTTTAGGAAAAGCTATTGATCAGCACTGCTCTCTTGGTGGAAATGGCTCAGTGTAACTGAAGCAGCCATGGGATGTATGGGTGCATCCAAATACAGCATATGTATATGAGAGACTTTTACCAACTTGAATCATGCAGGAGCTAAGCTAATATGAAACCCCGTCATGGCCATATTAACCTCTATTAGCAGAGTTCATCACTGTAGACTTACCATCATTGGTAATATATCATAGTAAAAAAAGGCTTTCTAGTGCATATTGACAATGTATGCATACTGTAACTGAGTGAGAAAGAGGTTTTGAACCACCAGTTGATAGTGTCAGCTAGAATTAGCCTACAGGTTACCATTTATTTGTTTCACTACCTTTCAGTAGTTAATCCTTGCCTCTTGACATTTGTACAATAATAAAATTGTCCACCACAATTAAATTACTTTAATTAAAAAGAGTCCAGTTCAGAATTAATCCAACTAATAATTATCAGTTGGATACTTATTCCCCAAGTAAGAAATGTCAATGTTGACATTCCTGAATAAGGCAAAAGTGTGTCTAGTTCTAAATTTAATAGCAGTAGTATTGGTTTACAGATGCTGTAAAAGTTCACTGTTTAATTTGCATTTACATGACCCCTCTTTGTTTTGCACTTGCACTAGACTTTCATCTCCAAGTAATGGCATGTCCCTTTTACTGTAAATCTATAGTTGCTGCTGTTATAACAAGGAAAATATCACCTGTTAGTAAAACTGGTGAACACCATCCTTTATGCCACCTCAGAGCAGGAATGCAGGGCCCACAACAGAACAGAAGTCAAATAAGAGTCATAAAACTGTTTTTGACACTACACACAGTAGAATTATTTTGCACTATTGCCCCTGGTCGTGCCACAAAGGAAGTCATACATCAGGTGCATGTTGGATCTACACTAATGGTTTTCTCTCTGATTCCAGTGGTTACAGATGGTGTCGTAATATACCATATGATTAAATGAACTTCATGAACTAAAATGTTGGTTATGAACTACTTTTTTTTTTTTTTTATCATTGTAGTAGTAGAATTCATCAAACATTTGATGAACAAAGTGTTGTTAAAACAATACATTTAGAAATATAATTAAAATGTAACAGTATGTCAGTGTAATAGTATTCTAAGTAACTGTTTATTGTTTTTGCTCAATTAGTATTAATTATAGAGGTAAGAGGTTAGTTTTTTAAACGGTGTGTGTGAGAGGGAGAGAGAGAGAGAGAGAGAGAGAGAGAGAGAGAGAGAGAGAGAGAGAGAGAGAGAGAGAGAGAGAGAGAGAGAGAGGCATGGAGAGAGAGAGAGAGAGAGAGAGAGAGAGAGAGAGAGAGAGAGAGAGAGAGGCAGGGAGAGAGAGAGAGAGAGAGAGAGAGAGAGAGAGAGAGAGAGGCAGGGAGAGAGAGAGGGGGAATGACATTGTGGCCAGGTAAAAACTTTGTGCACAGAGATTTATGGGAGAGATGGTAGACTCTTGTCAGGAATAAAGGGATTTAAGGATAATAACAGGGTACCGTTGAATATTAACAGAAAGGGGATCGGTCCCTTTAAACCAGGTATCTAATTCTGAGCAGGAAGAAAAAAATCTTTAAGATGAAGGCTCTGCTAATAACATGTCCAAGAGATGGCTCCTGGCAAATTGCTTTGTTATTCTTGTCAAAAAGGTCCCTAGGAAGCAGTCAATTTTAAACCATACATCAAAATGATTAATTGCCCTTAAATGAGCAGATGCTGGAATACCCTTGAATGGAGGCGGAGGGGCTAAAGCTTTTTTTGGATTGCAAACGTAATGTATTCATGAAGTTGCGAAACATCATTATTATATTAATTAGCTATTAGTGCCCAACACTGGCTGCAAGGTATTTTTTCTTTATTGGATTTTTTACAAAGCCGACGAAGGGACGTCTCTCACCCTTGCTGTGTTATATAATGCGAATAATACCTTCAGTGAAGTTGCAAACGGTCCGACGTAGCTTTCCGTAATTAAAGTCCAAACTACGTTACCGTTATTGCAGCGCTGGTAGGTTTTGCGTGTTGCAGGAGGCTAGGTATCAACTCTGCAAATGTACATAAATATAGGCTACTCTTATACAACAGAGCCGAGATTAATGGATAAAGTTATTTAAACCATGAAAATACTTCATTTTTCAAAGATAATGAGAGCAAAGACGACAAATCACATTAAAACACGATTTTACTTGTTAAAGCATGAATAGAACAAAAAAAGTTAATCGGTATAGAAAAAACGACTGCGTGAACTAAGCCCGCGGAAAACTGGGCTGAGTGTGGAAAAGGAAAAAAGGAGGAAATGTTGGAAAGTATATGCACTAAACGGTGAAGGGGGGTCCTAGTTGCAACGCTAAAGACACTCTTAATAGGAACCTGTCCTGACACTTGCGTTTAAACCCTTCAGATGCGCTGGACATTAGACGGCATTAAGTACTGAAGAAAGCTGATTTGTGGAAGAGGGGCTGAGAGGAATTCCTTCTCGCTTTAATTGCTTTAGAAACGGTTCCCACAAAGAGACATTGCCCAGATTTACCTCCCGTTTAAGTTCTTATTTCCATCGGTTCACAAGTTAAGCCTCTTTTTCTCTCAGACCCAAATACTCAGTGATATATCGGAGTGACAAAAGACAGAAAGGGACATAGGGTCGAACTTCCCAAAGAACTTCCAAAAGAAGTGGTGGAAATATAAAACTTTAAGTTTGGAGGTTGAAACATAGTTTTCCATGATTCAGTGACATCTGAAATATATATGATAATAATATTATCGTGATTATTATTATTATTATTATTATTATTATTATTATTATTATTATTATTATTATTATTATTATTATTCGGCCTATAATTAGCGTTGTTGTTATTATTGTTCTTATTATTATCAGTATTATTGATGTTGTTATTGGTGGTGGTGGTTGCTGTTAGTGGTGGTGGTAGCAGTATAGTGGTTTTATTGGTACAGTAGAGATAAGTGATTACAGTAAGGGAAACAAAAGTAGAAGATTAAACAGAATTAAAGAATACACAGTTGTTAAAGCGTCAATCACACAGCATATACATGAATGGCATTGTGATCACATTGATTGTGATTTTTTATTTTATTTGTTAATTTTAGAGGAATATAAAAAAACCTGTTTCATTATTTCGGATTAATTGTGTTTTGGATCACTTGATAAATATATTAAAAAGGATTTGCATACTTTCTAGACTACTGATAAACTGCTGTATGGAGATTTTACTACTACTACTACTACTACTACTACTACTACTACTACTACTACTACTACTACTACTACTATTATTATGATTATTATTATTATTATTATTATTATTATTATTATTATTATCAGTAGTAGTAGTAGTAGTAGTAGTAGTATTATGATGATGATGATGATGATGATGATGATGATGATGATGATTCACCTAATTAGTTGAAGAAGTAGAAGTAATAATATAAATAACAAAGGCTATATTCAAAAATGAATAATTAATTTTCAAAGCTTTTTTCAATGGCTATCTTTTAACAAAAAACAAACACACTTGAAGTAGGCTATTTAATATTGCACCTGTCTAATTAAACTAGGCCTATCATAGCAAAGTTGCAAAAACGCGTCGTAAACTGTGCGCTCTGTTTTCCTTGAACACCTGTAGACACCTTGCGCTCAAACCATTAATTTCAGATTAGGCCCTATTTGTTGGCTTTCGTGCAGCCTACAATCTGTGTATGCATAAACCTGATTTTCCACATATAATAAACGCAGTTACTCAGTCTGGATCTGATTTGAAATTACAGATATATTCAGCACAGAAGAAACATTCTCAAATCACACCATAGTCTAAAAAGTTATTTACTTTAGTTCGGGATATATTTATTGCACGGACATACCGATGCTGTGACAACAGTAGCCTATAGCCTGTGGTCATAATATGGAGTCAGAATGTATAATATTCGCCCTTTCTATTGGATGTTTTGTCTACCATTTAAATTCATGCGGATGAAAACATGACGAAAGATAAAATTCAGTTTTGAATTTCCACCCTGCCTCTCTCGTTCTTAAAGAATTTCAACAAAATATGCAAGCCTTACGTTAAAAGGCTACTTTTCGCTGCCCTTAATTCCAGCCTAAACGGTTTTGCTCCGGGAGAAGAAATCTTTTCTAAAAACCTTCAAGAAGAGAAGGGCATTATTGTTTTAATCCTCTTACCAGCAGTCATTTTAAGACAGGGGTTTTTGGAGGCTGAAATGGCGTCTTCTCTCCACAATCCTAACCTAAATCCTTCAGGGCCGGGAGAGATTCTAAAGGCAGTACCCTGGCATCTATTAGCGATCTCTCTAAAGGCTTTCCACCGCGCTTTCTCTTGCAGTACCATGACAAAGCCGAAAAGCAAATAAAATGAACGCATGAGTTATTCAACTTACTATACTCCAAAGAAATTGATCCATGTTACCCAAGGGCAATTTATGTGCGTGTATGTTTTATACAGCCTACCTGAGTACAGCATGAATAAAAACACATCGTTACAAATTCACTCTGACCCCCAAGATAAAACATTCCTTCATTTCATTTTTTTGGAAACTCCTTGTGATGTAGCCTATGTTTTGGACGTTAAACCGAAACATTTTTAAAAAAACTATATGTACAGGAAACCATGAAAGAAAACTGTTCATGAAATTAATTCAATGATTGGGGGGAAATAAAAACAGGCCAACGGAAAAACTTGTTTTCTGTGTTAACTCCGGTTAGATACTTTGAATAGCAGCACAATAAATGAACGTATGAATTGCTGACTGCTTATTACAATGGTAGTGCTAAAGCACGAAACTTTCATATGCAAGAAACGCATTTTCTGAAATGTAAAAGTTAATTACAATTACAACTACAATTTTATCATTTGGTTATTACAGCTGCTGCCTAACACCACAATCCATACAACAAGATCAACAACAACAACAACAACAACAACAATAATAATAATAATAATAATAATAATAATAATAATAATAAATAACAAATGTCTATCAATTGGGTTACGCAATTGATATGAAAGCCTCATTGTATTGACTTATGTCTCTTAACCGTACTTTCTGATATTCGACATGATACTTCTCTTTTTCATCTTTTGGTTATTTACAGTGGTTATGTCGAGAAAATTGTTGTGGTCCTCATACTTAATTAACTGCTGTTAAACTATATTTCACGTGTGAATCTATAAATGTGAAGGTTGTGTATTGGTTGCTGACAGCATGGCGTGGACGTTCAGATTTCGGAAGTACGTGTTTACGGGCACAAGTCTGTGAGAGAAAAATACCCTCCTCGTTTGATTGGCGCAGCAGAGGACCACTGGAAATCTTGTATGACCTCACGAAGCGCTCTTTAAAATCCTTCCCGAACGTTGGCCCGGTAGATGGCAGCTCCCTAGATCCCGTGCCATTCGCGAAAGCCACTGGAGACAGCAACACACAGAGAGCAGCAGAGTTCCTGCTTCCCTCCATACTACTGTACAGTAGATGGACTTGCTGACAGCGTAAAACGAATGAAGACAGGGAAATAAGGGACGAAACTTGAAAACAAAACCAACTGACTTTGGAGAAGCACAGCCCAGCATTTACAACCACTTTTGACAGGATAACTAATAACGGTCAAGGGCGGCTGGAAGTGGCAAGTTTTGTCGAGGTAAGAACTTTAGAAGCATTTGAAATGAGTATACGCAAAGCTGGACATTCACCGAAAATAACTCCGTCGAATAACGTAGCATTGTTAACTTTTAAGTCTGTATTAAGTGATTTCGGTATAAAATATGTGTGTGTGTGTGTGTGTGTGTGTGTGCTTCAGTGTGCGCGCGCGTGCGTACGTGCGGGTATAACTAAACCATGTAAAATTGAAAGACATCAAGAATTGTAATTTCGTATTTTTAGAGATTTAGCACGTTGTGCTGTACATTCTTAGATATTTATATGAAACAGTTGTGTGTGCACAAACTTTTAGTTGTGTGTGCACAAACTTTCAGAAAGTAGTGTCACCGTCGCTTAGCTTACATTTGCGTGAATGTAATAGATAAATCTCTTATTTGAGCATTTTATTGTTGGCCTAATAGCCGACATACTGTAGGTTGCTGATACTAAAATTCAGATTAAGGGAAAGCAGTAAACTTTCCGAGTCATCATAACTTCGGTGGAATCTGACATTAAGGAAGCTTTAGGACTATATTACACACCATGTCCCCCATGCCTTATTGTTAAAAATGCAGTAAATAAATTGGCGTACTTGTGATTCATTTGACCTGTGCCATTTAATTTTCCCGTTGGTTAAATTGAATTGAAGGGAAAATAGCCTACAACTTCGACAAGATTATGGAACTTAAATTATGGAAACAGCCACGAAATGTCGTCATCATTATATTGAATGCTATGTTTTAATGAATCAAAGTCATAAATGTACTTGGTAAAGGGCCAAAATGTATGCAGGTGATAGTTTCAAGCTTGTCACGCTTAATGTGGCTTTCTGCTGCATAATGCGTAAGAATTCGTTCTTCGGTTATCTCAGAATTCCGACTAACAAAAACATTTGGACAAGGTCTGACATGGAAAAAGAGTTATGTGAGAAACCATGTAAAGTGCAATTATTAAACGACTACAAATAACTGCCACGACGTCGCTGATACGTTAATAAAAGCAACAGATGATTTTAAAACGATTACAATTACATGTAAATTAGTGTAAATATGAGAATTGTTCTGTACCCGCCTCTAGTGCTCGTCTGTGAGTCGCTTACGGGTGCCTAAGGCCGCTTAACAATAGCTATGTTAGTATTCCCCCATTTCACTGGATCAAATAATAACATTGTAAATGCATACACGTTTAATGAAGCTTTAATAAGAAGAAAAGCACCTCATACTGCTGCCGCAGGCTTACTGACACTGCTCAAAGGTATAGGATGGGTGGACGAATGGGCAAAAAGTGAGGAACAGATATCCGACCAATTTAAATAATGCACTAAGTACCCTGTTACCCTGTTGTACAAAACAGAAATATTAATTGGACCTCATGTTGTGTCATTTTTGATTAACACTCCAGTTGATTAACACTCCAGGCGATTTATTCCGTGAAACCACACACACACGCACGCGCTAGAGCTCTACACACACACACACACACACACACACACACTGTCCGTGTCGCGCTGATGATAAATGAAGAGCTCTGTAGTCCAACCCTATTTGCAACTACATTACACGGAGAACAAACTGGGGACCAGCATGCATATTTTAACGCAGAGATCTAATACATCTCAGCCACTCCGAGCCCCCGGGCGATCGGATAGGGGGCCACGAGAAAGAGGCAGAGAAACGGCCCCCATTCAAGTCAAATGCTTAAGAGAGTAAAGTAAACGTAGCCTATATTATAGCACCTTCCGTCCAGGAGAATTAAACTGATCTCTTTGCCTAAGGTATAAGAGCTTATAAAACATTCCTGTTTCTATGTGGCCTGCACTAGACCCACAAGTGTCATTTACAATCAAATCTGTTCATCTTCAATAAGCTGGCATTATCCTTTTTGGGCCAGTGGTTATACTTAATTTAGGTAAGAGTAAAAAACTTTAAAAAGGACTGCATTTCGACATTTCTGAATTTGGTTTGGCAGTACACGAAACACGTCGTAAAGGAAAATAACGTGTAAATTATGTGTACCCTGTCCAGTAATAGACAGCAACAACGATGTAGTAATAATAATAATAATAATAATAATAATAATAATAATAATAATAATAATAAATAAATAAAAGAACAACATATTTGGTGTCTCAATTCTGCCAACTGGTATGGTTTGCCACAAATTATTGAGGTTTTGATTGTTGACTCATCTGTTGTTCTTTTGTACAATCGTCGTGAAATGAACTGTTGAAGTATAAGCGCCCCGCAGACGCCCTGAGGCCAGTCGGAAATCAGGTTATCTTCCGAATAAAACATTAGATTATAGACAACATGGGTCAAGTACAAAAAAACATTTTTACTTTTCCAAAGAAGACGAATGATGATGATGATGATTACCACTACTACTACTACTACTACTACTACTACTACTACTACTACTAATAATAATAATAATAATAATAATAATAATAATACGTATTATATTTATCTTATTCTAATATTTCTAAAGATATAATAATCAGCAGAATATTAACCAATATGTCATCGTCATAAATTGAAAGCAATTTGGTAATTTTGTCATTTTCTTGGAACATGTTCATAAGTATCCTTAATTTGTAATAGGCAAGACAATTAAATATTATTTACAAAATATCTCAGGCAGTTTTACTATCCTCTTCCTTTTGGGGACCGACACTGAATGAACTAATGAAGTAAGAGTGTAAAAACTAGGATATTCAAACAAATAAATAAAAAAACAATCGTGGAACAAATAGTATTGAAAACAGAAATATGAATATTAAGCTTGTAGAACTTAATTTCCCAACAATTTGAAGCACTTACAATGTACATTAAATAAAAGCTAATTAAATTTCTTGATCGGAAAGTTGAATTATGAATTACCATTTAAGTATAGTCCTATTTGTACTTGACTGCTAACATTCAAGGCGTATTGAATGTCCGAAATCTCTTGGCTGTGCGTTTATCATTACACAAAATTAATAATGTGCAGATATAACCTATGCCAGAGCAGATTTTTTATAACTGTTCAATTAGTTGTCACGTCGGAATCCTATATTTGAAAAATATGACAATTTAAAATACGCGAGTTTCAGCCCCTACGTGTGTCCCCAGATACTCGACGTGTATGAGAAGATTTATATATTCTCCTCGTGGTCCCTTAACAGTTTTAGCCGGTTGGTGCTCCAAGATATTCCCTCTTGACAAAGAACGCGATAGTAATACATATCTAATCATGTCCTGCAGCAATACATTTTTATATTAGCAAAACTATTAAATTCGTATTAGATTTGTTAAAACTGCAAATATTATCAGTTCTATTTCTCATACAGCCCTTGGTTATTGATTTTCTATTGCCATTATGTAGGCCTAGGTTTAAAAAAAATATGCAGTACACATTAGTAAAAAAAAAAAAAATTAGGAATAAGATAGAAAGAAAATAATATTCGCCATCCAGATCCAGTAAGCATGAATCTTTACAGCAAAGTTGTTATGTTTTTTTTATGATTCTTGTTATGTAATAAGCTGATCTCAAAACTTCCACGTCCTTTTTAAAGGGTAAAATATTAACATATATTAGCGTTGATTTTGAGTGTCCTTGTGTGGTTGATATACGATTTACCAAAAATCATAATGGAATATTAGAGTACATTTTACTCCAGTAATTATTTCAAAAGCGAGATTTTCAGGGGATTTGTGTAATTGCAATCATTGGGAAATGGTGTAATTAAATTCACTCAAAACCATGTCACACTACATTAACTGGAAGAGAGATGATTATCCCAATTAGAACCCTAATGTATAATTAATGACTTTGGTCAAGTAATAATTTGATGTTAACAGATAACACTTTTGTTTCAGAGATGATTATTTCACCTCGCCCTAAAGCAGATACTTATTTATAATATTTTTATTTATTTCAGATTTCCAGCACTATCGTATCGAGCGTTGACGAGTGTCAACTAGGCCACTAACCCGATACGGCCAAAGACGGCTATGTACTAGAAGTAGTATCTCACGACCATAAAACAATCATAGCCTACAATGCTATTGTAAAGACAAACATTTTAAAAAATAGGTAGGATGGAATTATTTGATTTTACAGATAAGAAAGTAAATAAATACATAAATTAACAACATCCTTAGTGAGGCTAAAATAAACGGATATTCCCCATTGATCAGACACCACTTATATGTAAATCATAAAACTATGCTTAATTACGGACCGCCCGCTGTTTGCAAAAAAAAATGTTATAGCCTATATTTTAATGTAAAAAATCAACGAGAATTTGTTGACTGCTGGTGGAAAATTGAAAACACTACTGGAAAGGATCAGGTTCCCTGGTTGCTTAATGATATATAAAGACGGTTTAACAACAGTAAACACAATTTGTCTGATGGACAGAGATGTTACCCCCTGGATAAATTGTTTTCTCATTTCAACATTAGCAAAAACGCATGCGTTTGTTCTTTTCACTGAGTCATTAAGGCAGTGTTGCCAGTAGTATATGTAGGCTATGTCTTGATGTATTTGAAAATATAATTGTCACATAAATATCTCATTGCTTCAAGGCAGCTTGTTTTAACCGATAAGAGATCCCGTTACGGAAATCAAACAATGGAAAAACTACGCAAAATGGATTATTGCCCAATAAGACCAGATAAATTGTTTCAAGTTCTAACCCCACCATCTCACATCTTGTTTACTTTTTCGAAGGTGCCAGCCGACATGCAGCACTATGGAGTTAATGGATATTCTCTTCACGCAATGAACTCTCTGAGCGCCATGTACAACCTTCACCAGCAGGCAGCGCAGCAGGCCCAGCATGCGCCAGACTACCGGCCGTCTGTGCACGCGCTCACCCTCGCAGAGAGATTGGCTGGTAAGAAACATCTCATTCTCATCGAGCAGCACAACCGGCGCACATGCGCAAAAACTTTAGCGATCATCACACATTATTTACCTTGTGTGTGATGTAATTGTATGACAGGATGCAACTTTGAATCAAGTATAAAAATAAATGTTACAACTGAAATTGAGCTTTCGAAAAAAAAAAAAAAGCGCATATACTTCTCGTCACTGCTGTTCTAAGGTGGTTCCTATAGCTCTTGATTTTATATTATTTATTTTAGCCATTTAGTTTTTTTTTAGTTCAGTTATAATTTAGTCTCCCCCTGCTTATTGCTCCACGGCCACCTGTCAAATACATTTGATTTTGCATATAATAGCAGTGACATCTCAGGAAAGTAGGCGTCCTAGGGGAAGTGAATGTTGTGACCGGTCCATTAATTAAACTGGCCACATCCCTTCTCTTCCAACGGCTGCACATTTCAAGACATCATCCTTGAAGCTCGCTATGGTTCCCAGCACCGCAAGCAGCGGCGGAGCCGCACAGCCTTCACTGCCCAGCAGCTAGAGGCGCTGGAGAAGACCTTCCAGAAGACCCATTACCCTGACGTAGTGATGCGGGAGAGACTGGCCATGTGCACCAACCTCCCAGAGGCCCGCGTCCAGGTACGGCAGCGCCACGCCCTGAACCAAACGGAACCTGAGCTGAGAACTAGAAGGTTCTAACTGACATTTTCCAAAAAAATGAGTTGGGGTCACAAATATGTTCTTTATAGGGCACTAAATACGTGTGAAGTTTTATTCAAAAATACTGTTTAAAAGTATGAAAAAATTTAAAGTCATATCTGCTTTGAACCCATTCACTTTGGAATATTTGAAGCTCAATATCTCAAAACTCTCAGAACTCAGATAGAAACTTGTAATTCCTAGCTCAAAAACTATGGATGAAAATCTTTACTCACCTAATCACTGTTTAAGCAAATATGCTGACTGAACAATGGCCATTAAATCTTTCATTCAAAGGAAGCAATTGTTATGCACTCCTCCTGAACAATGGAAATCAAAGACAGATCGGAAAATATAATTCAGAAGTTTTTCCAGCGTTTAACCTAGAACATGTATAACAAATGACATTTGCATTTTGCTGGCTTAGACCTGTGGAAGAAATACAGGAGCACACACAGGAATGTAGGGATGGAGAAATATCAGACAGTTGGGGGAAATGAGCTTAAAATAAATGTACAATTATGCAAGAAAATATTTAATCTTAACTGAGAATTCATACCATGAAGTTCATTAAAAAGACATTGTTATTCTATTTTGTTGATTTAATACTGTCGGAAAAAAAACAAAAAAAGCATTGTTTCAGGAGTAAAGGTTTACGATTTTTTAAATATGCACTTAAAATATATACCTGTTGGGTGGCCTGCCCTGTTTAAGCACTGTTGTTGTATGTGAATGGGCTTCATGCTTGGATTTCAAACCCAGGCTATGCTGGCACCAGCGGAGGCAGGTAAACTCAGCTGGTTGGGGCGGCAGATGGCTGGCATAGTATTTCAGGGTTTGGGGGGAATTTCATTTGGTGGGAAGTCCGTGTTTTATCAATGCTGCAGAGATCCCCTCTGTTGGCGGGGCATCCAGTCAAAGTACATGTGAAGTGCCCTGCTCTGACTTACTATCTGTGTGAGCTTTACTGAAGGGAAAGAGGAGAACGACTGTCTAAACTTTTTCAAAATGAGAAGGGAGGTGCCAACACAAACGTACAGTATATGAACTTCAATATTTGGACTGGAACGAACCTGGACGGTACGGTCTTGGCCCTTAATCTAACTGTGCGTCTCCCCCCAGGTATGGTTTAAGAACCGCCGCGCCAAGTTCCGCAAGAAGCAACGTAGCTTGCAGAAGGAGCAGCTGCAGAAGCAGAAGGAAGTGTCGGAGGGGCCGCAGGAGGAGGGCAAGGGCGAGCCGCCCGCCACCTCCGTCTCGGAGGCGCACACCCCTCCCCCCTCCTCCTCTTCGTCCTCGGAGGCCGAGCGGCCTCAGCACCTCCTCCCGGCGGAGCTGAGCGTGGAGGTGAACGTCACGTCGGCCGAGCAGTCGGGCAGCGAGTCCGCCGCCGAGGACAACACCGACAAGGAGGAGGAGCTGAAGCAGCTGGGGGAGGGGCCTAAGGGTGATGTCAGCCTGCTGCCGGGCAACACTTCACCGCCCTGCAAGCGTCTCAGCCCCAAATCTGGTGAGTAATAGAGGAATACTTCTTCAGAACGCAACGTGTATTTTACATGTTGTGTAGCATGTTTTAAGAAAAAGATACGAAAACCAACTGAGGTCTAATTGGATTGAACCAAACAAAACAAATTAATAAATGTAACCTAGTGTTAAAAAAAAGAATGAACCTTTTTAGGTTCTGTTTTACCTTTGACACCAATGATAACATTATATGGAATGAGAGAATGTATATTGCGAATTTCCAAATGTACCAACAACCTAGAGATTACCCAGGGCTATTTTCAGTTGCTTAGAACAGTAGTTTTTCCTATTACTTTTACTATTAGAAGAGTCATTCCATAAGCAAGTGGTATTTGAAAATTAACCGCCTGGTACTCCTTCTACAGTCCAAAGACATGCAGTTAGACTAATTGGAGACTCTAAATTGCTGGAATGGCTGAGTGAATGGTGTGTGGGCCCTGTGATGGATTGGCAGCCTGCCCAGGGTGTATTCTGCCTCGCACTCACTGCATGCTGAGATCCAGCCATGACCCATGACCCTGTCCAGGACTATGCAGTTTAGAGAATGAGAACATGAGGTGGAAAGTAAATGTTGCTCTTATCCAGCAATAAGTGCTTGATGGGGCCAAACAAACAACTTCCAATTTTCTCATTGAACAACATTTGATAACTATTAACACATGAAAATAATGGAAGCTCTACTAGCTCAGCGCTACTCAAATCCAGGTCCTGTGGGCTGCAGTTTCTGCAGGTATTTGCTCTTACCTTGCGCTACACTACCTGATGTCTCTAATTATTTGACCTGCTTGGTTCAGATAATAAGCTAACGAGTGAAATAAGGTGGTGTACCGCACAGTTGAAGCCCGCAGGACGTGGAGTCGAGTAGCGCTGCACTAGCTAATAACAGTTTCCATACAAGTACATAAAAACATTTCACATTCAATTCACTGGTGACAAATCATCTTTATGTGCATTCTTAAAATTGTAAAATTTGGGAAAAATAGCATTTGGGGGAAAAAAGGTGCAGAATGGTAAAAGAGTAGTAGTACAGCGGATTTAAAATTACATTACATTATTTGTATTTGGCAGACACTCTTATCCAGAGCGACGTACAGTTGATTAGACTAGGCAGGAGACAATCCTCCACTGGAGCAATGCAGGGTTAAGGGCCTTGCTCAAGAGCCCAATGGCTGTGCAGATCTTATTGTGGCTACACCAGGGATCAAACCACTGACCTAGAGTGTCCCAGTCATGCACCTTAACCACTATGCTACAGGCCCCCTACCCTATGTGATATCCTGTTTTTCCTTCCCCTCCTCAGACTCCCCGCTCAGTTCCCCGCCCCTCCCTTCCTCAAGCGGCGTCGGCAGCGGGATGGCGCAGAGCAACTCGTACGCCTCCTCCCCGCTCAGCCTCTTCCGTCTGCAGGAGCAGTTCCGCCAGCACATGGCCGCCACCAACAACCTGGTGCACTACTCCTCCTTCGACATGAGCGCCCCCTCCTCCATGCCCTACCTGGGCATGAACGTCAACATGGCGGCTCCACTGGGCTCTCTGCACTGCCAGCCCTACTACCAGTCTCTATCCCAAGCCCAGCAGGTCTGGAGCAGCCCTCTCCTGCAGACCCCCCCCGGCAGTCTCCCCAGCCTCAACAGCAAGACCACCAGCATAGAGAACCTGCGGCTCCGCGCCAAGCAGCACGCTGCCTCCCTGGGTCTGGACACTCTGCCCAACTGACCCCCCGGGACTTCCGCCCAGCCGAGAACCGTTCCCCCCCCCCCCCCCCTCACACTGGACCTCAGCTTCACCCAACCCCCGCCACCTGCAGCTTCATCTGGAACCGGTTCCCAAGATGACAACCAGCTTCAGCTACTAGCATTGGGACTGAAGGCGTCACCGGATTTTTCCCAATGTGAGCCTAGAGCTCAATATCTCACCTGAGCACATCACATATGCAAGAGACAGTATTAACCCTTCCGGGAAAAAAAGTATGCACTTCACTTAAAAAAGGGAATAATCCAATGATAAACACTGCATCATCCACAGTACATTCAGATTTTTTTTATGTCAGCTACAGCCGAAGACTTACGGCAGTGGCGTAGACTGCTGCATTTAATTATTTCTCAAAGAAAGAGGCGAAGGACTTCCTTTAAATTCTTCCATGAGCTCCTCTTCAGCCGACTGGTCCTGATCAGAACTCACCGCATTCTTCAGACAGTCTGCCTGCGCTTTTCACCAAGGATCTACTCAGCTTTGTATATAGCCTCACACATTTGTTCACATCTCCCTGGTTTGTGTGTCTAAGTCAGTGTCGCCTTCTGTGAAGAAGACTGTGAAGAAAATATTTAAAACTTTTTTTATTTCCCCGTTGTGACGGTAAATAAAGGGGACAAAATGGAGTGAACTCAGACTCTTCAACAATGCAAATGTACATAGAGGCTGCCCGAAGGTGGGACTACTTTCAACACAATGACCATAAGATTAAAACTGCTATGTTGCGTACTTTGTCATTGTCTGTCCCGTTTATGTATCCCTTGATTGTTTAATTAAATGTGACTAATTTATATGTTTTTATGCACGGGATTAAACCACATATATGGAGAATATCCTGACAATGACAAAATAATTTAAATGACTGAATGTGCACGATTTTAATTACTTTTTGCCTGTGGCAATAGCAACTTTACGGTATGCCAGTGTAAGCTCTGTGTAATATGAATTCCACTTCAACAAAGTGGTTGTAAGACAAGCAAGGCAAGTAACCTCAGTTTCTATTACCCTTCACAGTTACAGTTGAATATGCATATGCAATTCTTTACCAGATAAATGAACATGAACTAGACTGGAATCGATTGCATTCAGACTGAGCTTTTAACATCATTGGCCAAATGCTGATTATGATATTGGTTTATGTCACTGTTTGACTGTTTGTTGCATACCTGTATCTTGGGCAAAACAAACCGACTTCTAAATCCTCGGAAACCCCGCCTCAAATTAGACCCAATCAGTTTGTACAAAGTTAATACAAATGTCATATAAAAGGGCTAGAGACACATAACTAGAACCTAACACAGTTTTTCAACAGTCTCACTGAACGTTAACCAATAGATTAGGTGATGTGGCACTTCCTGTTGGGACATAGGAGTTGTTAGAGCACTTCTAGAAACTTCTCCAGTCAGTCTCCTGCATGTCTCTCCTTGTTGAAGACTCTGAATTCTTCCACTGATATTATGAAAATGATTTTATTTGTAAATTATAAAAGATCTGTAAATGTTATTTGAAAGGGGATATGTACATTTCTCATTTGTTGTAGACTGAGAAGTATCATTTGGAAGGGAGAACCTACAGTCCAACTCTCCCTCGTTTACGATTGTATCAAAATTTGGCGACAGCTCCGCACCTTAAAAGGAGGCGGTGAATGCTATAAACGGTAGTCTGGGTGTCTATGTAACTCTTCCTGTCAATTTCCATTGTCACTGTGATCATGGAACAGAATGATCACAGTTCATTCATGGGCTATCAGGCCAAACTGTGAAGGTCAAATGGGTGAAAACTGATTCTGATAAAAGTTTCCCTAACTTAATAAAGTAGGTCTTAAAGTGGTATGTTGTAAAATCCTCAATAAAGTATTGTTTGGAGATATTTATACATAAGTCATCCCTCCATGTGTCTTTGTTTGGTGAAAGTACTGACCAGTTAGTACTGTAGGTGATTTCATTGATATCCCACACTAACTTTTGTGGCTAAGTACATTCTTCGTGTTACTTTTTGAGGCCGAAAGGCAAGAAAATGCGATAATATGTGTCTCTCATGGAATGATACTTTCCCATTAGGCTGTCTAAAGGAATGCAAAGAATTGCATTGTAAAATGTCACCGAGAGACCAGTCTGGACTAGAGTGCATAGCTCACAATGTGCAATACCGTATACAATCAATATCATTTGTCCTGGTGCAATGTCTATGCACATGGAATTCCAGATTGCATAGCTGACAACATGCAATATGAACACTCAATATAACTGATCAAAGTGCCGATGTTCAGATGTGGCGCGATGGAATTCCTCTTTTGTGTGTGTGTGTGACACCAACATCAACACCAAAGATAATGAGTAGAGAACATTACTTCAATCATGTATGACAATGATAAAATCACGTATTTCATATGCACCCAATGCATATTCTTTCAATATGGGCAATCTTATGGACGGAAAAGTATATTTTAGATGTACTGGCGGTGAGACCAATGCTGAGTAAAAGTACGGTAACGCTATTTTGGCATGAGCGTGGCCAAAAGAACTAGCGAACGGTCTGTGGAACAGAGAGAAGAGGGCTTTCTTCCCAGAGCTAATTTAGAAAGCTACAGTTTCTTTCCCCCTCGGTTTCTTTGCATCAGTGGCATGGTGTCGGTGTGGAGGCGGTTCCCCCCAGGCTATGTGTGAATGAGATTCCTCTCTCTCCATCATCCTCTTGGGCAATCAGTCTCTGTGATTGAGCCCGGCCGCCCAGGCCACCCCGAGCCCACCTCCCGAGCACCACGTGACGCCCAAACGACACACCTCATGACACCCTCTGCCATCTATGCCCCGTATGACACCCACTGATGACAAGACAAGCTCTCAGTCGTATGATCCGAGGCTGGAGATTCGCCAGTTAGTTCGACGAGTTATGGCATATAGCTAAGGGAATTTCAGGATAAACCTTTTCAACCTAATATGAGGTCAGTTTTAAAGAATATAATAAGGTCCCCTACAAACTATTATTTATAACAATTAATACAAAATATAAATAAAGGAGTGAATTAATGTACACGCAGTGATCATCTTATTAGGTATTTATTAGACTTAATTTTTAGACATATTGGTCTTCTGCTACTTAGAGGTTTGACAGAGATGCTGTTCTGCTTGCCACTGTTGTAAAGCGTGGTTATTTGCATTACTGTCACCTTCCTGTCAGCTTCAACCAGTCTGGCCCTTCTCCTTTGACCTCTCTCATTAACAAGGCGTTTTCCCCCCAAAACTGCATGTTTTTTTGGGGTTTTTTTTGTTTTTGCACCATTCCTTGTAAACTCTATAAACTGTTGAGTGATAATCCCAGGAAATAGGCATTTTCTGAGATATTCAAACCACCCTGTCTGGCACCAACAATCATTCCACGGTCAAAGTCACATTTCCTCTCAATTCTGACATTTGGTCTGAAAAATAGCTGAACCTCTTGACCATGTCTGCATGCTTTTATGCATTTAGTTGCTACCACATGATTGGCTGATTAAAGATTTGCATTAACAAGCTGGAGCACAGGTCTACCTAATAAAGTGCTCACTGAGTGTATAGCATTCATTAATATAAGTTGGTTACATTTATATAGTGCTTTTCTCACACTCAAATCATTACATTACATTACATAACAGGCATTTGGCAGACGCTCTTATCCAGAGCAACATACAGTTGATTAGACTCAGCAGGAGAAAATCCTCCCCTGGAGCAATGCAGGGTTAAGAGCCTTACTCAAGGGCCCAACGGCTGTGCAGATCTTATTGTGGCTACACCGGGATTAGAACCACCGACCTTGCGTGTCCCAGTCATTTACCTTTACCACTACGCTACAGGCTGCCCTGTAGCAATTTTTTTTCCCAATTAAATCAGGGATGATTAGGAGGCAGGTTGAAATTTAGCCGCGGAATGCATACTGACAAACAGAGCAGTCACTACAAGTGATTATACTTCAGAAGCCATAGGAACACAAGCCATGGTTGTGACTGAACAAATAAAGGCCATGCCCGTGTCACATATCCCTCCATCCAAAGCAGGATGATTCTCTCTTAACGTGCAGTTTCATAAGCAATATCCTACAAGCCACAATAGCCTAATGATGCAAACGGATAGAGGGTACGAGACTTAATGGACGGCACAGCGAGGCTCCCCGTCTGCCGGGTGATAAAACGACAGTCCAGCCGTCACGTCCTGGAGGAGGCCAGCAATGTACCTTTACAGGGGACATCAAAGCAATTTCGAGGCCAGAAACATCGCTGGCTTTAAAGAATTTGGTCAATTTCTTCAGCCATTACCACACAGCGGAGGGCATAAAGACAATGTGTGCGGAGGTGGTGGGGGGGCGGGCGGAGACAGCGTGAACCTGAAATCAGATTACCAGACAGCTGACGCAGGTGTGCGCTCCCCCGCCCGAACAGGGGCGCCTTCAAGTGCGGCATCCGCGCGCGGTTTGTCCTCGAGCAGCCGAAAGCAGTCGACACATCCGCCGTTTCTCCGCGCTACAGGATTAGAGCCTAATAATGAGTCTACGATTCCGTGACTCATACAATTTAGTGATCCAGGCTTCAGCTTCTTATAGCCCCTATCCCGAGGATTAAACGCAAACCCCTCCGGACAGGGTTCAGTCTTTTATGATGGTTCCACTCTACTTCCGGATGCTTCTATTCCCCAGCTCTCACAACAACTACACCCCCCGTCCCCACCTCCATCATCCCTCCCACCGCCACCACCAACCCTGTCTTGCATCTGCTGGGTCTAGGCTTTCCTTTCTTCTCCCTGGTGGCTCGATCGCCCCGCAGCCCTTATAGCCAAATTGGTTTACATTAGACATATAAATACATTGCAAATGCGCTTAAACAAATACAGTAAAAATGCAGACGGTGCATGCCAGGATTATCACCGGAGTCAGCGGGGAAGAAGGAGCGTTTGTGCAGCACAAAGCCCGAGAACCAGACTGAAGCCTGCTGATGCAGCCCATCTCATCCACTTCTGGGGGGAAAAAAGTAGGGGATTTAGCATTAGCATGTCAGCCTGTAATTCCAGGTATTATACAACTTCATTGCCAGCAAACAAACTCAGCACTGCAGCACCGTTCGAGTGTGGCTTCGCGCGGCTGAGCAGGCTGAGGCCCTTCGGGTTGTGGAACAAAGGGCTCATTGGAGAAAGGCCACCCCTGAGGGCTCTGGTAGGGTGCTACGGCGCAGTCAACCCAGCAAGTCCCGGAACGAAGAGGCTCGCGGCTAGCCGTCCCAATAGCAGCTAAACTTACTGCATTTTAAAGGGGGGGAGGGAAGATTCGGAGGATATGTGATTTTTCTTTCGGGGGGACCCCAGCCCCCTCTGTGTGGAGGTGTTTACACTGCAAGGGATTTAATGCCTCCCCAACAAGATTTGTTAGCGGGGCTTCCTGCAGGATAGGTGGCCGGCTAACATTGTGTTAGCGCAGATAAGATCAACTCAATTTCTATGTAAGCCCAAGGCAAGTCTGCACACATGGGACAGCGGATTGCAGCAGGAGAAGGGTGAGGGGAAGGCGGCTAGCCTGGCCACGAGCTAAACGCTAATTCTGCTGATGTCACCCGCATCATTTGTGAACCGGCTCCATATTTACTAGGGTTTAATACAGAAGGTAAGTTCAGGCCATAGGTAATTAGACAGTGTTGTGAAATGAACCAAGCCCCATGCTCTTATAAAGGCCATTTTAAAGTCGATGTGGGATGACATCACTGTCCATTACATTGTCATTGAGGAGTATGCACCACACGATCGCAAATTTTTTATTTCTGTTATTTTAACAAATTTAACATAAGAGCTATAATCTTTCACATTAAGGACATTCATCACAGTGCCACAGGGCCCACCATGCTTAAGGACAAAATGCAATCATGTGTATGTCATTTATATTGATATAACCTTGCCCGCTTTCAAGAAGCTTAGTCTAATTTTTTTTTTCTATTGGCGAAACAGCTACACTGTAGGTCATTTGCTGAGTAATTCTGATTAGGACATTTAAAACAAAGCAGTACAAAAATAATAATACATGAGCATAAATTGAAATATTTCTCTCACACAAGAGAGGTTCTTCTCTTAAAATGCTCAGACTGTGTTGCTTCAGCCTGGATTGTTCTTTTGTGGTTTCCTTTTATCAAACAGAAAGGCCTCGGTCCCACAAACAAAAGCAGAAATTCGGCACAGACGCCAGTCCCCACTGCAGCAGTGCACCGCAAGGACAACTCTACACAGCGAACCCTACACACAGCAGAAAGAAAGGAGATGAAAGAATGAAAGGCAGAGGGTGAAAAGATGGAGAGAGAAAGACTGAAGGAGAGAGGGAGAGAAAGTGAGTGAGAGGGAGAGAGAGGAAGAGAGAGGGGGAAAGAGAGAGAAGGTAATCTTGTGATATAAAAAAAATGTGCAGGGAACGTAAACTCTCCCAAATGAATAAGTAGCCTATTATGTTGAAGAATGACAGCCGGGGGCCACGATTATGCCGGCATTATATCTTAAACAGCGTGGTTTGTCAAAAAGCATAAGCCCCGCTGAAATAAAGAGGGGGCTCCCGCATTTACATTCCTCCAGCAATTGGTTACTGCCACTGGGGTCCCCCCCTTCCGATATCAGAGGCCTCCGATGGCTGTTTTGGCTTTTTTCTTCGCAACCCGAGACACTAATTGAATCCACCTTATTCGCATTCTTCCCCACACTGTAAATAAAGTCTGTTTCTCCAGGCCACCCTTCCGAAAGCGGCCATGCCACGACGGCGTAATCCTGGCGATGCAGCGAACGACGCTGGAGGTGGGATGGCGGGGAGATGCACCGCAGACCCCCGCGGCCGCCGCGCGAACGCTAGCGCCCCACGTGACCCCCCCACCCCGCCCTGCCCCACCCATACAACATTCTGTCACGCTCAAACCACCACGCCCGCGGGGCTGGCAGGCAGATATGCGGATTTTAATGCGCCGAGGTCAAACGTTTTCCGCGCAGTGATAGAGTGGTCCCTCCCAGCATGCAAATGGGAGTTGGCCGTCTTCCGCAAAACCGTCTGAATTATTTTTCCGCTCTTCTCTGTTTTTTTCGGGGTGAACGATGATCGTGCCGATTGCCCACAACCAATGGTATCAACTTTTGAATTTCAGCGTCATAACTTCTGCTACTAAACACCAACAGGGAAATCCAGTCTATTTCCTCTGCCTTTCAGGTGTTCAGAAACAGACTGCAGGTTCCTCGTGCGGGACATATCTGCGCATGGGCATTTTGCGTGTGTCTGTGTGTGTGTGTGTGTGCATGTGCGTGCGTTGGCATGCATGCATGCGTGTGTGTATGTTTGTATGTAGGATGAGTGCAGGGCTGGGGGTGTATTGTTGATGTTCCCATGCTGTGAGCATCTCTAATGAGCCACAGTCTGAACCCCCCACACAACCCACCGTCCTCTCGTGAAAAGCACTCACACCTCCACCAAAGGTTGTAACAGAGTGCTTGTCAGGGAAATCTGGCGCTCCATCAATTACCTCCCAGAACCTGAAGTCTGATTCAGTAAAGTTCATTCCACCCCTTCAGGCCTCTAAGCCAGACAGTCTCCATGCTTCCCATCTCTTTCACCACAATTTTGTTCAATATTATCTGCCCAAATGCTTTAAACTGGCAGGAGGCAGAACGCTAATAATAAATGGCCCGATTCATTAAGGATTTCATTGCCATAAGCTGTACACTCAGAAAAAAAGATTCACAAAACAAAGATTTAAGTGACTGTAATGCTGTTGCAAATGCTATGAATTGAGCAGTCATAAACTGTTATGACAGAGCGAAAAAATACACTGAGACAATATGAAGAGAAATTGAGCTTTCACATTTAATCACATTTTAGAGTTTTATGGATTAATCACCAGATGGTCACATGCTTTCTGTTTCTAGCTCTAAATTCCAAATGGCCTCCGTAAAAGCCTGCCCTTCCTGCTAACTACTTAGCGGGCCCGGATAACAAAGGGGCGAAAATGAAGTCAGAGCTTTGTGCTTTCCACCTCCGCAATATGGAGAGTACACCTAATTCCCAGTGAACTGTCACAATGTACATCTGCAGCCTCCCCACAGAGGAGAATAGAGGACTGGAAGGCCTGGCTTTACCAACCTCGACCCCATTGCGGTAACACATTTCATTTCTCAGAGATCAGAGCTCAGGGTGAGGGGAGGTCATGGTGCTAATCCTCTCTTCATTTAGGAAAATTGGGGCTTTGGATGCGGGCCCCGGTGGCAGCCCACGGGAAAGCTGGGAGCGGCCCTCATTGTGCTGGATTAAAAAGAGCCTCCCGCCTATTTGCAAAACAAACAGCAAATTATGAAGTGGCCACTGTGCGGTGAGCGCTGTGGGAACAGGTGACAGGGCGGTTTAGTGCGAGTTCTCACACAGGGTGGGGAGTGTCCGTCCAACTGAGGTCATTAGCAGTCGTCCACTAGACAAACTGGATCAAACAGACAGTACCCATGACCCATGGGTATGTTTTTATTTTCTTGCGTTTAAACTTGCAGCCGCATAATGAGCGCATCACAAAACATGCCGTTAATGTTAGAGGTTACTAGAATTAATAGTAGAATATATTCCAGTTTTTAGCTGGCTTAGCCTTAAACAGCCTACAGCAGAAAACCCCTACACAAATGAGCAATGTCATTATATGCCACTACTGTACTGTATGTCTCCATGCCTATGCTCAAGACTTTGGCGAAGAAGTTGAAAGCAGGACACAAACCAATGCGCCGTATGTCCAATATAGGAAAGTGCCGTCACCATTGTAACAGGCAATAGCAGTTAAAGCCAAAGCTGGCTCTTTATAGAGGCTATTCTTCCCCGTTGGGCTGGCCTCCATCTACAACGATGCCCTACGGACTGCCCAAGAGATTTAGCATGAAGTTTACAGAACGCAGTCATCTCTCCCCCCCTCTTCACCCTCAGCCTGCACGCAAAAGTACCACTGCCTCTTTAATTTCCCCAGCCCTCCCCATACAATGCACCCTAAGCTAGCCCAGAACAGAAATCACAGCGTACCATTCAATCAGTGTTTTTTTTCACCCCCCGCCCCTCCACCCCCTTTTTATGGTCCCACTAAAGGTTTTAGCGGCAGGGAGAATGAAAGCTGCCACTATAAGAAACCTTAGCCCATTGAAGAGCTGACAGGCACTGCCAGAATATGATCCTAATCCTGTTTCCAGCATTCTTTTAGCCTACTGGCATCGCAATTCTGCCACGTATTCTCCGAGCTGTCAACTCAGAAAATCCCTCTAATAGTGCATTGGCCAGATACACATCAAAGAGCTCCTGGAAACCTCCAGCAGCTTAGCAGCATAGCAGTGCAGACACACACGGACACACACACGCACACACAAGTACGCACACACACACGGACACACACACACACTCACACACACATTCACACACACACATACACACACGCACACACAGATCAGACCCTTTTGAATGACGGCTAGTATATCAGAGTTTTGAATATTCATATATATCTTTACTTTGCTCAAGTTTAAAATCCTAGCACAGTGCATCTGAAACTTGGTCGAGAGGGAGAAAAAGAGGCGGGAAAGTATTGAAGCAAGAGAAAATGAAAAAGAGGGAAAAAACACAAAAGTGGAAAAGAAATATAAAAAAAGTTGGGATAGAACAGAAACAACTCCCGTTTATTAATGATCATCCCAAAAAAGAGTTGTCTCCTCAGGGAAAAAAACCTCTGCAAAAGGGTGACATCAAGTGGGAGCAGAAGGGTTGAATATGAATCATTTGCCTGCAGGATTAGTCACACTATAAATGGTGTACGAGCCCTCATGATTAACCAATGATGCTGGATGACGGTGTGTGTGTGTGTACACAGGGGGCTCATGGGACCTGCAGTAAGAAATAAATAAAAGAGTGGGGCATGTGCTGTGAGACAACAGCAGAACCTCTGAGATCCAGAAAGCAGGCTGACTGATCTCATCGAGCACTTTATTAGGAATATTTTTACTTTATTACACCTACTTATTCATGCAAATATCTAATCAGCCAATTGTGTGGCAGCAGTGCAATGCATACAATCATGTAGATACAGGTCAGGAGCTTCAGTTAATGTTCACATCAACCATCAGAATGGAGAAAAAATGTCATTTAAGTAACTTTGACCGTGGAATGATTGTTGGTGGCGGACAGGGTGGTGTGAGTATCTCAGAAACTGCTGATCTCCTTGGATTTTCTCGCACACTAGTCTCTAGAGTTTGCAGAGTATGGTGCAAAAAAAACAAAATCCAGTGAGCAGCAGTTCTGCAGACAGAAAGCTGACAGGAAGGTGACAGTAACACAAATAACCACACATTACAACAGTGATATGCAGAAGAGCATCTCTGAACACACAACACATCATAACATCATAATTGGATAGGCTACAGCAGTAAAAGCCAAAAAAATAAGTCTAATAAATACATAATAAAGTGCTTGGTGAGTGTTTTACGCATTTAGCTGCTGCAACATGGTTGGCTGAATAAATATTTGCATTAACAAGCTGGTGTACAGGCCTACCGAATAAAGTGCACATTGTATATTGTATGAGGTGCCATTTGCAAAAAGACGCATACACTGTAATCCTGCTCAATTCTTCACATTTATAATTTATGTAAAATGTTCAAATATCACTTTTTTAAACATTTATTTAAAAATGGGTACAAAACATTGATATGGCTTACATGAGTAATGTTTTTTTCAAAAATGTTATTATATGAACATTAAATATTAAATGTAAATGTTAAATATAAATATAAATAATGAATGCAATTCTAAAACTTAAACATAATTGTTAAATGTAAATATTAAATGTGGAAATTAAATGTTTGAAATATACAGTACTGTGCAAAAGTTTTAGGCAGGTATGAAAAAATGCTGTAAAATAAGAATGCTTTCAAAATAGAAATGTTAAGAGTTTATTTTTATCAATTAGCAAAATGCATGAACAGAAGAAGTGATTGAACGGAAGAAAAATCTCAATCAAATCAATACTTGGTGTGACCACCCTTTGCCTTCAAAACAGCATCAATTCTTCTAAGTATACTTGCACACAGTTTTTGAAGGAACTCAGGAGGTAGGTTGTTCCAAACATCTTGGAGAACTAGCCACAGTTCTTCTGTGGATTTTGGCAGCCTCAAATGCTTCGGTCTCTTCGTGTAACCCCAGACAGACTCGATGATGTTGAGATCAGGGCTCTGTGGGGGCCATACCATCACTTCCAGGACTCCTTGTTCTTCTTTACACTGAAGATAGTTCTTAATGTCATTGGCTGTATGTTTGGGGTCGTTGTGCTGCTGCAGAATAAATTTGGGGCCAATCAGATGGCTCCCTGATGGTATTGGATAAGTATCAGCCTGTACTTCTCAGCATTGAGGAGACGGTTAATTCTAACCAAATTCTCAACTCCATTTGCAGAAATGCAGCCCCAAACTTGCAAGGAACCTCCACCATGCTTCACCGTTGCCAGCAGACACTTATTCTTGTACCGCTCTCCAGCCCTTCGGCAAACAAACTGCCTTCTGCTATAGCCAAATATTTCAAATATTTCTGGACTTTATCAGTCCAGAGAACCTGCTGCCATTTTCCTGCACCCCAGTTCCTGTGTTTTCATGCATAGTTGAGTCGATTGGCCTTGTTTCCATGTCGGAGGTATGGCGTTTTGTCTGCAATTTTCCATGAAGACCACTTCTGACATTAAACTGTCTTCAGCAACCTGACCTTGGAAGCAGAGTTTGGCTGTTCCTCGCCCAGTTTTAACAGCTGTTTATGTTTCAGTTAAAGATTGTGTTTCAACCTACATATTAAATTGATGATCATTAGCTCCTGTTTGGTATAATAGGTTAATCACACACCTGACTATATGCCTACAAAATCCCTGACTTTGTGCAAGTGTACCCAAAATAATCGATGTTGGTTTGAAGGCCAAGGGTGGTCACACCAAATATTGACTTGATTTAGATTTTTCTTCTGTTCACTCAGTTTGCATTTTGTTAATTGCTAAAAAAAATAAACTATTAACAAACTATTAAGTAAGCATTCTTACTTTACAGAATTTTTTCACACCTGCCTAAAACTTTTGTAGAGTACTGTATGTTAAATGGCCTTATGTATGTAACACCTTATATACAATGTAGGTTTTTTTGCGAGGAGGAGGGCAGTTTCAACTACACCCACACAAACCATGTAAGCAGGAGCTGAATCAGTTGCCTTAAAATGGCTACTCATCTAGGCAAATTAGCTGAAATCATTGAAAGTGTGTTTCCAGCTGGGGTAAGAACTGGCTCATTTAAAACTAGCCTAGCCTCAGGCAGAACTTCAAGAACTACTATGAAAAACAGACAAATGTGATTTTAAAGTTCATTTTATACCTGCAGCTCTTACCTCAGCTGCAAACAGTCCTTCAATGACTTCAACTAATTTGCCTAAACTAGCAGCCATTTTGGCGGCACGGATGGTGCAGTGGGTAGCACTGCCGCCTCACAGCAAGGAGGTCCTGGGTTCGAATCCCCGTCAGCCGGGGCCTCTCTGTGCGGAGTTTGCATGTTCTCCCCGTGTCTGCGTGGGTTTCCTCCGGGTACTCCGGTTTCCTCCCACAGTCCAAAGACATGCATGTTAGGCCGATTGGAGAGTCTAAATTGCCCGTAGGCATGAGTGTGTGAGTGAATGGTGCGTGTGCCCTGCGATGGACTGGCGACCTGTCCAGGGTGTATTCCTGCCTTTCGCCCAATGTATGCTGGGATAGGCTCCAGCCCCCCTGCGACCCTGATCAGGATAAGCGGGTTCAGATAATGGATGGATGGATGGATAGCAGCCATTTTGAGGCAGCTGATATAGCTGCTGCTTACAGTATTTGCATGGTGTGGTTGAGACGGCCCCCCCTTGCAAAAAACGGACATTTTACAACAAGCATATACTCACTGAGCACTTTATTAGGAACACCTCTACAACTTTATTACACCTACTTATTCATGCGATTATCTAATCAGCCAATTGTGTGGCAGTAGTGCAATGCATAAAATCATTAGTTAATATTCACATTGACCATCAAAATTGGGAAGAAATGTCATCTTGTTGATTTAGACCGTGGCATGATTGTTGGTGCCAGATGGGGTGGTTTGAGTATCTCAGATAATGCTAATTTCCTGGGATTATCACTCAAAACTGTTTCTAGAGTTTACAAAGAATGGTGCAAAAAACATGCAGTTTGTGGCAATTCTCAGGGGAAAATGCCTTGTTAATGAGAGAGGTCCTAGTAGAATGGGTAGACTGGTTCAAGCTGACAGGAAGGTGACACTAATGCAAATAACCACACATTACAAGAGTTTATGCAGAGAACATCTCTGAACACACAACACGCCGAACCTTGAAGTGGATGGGCTACAGCAGCAGTCAAAAGAATAAGTCAAAAAAATGTAATGAAGAGCTAATAAAGTGCTCACTGAGTGAATATTCAGATATTCCAAACATTCAGTTTCCATGTTTAACAATTACATTCATATTTAACATTTAAAACATATATATTTATAAATATTAACATTTTAAAATGTTTGAAATGCCAGTTTAAAGAAATGTCAGAACAAAACATTATTGGTTAATTAACTACAAGTAAAATAGCCTGACTTGATCATGACTGATCTAATTCAAATTCTTAAAATTAGTTTATTCGATCCAACAGTTTCTTAGGTCCAAACAGCATCCACATCTATTGTATCTCTGAGGTGCTGCTGCATGAGGGTGGGTGCTATGTAGTACAGATAAGAGGTACATGCAGCAAGTAGTATTTGGTGTGAGGTAGGGAAGGGATGTTGGGTAGGGGAAAGGAGAAAATAGTGCACACAGAGGGATATCAAGAGATGGAGCAAGGCGCACCGATACACTCGTGGTAGAGTGAAGGTATGTTTTTGTTCTTCAGGGGACAAATGTCCTAACTGCACCCAGAAAGTACAATAATGTTATATTTGGGTGTTAATAAGATAATCTTACAAGCAAAAAAGGTACAAATGTATTATCCGTTGCTCAATAGGGGGACAGTTCTCAGTTTATTTATTTATTTCATTGAATTAGGACAGTGCACACTAATCAACATATCAGCATTACGCTTCTATGCAAGTGTGCCGGAATTAGCGCAATTGCTAATATGTTCCAGTAGGGTACCAACCCAGTGACATTTGAGTTGTACCTTTATAGGTACTTCTTCATACCTTTTTCTGCGAGGGATGGGCACACTCCGTGTACGATAAATGCCGCAGAACGGGGAGGGTAGTGGGCAGGGTCTCGACACGAGCAGGAAGGGGAAGTGAGGGGGTTTGCCGGGGGGCTAGGTGGCGGTCGCGCACGTTGCCCGGGGCCGAGGGGCCGGGCCCCCCGCTGAGGCGGTAATTTCACGCTGCGCGGCGGAGAAAGACTCCCGCTGTGTGATCCTCTCCGGTTCAGGAGTCCACTTCACAGTGCTCTGATTATCTAACACGCCCCTCTAGCCCAGGACAGCCTGACGGAACAGAGGGGGCCTGCCGTACCGCGTCCCACAAAGCTGAGGAGCACACCCTGCTTTGCCTTGGACCATACTTGAGCCCCTACTCGAGTGACCTCTTTGGGGGTGTCTGAACCTCCCGCATATACCAACATATCATGCACAGCATAGCAGGGCGAAACAAATATAGCCTGCGATCTATCAATACAGAACTTCCAATCAGGAATAATAATGCATTCCTGGTAGTAGCTTAAGCTTCAGTAACATCTATGTAGGTTCCAGGCTCATTCCTTGTTAAAACAAGCCACTCATCAGCCTCATAATGATAAATGCATTAAATGTAATTGAAAGCATTTCCTCGTACTAGCTATCTAACCCAGCACTTCGGTTTAAATGAAGGGGTATCTGTTAATCATCATCTCCGTCTGCATTAAACGCCAGGGTCATGCTGTGACTGAGAGTTACTTACGCATTCGGGTCTCCGCTAGCTCTACAGCATTAACACAAGCTTTCCTAATTTGCCTCGGCTCTCAGCGAGGAGAGGAGAGCCGCTACGTCCCGGATCGGAGTGCGTCGAGTTAATGAGGTGGGAGAGAAGGGAAGCGGCACTGGTCGCGTCGGGGCTGGCGGGAGCCTAATAAAGACTCCACACTCTCTCAGCTGGAGACCAACAGCGCCTTGGAAGCCAGAGCTCCATCACTGCACCCGTTCCCTCCGTGGGTTTGGGCCTAAACACAGTGTAGGGCTGTGCCTAATCTGGTCTTGCGACGGTTCTCTGTCCACCAGTGCTCTTTCCATAAAACAGGACAAATTCTCCTCATGCGTTCATACTTACACGGCTGAGAACTTAGTGACACTTCTGTCCCCTTTTGCAAGACCAGACCTGGGTCAAATTGTTTGGATTCAAATACTTTTCTGTGCTTGATTGATTTTGCCTGGTGCAATTGAGACGGCCAAGAGAACCAGAAGGCAGTCGTCCTGTTTTTCATAGGTTCCAATACACCAGACAAGCTCAGTAAAGTGTAGAGAAGTATTTGAATCCAAAACAATTACGTATTTGACCCAACCCTCAAGGTCAACAAACACATACCACCTGCTTTAAGGAGGTAAGGACTTGTAAACCTCAAGTCCTTTCCCAAGATGCAGCATTAAAACTTACCCACCTTTCTGATAGTGTTAAAGTGGCATGACTGATCATTTAATTTGGTCATGGTCACACCTGAATGGGACCAGTCAAACCCAAGATTTAGTCAAGGTGAACATTAGCACCAATTAAGCTATTTCGTTCTTCTGGGCTTTACTAAACAAACTTATGAAATCTGCTTATTGGGTACAGGGGAGCACCTGCAATCCCACCCCCTCGGTCTTAATTTGCCACAGAAATGGAGCCACCTTCTAGGGAGGGGGGGCCAGGTTTCGATAAGGCATGTAGGGTGAACATCAGCTCTGAAGGCCCGACTCCAGGACAGGAGGACGTGCGTTTGCGAGGTGATGCCATTTGATGTGGGGAGTGAGATGCCTCCGCCGTCAGCCCGGTGATCCGTGGGGATTTACATGCAATGTCACGCTGCTCTGCAGAGCCAAGAG
The DNA here is from genome assembly GCF_963514075.1 of Conger conger. Classification (NCBI taxonomy): domain Eukaryota; kingdom Metazoa; phylum Chordata; class Actinopteri; order Anguilliformes; family Congridae; genus Conger; species Conger conger. Next base: position 44,308,389 of record NC_083763.1, on the reverse strand, counting down.
CTTAGGTTGCTTCTCAGTGCTCAGGGCCCGACAGAGTGCCACACCTCGTGCCAATCCTGCTGGATTCGGATGGAAAGGTTCCCGCCCCCTGGTCTCTGTGTCTACTCCCAGCACAATGGCATATTGCTACAAATTTACCTAATTCAACAAGGAGACGGCAATGTGTGTTTGTGTTTATGAGAGACAGAGAAAGTGTGTGTGTGTGTGTGTGTGTGTGTGTGTGCATGTGTGTGGTGTGAGTGTATGTGTGTGAGAGAGAGAAAGTGTGTGAGAGACAGAGAAAGAGTGTGTGTGTGGGGGGGGAGTGAGTGCATGTGTGTGAGAGAAAGTGTGTGAGAGACAGAGAAAGGGTGTGTGTGTGTGGTATGAGTGTATGTGTGTAAGACAGAGAAAGTGTGTGAGAGACAGAGTAAGTGTGTGTGTATGTGTTAGTGAGAGAGAGTGTCCCTAATGGTCTCCCATCTCAGGAGTGTTAAAAAATGTAAATTTATGTAAAACCCAAAGGAAACATATATTTACAATGCGTTGGGGTAATCACAAGATGCAGGCATGGCAAACTAGCCCCGCCGATGGAAGCAGTCAATACAGAAATAGTTTTTATGTGTCATTAATTCCCCCAACATTCCTAAATATTCCTTCTATTACCACGGTAATACAGTAATCACTCACAAGCGCACAGGAAATTATCTGCACTCATCTGTGGCATAAAGACAGGGGAAAAAACAAAGGGGAAAACATCCCATTTTAGCATCCCGTGCACCCTTAATGTTCATTTGCGAGCCGCAGCGCAAACAACCGGCCCTCTCAATTTTTCGATTCCATTGCCAATGTGGGGCCGTTATCTCGCAGCTTAATAGCAGCAGGGAGCCAATTGCTCCTTCTAATGTTCATGCACCTATTCATGCTACATTGCCTGAGATGGACAAGGAGCTTCTATCAGTCTGTGTGTGTGTGTGTGTGTGTGTGTGTGTGTGCGTGTGTGTGGTGGGGTTGTTGAGAGGCTGTCCAACATTCTTGGGTAAATACAACCCCACATCCCTAACAAAAAAATAACTTTATAACAGATTAAAACAGAGCTCATATGCTACAGTTGCAAGTACAGATTCCAGGAAGTGGTGGTCCAATTGATCTAACTGTATGCTCCAAAAGTCAAAATATTCCCTGGACTTCTGCAGCTTCAGCATTCAAAAATATGTTAATTCTGTCTCAACTGGAAATGGAATCTGAAGAAGCTATACAGACATGCTTTTCTTTTCTGATTCAAAGTTACTTTTTAATAGTATTACCAAACCATATTCACACATCACACGCTAGATACAGACCTGCTGCTAACAGAAATTAAACCATAGCAGACAAAATGCTACTTATTCTTGATGAATTGTTTAGACATTGGCCCGTTGCCATTTTCTAATCAGAATGAACAGCATTACGATTTAAAACTCTTTTTAGTTTAAGGCAACACGATCACAACTGAGCAAATATTTAAGGAATATTGTGTTAGCTGGGATCCCATCAAATATTCAAGACTGATAGCGGGTGAGACTCTTTACTATGTCACACTGATAAATAAGCTTTGCTCTTTGTTTTGAAAAGAAATTAAGGCTTTTCAGATAATACTATTATGTTACAATTTATTTCTTGTATAAATGGCTGTTCCACTGCATTGATTACAAACTGGGGGATAAACCCTAGGGTACTCTGGATACCTCCAGGGCATACTTGGGATTAATTGTGTGCTGTCATAATTTATTCAACATTTTATTTTCTGGCTGTGACTAAGCAGCTCTAGAAATGATACCATCGCTCACACACAGTGTGCTCAGACTGCATTCTGACAGTATCTTTCTTGAAACAAGTGTGCATATATTGTGAAGTGTTTTAACTTTTAACAAAATGTGTGCATATACCAATTCAGAAAATGTTTTGAGATTTAATAAATACACAGAGCAAGCTCAAAAACAGAAAACGGCTAGACATGCTTAGATGTGATACTTGCTAGTTGTCTTTTAGGCAACAACAAAACAAATGTGCATATTTTTTGTATTATTCAGTCTAAATTATAAAAAAAATTCACACAAACTGTCTGCGTGGTAATAATAACTGTCAAATAGCAATCAAACCATGGTCCCACTTTCCACACGTTGTTTGTTACCATAGCTATCTCCATGATACGTGCTCATCTTGGGAGACTTTTCACAAGCTAGCTAACTTAGTATATCAACCATCGATAGCTAAGGTAAGGACCCTGGCTTATCCAATTATAATTTTTGCTAGCTAGCCAAGTTAAGATAAAAGCACGACTAAGCACGTCCTTATGAAAACAAACAAGCTAGCCTGTCACTTTATGAAAGATATCTAGATTACGCTTAACAATGTGACCAGAAAGAGTCAAATTGTCCTTAAAACGCACTCTAATTTAAGTGAACCTAATGTCAGTCAAATATTTGCATTGTCTTGCCTGGAAGCCAACGGCGCAAACTATGAGTCGTGTGACGAGAACATTCTCAACCGGTTGAAAATAGGACGATACATTTAAAACGCTTACTTCTCCAAATCTAAAGAACGGACGTACTTCCACCGTGTTTTACCAATGCCCTCTTGTGCAAATTACATATAAAAACCTCGAAAGTGTGACCAACTACCATGTTACCAGCAGTACATGCCGTTTAAACTGTCATCTGGTCATTTTGTTTGGGACATTGCCTTGGAGTGCCGTTGCTGTTTTTGCACTCGGTTACATTGAAGCCAATGACATATTTATGCTTGAAATTATTTGGCTGCTGTCACATGTTTTGGTGTTACTGAACCCGTTTACACAACTATAAAACTTATTGTACTTCATATGAATGAGTACTTTCATTGTAGGCCTAAATGGCTAAAAGATACGAGTAAAGAGATCAGTCAGGGAAGCTGCAGCCCTCAACATTCCATTCTCGCTCCATAAATGCAATTTGTTCTTTTTGGCTCCAAGTGGCATATTTGGATAAGGCTTCCAATAGCCTACTCTGATTCCAGAGTGTGCCAGTACATTCCTGGCTGGGATTCACATGGGATGGCACAATCAGAGCATCACCAAGCAAAAGATAGTTTCGTAACAGGCAGACAACTCCCTGCCTCACCATTCACAAGTGACTGATCCCTCTGGTTCAAATTCTAATCTAACCACCTAATCACTCCAACTGTAGTTATACTTATGAGACATAACTTCTGCTCACTGTACGTTTTTTTGCTTTTCGCACCGTTCTCTGTAAAATCTAGAAACAGTTATTTTGGAAAATCCCAGGTGACCAGCAGTTTCTAAGATACTCAAATCACCGCATCAGTGAATTGGGACCAGGCTATCCAGTTATCCAGCTACCAGCGAGTCCTCTAGTACAGCAGCTACATTAGGTGCTGGACTACAGAGCACAAAAGATGCAGTCTCGACATTTCTAACAATGCACATGCTAAACCCCACCCTTCCAAATCAATTGGGGACATTAAGTTTAAATGTTCAAAACTATAAATGACTAAATACCTGAGGTTGGATATTACCAGACTAAATATTATCTACCTGAACTGAGTAAATAAAATGGCCTACAAGCATGCACTGAACCCTTTCCTTGAAAAAGCATTATCCTATTATCCTAAGTCCATGCCAGCAGCTCAATTATAGTGTTCAAGTGCATTTTATTTGACATGTTCACATACTTAAATTTAAATTTGACAAATGAGGGCACGAAAGCTGAGATTTTCAACTGATTTTGATCCAGGGCACCGGTTTTTGACACCGGTCCATGCTCAAAGGGGGATGAGGTTGTAGTTGCAGACTAACTTATTAGCTTTCAATGTTGCACTAGTGTTGTTCTGATACCAAAATTTTGACTTTGACACCAATACCAGTTACCTCAATACCACAGTGAACCACTGATGATCAAAAATGAGAAATTTAAATATTTATTCTTAAAATATCAGACACACAAAATAAACAGAAATAAATAAAGTCCTGGCTAGATGGGCTTGCTTTATAACACATATTCAGTTTGTATTTATGAAATGAGACTGGGGAAAGCAGCCTGAATCAACTCATATTCAAGATTTATTTGTCACATGCTCATACAAGTACAGAACAGTGAAATGTACAGTACAGCGAGCACTTTGTAGACAATAGCAATAGCTTGTTAAACCGATGAAAGAACTGCATCGATACAGGTTGTGTACCTATCGATTATTATTCTTGATTTTCTTTTTGACATTTCTTTCAGCATTAATCACACAATTACACTGCTGTTGCAGAACAACCCCCCACAGACCCGCTCTGCCTATCACCCACCCGTCACCCTCCCCTAGCCTCACAAACTGAGCAGTAGAGAAAGAAGGAAAAAAGGTATGCACATACACATCTGCATACATATACACATACAAGCAGTTTGAATTGAAAATCATACGTTTTTCCACATACAGTAGCTAAAATAGCACTTTGTTTATCCTGGCAGATGAAAGTTACAAGTTAACAATATCATAAAAATGAAATGGCCATTTCATCACATAAAACCTATGTTGAGGTAGCCATCCCTGAGCAATCAGATTTTTTGCCACTGTCAATCCAGCAAGCCATACTTGCACTGTGTACTTAACTGCATATTGGAAGCATCATTCAATAATAAGGGCATTGGCTGAAGAGGGATAGTTTTTCTATTATTAGAAACTGCTGAGGTGACTTTTCTCCAGAAGGTGGAGACACTTGTACCCCACATATTGTGGGCTCCAGAATTATTAATAAAAATTGAGGAAAAATGCTGCATATGAACAGGAAAGCTATACAGTATACTTTACATTTGTAAGGCGGAAATAATTAATTATTAAATTAATTAATTAATTAATTATTAAATTATTATTCTGGCATTATCACTCAGGGCTGGTCAGCTTGCTGGCTTCCTCTGGTATTGTGGCAAAATGTGGCTGTAAAGTAATTTAGGAGCATGCACCATTAACCCCGACTATCTCCGCACCCATACGGGCAGGAGCCTGTGGGGGAAGACTCAGGCCTCCAGCCGTAAAACTCGTTACTATGGGGCAACATCCTTTACGGCACGGGAAGGTTTCAGAGGGCCTGTTAGGCCCTGACCTTCTCCTGAACCCCCCTTCATTGCTCTCTCCCTCTTTACTCAGTCACTAAATGATGTGTACAACATTGGATGTTTCATGACAAAGTCAGTTTAGATAATATTCATGTTTGGTATTATTCTGATTGTTTCAGTGCGACTGGTGCAATGGTTTTATTTCTGCAACAGAAAACCCTGTACATCATAACCAACCAGGAGAAGCTGTGTGGAGCTCTGCCCCAGTGAAAGCCATGTGCCTCAACCCCCCTGCGCTTCCTGGGGAGGCGTGGCTCCAAATTACAGATGGGTGACCCATTTTTAGGGTTAACATCAAAGGCCAGATTTTGGATTTAAGGACAGCAAACTAAGCAATCTGGGAGAATGCAATCAGCCTCCCGTGCACTCCGTGCACGTAATTTCTACGTACAGGGTGTCTGTAGCCAGACTCCCGTATGTAGCTTTTATTACCAGGTATGACTTTTAAGACTCCGTAATTTGGTTTCCGTTGTGATGTTTTTTGATTTGGAACTAGAATGTATGTGTGTGCAATGTAGTGTATGCAATGTAGTGTATGTAACCTGCCTGGTAAAATAAATTGTTAAAACTTGATCTGTTTGGTTTCGTTTACTGACACTCAAAGTTATACAGGGAATGCGTGGTTTACCCCCTCAAACTGGTCTAGGGAGGATGATTATTTCCACTTAATGTATCACGGCGTATAGCACCCGTAGACCTATGTTGGTAAATCCCTCGCCTCCGCATGGTAGTTCATTCATGTCGAGCACAGCCGTAGCTAGGTTGGTCTGCTTGGGTCCCTAGGCTGTAAACAGATATACCCAAGAGTAGCTATTCCTGCGACCTCTGATGACTACAGATAGCTAGTCAGTTCGTGAGACATGCACATTACGCGCGATGTGACATGCGGTGGTGCCAGCAGAGGACTGTTCGGAGAGTAAATCTCAGTACAGGATTCCTATAGCGATCAAGTCAAAATTATAAATACGACATCCACTAAATGTGGATAACTAATCTAAATTATTATTCTAAAATGGAGTCAGATAAACGAAGGTGAATCTATTGGCCCTATTGTGGAGATTCTGGGTCAGCCCGGACCAGTAAAGAGCGGAAGGCAGAGTGGTACTACTGCCTTTGTATCGTGGTTTGTTTATTGGCTGATCTAGACTGTCTGCATAGGGGCCACTAATTTTTAACCCTATTAGTATTCTTTCAGCAACACCAGAAGGACGAGCATGCTGATACCTTCAGCCCTCGCTAAATTCCGTCGTTGGGTTAGCTTGGGGTATTACACATTTACTTAATTTATTTTCTGAAAAGAACTAAATTATTGGCAATTTACATTATTGTAGATTAAATCAAACAAAAGTAAAATTAGCAATACAATTTTATGTTAAATTTAGTTAATCTCAGTCTAAAGAAACTATATTATGTCCTTCCATAACTTCCTGTTTCAGTATAAAAAATTAGGTAACAAGCCTGCAAAATCCCTTTGTCAACCATCAGCATGGGAAAAGCCAAATAACTGTCAATTCAGAAGACACTGATGGAAATCGACCATACAAAAAGATATATGAACGCTTAAACATACCACTTAGTACTGCAAGGGCAATAATTAAAGCCCTGAAACATATGGAACGGTTGCAAACTTGCCAGGAAGACAATGCAAGTCCATATTATCCCCACGAATGGTAGGGAATATGCTGAGGGAGACCATAAGTAACCCAAGGATTGTACTTTAAGATTGGTTTTGTCTTGGGGTCACCAAGTCCTGAAAAAAAAGAAGGAAGGGTGGTACAAAGATAGCCCTTACTGAGCACAGTAAACAAAACCAAGCATGTTGAGTTTGCCAAACCTCATTGGAATTATGACGGGAAGTGCTATGGTCAGATGAGATCAAAATTCAACATTTTGACCACGCACACCATCGACATGTTTGCTGACAAAATGGAATGCTTAGAAGGAGAAGCACCTCATATATACCGTCAAATATGGTGATGGGACAGTGATGTTTTGGATATGTGTTGCTGCCAGTGGTCCAAGGGCACTAATTTAGACCAATGGCATAATGAATTCAACAAAGTACCAGGAAATCTTTGGCAGAAAACCTGGTAGCATCTGCTAGGAACCTGATTCTTTGTCGTAGGTAAATTGCCCAGCAGCAAAATGACTCCAAGCATACATCAAAGTCCACACAGAAATGGTTAAGTAAATTATAAAGGGTGTCAATAAGTCTGTATCTTGTAACTGCGGTACAATATTTGACACAGGACATATCGTATTATTCTTTGATGGGATAGATACGTTTTTCAAAAAACAATCTATTTCTTCTCCATCACATAATCCCTTATGGGCGGATGCGACCTGCACGTTACATCTCCCTTAACAGATGGATGTGACCTGCACGTTACATGTCCCTTAACAGACAGATGTGACCTGCACATTCCATCTCCCTTAACAGACGGATGTGACCTGCACGTTACATCTCCCTTAACAGACGGATGTGACCTGCACGTTACATCTCCCTTAACAGACGGATGTGACCTGCCTGTTACATCTCCCTTAACAGACGGATGTGACCTGCACGTTACATCTCCCTTAACAGACGGATGTGACGCCAGCGTTACATCTCCCTTAACAGAGGGATGTGACCTGCGCGTTACATCTCCCTTAACAGACATATGCGACGTCAGCTGAGTATTTGATCATATAACTGTTTTTCAAGACACATGACCACATGGTTGGATATGGATATTTTTCCCTAGCTTTCATAGCATTTGCATCTTTGGACAGTACATTGTTGATAAAAAGACAGAGGCAAAACCTAGATCGCATAGTGGGTGAGATTCCAATCCTACTCCCGAAGGAACATCATAAGCACAAAGCACAGATCTAAATTTCAACTAAAGGCTGAAAGGGAAAGGATGCAATTGCTGTGCCACAGAGGTGTACATGCAATTCATATTCCTTGTCACTCCCTTTTCTAACAGCCTAAAATTAATTATAGCATGTAATAGTTGGCTCAAAGTCAAGCATACATTCGTTACTGGATATCCAAGAGAAACGACATCTTCTCATTTAATAGGGTGAACCAATACATCCTCAAGTGCCTTCCATGAGACATTAAAGAATTGATTCAGCCAACTTTTTATTGGACAAAGCTGGTATGGGGGTATAGTTGAAGATGCAGGAATGCGAGACCACAATTCCTTTTGGTGCATTGCTGTGTAGCGAGTCTTATTCTAGGGTGTTTCTCTGCCCAGATATACAGTATTAAAATTAAAGTTATTTCATGAACCTTCTTTCAGGCAATGGTATCACCATACTATGAAAATTAATATACAGGTTATTATTCTTCATTTGCTCTTATACTGGAAAGCCTTCATATACCTTTCCAGTATTGCCTATGGCCCACTCATAAGAGGCATTCGAGGTTGCCCTTCAAAATGGCCTCTTAATCACTTGGATAGGACTGGATTATATTAAACAGTCTTCTTCAGAGGGGTTCTCCACCCAACATGCACTTGATTCAACTAGTTCTGTAGTTCTGTAATGTTCCATCATTCCTTTCCCTCATCCCATGTCATCATTCTGATGTGTAATATGGTTACAGATATGAAAAAGTAGCATCTTTCAATTCTAGTCCTAACAGATAAATAAAAACAGTATCCCAGTTGCTTGCAAAAGCGCCTTTAGCAGCAATAAGCTAAAACAATAATTTTCTCTATAAGTTTATCATGCATAGCGACAGAGCCCACTCCGAATGAGGAAATTACTAAATATCACAAAAAGAGAGAAAATATCAGACTTCCATCGATATTCATCCAATGTGACAACAGACCAACAAATCCACACACTGGAAGTGGGCCCATCCTGTGGCATTCCCATATGTGACTACTCGTTCCTGGGCATTCCCATATGTGACTCCTCGTTCCTGTGGTCTGCGACCAGCTGCTCCACCTCCTTCATGAAGCGCAGGCAGAGCTCATCCCTCCAAGGAAGGGCGATGCACTGCACGGCCACGGGGAGTCCCACAGCCCCAGTCACAGCCTGTAAATACAAACAGTGCTGTCACTGCTGCACTCTGCGTGCAGACCGGGGATTTGTTCAGCAGCCAAAAACAGTCTAGCACTGTCATCTACATGCCGGAAGAGGAACTGCAGCCAAGCAAAAGGTCTATGTACACATATAAACTAGATTTACAATATGTATACCAGTACATTCCAATATCTTCTTGTTCTTCATGGACATACACTCACCAAACACTTTATTAGGAACATTTTTACTTCATTACACCTACTTTTGTACTCGTGATTATCTAATCAGCCAATTATGTGGCAGCAGTGCAATGCATACAATCATGTAGATAAGGGTCAGGAAAAAATTTGACCTAAGTGACTTTGACCGCGGAATGATTGTTGGTGGCAGACAGGAATTTCAGAAACTGCTAATCTCCTGGGATTTTCACGTATACTAGTGTCCACAGAATGGTGCAAAAAAACAAACAAAAAAATCCAGTGAGCAGCAGTTTTGCAGACATAAATGACTTATTAATGAGAGATGTCAGAGGAAAATGGCCAGACTGGTCAAAGCAGACAGGAAGGTGACAGTAATTCAAATCACCACACATTATAACAGTGTTATGCAGAAGAGCATCAGGGCATGTATGGCTGCCACTGATACTGGCTCACTTGCGTTCATTGATGATGTCACTGCTGATAACAGCAGCAGGATGAATGCCAAAGTATACAGAAACAACTCGTCTTGTCTGTTCACATCCAAGCCAAAGCATCAAAACTGATTGGGCGACTCTTCATCATGCAGCAGGACAATGATCCAAAACATACAGCCAAAGCAACCAAGGACTGCTAAAAACCTTGAAAGTGTGACCAACTACCATGTTACCAGCAGTACATGCCGTTTAAACTGTCATCTGGTCATTTTGTTTGGGTCATTGCCTTGGAGTGCCGTTGCTGTTTTTGCACTCGGTTACATTGAAGCCAATGACATATTTATGCTTGAAATTATTTGGCTGCTGTCACATGTTTTGGTGTTACTGAACCCGTTTACACAACTATAAAACTTATTGTAATTCATATGAATTAGTACTTTCATTATAGGCCTAAATGGCAAAAAGAGTAATGAGATCAGTCAGGGAAGCTGCAGCCCTCAACATTCCATTCTCACTCCATAAGTACAATTTGTTCTTTTTGGCTCCAAGTGGCATATTTGGATAAGGCTTCCAATACCCTGCTCTGATTCCAGAGTGTGCCAGTACATTCCTGGCTGGGATTCTCATGGGATGGCACAATCGGAGCATCACCAAGCGAAAGATAGTTTCGTAACAGGCAGATAACTCTCTGCCTCACCATTCACAAGTGACTGATCCCTCTGGTTCAAATTCTAATCTAACCGCCTAATCACTCCAACTGTAGTTATACTTACGAGACATAACTTCTGCTCACTGTACGTTTTTTTGCTTTTCGCACCATTCTCTGTAAAGTCTAGAAACAGTTATGTTGGAAAATCCCAGGTGACCAGCAGTTTCTAAGATACTCAAATCACCGCATCAGTGAATTGGGACCAGGCTATCCAGTTATCCGGCTACCAGCGAGACCTCTAGTACAGCAGCTACATTAGGTGCTGGACTACAGAGCACAAAAGATGCAGTCTTGACATTTCTAACAATGCACATGCTAAACCCCACCCTTCCAAATCAATTGGGGACATTAAGTTTAAATGTTCAAAACTATAAATGACTAAATATTACCTGAGGTTGGATATTACCAGACTAAATATTATCTACCTGAACTGAGTAAATAAAGTGGCCTACAAGCATGCATTGAACTTTTTCCTTGAAAAAGCATTATCCTATTTTTAAGTCCATGCCAGCAGCTCAATTATAGTGTTTAAGTGCATTTAATTTGACATGTTCACATACTTAAATTTAAATTTGACAAATGAGGGCACGAAAGCAGAGATTTTCCAACCGATTTTGATCCAGGGACACCGGTCCATGCTCAAAGGGGGGTGAGGTTGTAGTTGCAGACTAACTTGTTAGCTTTCAATGTTGCACTAGTGTTGTTCTGATACCAAAATTTTGACTTTGATACCAATACCAGGTTGTTACCTCAGTATCGATACAAATCAATACCACAGTAAACCACTGATGATCAAAAATTAGAAATTTAAATATTTGTTCTTAAAATATCAGACACACAAAATAAACAGAAATAAATTAGCTCAAGTCCTGGCTAGATGGGCTTGCTTTATAACACATGTTCAGTTTGTATTTATGAAATGAGACTGGGGAAAGCAGCCTGAATCAACTCATATTCAAGATTTATTTGTCACATGCTCATACAAGTACAGAACAGTGAAATGTACAGTACAGCGAGCACTTTGTAGACAATAGCAATAGCTTGTTAAACCGATGAAAGAAATTCATCGATACAGGTTGTGTACCTATCGATTATTATTCTCTATTTTCTTTTTGACATTTCTTTCAGCATTAATCACACAATTACACTGCTGTTGCAGAACAACCCCCCACAGACCCGCTCTGCCTATCACCCACCCGTCACCCTCCCCTAGCCTCACAAACTGTGCAGTAGAGAAAGGAAAAAAGGTATGCACATACACATCTGCATACATATATTTTACAATTTTACGTTAAATTGAGTTAATCTCAGTCTAAAGAAACTATATTATGTCCTTCCATAACTTCCTGCTTCAGTATAAATTAGGTAACAAGCCTGCAAAATCCCTTTGTCAACCATCAGCATGGGAAAAGCCAAATAACTGTCAATTCAGAAGACACTGATGGAAATCGACCATACAAAAAGATATATGAACGCTTAAACATACCACTTAGTACTGCAAGGGCAATAATTAAAGCCCTGAAACATATGGAACGGTTGCAAACTTGCCAGGAAGACAATGCAAGTCCATATTATCCCCACGAATGGTAGGGAATATGCTGAGGGAGACCATAAGTAACCCAAGGATTGTACTTTAAGATTGGTTTTGTCTTGGGGTCACCAAGTCCTGAAAAAAAAGAAGGAAGGGTGGTACAAAGATAGCCCTTACTGAGCACAGTAAACAAAACCAAGCATGTTGAGTTTGCCAAACCTCATTGGAATTATGACGGGAAGTGCTATGGTCAGATGAGATCAAAATTCAACATTTTGACCACGCACACCATCGACATGTTTGCTGACAAAATGGAATGCATAGAAGGAGAAGCACCTCATATATACTGTCAAATATGGTGATGGGACAGTGATGTTTTGGATATGTGTTGCTGCCAGTGGTCCAAGGGCACTAATTTAGACCAATGGCATAATGAATTCAACAAAGTACCAGGAAATCTTTGGCAGAAAACCTGGTAGCATCTGCTAGGAACCTGATTCTTTGTCGTAGGTAAATTGCCCAGCAGCAAAATGACTCCAAGCATACATCAAAGTCCACACAGAAATGGTTAAGTAAATTATAAAGGGTGTCAATAGGTCTGTATCTTGTAACTGCGGTACAATATTTGACACAGGACATATCGTATTATTCTTTGATGGGATAGATACGTTTTTCAAAAAACAATCTATTTCTTCTCCATCACATAATCCCTTATGGGCGGATGCGACCTGCATGTTACATCTCCCTTAACAGATGGATGTGACCTGCACGTTACATGTCCCTTAACAGACAGATGTGACCTGCACATTCCATCTCCCTTAACAGACGGATGTGACCTGCACGTTACATCTCCCTTAACAGACGGATGTGACCTGCACATTACATCTCCCTTAACAGACGGATGTGACCTGCCTGTTACATCTCCCTTAACAGACGGATGTGACCTGCCTGTTACATCTCCCTTAACAGACGGATGTGACCTGCACGTTACATCTCCCTTAACAGACGGATGTGACCTGCCTGTTACATCTCCCTTAACAGACGGATGTGACCTGCACGTTACATCTCCCTTAACAGACGGATGTGACGCCAGCGTTACATCTCCCTTAACAGAGGGATGTGACCTGCGCGTTACATCTCCCTTAACAGACATATGCGACGTCAGCTGAGTATTTGATCATATAACTGTTTTTCAAGACACATGACCACATGGTTGGATATGGATATTTTTCCCTAGCTTTCATAGCATTTGCATCTTTGGACAGTACATTGTTGATAAAAAGACAGAGGCAAAACCTAGATCGCATAGTGGGTGAGATTCCAATCCTACTCCCGAAGGAACATCATAAGCACAAAGCACAGATCTAAATTTCAACTAAAGGCTGAAAGGGAAAGGATGCAATTGCTGTGCCACAGAGGTGTACATGCAATTCATATTCCTTGTCACTCCCTTTTCTAACAGCCTAAAATTAATTATAGCATGTAATAGTTGGCTCAAAGTCAAGCATACATTCGTTACTGGATATCCAAGAGAAACGACATCTTCTCATTTAATAGGGTGAACCAATACATCCTCAATTGCCTTCCATGAGACATTAAAGAATTGATTCAGCCAACTTTTTATTGGACAAAGCTGGTATGGGGGTATAGTTGAAGATGCAGGAATGCGAGACCACAATTCCTTTTGGTGCATTGCTGTGTAGCGAGTCTTATTCTAGGGTGTTTCTCTGCCCAGATATACAGTATTAAAATTAAAGTTATTTCATGAACCTTCTTTCAGGCAATGGTATCACCATACTATGAAAATTAATATACAGGTTATTATTCTTCATTTGCTCTTATACTGGAAAGCCTTCATATACCTTTCCAGTATTGCCTATGGCCCACTCATAAGAGGCATTCGAGGTTGCCCTTCAAAATGGCCTCTTAATCACTTGGATAGGACTGGATTATATTAAACAGTCTTCTTCAGAGGGGTTCTCCACCCAACATGCACTTGATTCAACTAGTTCTGTAGTTCTGTAATGTTCCATCATTCCTTTCCCTCATCCCATGTCATCATTCTGATGTGTAATATGGTTACAGATATGAAAAAGTAGCATCTTTCAATTCTAGTCCTAACAGATAAATAAAAACAGTATCCCAGTTGCTTGCAAAAGCGCCTTTAGCAGCAATAAGCTAAAACAATAATTTTCTCTATAAGTTTATCATGCATAGCGACAGAGCCCACTCCGAATGAGGAAATTACTAAATATCACAAAAAGAGAGAAAATATCAGACTTCCATCGATATTCATCCAATGTGACAACAGACCAACAAATCCACACACTGGAAGTGGGCCCATCCTGTGGCATTCCCATATGTGACTACTCGTTCCTGGGCATTCCCATATGTGACTCCTCGTTCCTGTGGTCTGCGACCAGCTGCTCCACCTCCTTCATGAAGCGCAGGCAGAGCTCATCCCTCCAAGGAAGGGCGATGCACTGCACGGCCACGGGGAGTCCCACAGCCCCAGTCACAGCCTGTAAATACAAACAGTGCTGTCACTGCTGCACTCTGCGTGCAGACCGGGGATTTGTTCAGCAGCCAAAAACAGTCTAGCACTGTCATCTACATGCCGGAAGAGGAACTGCAGCCAAGCAAAAGGTCTATGTACACATATAAACTAGATTTACAATATGTATACCAGTACATTCCAATATCTTCTTGTTCTTCATGGACATACACTCACCAAACACTTTATTAGGAACATTTTTACTTCATTACACCTACTTTTGTACTCGTGATTATCTAATCAGCCAATTATGTGGCAGCAGTGCAATGCATACAATCATGTAGATAAGGGTCAGGAAAAAATTTGACCTAAGTGACTTTGACCGCGGAATGATTGTTGGTGGCAGACAGGAATTTCAGAAACTGCTAATCTCCTGGGATTTTCACGTATACTAGTGTCCACAGAATGGTGCAAAAAAACAAACAAAAAAATCCAGTGAGCAGCAGTTTTGCAGACATAAATGACTTATTAATGAGAGATGTCAGAGGAAAATGGCCAGACTGGTCAAAGCAGACAGGAAGGTGACAGTAATTCAAATCACCACACATTATAACAGTGTTATGCAGAAGAGCATCAGGGCATGTATGGCTGCCACTGATACTGGCTCACTTGCGTTCATTGATGATGTCACTGCTGATAACAGCAGCAGGATGAATGCCAAAGTATACAGAAACAACTCGTCTTGTCTGTTCACATCCAAGCCAAAGCATCAAAACTGATTGGGCGACTCTTCATCATGCAGCAGGACAATGATCCAAAACATACAGCCAAAGCAACCAAGGACTGCTAAAAACCTTGAAAGTGTGACCAACTACCATGTTACCAGCAGTACATGCCGTTTAAACTGTCATCTGGTCATTTTGTTTGGGTCATTGCCTTGGAGTGCCGTTGCTGTTTTTGCACTCGGTTACATTGAAGCCAATGACATATTTATGCTTGAAATTATTTGGCTGCTGTCACATGTTTTGGTGTTACTGAACCCGTTTACACAACTATAAAACTTATTGTAATTCATATGAATTAGTACTTTCATTATAGGCCTAAATGGCAAAAAGAGTAATGAGATCAGTCAGGGAAGCTGCAGCCCTCAACATTCCATTCTCACTCCATAAGTACAATTTGTTCTTTTTGGCTCCAAGTGGCATATTTGGATAAGGCTTCCAATACCCTGCTCTGATTCCAGAGTGTGCCAGTACATTCCTGGCTGGGATTCTCATGGGATGGCACAATCGGAGCATCACCAAGCGAAAGATAGTTTCGTAACAGGCAGATAACTCTCTGCCTCACCATTCACAAGTGACTGATCCCTCTGGTTCAAATTCTAATCTAACCGCCTAATCACTCCAACTGTAGTTATACTTACGAGACATAACTTCTGCTCACTGTACGTTTTTTTGCTTTTCGCACCATTCTCTGTAAAGTCTAGAAACAGTTATGTTGGAAAATCCCAGGTGACCAGCAGTTTCTAAGATACTCAAATCACCGCATCAGTGAATTGGGACCAGGCTATCCAGTTATCCGGCTACCAGCGAGACCTCTAGTACAGCAGCTACATTAGGTGCTGGACTACAGAGCACAAAAGATGCAGTCTTGACATTTCTAACAATGCACATGCTAAACCCCACCCTTCCAAATCAATTGGGGACATTAAGTTTAAATGTTCAAAACTATAAATGACTAAATATTACCTGAGGTTGGATATTACCAGACTAAATATTATCTACCTGAACTGAGTAAATAAAGTGGCCTACAAGCATGCATTGAACTTTTTCCTTGAAAAAGCATTATCCTATTTTTAAGTCCATGCCAGCAGCTCAATTATAGTGTTTAAGTGCATTTAATTTGACATGTTCACATACTTAAATTTAAATTTGACAAATGAGGGCACGAAAGCAGAGATTTTCCAACCGATTTTGATCCAGGGACACCGGTCCATGCTCAAAGGGGGGTGAGGTTGTAGTTGCAGACTAACTTGTTAGCTTTCAATGTTGCACTAGTGTTGTTCTGATACCAAAATTTTGACTTTGATACCAATACCAGGTTGTTACCTCAGTATCGATACAAATCAATACCACAGTAAACCACTGATGATCAAAAATTAGAAATTTAAATATTTGTTCTTAAAATATCAGACACACAAAATAAACAGAAATAAATTAGCTCAAGTCCTGGCTAGATGGGCTTGCTTTATAACACATGTTCAGTTTGTATTTATGAAATGAGACTGGGGAAAGCAGCCTGAATCAACTCATATTCAAGATTTATTTGTCACATGCTCATACAAGTACAGAACAGTGAAATGTACAGTACAGCGAGCACTTTGTAGACAATAGCAATAGCTTGTTAAACCGATGAAAGAAATTCATCGATACAGGTTGTGTACCTATCGATTATTATTCTCTATTTTCTTTTTGACATTTCTTTCAGCATTAATCACACAATTACACTGCTGTTGCAGAACAACCCCCCACAGACCCGCTCTGCCTATCACCCACCCGTCACCCTCCCCTAGCCTCACAAACTGTGCAGTAGAGAAAGGAAAAAAGGTATGCACATACACATCTGCATACATATATTTTACAATTTTACGTTAAATTGAGTTAATCTCAGTCTAAAGAAACTATATTATGTCCTTCCATAACTTCCTGCTTCAGTATAAATTAGGTAACAAGCCTGCAAAATCCCTTTGTCAACCATCAGCATGGGAAAAGCCAAATAACTGTCAATTCAGAAGACACTGATGGAAATCGACCATACAAAAAGATATATGAACGCTTAAACATACCACTTAGTACTGCAAGGGCAATAATTAAAGCCCTGAAACATATGGAACGGTTGCAAACTTGCCAGGAAGACAATGCAAGTCCATATTATCCCCACGAATGGTAGGGAATATGCTGAGGGAGACCATAAGTAACCCAAGGATTGTACTTTAAGATTGGTTTTGTCTTGGGGTCACCAAGTCCTGAAAAAAAAGAAGGAAGGGTGGTACAAAGATAGCCCTTACTGAGCACAGTAAACAAAACCAAGCATGTTGAGTTTGCCAAACCTCATTGGAATTATGACGGGAAGTGCTATGGTCAGATGAGATCAAAATTCAACATTTTGACCACGCACACCATCGACATGTTTGCTGACAAAATGGAATGCATAGAAGGAGAAGCACCTCATATATACTGTCAAATATGGTGATGGGACAGTGATGTTTTGGATATGTGTTGCTGCCAGTGGTCCAAGGGCACTAATTTAGACCAATGGCATAATGAATTCAACAAAGTACCAGGAAATCTTTGGCAGAAAACCTGGTAGCATCTGCTAGGAACCTGATTCTTTGTCGTAGGTAAATTGCCCAGCAGCAAAATGACTCCAAGCATACATCAAAGTCCACACAGAAATGGTTAAGTAAATTATAAAGGGTGTCAATAGGTCTGTATCTTGTAACTGCGGTACAATATTTGACACAGGACATATCGTATTATTCTTTGATGGGATAGATACGTTTTTCAAAAAACAATCTATTTCTTCTCCATCACATAATCCCTTATGGGCGGATGCGACCTGCATGTTACATCTCCCTTAACAGATGGATGTGACCTGCACGTTACATGTCCCTTAACAGACAGATGTGACCTGCACATTCCATCTCCCTTAACAGACGGATGTGACCTGCACGTTACATCTCCCTTAACAGACGGATGTGACCTGCACATTACATCTCCCTTAACAGACGGATGTGACCTGCCTGTTACATCTCCCTTAACAGACGGATGTGACCTGCCTGTTACATCTCCCTTAACAGACGGATGTGACCTGCACGTTACATCTCCCTTAACAGACGGATGTGACCTGCCTGTTACATCTCCCTTAACAGACGGATGTGACCTGCACGTTACATCTCCCTTAACAGACGGATGTGACGCCAGCGTTACATCTCCCTTAACAGAGGGATGTGACCTGCGCGTTACATCTCCCTTAACAGACATATGCGACGTCAGCTGAGTATTTGATCATATAACTGTTTTTCAAGACACATGACCACATGGTTGGATATGGATATTTTTCCCTAGCTTTCATAGCATTTGCATCTTTGGACAGTACATTGTTGATAAAAAGACAGAGGCAAAACCTAGATCGCATAGTGGGTGAGATTCCAATCCTACTCCCGAAGGAACATCATAAGCACAAAGCACAGATCTAAATTTCAACTAAAGGCTGAAAGGGAAAGGATGCAATTGCTGTGCCACAGAGGTGTACATGCAATTCATATTCCTTGTCACTCCCTTTTCTAACAGCCTAAAATTAATTATAGCATGTAATAGTTGGCTCAAAGTCAAGCATACATTCGTTACTGGATATCCAAGAGAAACGACATCTTCTCATTTAATAGGGTGAACCAATACATCCTCAATTGCCTTCCATGAGACATTAAAGAATTGATTCAGCCAACTTTTTATTGGACAAAGCTGGTATGGGGGTATAGTTGAAGATGCAGGAATGCGAGACCACAATTCCTTTTGGTGCATTGCTGTGTAGCGAGTCTTATTCTAGGGTGTTTCTCTGCCCAGATATACAGTATTAAAATTAAAGTTATTTCATGAACCTTCTTTCAGGCAATGGTATCACCATACTATGAAAATTAATATACAGGTTATTATTCTTCATTTGCTCTTATACTGGAAAGCCTTCATATACCTTTCCAGTATTGCCTATGGCCCACTCATAAGAGGCATTCGAGGTTGCCCTTCAAAATGGCCTCTTAATCACTTGGATAGGACTGGATTATATTAAACAGTCTTCTTCAGAGGGGTTCTCCACCCAACATGCACTTGATTCAACTAGTTCTGTAGTTCTGTAATGTTCCATCATTCCTTTCCCTCATCCCATGTCATCATTCTGATGTGTAATATGGTTACAGATATGAAAAAGTAGCATCTTTCAATTCTAGTCCTAACAGATAAATAAAAACAGTATCCCAGTTGCTTGCAAAAGCGCCTTTAGCAGCAATAAGCTAAAACAATAATTTTCTCTATAAGTTTATCATGCATAGCGACAGAGCCCACTCCGAATGAGGAAATTACTAAATATCACAAAAAGAGAGAAAATATCAGACTTCCATCGATATTCATCCAATGTGACAACAGACCAACAAATCCACACACTGGAAGTGGGCCCATCCTGTGGCATTCCCATATGTGACTACTCGTTCCTGGGCATTCCCATATGTGACTCCTCGTTCCTGTGGTCTGCGACCAGCTGCTCCACCTCCTTCATGAAGCGCAGGCAGAGCTCATCCCTCCAAGGAAGGGCGATGCACTGCACGGCCACGGGGAGTCCCACAGCCCCAGTCACAGCCTGTAAATACAAACAGTGCTGTCACTGCTGCACTCTGCGTGCAGACCGGGGATTTGTTCAGCAGCCAAAAACAGTCTAGCACTGTCATCTACATGCCGGAAGAGGAACTGCAGCCAAGCAAAAGGTCTATGTACACATATAAACTAGATTTACAATATGTATACCAGTACATTCCAATATCTTCTTGTTCTTCATGGACATAGACTCACCAAACACTTTATTAGGAACATTTTCACCTACTTTTGTACTCGTGATTATCTAATCAGCCAATTATGTGGCAGCAGTGCAATGCATACAATCATGTAGATAAGGGTCAGGAAAAAATTTGACCTAAGTGACTTTGGCCGCAGAATGATTGTTGGTGGCAGACAGGTATTTCAGAAACTGCTAATCTCCTGGGATTTTCATGTATACTAGTCTCCACAGAATGGTGCAAAAAAAACAAACAAAAAAATCCAGTGACATCAAAGGAAAATGGCCAGACAGGAAGGTGACAGTAATTCAAATCACCACACATTATAACAGTGTTATGCAGAAGAGCATCTGGGCATGTATGGCTGCCACTGATACTGGCTCACTTGCGTTCATTGATGATGTCACTGCTGATAACAGCAGCAGGATGAATGCCAAAGTATATAGAAACATCTCGTCTTGTCTGTTCACATCCAAGCCAAAGCATCAAAACTGATTGAACGACTCTTCATCATGCAGCAGGACAATGATCCAAAACATACAGCCAAAGCAACCAAGGAGCCAAAGCCTAATAAATATCTAATAAAGCGCTCACTGAGTATATGTTGTCCATGGAACACTTACCTGCTTGAAGAACTTGTCCCATATGTCTCCATAGTTTCCCTTGTAGTGCTTCAGCTCCTCTTCATCAGCATCGGTCACTGTGGAGACTGGCACTACCCCAGCAGGGAAGCCAAGACCATTATATAAAGCAGTATAGCTAAGGGCACCTGAGGAAACAAAAAATAGCCACAAAATAAAACTTTACCAACAAGCAAAATAATTGACAGAATTAACACAAAAGAAATACAAATTTGAATAATTTGGACCAGGGGTAAGGGAGGAAGTCATATTCTACACAGCATATACTGGAAAATATCGCTAATACAAGTGATTTCATCAAAAACCGTATTTATAATTTGTTCTTAGGAAAGAAAACAATTGAGGAGTAGTCCTGACCTGTGATACGGATCATGTAAGTTTTGAAAAAGTAAAAAGCGCAACGCTGCTACTTTACAGAGTCACCACTTTATTGGCAGGCGTGCTGATGTTTCGGCACTAGGCTTTCATCAGAGTAACTGATAAGCAACACATTTCATGAGGGGCACATGTGCATGACTCAAAACAATATTCAATATTCAGCAATAAGGAATAAGAAAAAGTTCATCAACAGTCTGCCATATTGTTATGTTTTGCGAAAACCAATGAACTACATTGAAAAACCCAGGCCTTGATAATGAGGTAATTGGCCATAACTACTGTGATTGCAATGAATCACAGCATTGGCCATACATGCATGAAAGGGCAATGCTGCCACCTGGTGGACAGTACTCTACTCTCCCTTCCTGGCACCACATACAGATATCTATCCAATACATTATATGTTAGTCCCATTTGGTCATTTAAAACGGTGCAGTAATCAGACTTGAAATTGAAAACAGCACGAGCCAGATGTAGATCAAACAGAGACTGAGCCAATGTCTTATACAGAGTAACGTCTTATGACGGACCTAGGCTATAATGGCTTTGTTGTCATCTTGTGGTGGATACATAATACTACAGAGTGATGAACGAATGTCAAAACTGACAGACCGATCCATTGTAAAGAAATACATTCCATAAGTTGTGAAATCTAACAAAGTAAAATGATTGTTTAATTTATGCATCAATTCACACATGCAATAGTTCTAATATGAATCTAACATTGAAACTACTTATACGGTATCTGTTAAATATCAGGTAAAAAAGCTGGAAAATAAGTTTACGTCTTTTGGCCCATAAATACTATGAAAATGTACTACAACAGTACACAACAGAAACACCAGAACACCAATTATAGTTGTACAGTATATCTGTAGCAGTGGAGGCTGGTGACTTCCAGAATTGAGGAGGCCATTTTTTTCCGCTTGCTCACTTCACTCGCAATGGAATGTTCCCTGTTCTCTTATCTGTCTTTGTGCTGGCCAAAAGGCATACTATTTGGAGTGTAAGCTACAGTCAGAAAGTTCTGGCTGATGAAATTCATTGTGCAGAGCTTAGCCTTGTGCCTTCCTGAAGAAATGACATTGCTGTAAGTCTATGAGCCTGCCTGATAATTAAGCTGAGAAATGACATTTGGATGTAATATAAATGCCAAGTGAACAAGTGAAAGGCAGGAATTTTAATTATGTAGTTAAAAACAATTTTGTTTAGCTTACATTTTTCATTCTTCTACAGCTTCAACATGTAATCACCAATTTAATCAAGTTTAGCATATAAAAAAGATAAGATAACACTTTCTTTATCATATGTAGTTTTATTCAATATATTTAATATAAAATATGTAAAAATATGGTTCCAGTTGGCTTTATCTAACGTTAACGTTATCCACTAGAGGGCAGCACTCTATTCGTATTTAGAGTGAATTTCCTCACAGAGCAACAATTCAGTAATTTGATATGGAAGATTATTAAATTGACTTGTAATAAAACGAAATGGACTACATTAAAAATAAAACTGTT
The DNA here is from genome assembly GCF_963514075.1 of Conger conger. Classification (NCBI taxonomy): domain Eukaryota; kingdom Metazoa; phylum Chordata; class Actinopteri; order Anguilliformes; family Congridae; genus Conger; species Conger conger. The sequence goes on along the minus strand of NC_083763.1, from coordinate 44,285,740 downwards.
CATTAAATCCCAAATGGTGTCTAACATGACCTATTGAATGTCATTCTCACTCCCTAGTATCTGGAATCTGCATATCTCCAGCCCAAGATCTCAAATTGCGCCAGAATCTCGCTGACTTCCGAGGTCGTTTTAAGCAAAAGTATTTGGCCAAATGAGCTATACACTTCAGGGATGATAGCCAGGGGTGTTCTCTAAATTTCCTATCGGCATCGGTAGCCACTATGGCGAGTGTTTGTTTGACTGAAGTGACTGGCAAATTCTCAAAATGGCTTCTGTGTTGAATAGGAAAGGAAAGGATAGTTGATTCCAAATGAACCAGTAGCATGTGATTGGACGAACAAAATGTCAATCTTTCAGCCCTGGACACAATGCATGGTGAGGCCAGGCCTCCGTTGCCCACCCATTTTCAGTGATCTGGCCAATCACATATTGGCATGAAAAAAAAAACCTCTATGGAGGAGCCTCCACTGATCTGTAGTTACCACTAAATTACCAATTAGTAATGCTAAATCACACATTACATCATAATTCATAATGTAGGCATATAAAAAAATCTAATCTGCCTTTTCTGCAGATTAACCTGCATTTATAGTAATTTATTAGCACCTAATGAAATGCTCACTCTGGAGCAGAGCATCTTAACGTAATGAAAAGCATTATCATGTAATTTAATGTAAAGTACCTTCTTTACACCATGACACTATAAAATTCAATAATACTGCAATGAGTTTGCAGTCAGGTTATACAATTGCAAAATTGCAATATTGTTCTGGTGTACTAAAATGCATCTACAGAATGACAACATGGAAAGCACCAGAAACAGGAAACATACAGGTCAGCTTCCCAGCATATCTGAAGTTGTAGGCTGGGCCGAGCGCTGGGGAAAGCAACACATCGAGGTCCTGTTTCTTCCACTCTTCAGTGAACTCATAAAAGTACTCCTAAGAACAAAGAGAGAAGGACATTTACTATCAAAGTCGCATTGTTTTTGTATGGCACTGTCTGTAAGGAAAAGGTGAGATCGGTTCATAGAGGGTAGAGTCCAGGGGAATTTAATGAATAGCTAACTGTTACAGGACTGTGACTCCCTGACAAAGTAATTTAACTGGCTTTTGACGCAAGATGACCCACATAAAATGGATGATGTTTGTCTTCAGACAGTCAGACATGCAAAGCCAGAGAAAGGCCTTCTTTCATACCACTTATAAATTTTACCTAAAAAGTGCATTGTGAAGAAAATTACATGTTTCTTTGTGCCCCAAATAATTGGCAGAGGTTGCAGCACAGCTAGTGAATATGATCGGGCATTTAATTTCAAAAACCTTACGTGAAAGGAAAAATATGTAAGTACTATGCACATTTAGGCTAAAGTAGCACACTAACATATTTTGAACTGAGAGGGGTGGTCAGCATAAACAAGAAAATAAATCCTCTTTCTGCAAGTCCTGTTGATTTTAAGTCATGCATTGTGTCACATCAGAACCGGATATGCCCCTTTTAAAATAAAGTAGCTTGCTAAAAATGTAATTGAGATCTGAAGAAGGAGAAACGGCCACTGTCCTCACATATTAAAGGTTTCTAAAATCAAGGCTTACCTCAAGATCGGTGTGGTGCCTCCACAGGTTTTGCACAGATCTGAAAGCCACCATAAAAGCATGAGCATATTTGCGCAACCTTTGACCAATTCTACACTGAAAATAAGTATCCTTTATTATCATTTAACCTTGATTTTACAGCTCTGTAGATGCCAAAAGAAGGCGAACATCTGAACATTTGCTAGGTACATTTTGTTAAATTATAACTTTAGAGCTGCATAGTACTTATGCGTAAATATAGCCATTTGCTGATGTTAACTAGTTCATGCGGTGAAAATAACATCACATAGCATAACTCAGAGCTCTTGCATTAGCAGCATTGTGCAGAATGCAGATAAGCTAGATAGCATGGCAGTGGGTATTGAATTAACAAGTCATTCTGTAACATTAGCCTACCAGTGTCTAGGTAGCAATAGCTAGCCTAGCTGTTGTGTGGTGTAGTTGTGCTGCTATAATATATTGCTATATAAATAAATATATTACTCATTACTAAAATAAACTGCTATAATAGCCAGCTTCCTGTCACACTACAGTCAGGGCTGGACCACTACCGCTCATAGGATGTCAGAGAACCTGGCAGCCACTCGCGGTGCTGAGTTTCCATCAAAAGCAACTAGCTAGGCAGTGTCATGCAAGGACTAAACACAAGTGTTCGACAAAGATGAAGAGAAACTCACCCAATTCCACAAATGGCAGATACTGATGCAGATATGCGAGGATACTAAGAGAGAAAGCACAAAAGCACAATGATCACCACCGATGACACACCACTCCAATACAGGCCCTGGCGCACTGATGTCATTTCTGAAGCTACCGAGTGACAAGTTATTTCGGTCAGATTTTAAAAGCTGTTAACACCCTTGCTCTGTCCTTAAGAGTCTAGTACTTGAGATATAATGCCGCACTTACCAAGGGCCGGAGGAGAAAGGACAGGACCTTCTTGATCAGTCGTGGCAGGCCGTAGGGTATCGTCTGGCCTTTTAGACAAGGGTCAGTGGGCCCCTCCTTGCTGCAACCACATGCAAAGGTTTGCCTGAATCCAACACTGAATCCAGCAAATATGCCCAAAACTATGTACCAGCGCCCAAAAGGGCAAATCCTTTTGCCCATTTACTGCCTAAACAGAACCCTAGAAGTAAGGGATTTGTTCTTACAGGAATCCTATTCTGTAAGGCCGACCTTAAAATGACTGACCCACAGACATTTGATGAGAAAATGCAAGCCTCACTCACAAGTTGCTGAGCAAAGTAGCTGCTCCATCTGCCAATATTCCTGTGGCGAACAAATGCATGGCATAGGCTATTCGAGGAACGGAGAACGGGACCAGCTGAGGAGGAGAGGGTCAGTTACACTGTAAGTAATATCATTTTATTACTTTCAATTGTGCATAATGAAATCAATTATTGCCTTATCTGACTTACAAACGTAAACCTGCATTACATGCATAATGTTGCCGTCAAGGCATATTTTATGGCAGAATTTGTCGTAGCCAATTGCAAGGGTGTAGAGACCAGAGTTTCTTAGTGAGGGTGTTAGGGTGACCGAGTGTGGATTCTCAGAATCAGAGAAATTTAGAATTAATAAAAAAAAATATATATATATATATAAGAATAAAAATAATGTGCTTAACAAAAACCATCATTCCCAGGATCGTGATTGGGAACTACTGGATTAGGGTCTATACACTCAGTGACTTTTATTTACAAGTCACTTTATTAGGTATTTATTAGACTTATTTTTTTGGCTTATTGGTCTTCTACTGCTGTAGCCTATCCACTTAGAGTTGTCTGTTCAGAGATGCTCTTCAGCATACCACTGTTGTAATGTATGGTTATTTGCATTACTGTCACTTTCCTGTCAGCTTTGACCAGCCTGCCCCTTCTCCACTGATTCTCTCATTAACACCATTCCCTGAAAATTCCAGGAGATCAGCAATTTCTGAGATATTAAAACCACCCTGTCTGGCACCAACAATCATTCCACGGTTACTTGGATCACATTTCTTCCCCATTCTGACATTTGGTCTGAAAAACTGCTGAACCTCTTGACCTTGTCTGCATGCTTTTATGCATTTAGTTGCTGCCACAAGATGGGCTGATTAAATATTTGCATTAACAAGCTGGTGTACAGGTCTATCTAATAAAGTGTTCAGTGAATGTATATATTAGATATTTGTATGCACATTCATGCTGCAAATCTCCCGTTCTATTGGATTCAGAGCTGGTGACTGGGACGGCCACTGAAGAACATTGAACTAATTGTCAAGTTCATGAAACCAGTATGAGATTACTTTTGCTTTTTGACAAGGTGCATTATCATGCTGGAAGTAGCCATTAGAAGATGGGCACATTGTGGCCATGAACGGATGCACATGGCCAGCAACAATACTCAAATGGGCTGTGGCATTCAAGCAAGGATTAATTGGTATTAACAGGCCCAAAGTGTGCCAAGAAAACATTCCCCAAACCATTACACCACCGCCATCAGCCTGGACTGTTGACACAAGGCAGGTTGGGTCCATGGATTCATGCTGTTGGTGCCAAATTCTGACCTGACCATCTGTATGATTCATCAGACCAGGCTATGTTTTTCCAGTCTTTAACTGGTGAGCCTGTGCCCACTGCAGCCTCAGCTTTCTGTTCTTGGCTGACAGAAGTGGAACCCAACCTGGTCTTCTGCTGTTGTAGCCCATCCACCTGAAGCTTTGTTGTGCATTCTGAGATGCTTTTCTCCTCACTACAATTGTACAGAGTGGTTATCTGAGTTACCGTAGCCTTTCTGTCAGCTCGAACCAGTCTGAGTTTCCCCGAAGCCCTCTTAACGCTACGTCGTTTGTAAGTTATAACTTAAGCTCTACCTTAACATTTCAGCGTGTTTCCTGAAACGTTCTTAGTTAAGTATACCTTCTGTAAGTGGTACTTTCGTTAAGGTTGGTCTGGACCACTCTTAGCTATACCATAGCGATGTTATCTGTTCACTCCGCTAGTGGCCAACACTGTTACGACCGCAAGCCTCTGAAATCAGCTGTTGCTCTTAGTTACATCTCAATCTGTTAAGCAATATGTACACTAATAATTCCACAGTTGTAGTTGGCTAATAATATTACTAAAATACCACATTAATGGGACTGTTTTCATGCAAATAATAAAATTGCGCATGTTGCGCTTTATTGAACATGTTGCCTAATTGCTTTCGAAATGATATTTATAAACTGACGATTTCCCACTCTCTCTGTGGGCTGGAGCGATGTTTAACCATAGTTCTTTCTTTGTATTGTTGGCACCGTAGTCCTAAAACTGGAAAATGATTTATTCAGCGCCACGTCCTCCAACAATATCTCCATTTCATCAGCTAATCAGATAAAATGGTGAATTACACCAGTAATGTGATGGTGCTTCTGGCAAATCAACCCTGAGTTGCTGCATGGAGTGAATAATCAATCTTCGAGTCGTCGATGGGCCTAGTAACATCGCATGTAGAAGCTATCCCTACAGCCTAAATGAAAATTTGGGGAAAAGCCTAGAAAAGTAAAAAACTTTCAACTCTTCGTAAAACGCTAAGAGACACCGTTATCGGGAAACGCGGCCCTGGCCATTCTCCGTTGACCTCTCATATCAACAAGGCGGCAAAACTGCCGCTCACTGGATGGTTTTTTGTTTTTCACTATATTCTGAGTAAACTCTAGAGACTGTTGCGCGTGAAAATCCCAGGAGATCAGCAGTTACAGAAACCAGCCTGCCTGGCACCAACAATCATGCCATGGTCACAATTGTACCCATTTATTTCTCTATTTTAATTTATTGTGAAGCAATAAATGTGTTGCATTAAGGTGTATGAAATGAGTTATATAAATAAATAGTATACAGGATTATTGACTGCAACATATTAATATAATGTTTTATAATGAAAGTCATTTCTTGATGCTGTGGTTTGAAATTAGGCCTTCTTTTCAATAAATTCTATTTTAAAGTAGCATTTGGTGTGGTACCAAAACAATAAACCCTATTAACAGATTCTTGTTTATCAAGGATGTATGCAGTAATAAATTAAACCCTATTTAAAAAGTGGAATAAGTCCACAGTGGCTATACTGGTAATGGTAATCAGACATTTTAGATTATAGGGTATGTAGGTATGTAAAGATGTACAGCGGCAAGAAAAAGTATGTGAACCCTTTGGAATTACTTGGTTTTCTGCATTAATTGGTCATAAAAAGTCCCAAGTATAGACAAACTCAATGTGTCTAACCTAATACCACACAAACAATTATAATATTTCATGTCTTTATTAGACACATCCATTGAACATTCACAGTGCTGGTGGAAAAGGTAAGTGAACCCTTGGATTTAATAACTGGTCGAACCTCCTTTGGCAGCAATAACCTCCAACAAGCGTTTCCAGTAGCTGCTGATCAGACCTGCACAACATTCAGGAGGAATTTTGGACCATTCTTCCTTACCGAACTGATTCAGCTCAGCCATATTCTTAGGATGTCTGGTGTGAACAGCTCTCTTGAGCTCATTCCGCAGCATCTCTATTGGATTCAGGTCTGGACTCTGACTAGGCCACTCCAAAAGGCGGATTTTCTTTTTTTGAAGCCATTCTGTAGTAGATTTACTTCGATGTTTAGGGTCATTGTCCTGCTGCATCACCCAACTTCTACTGAGCTTCAGCTGGTGGACAGCCACCCAGACATTATTCTGTAGGATACCTTGATAAACTTGAGAATTCATTTTCCCCTCGATGATGGCAAGCGGTCCAGGCCCCGAAGCAGCCCCAAATCATGATGCTCCCTCCACTGTACTTCACCGTTGGGATGATGTTTTCATGTTGGTATGCAGTGCCCTTTTTATGCCATGCATAGTGCTGCGTGTTCTTCCCGAACAATTCAACCTTGGTTTCATCAGTCCACAAAACATTTTCCCAGTAGCGTTCTGGAGTGTCAAGGTACTCTTCAGGCGTGCAGTGATGTTTTTTTTGGAAAGCAGCGGCTTCCTCCGTGGTGTCCTGCCATGGACACCATACCTGTTCAATGACTTGCGTATGGTAGACTCATGAATAGAGATGTTAACCAGATCCAATGATTCCCTCAAGCCTTTAGCTGTTACTCTAGGCTTCTTTTTTACCTCACTGAGCATTCTGCGTTGTACCTGTGGAGTCAATTTGGCGGGGCGCACACTTCTAGGGAGAGTAGCCGCAGTACTAAATCGTCTCCATTTGTGGACTGGTGAATACCTAAAGTCTTGGAGATTACTTTGTAACCCTTTCCAGTTTTATGCAAGTCAACAATTTTTGATCGTAGGTCTTCGGAGATCTCTTTTTTGCGAGGCATGGTTCACATCAGCAGATGCTTCTTGTGAATAGCAAACTCAAAAAGTTTGAGTCTTTTTTACAAGTCAAAGTAGCTATACACCTCGCTCCAATCTCGTTTCATTGATTGGACTCCAGGTTTGCTAACTCCTGACTCTAATTAGCTTTTGTTGAAGTCATTAGCATAAGGGTTCACTTACTTTTTCCACCAGCACTGTGAATGTTTAATGGATGTGTGCAATAAAGACATGAAATATTATAATTGTTTGTGTGGTATTAGGTTAAGCACAATGAGTTTGTCTATACTTGGGATGTAGATCAGATCACATTTTATGACCAATTAATGCAGAAAACCAAGTAATTCCAAAGGGTTCACATACTTTTTCTTGCCACTGTATGAAGTTAGGATAGTTGTAAGTGTTATATAAACAAAACCTGAGTACCAAAGCTATTTCTTTCTATAAAAGTTGATTAAGGATGTAACTTCAACATATCCAAAGTATAGGGTCAGGTGACATTTCTGACACTGATTTCCGGGCAGGTCTAAATGGGCCAAAAATTGCCAAATTGAATATTGCATGGGTCATATCTCAGCTAATGTTATTAGTAATGTGTTTATCTTTACAAAGTGAGAAAGTGCTCTCAGATGACTCATTTGACTCAGTTAAAGTATGTTTAGGTTTGGAGATATGACTCCCAAAATGTATTATTTAGTGCCAAAAATCTCTAAAAAGAATGTAGATATTATCTGAGGTGAAATGGGAATTATAAGTCACAATTATCCTCACATACAGACTTACAATGATTCAGGGCTTTGCGCGCTCATCCTATTTGAATCGTTTCTGAATTTGCCGCACATTCCATTTTTACATTTGCTTCTTGCAGTACGTTTCTGTGTTAGCTTTTTGTACGCGTTTTGAAATCGGCATCGTTTCTTGATTCGGAGCACGTTTCCCTAAGATGTTTGTACTTTTGTTTTAGAAGCACGATCCTTGTGGGACACCGTACTAAACAATTACAAATCAAATCTGATTTTGCAAAGCAGAACAAATGTAGCTCTCCAGTTGTTTGTGAAACGTTTATTCAATTTAAATAAATTAAGGTAGATTTGTTACATATTACCACTACACACATATACAACAGGCATGAATTTACCAAAAATGAATGAAATTATTTGGACAAGTATGTGTAATACCATGGAAGTGTGTTGTATTTTATTTATTTATCAGACAGAACACTAGGTGCATAACAGGTAGTTACACAAGTAAATGATCTGTACCGTGTGTCCTGCACCCTCCAGCAGCTCCTTAACCTCCCTCAATGCTCTCCTCATGCTTGGAGATGCCAGGTGGTAGTCATCGGTCTCATAGTAACCAATTCTTAGGGGCCCAGAACTCAAGTATTCCTGAGAGGGAGAAAAACACCATGAATGCATGTACAATTTTCCATTAACCAGTTGCAGAATTATGGCCTCCCTGGATTGCGATCATAATGACCTTTAATAATTCACTACATAAACTGCCAGTTAAGCCGCGTTTTGAAAAACATGCATGTGTCATATGGTCAAGATTACAATCATTGAGCTTATGCAAGATTGGTTCTTTAATGGCAGTCATATGCTTTACGTAGATAATTTGTGAACATCTGCAAAATTAGCCAACCAACTGCAAATTAGAATCACTAATACAATAATGTATTGAGCAAGCAAGCTTGTCAGTTGATCAGTGTAAAAATACAAACACACAGACCATTATTTACTGTACTGCAGATAGGCCTATAAAAGGGGTTGTAAACCCTTATTACTAAGCATTATAATGCTGATGTAACTACTGAAAACAGAAAGGAATGCAGTTCAGAAACACAGACTTGGAATTTTGAGGGGAAAAAAACAAAAACAAAAACCTAATCTTGCCAATGAGTGTAATTTGAGTACCTGCTCATTGAATGGCATAGGTGGTACAGAAGGGTCCAGAGCAAACATGTGCTCACAGAGGAGAGCCTTCATGCACAGGGCCAGGCTGCTCACATCCCTTGCCAATGGGCCCAAGGATGCTTTCACTATCAGAAAGAAAGAGAAAATGCAGTCAAGTCACATTCACAACCCCAGCCATTTTGAAGTTTGAACCATATTTCATACTGACGGTTGTCCTTAAACACATTTTTTTTAACACACCTGTTTTCTGGCCCGGGGAGCATGAGCTGGAACCACGCATACTAAAACAAGAAAACAAATAGAATCACACTCTGTATGTTGTAAACCAGTTAAACACAAGAAATACTGCTATGCCTGATGATGTACAGACATTTGTTGAAGACATCACAGCTCTTACAAAATGTATCGCTACTTTAAGAGTCTGCTTAATAGCAATCTCCCTTAAGGGCTATTATGAAAGGCAGGTTCCAATGGAGGACAGAGCGAGAGATAAAATACTTAGTTACAAAATGAAAAGGCTATTGGGCCATTCCATGAAAGATCAACCAGAGATGTGGGAGTTGACCACTCCAGTTTTGCTCAAACTTTGTGTAAATGTTCTTTTCTTCAGTTGCGATTGCTGTCTTGGCATGTCTTGATCATTTCATTTCAGAACCTTCATTCACAAGAAATATTATGTTTGTACAGTGTTTTAAATTTTTACATTTTTAAAAATAATTTTTTATAAATGTGAAAAAGCTACGACTAAATACACAAATGCAAAAGATGTTTTGATCATTGTTTTATACCAAAGACAATCATTTAGCCACATTTTTGATGTTATTTATATGTTGTTCCTATAAACTGGGGTACTGTTAAAACTGATCAAAACATGCACAGGCATTGCAGTTTCAACTCAAGTTAGCCTATTATACCTTTTGATGAACATAAAAGTTTCATTTAGAGAGGAAACCTTCCACCATACCAACTACTTGGTTGAATATGCAACAGTTTTTTGTCATTTTCTGGCCAGAACTAACTTTGTTATTGTATCAATTTTGAATAAATAATCTATTTACGTAATCCTTCTTGTGGCTGTTCTTAAATAAAATATCTACTAGTCTTAGAAGTCATATACCAAGTGGTGCTTTCGTAGTAAGCCATCAAATACTTCAATGAAATTGGCAAAATTTAGCATTAATGAATGACCTTAACTTTTTCTGAGCAGCATTATGAAAATTGGATCATAATCTTAAAGTAGACAGACAATTTTGCAAGACTACACATTTTCAGGTTTTTCCCTGCTTTAATGCTAAGGATATTGCTCCAAAGTTGACACAACCCTAATATCCACAAGCAAGTGACTTTTTGGGTGTTCGTTATTGAATATATAAATAACAGTTGCACAAAGTTTGAGAAAAATTGGAACCACACTTCACAGATTGACCCTATTCCACACCAAGGCATAAGACAGACCTCAACCGGTTGGCGGTGGGCTTGAATCCACATATTCCACAAAAAGATGCTGGAATGCGAATACTGCCCCCTACATCAGTACCAAGGCCCAGGATGGAACCCCCTTCGGCAATTAGTGCTGCTTCCCCACCAGATGACCCCCCTGACGTCTTCTGGGTATTATGGGGGTTCACTGTCTGACCAAAAATTGGGTTGCTGCACTCGTAGCTGAAGCGAGAAGCGACATAACATGTAAAACACGAGTAATTGCACTATCATTGTATTATAGTGTAATTACTACCCTCATTACACCAGTAAATCACTGCATTAAATTAATGCATGAAAGAAATCACAATCAGAGAAAACTACTGGAATTCATACACACTTCTACAGTGGGGGCAACTGCTGTAGGACAGGAGCAGAGCAATACATACTTAAGCAGTCCCTGGGGCACATTGGTCTTCACGAATGGGATGGCACCTTGTCGCTTAAGCACCTGGACTACTACGCAGTCAATGTCAACAGGCTGTTCCAGCTTACAGATAACTCCACAGGTTGAGTCATGACCCTACAAGGCAAGTCACCAAGCCATTTATGATTCTACAACAACTGCACAGCCATAACACACTCATAGTACAGAATCGTGGTGATATAAAACTTCCGGGTACAGCGGTACCCATTGTTCTATGAGCTTTAAGCTCTATGGGAATTGGATTTTATCCAATCTCGAGACTGAAAAAAGATCTACGCAACGCCATCTTGATGGCCAATCAGGGCAAAGATGCGCTTTAGCGACCAAATTTACATACGGTGGCTATAGAAGCGACATCGCAGGCCGTCGTTCTTTCTTCGAGACAAATTTTCAGCAAAGGAAAGAGACAGGGCCTGTGAAGCTTAAAGCGATTGGACACTGAGCTCAGGACTGCATATGCAACTGACGGTGTCGATGCATCCAGCAGATAGAAACGTACAAAGGCGAACTCTATGACGCCGCTGTACAAATGTCCTGCACACTGACCCCTTTAAAAAGTGCCCGAGAAGCTGCCATGCCTCGAGTAGAGTGGGCGCGAACCCCCGACAGAGGGGGCAAGCCCATACACTCATACGCCCAGTTGATTGCGTCAGTAAGCCAATGGGAAAATCTCTGTGCCGTAACAGGTTTTCCTCTAGCAGCAGCACCATAACAAACAGCTGATCTGCTTGTCGAATAGGCTGCGAACGTCGTACGTATATCGACAGAGCACGCACTGGGCAAAGTTTATGAAGCATAGCATCCTCCTCATCGTCATGAGGAGGGGGCTTGAAAGCCACCAGGTCCAATACCCGTGAGCGGAAGGATGTGGTGATAACCTTCGGGGTAAACGCAGGGTTCGGTCTCAGCACAACTCAGTCAGATCCTGAAAAGGAGAGACAAGGCGCATAAATCGCTTACTCGCTTAGCAGAAACTAGCGCAGTCAGCAGCGCCACCTTAAGGGACAAAGCTCTCCACTCAACGCTCTCCAGCGGTTCGAAAGGAGGGCTACACAAGGCTTTTAGTACCACCGTTAAGTCCCACTGCGGAACACGGGATGGGGCCACGGGTTTCAGACGCCGGACGCCCTGGATAAAATGCTTTACCAGGGGGTGGGCAGCCACCGTAGAGCCACTATAGCCAGTATGGCACGCAGGAATTGCGAAGACATACCCCTTTAACGTGGACAAAGATAACCCCTTATCAAGTAGACTCTGCACAAAGTTGAGCACTACGGATACAGGGCACACCAGGGGGTCCTGAGAGCGTTCGAGACACCAAGTCTCGAAGGCCTCCCATCTGCCTTTATAAGCCATTGTAGTTGAGATAGCGCGAGCATGCTGTATAGTATTTACAGCTGCCTCGCTCAATCCCATGTTCACGAGCCTGCTCCTAACAGCGGCCAAGCCGTGAGGTGCAGCCTGCTTGGGTGGGGATGAAAAATGGTCCCCGCCCCCTGTGACAGGAGGTCCCGGCGCTGGGGAAGTCGTCACAGGACGCCGGTCAACAGCAGGGCTATATCGGCCATCCACTGTTTGTACGGCCAATCTGGCGCGATCAAAATCAGGGGTTTCTTCTCCTCTCTCGCTTAGGCTAGTACCTGCGGTATCAGACCAAAGGGAGGGAGGCATAGAGGAGGCCCTTGGGCCAGCGATGGGCTAGCGCGTCCACCCCCAGTAGGGGCGAGCCGGTTGCTGTCATCGCAAACCATAATGGGCAATGCGCATTCTGTCGGGAGGCGAATAAATCCACTCTCGCTTTCCCAAAGCTTGACCACACCTCCGTTACCACGAGTGGGTGAAGACACCACTCTAGGGGGGAGGGACCGCCCCGAGACAAGAGGTCTGCGCCGCAGTTCAGCTGCCCCGGGACGTAGAGCGCCCATAAGGAGCGAACTCGCGGGTATGCCCAAGTCCAGATCCTCACCGCCAGCCGGTGTAGATGTGGACATTTGGGGCCACCCTGTCGGTTTAGGTAAGCGACTGTATCTAAGCATTCGCCCATTTCGCCAGTGCGAGAGTGCTCTCACAACCGACTGCGGAATGCGAAACAGCTTTGCGCGGTCTCTCATTGGATCGAAATGCATTTGCTTGAGCCAGAATTGCACCGGTCTCATGCGTAGCAATCCCAACGGAACCACGGCGATTGCTGCGGCCATTAAACCCAACAGGCGCATAATCGTGATTCCACTGATGCAGCGACCTGGGAGAAATCGGCAAGCGTGGTCTCTCAGGGAAGCAATTCTCTCCTGAGAGAGACGCGCCGTCATTGACAATGAGTTCAGCCGGAGCCCTAGGTACTGAACACACTGGCTCGGGGTGAAAACGCTCTTGTCGCGATTGATGGTGAAACCCAATCCTTCGATGTGGGTTATCAGCATCTCTGTGTTTCGCAGCCAACTCCCTGGAAGGAGCTAACACAAGCCAGTTGTCCAGATACATTAAAACACGTATGCCCTGTTGTCGCAACAGGGCGATAGCAGCTCGCGCCACCATTTCGAAGGTGCGGGGTGCCAGGGACAGACCGAATGGGAGTTAGGTAAATTCGTACGCTCTTCCCAGAAAAGCGAAACGAAGGTACTGCCAATGGCGCTGTACAATGTTCACATGGAAGTAAGCATCTTTTAAATCTACGAGCGTGAACCAGTCCCCTTGGCTGACTGAGCTCATTACACGCTTGTGCGTTAGCATCTGAAAACGCTGTTTCACCAAATGACGGTTCAGTGCTCGCAGGTCCAATATTGGTCTCACACCGCCGTCTTTCTTTGGAACGAGGAAATAAAGGGAATAAAACCCTTGCATTTCGTCGTGTTTGGGGACTAGGCGGATCACACTTTTTGCCAAGAGAGTCTCTATCTCTTGGGAAAGTGCGCTGTTTAGATGCGGGGGCATATTCGTTTCCCTTACTCCTACAAAAGGAGGAGGGGGGACAGCGAACTGTAATGCGTAGCCCGCTCTGATTACAGTACTGAGCCATGGCGTCAGCTTGCACTTCCGAGTCCAAGCACAAAGGTTGAACGCGGACCTGGTTGAAAGCAGTGCAGACTGTACCGCGGGCTTCTGAATTTGCAGAAGCCCGGCTCTTAAGTGGGGGCGGGGTCGAATTTGAGCCAGCGACCTGGTGTTTATCTGGGATAAGCCAACATAGAGTCCTGGCCGGCTACGATTCTGAGCCGGCGAGGACTCCGATAATGCCTGAATGTCGGGGAAAAAGGTCCCTTTTGACTGGGAAATCACCAAGTGCTGATGCCAGCTTTGAGGCAGAGGGCAAGGGAAATGTTTGTGTAACAATAGGGGGAGTGTGCTTTGTGACTGTAAGGGCGAAACTCGCTCCCGAGTAGGCGCTAGCAAAGTCCGTGATACAGGAGGGGTGTCCGGTCCACTCGACCGGATCGCCTCTATGACACTCTCCCGCCAAAATTCAGGAACGCTTCTTGGCTTTCGATTGAGGCGGGTGGGCCCCGGGTGCAGCAGGGTTGAACGGCTTTGTCCAAGCCTTGCCGCTAGCAATAGCGGTAGCGTCTCTACGGCCACCGGGCTGCTCCTCAGTTGAGCGCCGGGATGATGACACAGGAGTGTGGCGAGTCTCAGACCATGAACGGCGATCCTGGCGTCTTGCTTCTGAAGCAAGAGGCAGATGCTTCTGCAGAGTGGGTCTCTCCTCATCCAGTCGTTTAAACCTCGCTATCGCTTCGGTCACCGCTGGACCGAGGAGACCGTCGAGAGAGATTGGGGCATTAAGGAGGGGAACCTTGTCCGCTTCGGGGAGTGCCGAGTTCGCTAGCCATAAGTGCCGGAGAGATACTACACTCCAGCCCATAATCCGTCCAAAATCCTGTGCCAACACCTGGGTGAGGTGCAGGATTGCGCCCACGTTCTTCCTCAGCTCCGCAGAAACGTCATCTGCGAGGGAGGAAGTAAGGGACTCGATCAAGTTTGTCTGTGCTATCGCTAGGATAGCAAGATTGTTCGTTGCTTCGGCACCTTGGGAACCGCAGATAAACAAACGTTCAGACAAGGCAGCTGATATCTGCCCAGACCGAGTGGGAAGGTTAGGCTTCCTTGCGCTCCACCTTGCTGTGGGGGCGAGGAGATGAGTAGCCAAAGAATCTTCGAGTCGCGGAACCCCTTCCGTCTGAAGCTTTTGTCGGCCCGACACCACCATGAAAGGCGAAAAAGACACTACCGGGGCTTTCGTAGAGAAAGGCTTGTCCCGGGTAAGCTGCACGTAGTGCTGTACAGACGGGCAGACGGGGGTAGGTTGCACACCGTGCCTCGATGTGTCGCGCCTGTACACTGGAGCCACCAGCTGGTTTACAGGCGCTGCAGGAGGAGGGGGCCAGGGGAGCTCCGCTCTGGTCGCCGCCGCTTTCATCACGACCGGAAAGTCTTTCAACAGGGAGGGGTGGTGCTCTAACTCACCCGTCGCCGTTGGAATAGCGACAGAGCCGGAAGGCTCCAAATTGTTGTCTGGAAGGATCTCCTGATCGCTAGAGTGGAGAAGGAGGTCGTCGTCCTCGTCCCCAGACCTGTTAGCGAGGGTTAGGAGCGCCTCTTCCAGATGGGCCGTGTCAGACGGAACCCTGCCATCGCGCAGGTTTGGCCTGTCCTCCTGAGAGTGCATGGCAAAAGGCTCCGAGAAGTCAGCCCAACTGGCGTCTTCGCGGTGCATGCTTGCCCGGCGCAGTAACTCTTGCGCCCCGAGTGCAGCGCAGGCGGTGCAGGTCACCTTAGATAAGGCCGCGAGAGCATGGGTCTCGCCTAGACACATAATGCAAGAAGTGTGAGGGTCCGTATCCTCCATGGCTGCATCGCACCCTTGGCACTGCTTCATGGTGAAATCCTCGAGCTCGATGTCGTCTAGCGAGGGCCTTTGAGTCGGGGAAAAAAAGCTCCTCCTCACAGCGGTGCGTTTCTGCTTGCAGATGAAGAACTTTGGCGTGGTAGAAATGTAAGTCTCCAGCTAGGTTGCTAACCTTGCGCTGAATATTTGAGAAGAAAGAACGACGGCCTGCGATGTCGCTTATATAGCCACCGTATGTAAATTTGGTTGCTAAAGCGCATCTTTGCCCTGATTGGCCATCAAGTTGGCGTTGCGTAGATCGTTTTTCAGTCTCGAGATTGGATAAAATCCAATTCCCATAGAGCTTAAAGTGAAGCTCATAAAGAAATAGAACAGCACAGCCAAAACACACTGAAATTGTCTACACTTAAGGAAGTATACTCAAAGCAAAATAGAACAGAGTAAAACAACGCGTTTCAAATTAGAGATAAACAAAAATAAATTGTGTTATGAGCAAGCACCCAGCTCAAACACCCAACTCAAACAATGTGTAAACGCAATAGCCCACCATTTCACACCTCCCCCTATGTGCAACTGGCCTAAATATTATAATTATTACATTTTTTTACTGCTGCTGTAGCCTATCTACTTAAGAGGTTTGACATGTTTTGTGTTCAGAGATGCTCTTCTGCATACCACTGTTGTAATGCATGTTTATTTGCATTACTATCACCTTCCTGTCAGCTTCGACCAGTCTTTTGTTTTTAGCACAGTTCCCTACAAAATCTAGAGACTAGTGTGCATGAAAATCCAAGGATATCAGCAGTTGTGAGATACTCAAACCACCCTGTCTAGCACCAACAATCATTGCATGCTCAAAGTCACTGAGTTCACATTTTTTCCCCATTCTGATGGTTGATGTAAATATGAACTGAAGCTCCTGACCCGTATCTGCATGATTATATGCATTGTACTGCTGCCACAGGATTGGTTGATTCGATAATCGCATGAATAAGTATGTGTACAGGTGTTCCTAATAAAGTGCATAGTGAGTGTATATACAGTGCTGTGCAAAAGCATTAGGTACCATTTCCTTTATATAAATTTGGTCCTAAAATGTTTCATTTATTTTATTTCTACTTTTAAAGAATTGAAGGCTGTCTGGAATCAATATAGAGAGCCAGAAGCAAGCAAGACAGTCTGCAAGAACTGTGGCAGATTCTCCAATACGTTTGGAATAACCCATCAGCTGGTTTTCTTATAAAACTACTAGACAGCGTGCCTAAGGGAATTCATGCAGTTTTAAAGGCGAAGAATGGACACAACAAATATTGATTCTATTCAGTTTTTAACTGTTCACTGCTCTTTATAGTATATTTTTCAATATTTAGAAACAGTTTAATTATTATTTAGAAACATTCAATTATGAAAGCCTCTTCACTTTATGGAAGGTGCCTGTGCATGGACTTCTTTTGCAGAGAACTGTAGTTTAAGTCAACATGGGATCCGCAGTACCTTGTAATCAAGGTTTTCCTTGATGCTGACAGGAACTCCATAGAGAAGTCCTTCCCGGTGAGTTTCTACAGCACCAAGCTGCTCACAGCTCTCCAAAAGGAACTCAGTGGCACAATTCAACTTCCTGTGCACCTCCAAAGCCTGATGAATGTCAAACATCATGGAAATACCACAAACACATAGGATATTATGTGACTCTATGCAAGTTATTTACCAGTGACACACTACATATAGTGCATGCTACTACAAAAACCAATCTTGAAGACAAACTTTAAATGTCTGTGTAATTAAGCAATTGGTTGCAGATCACCCAGGTACACATTTATAGACAAGCTGCAATCAAATCAAGTATGTAAGCAGGTTATTTCAAATTAAATGCATCGTCTAAATATTTGGACAGTGACACAATTCTTGTTGTTTTTGCCTTGTTGTTTCTAGGCTAACTGATGGTTGTTGCATAATTACAGTAGTTCAAACATGTTAAAAAATTACAGTAGTTCAAACAACATAAAAAAGGCATCAAGGCGATTCTTGTCATGGAATTTGCGTTGCTGAGGACTGTTGCTGAGGTCTCTCAACATGAAGCTGAAAAACTAAATCGATCAGAGACATAGCCAAAACATCGGGCGAGTCGAAATCAACTGTTTGGAAAATCAACCTTGTTAAGAAGCAAGAATGCAAGAGAAGACTACACCAACCTAACCTTAGAGGGAAACCAACCAACCTAACAGAATAGGCAGACCAATGGTAAGCCTGAAGAACAGAATGGCCATCTTGCTAGACAGCGAATGAAACTACAGTAAATCCTCAAATTGTGTCCGGGATTCTATTTGAAGCCGGGCCTCGGATAATAGCCGGAGGCGTGGTCGATTTGGACAAATAAAGGCCGACCATGGGTCTCCAACACGTTGCTCTTAAGCTACCAGTCGCTTGCCGCCCCCTTCTGAGTAGCTTGCCAAAGGCTGAAGCAGTATACATTTAAACACAATTGTTGCCGCAAGGTATGCCAGCCTACGAATTTAATAAAAAGTAAATCAGGCAAAATTTTAAATTAACTCAATTTAGGCTACTTGGCTACGCAATAAGGTTTCCATGTATTTACAGCACAGCGCACGTTCAATGGATGAAAGCGGCTGCCTTGCCTCGCAATAAACAGACGGGTGGAAATCCCGACACTCTTTCAGTGCCCATCAGTCCCAACATTTAGCAATAGAATCAAACAGTCCAAAAGTCAATTAAATCCCAAACCAAAGCGAAAATCTTTTGATAGCCTACCGGTATGCTGCTCCAAACAAAATGCATGTCTCATAATAAAACGCACTTCAGGAAAAAAAGATCCTTAACTTGCTGTTATCTACACTAATTTGTTACTGTTCATTAAGGCGTTTCTGGCAAGTTGTTATTTTATGAAGACGCATCTGCTTGGCTTTCATTAATGGTTTAGCTATTCAAGTAGCATTTCTGAACGGTTACAGGAAGTGTTGAACAGTGTTGGCCCACTTTAAGTGTAGCCTTTTACTTTATTTCTAAGAATAAAATTCTACAACAGAAGCCTAATAAGAAATAAAGGCCTGCCTCGAATACAAGCCTGCCCCAAATAAAGGCCTGTGCTTTGTGCAGCCTAAGTAAATAAAAGACCCCGGCCACAATTTGAGGATTTACGGTAAAGACTTATGGACAGACGAGACCAATTTTTCCCTACCAAATGTGTGAGGAAGTTGCACACACCTTTTGTGTTGGAGGGTAATATTTTAACACAAAAAAACCCAAAAAATAATATTATCATCCAATGTTGTTTTTTTGGGGTTTTTTTTTAACCCATCATAGCCGTAGTGTAAGCTTGGGCATGGGCTGCAACTCGAACTAGCTCCCTTCCCTTTATTGATGATGTGACTAGTGATGGCAGGAGCAGGGTGAACGTTGAAATGTACATAAACATTATCTGCTCAGATCCATCTAAATGCCTAAAACCAGGGAAGTACCCAGCCCCTGGGGATGTCTATGGGTCGCAGACATCAGGCAGTCATGAAGTGCAAAGAAAAGGGCTGTAATTCTTACACAGATCTCCCAACATGGATGCAAATATCCTGCCTGAATTTTAAGCCGACAAATGGCACATTAATCTCATATTATTGTTTCTTTTCAAATCAAATGTGCTGGAGTATGGAGCCAAAAAAAACAACAATTGCCATTATTAACTATTATTATTTTGTTGAAAAGTATTTAACAAAAATTGTGTCACTGTCCAAATACTTACAGATAATAATAATAATAATAATAATAATAATAATAATAATAATAATAATAAGAAGAAGAAGAATAGAGAACCTTTCCCATGTAAGTGTGTAGGACAGTGTCAGGACTTAGTGAACCCTCCTTCAGCTTTTTTGTCAGTTCAGACAGGGGCAGAGATAAGATGGCATCAGGTTCTTGGCCTGGGCACTAAGAGAAAAAAGGAAGAAGAATATAGCTACTGAAGACAATTAGGTTTGAGGTCAGGAATTACACATGAGACGATAGATCTGAATTTCAGCTCATCTACTCTTGGTTTTAGCCTTGGGTTTTGCCTGTGAAGACTGCATTTGTGTTAGAAAAGATAAACCAACATGAAGACCAGAGAGCAGTCTTCCTGAGGGAAAAGCAAGCCAATTTGAAGCT
Organism: Conger conger; assembly: GCF_963514075.1. Taxonomy (NCBI): domain Eukaryota; kingdom Metazoa; phylum Chordata; class Actinopteri; order Anguilliformes; family Congridae; genus Conger; species Conger conger. The sequence goes on along the minus strand of NC_083763.1, from coordinate 44,266,002 downwards.
TAGAAAAGAGGATAAATCGATCATAGCCATTGCACAAGCATTGGGGATAGCTTGTACAACAACTCGGAATGTCCTGAAAAAAAAAAAAACGCTGACATACTGAGCAACAGACATCAAACAATTCAACCAAGGAAAACAACAGCAGTTGATGACAGAAACATTGTGAGAGCTGTGAAGAAAAACACTAATACATCACAAACACAAAAACTATCGCCCAGGGCAGGGGTGAAGGTATCTCAATCAACTGTTCAAAGAGTAAGAGAGCAGCCATATCCTCCAGAGAAGCGGCCCATTCATTTGTGTCCTTTATAATGGACATTTTGTTAACCTGTATTTTCCTTAAGTATTTGCAGTTACCCTATCAAGCCCTATTTCATTCTGTAGAGGACATCCTGGGCTTTCCAGTGATGTGTCATGTGATGGGTATGCATGCTGGGAACTTTCCTTTTTTTTAAATCAAAATGGCCGCCATACCAACAACCACATTTTATGGAAAGAGGAGAGGTAAGTCAAATATTCTTTATCTACTGCTATTTTTACCATGATAATTATATATATTCTTGTTTATTAACATGTCAGTAACAATATTTTTACATCTGAAAACAGTTTCATAATTTCTGTTTTGAAATAATAGTCCTTTTATGAATGTCAACTGTAGTGGACACCGGGACCATTTCAGTGTATTTAATGACTGCACATTGTTGTAGCAGAAACAAGTGAAGCAGAGAGGATTCTATACCGGATAGTAGAGGGAGATTCAGATTTGGAGCTGTCAGATGAGGAAAAGGATAAGGATGAGGATGAGGATCAGCCTGTGATAGGGGAAGATGGTGATGAAGGAGGAGAGGAAGAAGATGCAGGAGAATCTGATGAGACAGAGTCAGAGTCAGAGCCAGAGAGGGAGCAGGAAAGTCGTCGTGCTCTGTGGGCCAGGACTAACTTGTATGTTTTATTTAGTTTCAGGCTAATGTATTCAATTCTATTATCATGTTAGATTATTGTTGTATTTGTACTATGTGTTACTGCTGTTAAATATATGCAAATTGCCTAAAAATATGCTTATGAGGTTGGTCAATAGGGAGTCATATCACATCGATGACACTTACTGCATTAATCCAAATAGATGTGTAAAAGATTAACTGTTACTCCTTTTATAAACTTGAATTTATTTGGGTTTTTTTTCCATCCATCATAATAGATTCACACCTGTGCTACCTGGGCTTCCTGTCTATCAAGATGACCCTAAAATCCGTGAATACTGGAGTCCAATGGAGTACTTTTCACAGTACATCGACGACAAAATCTTTGAAGATCTGGCAGCTTTTACTAATCAAAGACAGCTGCAAACTACAGGAGTGTCACTGAATACTACTGCCCAAGAAATCAAGATTTTGTTTGGCATATCCGTACACATGGCCTGCCTTGGCTATCCCAGAGTCAAAATGTTTTGGGCTAAAAAAACTAAAGTGCCAGTTATTAGCAGGAAAATGACAAGGGACAGGTTCTACAAGCTGAGAAGCTCACTCAAGATTGTCAATGACCTGGATGTAACTGAAGAGACAAAGGAGTCAGACATTATTTGGAGAGTCAGACCATTGCTTGACCGTGTGAGGCAAGGTTGTCTCAGCCTTCCAAGGTATGACAAGGTGTGCGTTGATGAGCAAATCATCCCGTTCACAGGCCACTGCCCAGTCAGGCAGTATGTGCCAGGAAAGCCAAACCCTACTGGCCTAAAGGTTTTTGTGCTTGCCTCGCCAAACGGTCTGGTCCTGGATTTTGAGGTCTATCAGGGCAAGAACACATTCAGGGGCCAAAGACTGGGAGTTGGAGCTGCAGCAGTCTTGCGAATGGTCGAGTCTGTTCCTACAGGAACTTATGTGTTCTTTGATCGATATTTCACAACGATTGATCTCATGAACACTTTGCTCTCAAAGGGTCTTCCAGCAACTGGAACTATTATGAAGAACAGGGTTCCAAAGCAATGCCAGCTGCCAGGAGATAAGCAGCTGAGGAAAGAAGGGAGAGGAGCTTCAGTGACAGTGGTCCTGGAAGGGGCCTGAGCTGGCAGTCACAAAATGGTTTGACAATAAACCAGTTCTGATGGCTTCCACTGTGTATGGGAGAGATCCAGAGGATATCTGTAGCAGATGGTCCAAAAAAAAAAAGGTCACGTCCAGGTGAGACGGCCAGCAGTGATCAGGGAATATAATGACAACATGGGTGGCGTAGACCTGTGTGACCGAATGCTCAGCTTCTACCGCATGTCAACCAGGACCAAGAAGTGGACATCACGTGTGATCACGCATTTCTTTGATGTTGCCATCACAAACGCTTGGATCCAGTAAAAGGCTGACAGTAAAGCGCTGAATCGACCAGCTAAGAACACCCAGCAGTACCTGGACTTCAAAATGCACCTGGCTGAAGAGCTGCTGGATAGTCCTTCATTTGATGACAGCAGTGAAGACAGTGAGGAAGAGTATCAGCCACCAACCAAAACAAGGATCCCACAACCAGAGCCATCTGTACGCAGACTAGGAGCCAGGCACATGCCAGAGATGATGGACATCAAACATGCAGAAAGGTGCAGGAATAAGGGCTGCAATGGCAAGACATACATGAGGTGCATCAATTGCAAGATGTTTCTCTGCATCACCAAAAAGAAAACATGCTTCCAGGATTATCACCGCTAAAATATCCAGAGGAAGAAGAAATGCATAAATGCATAAATGTTCTATGTTTATGTTCTATGTTTATGTTCTTTTGTCCTTGCAAGCAACAAGCAACAGAAGAATGCTAAAGATCAAATGAATTTGATCAAATGAAATGTATTCTTGGGTTAATATCACTCTAAAGACAAAATCTGCAAATTTTTTTTTATTTTCTAAATTCAGTTGTATTTTCACACGGAAATCGTCCTGTTGTCCTCTACAGTTGACATGCTGTGAAATTAAAATTAAAAATCTGTTCAAAAAAAATTTAATTGTAAGGTGTTTTTTAGGCCCAAATAGATAGGAAATCACACAAAAAAATAAATTGTAAGACACTTTTTTTCTTTGGTTCTCAGGAGGATATAGAGGCTATACCACAAGATGCAATCCACTCATCAGAAGTAAGAATCAGAAGGCGATATTACAATTTGCAAAGAAGTTATATGAAGTAAAGAAATGAGCCACAAAAGTTCTCGAACAAAGTTTTATGGACTGATGAGACCAAGATTCACATCTACCAAAGTGATGGAAAGGCCAAAGTGTGGAGAAAGAAGGGATCTGCTCATGATCAAAAACATACAAACTCATCTGTGAAGCACATTGGAGGAAGTGTAATGGCTTGGGCTTGCATGGCTGCTTCTGGAATGGGTTCACTAGCTAATCTTTATTGATGATGTATGATAACTCATGATGGTAGCCGCAGGATGAATTCAGAAGTCAACAAAAACATTCTGTCTGCCAACTTACGGAGAAATACGTAAAACTAATTGGGCGGGACTTCATCATGCAGTAAGACAAAACACTGTCAACACAACAAAGGACGTCATTAGGGAGAAAAAGTGGAAGATTTTACGTAGTAACGTATTTTAGACTGGCCAAATCAATCACCAGACCATAACCTAATTGAGCATGCATCTCACCTCCTGAAGAGGAGATTGAAGGGAAAACACCCCAAAACAAACAACAACTGAAGGGACTGCAGTAAAAGCCTGGAAAAGCATCAGAAAAAAGAATGCAACAGTTTGGAGATGTCAATGGTTTGCAGGCTTGATGCAGTTATTTCAAGCAAGGGTTATGCTACCAAATATACTGCCAAAAATTTGCTAAGTGCACAACTTCAGTCCAGGAGGGCAAGCTGGTTTTTGTTCCAACCAGTTATCTTTGTTTAGTCTTCAGGCACTACAACTATGCTGGTTCACTCCTGTACTTGAGCACAGTAAAGTCTTGTTTAACCAATAAATATAGCAGGATGGTCTTGTTACTATGTTTTAAAGGTGCAATAAGTAATATTTTGTGTTAAAACATTGTTACAAGACCACTGTAAATCCTTCCTATCAGTTGATGGCCCAACAATATAACTGTACCATAACATTGTATAACTGTACAATAATTCAAGTTCATTGGTTGAAACATTGATTGAATGCTCGTAAAATGAGCGCTTAAAAGCCACAAAAACAGTCATATGTTAATTTCCGGAAATACATCTTTCGGTTTCTAACGGCGTTAGAAGTCCGAAATTACCTATTGTACCTCTAACGCAGAACCTGTGGTTTATAGGCTACTCCAGCTAATCAAACTGCAATTGACCCACATTACTCACATTGTTTACACAGTACTAGCCTACACATCGATATCGTGAAGTTTTATAACCCGGCCAATAAATTGACAACATAAAATAAAATTAAAATAAAGCAAGGATATTCATAAGAACATATTTAAATATATACAAACAGCACCTTTTCTCCGAATTGATGGAAAGTCATTTCTGCCTTCTGGAGCGAGGTAACCCTTCTCAACTTCGCTCTCTGAATCTTTCGGTGTGCCTCCCGGGAAGTTAACCACTTCAGAAGAAGTATTGATACTACTGCACAGCACGTCGTGGCCAGCAGTGTTGTGTAGTTGGACTCCATATCGGAAAAACCTCCAGACTATTGGAATATAAAGACGTAATAGAGCCTATTCGAAGAGATATAACATTGAGGACGGCGTTCAGGAGTACACTACACCCACGCAGTAGAACCGGTAGCTGCATGCATGTTCCACCCCCTTTAGCATTGGTGCGTTCACATCACATGGGCTCACAATTTAGCTCTCGTGTTTTTATAATATAATTTTTTATATAAATGCATAGCTGCCAACTCTCACGCTTTCAGCGTGAAAACAGGCAAATGCGTGTGTCTCACGCCGAAAGCGTGAGAGTTGGCAGCTATGTAAGTGCCACAAATCAACAAGTCAACTCGATAAACCAGCACGAAGACCATAATGCAAGTACAACGTTAATTTCAGACGCACTTGTAGTACAAGTTGTCATGACCGTAATGTCACATGCATCCGACTAGCAGCAGCGACTGACATCTGAAGTCACAGTTCGCTATCTAGGTACAGCAGAAATACGTATTTGTTATAGCAATTTGAGTTGAACATATGTTGTTATATTTTTATTAATACATTTTAAAAATGTAGCATGTTTATGAATAAAGCGTGACTAGTCATCTCCAGTTAGTGACATTAGCTAGCATATATAGTTTAATCCCTCATAAGCAGCAGCATTGCATTTTTAGATAGATAGTTGATTACATAAAATACCAATGTCTAATTTGAGGTGGGCTCCGAGAACGCATTGACACCTAGGAAAGGAAAGTGCGTTCCGAAGCTGACTTGAATTTTCGGTCTACATTCTTCTCCGTCTTCGTCTTCTTATTCTTTTTGGTGTTTATCAATGGTTTGAAGACAAAAAAGTGCATTACCGCCACCTACTGGAGTGGAGTGTGGATCGGGATTATATTAATTCACAATTTCTTATAACGACAAAGAAAATAGATAAATAAAATAAACCTAAATAATTATATATTAACTTACTTGTTTGAAAATACTGAACTAAAACATCACTTGAGCTCTACTACGCTTCTCTGCAAAATGTCTTATTTCCAAATGTAGGATAAGCCCTAGAGAGTATACATCGTTTCTCTCTTCATAATACCTAGTTATATAATATTACATGCTCTATAGTTTCTTCCTGACCACGATAAATAACATTTCCTTGTGGAATGTTTTTTTTTATTTTTTATTACCAACAACATACTGTTAAATCCTGTCTGTCCAAATCTTAGTCTGATTCTGCTTTCTTATTTCTCCCTCCTCCCATGGTTATGTTGATTAGTAATGGAATACAATATGGTAGTGCTTTGATCTACCTAGTCTTCATTTTCTTTCTACTGAGTTACTTGAAGCTATGCTGGAATATTATTAAAAGCAGGATTTCTAATGATCATTTTGTTGATATTCCACCAATAATACAGAATATGGGGAAGGAGTTGCTTAATGAGTAGAGAGAAAGAGTTGCATAAGGAATATGGAGAAAGAGCTCTTAATATCCTTGCTGAGTACTTTATTAGGAACTAATACTGGGTAGGGCCTCCATTTGCGGTCAAAACAGCCTCCATTCTTTCTGGCATGAATTTCACAATTTGTTGAAAACATTCCTTTGAGATTCTGTTCCATGTTGACATGATTGCATCATTAAATTTTAGCAGATTTGTCAGCTACACTTTCATGCTATGAATCTCTCATTCTACCACATCCTAAAGGTGTTCTATTGGATTCAGATTCAGTGACTGGGAAGGCCACTGAAAAACATTGAACTCATTGTCATGTTAATGAAACCAGTTTGAGATTACTTTTGTTTTGTGACATTGACCATTATCATGCTGGAAGCAGCCATTTAAAGATGGGTACATTGCGGCCATGATGGCGGTGGCATTCAAGCGATGATTGATTGGTATTAACGGGCCCAAAGTGTCCCAAGAAAACATTCCCCACACCATTTCAGCACTGCCACCAGCCTGGAGTGTTGACACAAGGTAGGTTGGGTCCATGGATTAATGCTGTTGGTGTCAAATTCTGACCTTACCATCTGTATGCCTCATTAGATTCATCAGACCAACAGGCTACGTTTGCCAGTCTTCAACTAACTGTCCAGTTTTGTGCCCACTGCAGCCTCAGCTTTCTGTTCTTGGCTGACAGAAGTGGAACTACAGTGCATATGTCAGGAATCAAACAAAGGGAACCAATCGCAGACTCAGGGATAACGTGAATAAGGCAGGCTTTAATGGCAAGGGGCAGATCCAAAATGTATTAAAAAGACAGGCAATGGTCAGAATCCAAACAGACAGGTAATGAAGGGCATGCAGAGCGAGTTCAAAACCCAAGAAGACAGACAAGCAAAGGTACAAAAACAAAAACCACACCAAACCAGAAAAATCCAAATACATAACATAATGGGGTACATGCACAGGGTACAGGAAGCTAAAACCAGGGTACAGAACAGAATAACAGATAAGACGAACTAGCAACAAGAAACTGAAAGTGGAAGGTTTAAATAGACTACTAATTGACAGACAACGAGACACAGGTGAGAGAAATGGCAGAAATGACAGGAAAGAAGTCCATATAAGGTGTGGGGAGGCGGAGACACGAAATGGGGAAACAACTGAAACAAATGGATGAAGGTGAATGGAGCAGGAAACAGACTACGGAAAGCACATAGGTAATAAAAACAGATAACAGAAAAACATAGAACCTGAGAGCATAGTTGGATTTCACAGAAAATCTCTACTTTGCCTTATTTTGACTATCTAGAACAGGGGTCGGCAACCTTGGTCCTGGAGAGCTGCAGGGTGTGCTGGTTTTTGTTTTCGCCTTAATACCAGCAACTGATTCATACCCAAGAAACCAGGTGAGGCGAGTTAACTGTGTAATCCACTGCTTTAATCGATCAATTAAGTGCTGAGTAACGACAAAAGCCAGCACACCCTGCGGCTCTCCAGGACCAGGGTTGCCGACCCCTGATCTAGAATTTGACTAATGTCATCATATTAATGTGTAAATACCATATTCATGTTTGTAAGTGGAAAAGTATTCAGCTCTCATTTACCTTTTTCATGAATGAACTGGAGAAATACTGAACACATTTTTAAATAAATGTCTTTATTGATATAATCTAGCACAGGGGTCGGCAACCCTGGTCCTGGAGAGCTGCATGCTGTGCTGGTTTTTGTTTTCGCCTTAATACCAGCAACCTATTCAGACCCAAGAAACCAGGTGAGGCGAGTTAACTGTGACCGATTGCATCAATTGATCAATTAAGTAAAGAGTAACAACGAAAGCCAGCGTACCCTGCGGCTCTCCAGGACCAGGGTTGCCGACCACTGATCTAGCAGTATGTGTGCCCAGTACGCACCATGTAATTGTGTAATTCTTCTACCCCAATGTAGCCGGTTTTGTTGTTTCTGGAGGCTTTTTTTTTTTTTTTTTTTGGTTTTTTGCATTTTGTTTGGAGTTCTAAGTGCAATGTCGTGTTCCCATTTTTTTATTGCACTGTAGATTGACTTGAGCAATACAAAACATTCTTTAGCTTAATATTATTTATGCTTGATACAATTTATATAAATGTGTACAATGATATCAAACGCATATCTTCCAGATTATAAATGGGTATTATAATTATGCATCATACATTTAAACTCACAAGCACTTTATTTGGTATTGATTAGACTTTTTTTTTTTTTTTTTTTTACTGCTGTAGCCTATCCACTTAGAGCAAGGGTGGGCAATTCCAGTGTTGTCGAGGACCCGGCCCTAGGCCCGCCTGATGAGAGATTGACAGAAGATGGGTTAGGCAGGAATGCATTGTTAACCCCTCGCACACGCCAATGGGGTAGGAGTAAAAGCTCCCGTAAGAGAAGTATATGGTACAAGATGAATGTACAACCGTATATGGATACTGAGGAGTCTGAAGTCAGAGGACTTAGATTCAGGGTTTTAGAGAGCAAGGCTAAAGGCCTGACTGAGGCCATGCGTAGAATATGTTCTAGCATGACCATGGAAGATGCTGAACAAGCTGAACGGGAAATTGATGACCCAGGGAGTTTGGCATTCAAGGAGACTGTGACAAAGTAGATGAGAACACACCATTTGTCCCCATTGCCATCATCATTGCCATATTGTTTTGTTCATTTGAATTGTTTGTTAGCCAGAATTCACTTATTTGCATTATGTTTCATAAGTTAATTACAGTCTTCTTTGTTTCCAATCCTAACATACTCACCATGTGGTCCAGAGGCAAAAGGAGGAAGCAGCCAAACACTTCCTGTATTTGTATCCTAGGTGACATCATGAGTGATGTCACGGGACCAGACCAAGTAGGGGGGGGGTAGGAAATGTTTAGGAAGTTATGTATGTATATTGATTGTGATTTGTTTATGTGATTACAGATATATGTTATATAGTAAGCCATGTGAACGGTTTCGGTTGGGCTAAATGAGGACAAGGAATGGTTAACAATTGTATCACTTACCTGTGTTCAGGAGAGACACCTGCGGGATTGGTATAACCTAGATTGTCTGGGTTTGAGGTTGATTGAAGGCCTATTTAAAGAGTTGCTGTTTAGCTGCTGGGGAGGTGGGACGTCAGTATGTTGCTGGGTACACGTTGTAGGGACTACAACGTCCACATTCCCACAGGAAAATTCCGCGACGTCCACCACGAAAGACGTCTAACTTGGTTCAGCCAATCCCGTCATGGCGGGAGCAATAAACGGTCCCGTATAAGAGCAAGACACGTTCTTGGGATCTTTCTTCTGTTTCTTCTGCTTCTTCTCTTGGACGCACCCTTTTTGGGCATTCGCTTCAGCTCATCTGCTCCGAGACTCGGACAGAGGCTGGATGCTGCACAGCGCACTACCAGGCCTACGGACACACCCAGTTACCTCGCGGTAACTTCGTGGCCTATAGCGAGTGGAAACTGGTGTACGCGGAACGCTACATCAGTTTACTCCTGCAAAGCTCACAACAACGAAACGGCAACGAACTTTTACACCTGGAAAAGGACCAGCGGATCAGACGACAACGCGCTGCTAAGACGGGAACACCCCAGCCTGCGCATCTCTCCCGGACCCCATTCACAGCACCATCGCCGCTTCTACAAGGACAGCATGTCTTTTGGATCCAGCAATGCGTATGGACTCAGTAAGAACAAACATTCAGGCATAGCCAGTGTTTAGTTTAGTCTTAACTGTTTTTGTGAATCTGTGTTTCAATATTTACCATCCAACCATTGTAATGTGTTTGGTTAGCTACATATATGTACGTGAATTGATTCGCCGTCTTTTGCGCATATATAGAGTAAAACTACGCAAGTAGTCCCTTCTCACAGCTGACTCTAACTCATTACCACACCCAGAACTCTAGCTTACTCAAGCTAGCTACTCCCACCTTTCCTTTGTTCAAGCGACACGCGCGCTTGCGCGCGCCACACGCACACGCACACACACATACCCAACTAAATTTCCCTACTAATTCTCGTTCGTTTATCTGTTATGTGTTTGTATGTTTGTTTAATAAATATATTTTATTAAACCCCGGTGTCCGTTTTGGAATCGCATAGACCTGAGAGCCGAGTTAAAGCAGTCTTTCGAAGAACTTCCAACCTTCAGGTTATCGGTATGTTTAATCATTAATATTGGTTATTTTAATTATTAATTAAAATACTAAATTTGTGGTTAGATATTTCTGGTAATAGTAATTTTATGAGACTGATTACTTTTCGCAGTTATACTGCAACACAACGTTTAACTGGCGCCCCGGTTTCGTAGAGTAAAATCCCTGCGTTATTTGGCGGCCCGTGCAAGGACCCCTACAACGTGATGTTAAGTTCTGTTATGATTTGAAGTTTGTTGAGTTAAGCCAAGTTACTTAATTTCTTTTTTTTTTTTTTTTTTTTTTTATATATATATTTTTGGTTGCACATGTAGCCGTGTCACTTGTTTTTGTAAATAAAACACCTCTTGTGATGCCGGGACAAGTCTCTGTCGTCTGCCTCCTACCAAACTTCTTGCCACTCTGGTCAGGCTTCCTAACAGAGACGATCGATGTGATGACATACTTGGTTGACACGTGTGGGCTTGCTCCTACAGGGGAGGAGCACAAGGCCTGGTTAAAGCAACAGGATGAGAAAAACAATGAAGATAATTGGGAGATCAAAGAGTATGAGGAGATGGAAAAATGTAAGAGAGATAAGGAAAATGGAAAGGATGTCAATACCGAAAGAAGATTAAGAGGCTTCAAGGGCCTTCTTGATTATAGCACAAATAATTTATCCGATAGATTCAAAGGACTAACAAGTGGAGGAGTTAAATGATGAATTACACTCAGCTATTAGCTGGATGTCCTTTGTAGATCCCTTAAGGTGCTGCGGAGAGGGGCACCTGAAGAGTGTATTGAGATGGTGGCAGGCATTAACTTCTGGCTTGCAGGAGATCAAGGTGTGGAGGAAGTCAAGGAGAGACTATGAAATTGAAACAGACACCAGTTATGAATAGGTTCCTTAAAAAAAATACAAAAAAGCTAGTGTTTTTCCACTCGTATATTAAGATGGTGGAAATTCCCAAACCGGAGGGGCACATGAGAAAGTATTGGGGAAATTTCTTTTGAGGTATGAGAAAATGACAGTTGGAAAAACCGAAATAATGAATATGGTCATTAAAAAACAAGTTACATAAGAGATAAATGTCTTCCCGCTTGAAATATCGGGGACATTTCTTATCAAAAAGGTACACTTTTGTATGCAAAAAAGATATATAAGGAATAAGCTTTTAGACCTTAGGGTAGGATCTTAGAATTTGGCTTCAGAAGATATCTACGAGCTGTTGAAGAAAGCCACGCAGAACAACTATAACCAAGCTGGAGTGGTAATTATAATCTATATTACTTGTAGAAGTAGGAAAAATAATACATAGAAGTAATACATTATAAGCTTCCTTTTATTTTAATGTCTTTTATTTCTCATTAAGGTATTATATAAGGTAGAAAAATGTAGAGACGTTATTATAGTTAGATAAATATAATATTCTAGGAATAGTTTCTTTTAAACGTCCAGAAGGGGGAGCTATAGGATAAGGCTATGGCCAAAGAGGATGGGTATTTGAGGGGTGTACCTTGACTTTTAAACATCATGGTGGAAAGGTAAATTAGAAAGAGCTAAAGGGGTATATGTAACTTGCATGTGATCAGCAAACTGAAAGATGATATTTACACTGTAATCTGTATAACTATTCTTTTGATTGATTATAATAAAGTATATCTTACTATAATCATATGTGATAAAGATTCTTTAGAGGAATACATTGAATACAGGACATCGAATACCAGATTTGCATCACACCCTTCACTTCGAGACTGGGCTGGAAGTTCAGTAGAACTTACCAGGGCTCCAGAACGTTCAGAGTACTTCAGTTCGTCCCCGAGACACCTCCTCGTGGGGTACTGCTCGTGGGAACGTGAGGTCTGAGCTCGGCAAGGGGTCCGTGGCACACGAGTGTGTATGCATGTTTTTGTTTCCACAATTAATCTGGCTAAATGAGCTAATTGGCCATATACACCAACACACGCTCACTCAGATCAGATCACAGTAAAACCATATCATATAGGGACACAAAAACAGTCTTTGACTGTCATTAATGCCTTCATCAAGAAATGTAGCAAAAATGTCAGATGACATACATGTTAGAACCAATTAAGTAATTAAGACCAGCAGTTTGCATGAAAACCAGAAACAGCTACGGCCCTCATTGCCCACCTCTGACGTTATGATGTGTTGTGTGTTCAGAGATGCTCTTCTGCATACCACTGTTGTAATGTGTGATTATTTGCATTACTGTCACCTTCCTATCAGCTTTGACCAGTCTGGCCATTCTCTGCAAGTTCTTTTTTTTCTCTCCCCTCATCCTTAGCCTACATTTCACCTCAGCCATATATTGATCGATCACATCTCATTTATTTAAACTCCGCTAAATCTAATTTTTCTTGGCTACAATCTCTTTTTGTGGAGTTGAACGGCTTTGTAGATGACAACTTCAGATTAATATTTATATGCAATAAAACACAAGCCTACAAAATATATTGCTTCTTCCGTTTAGAAATGCACTAAATCACCCCTCTGCTTCACGCATGGGGCATTGAATTATGGGATATCCCTTCTTTTATCCCCTTTCACAATTAAGAATCAAACCTACATATTGTATCCTGACATTTTGGGGATTCACCCTTGAAGTAAGGGAAGCTAACATCAGGAAGAAAACATACAATGGGCCAGTTTCAATATTTTTATCTCCACCCTCCTTCACTCCACTCCCCCACTACCACTCCTCCATTCCAGCAGAAGTATGTGGAGCAAAGGAGTGGAGTTAACCTCCTAAGACCTGGCGTACACATGCGTGGACTCCACATTTTGGGCTGTATAACCATAATACTTAATTCTTAAGACCGAGAGTCCACATATGTGGACATCATTTTTCTCAAAAACTACATCATGTCAAAAGATGATGCTTAGTTTTTATACTTATCAGGTCCCAATAAGCCCAAATAGCAAAGAGAAATTAAAAATGCGTACCAAAAAAGAGTGCTGGTCTTAGGAGGTTAAGGAGTGGAGCAGTGGCGCAAACAAGGGGGAGTGAAGAAAATTGAGATAAGCTTACCGGCTTCGCAGTCATCACAGTCAATGTCCTGTGCTGATTAAATAGCTTTAATTAGTCATTAGAGTGTAATTACACTTTGAAATGGAGGATTTCAGTTAGCAAAGTGGGTTAGAATTATGGACACCGTTGTTCTTCTTGTTTTAATGGAAAATAGTCAATAAAAATACCTTGAGCAACAAAAAAAAAAGAAAAAGAAAAGAATTATGGACACTGAATCGCTTACAAATTATATAAACCAGTAATATACCAGCTGATGCATTTAGAGGTAGAAATGTATTGTGTTATGTGGTTTTTTTTCTGCCTTCTGCATTTCATTTGAGTAATCCTTGATATAAAAAAAAAACTAATATGAACATTCAGTGGCTAGATTTTATACTGTAAAATATATCACACTAACTACCAAGGACCAATGAATAATCATTATTGTCCATTAACAGAATAACAATACACATAACAGGTTTAATACATTTTTAATACTTAAATATACCCACACACATCAAATCTAATTTCAGGACATTCCTAACATTGACAGTATACCCTGATGGGTGTCTTTTTTTACAATTGCAGTTTCAGCATATTTTACGAAGATTTTACTGTATATCTGTAGAACAGGAGACACTGGAACCAACTTTCAGCAAAGTTTACTTCACTGAATGGAACAGCTTGTGTGCCACCTGTGGGAAAAGGGGAAACAATATCACATGCATTGACAATCGAAGTGATATAGCAGCCTAGATATTAACATACATTTAATTGTAACCTAACCATTCAAACAGCCACAAAACAAGTAGTTATTGGCATGCTGTTAAAGGCACTGTTACAATGGCATATTGTTTTCAGCAATTCAGCAGTAAATCCCTTCCTATCATTGAAAAAGGCTCACTGACATGTTGACTCATCCTCTGCCCGTGTTTATAGCACCAAAACATTGTATAACTGTAATTGCCACAGCCAATGGCGTTTCAATGTCAGCATGTTTACAGAGAAGGGGGAGGGATAAACAGTGTTGTGGTTTCAAGGTGTATGTTGCTGCTTTTCCTCTCTTGACCGTTTGAAATCCAAAATAACCTACTGTACCTTTAATATATGGTATTTATGAAATTGTTATATAATATAAAATATTGTCAAAAAATAAACCATACGTTTTCTTTGCAAAGGCACAGATACAAGATGACTGCAGTTCAGTAAATATTTAATATCATAGTATTTATCCACACTTTAAAATATTAGCTTTTTTATATCATATTGGCATCCCTTTCCTAGGTAATTATTATTGATTTAAATGCGACATTGGCTCAGGCAGTAAGAGCAGTCGTCTGGCAGTCGGAGGTTTGCGGGTTCGATTCCGCCCTGGGTGTATCGAAGTGTCCCTGAGCAAGGCAGCAAATTGCCGTTGGTGTGTGAGTGTGTGTATGACTGGGTGAATGAGAATCAATTGTACAGTACTTTGGATAAAGGTGCTGTATAAATGCAAAAAGTTGATGATCACTTCAATGCTGCTTTAGAATTGCACAGATACAGTACCACACAGGTGTAAGTTCCATCATGACTAAACAAAATAAAAGTAAACCATATAAAACTAATATGGAATTAAAGTGGAATTAAAGAGTATACTCTTCCACTGGCACATGCTGACAATAACACAGCCAATACAATTGGGAAGTTCTGCCCCTGTGACTCACACAGTGGTCGCGGGCATGTAAGAAGTCAAAGAGCTCCTCAGTGCACTCCTCTTGGGTTTCTGACCGTGAGCCCACCCTGGTCTCACAGAGCTCCAGCTTCTCCCGCATGTGTACACAGTGGTGAGTTTCTTCACACTTCTGCCGCACGGTGTCTAAAGGGTCCTGCAATGCACACAACGGAATCTCAGCATTCAGTAAACCCTCTTTAGTCCAAAAGGCACTGTGCTGCTAGTCACAAAATTTGGCAGTGTTTTTTGTTTATGTTAAAACCTGTATATAGGCTGATTTTATTCTTTTTCACATTTGATAAACCGGTCCTTGTCATTTATTTCAATAAAGGTTAAATTTGTTCAGAAAACCTGGTTATGTACATGGTAAGAATTCAACCTTTTAAAAATAACGGGGACGTTATGCCAACTGACAGCAGTCCACCAGTAGCCAACAGTGAGCAGTTAGAACCAGACCATCGACTGGCCCCTGGCTTCCTTTACACATATTTGAATAATTAAACCATACCACCATGTCTTCTTCTTCCTCCTCCTCCTCCTCCTCCTCTTCCTCCTAAAATTAAAATGGAATAAAGATGTCAGTACACTGTCAGAAGGATTGTGGTAGAAGAGTAGCAAGCTAAAGTTATAATGAACGAGTAAGTTAGCTGTAGTCAATGCCCAGAGCTATCAGCTTATAATGCCTAATAAAATGCTTCACGGTCCATATGATACGGTCAAACATTAACTATAGCTAGCTAGGTAGGTAGGTAGATAGGTAGGTAGGTAGTACGTCAGCTAGGATTACATAGAACTGGTATTAGACGAACACATACCTATCTATAACGCTAGATTGTTGTCTAACTAAGTATATAGGTGGCCATCCTTTGTGAGTGATAAAATAATAGCACGTGTTCCAGTATTCAATCTGTATTTTACAAGAAATTATCAAAGTCAATCAGGACAAAATGCATCGGAGCCAGAAAGCTACCGCTGGCTAACTAGCTTAATGATAGTGATACTGCAGTGATAACGGCTAAAAGGCCGTGTAATATAAAATGCCTAGCTAGCTAGCTGTTAGCTGCCTAGTGAGCTACAAACAACAGGTAGCCAGTAAATAACATAGCTCCTGGGTAGTAAAATGTACCTCATCAGGCTCTCCATTTGTAATCATTTTCTCCTCAAAAACCATAGTGCAAGAACTCCTGACGTTCGGTATGAGGCCGACAGATGCAGTGCAATTTTGCCTTCGAGGACGTTTCAGGTCACTCGGGGAAACTAAGCTGGAAAATTCTGCTGTCCTGACGAACTTCCGTTTATGTGCTTGTCAAAATAAAAGTATACACTTTATCACTAATTTCACCTTGCTCCTTCAAGTCTAAACAAAAGTTGTACGTAGTGTGGACGTGTCTGTTGTAAGTGCATATAATCCATCAACATAGCCTAAATGTTTTCTATAACAATCACCTTCTAAGGCTTTTGATTGAAGGTTTAATGTGCAAGGGTTATTTGCCATTTTGATACAGAAATATATTAGCTGGCTATCAGACCAATGCAAACTCTTTTAAATGAGCAGCTGAATACGGAGCAAACGGAGGAATTTGTGGTTAAATCTTGATTGACATTGAAATGATGTAGAGGCAAGGCAAGGCAAGGGCCGATCCGCTTCAGGATTTTGTGCCAACTTCTGCTCTTAATGATTTCATTAGCTAAGTAATGTCTTGATCAGAGACTTGTATATGCAGCAGCTACAGCTGCAGACTGCTCGTGTATAAAATAGGAGTCAATAATCTATTAGACAAGCCATTGAACCTTTTATTTTTAAATGGTATCTTGTAATCACCTCACCAGAAGTAAAACATTGCCTTGATTCGTATTCTGCGGTTGTTGTGACGTCAAATCGCGAATATTTTTTTCTCCAAATCCCATAGAACTTTTGTTGACAGTGGTTATAGGGTGAGTGGGTTGTAAAGCTTGATACAGGCACGGATGATAACTAGCCAGAGGAAGTTATTTGTATACAGATATTTGTTGTTATTTGTACAGAAATGTATTCCTGTAACATATCTGTACATGTAGCTAATTACTTACATTCTAGTTTTGATCTGTTCTTTAAACTATATTTTATCAACAAAATATAATAGTGGGATCTCTGATCGCTACTTTTTAGCAACAGCCCATTTTATGAGGGGTCGATCAGATAAAGCAAACAACAGAATGTTTTAAATGTGACAATATTCATATTAATTGTATTAAAAGGAAATCAGAATCAGAAAGCTTTATTGTCATTGCACAACAACAGTACAACGAGATTTGGTGTGCAGCACCTAAAACGATACATGCATACACACAGTACACACACTACACACCCTACACATTCATGCACCCACACACTACACACATTACACACACACGGACCCGAGTTTAAAAGCAGCATAGAAGAACATTTTCAGCAGTAAAAAAAAATATTGCACGTCCCACAATTATTAAAATAAATATATATAAATAAATGATGGATTAGTCCTAAGTGTTATGATGCAGATGTGATGGCAATAGGGGGGGAGTGTTTATTTAGTTCAGTGATGGCTCTTGGAAAGAAGCTGTTCCGCAGCCTGGAGGTGCGGGCTTTGAAGGCCCTGTATCGCCTTCCAGATGGCAGCAGAAAGAAGAGGTGATGAGAGGGGTGGGTTCCATCTTTCAGGATGCTGCTAGCTCTGCGGAGGCAGCGTGACCTGAAGATGTCATCCAGTGTGGGCAGAGGAAGTCCGATGATTTTCTGCAAAGTGTTAATGACTCTCTGCAGGGATTTCCTTTCCGTGTCTGTGCGTGATGCAATAGGTTAAAATGCTCTCGATAGAGCAGTGGTAAAAGGCCTTGAGCAGCTCAGCAGACAAGTTGGTTTTCTTGAGTGTCCTTAAAAAATAGAGCCGCTGTTGGGCCTTTTTTAACAGTGCCGTGGAGTTGGCTGTCCATTTGAGGTCCTCAGTGATGTGGGTCCCCAAGAACTTAAAGCAGGAGACCCTCTCCACTTCCTCTCCCTTGATGGTTAGGGGAGAAAGGTCCCCTCTGTGTCTCCTGAAGTCGATGATGATTTCTTTAGTCTTTTTGATGTTTAGTGTGAGGTTATTGTCTGTGCACCATCCTATCAGTTTGTGGACTTCATCTCTGTAGGCTGTCTCATCACTGTTGGAATTCAGTCCCACCACTGTTGTATCATCTGCAAATTTAATTATTGTGTTTGAGGGGTGTGTGGAGATGCAGTCATGTGTGTAGAGGGAGTAGAGCAGTGGACTCAGCACGCAGTCTTGTGGTGCGCCGGTGCTGAGGGACAGACTGGAGGTGAGGTGTGGGCCGACTGTCTGTGGGCGGTTGGATAGAAAGTCTTTAATCCATATACACAGAGAGTTGCTGAGACCCAGGTCGAGAAGTTTGGTGACCAACCTACTGGGGACAATTGTGTTGAACGCCGAGCTGTAATCTATAAAAAGCATTCTCACATATGTCCCACTCTGGTCCAGGTGCGCCAGTGCTGTATGAAGGGTTGTGGCGATAGCATCCTCTGTGGACCTGTTTGCTCTATATGCATACTGATGTTGGTCCAGGTTATGGGGGAGGGCAGATTTAATGTGCTTCATAACCAGTCTCTCAAAACACTTGGCGATGACAGGGGTGAGTGCCACAGGTCTATAGTCATTGAAAGTGCTGATGTTGCTTTGTTTGGGCACTGGGATGATTGTGGCTGATTTGAGGCAGGTCGGCACAGTAGCTTGGGACAGAGACAGATTAAAAATGTCTGTGAAGACATCTGCAAGCTGGTGGGCACAGTCTCTGATAATTTGTGATCTGCTGGATGCCCTGCCACATACGTGCCGGATCCCTGTTGGTGAAGTGATCCTCGATTTTTTCCTTGTATGCAGCTTTTGCCTGCTTAATGCCTTTTTTCAAGTTGTGCCTGGCTGCGCTGTAATGCTCTCTGTCACCTGATCTGAAGGCTGTATTGCGCTCCTTCAACAGGGTCTGGACCTCTTTAGTCATCCAAAGTTTCCTGTTTGGGAAGACACGGATGCGTGTGTCGATGGTGACATTTTCAATACAGGTCCTGATGTAGCAGAGAACAGTAAAGGTGTAGACATTCACATCTTGATCAAAGAACAGGTTCCAGTTGGTACGCTGGAAACAGTCCTGCAGTTGGAAAGAGGCATCCACAGGCCACTTTTTAACAGTTCTGGTGGTGGGTTTCTGTTTTTTAATAATGGGGCTGTAAGCTGGAGTTAGGTACAGTGACAGGTGATCAGACTGGCCCAGATGTGCGAGGGGGGAGGCTCTGTATCCCTTGGTAATGTTAAAGTATACACAGTCAAGTGTGTTATTCCCTCTAGTTGCACATTTAACATGCTGATGGAATTTTGGGAGCACAGTCTTAAGATTTGCATGATTAAAATCACCGGCCACAATGAAGACGCCCTCGGGGTAAGCATTCTGCTGTTTGTTTATGGCCGTTAGCACGTAGCCGAGTGCTAGCTTAGCGTTAGCATCAGGTGGAATATAGACGGCTGTTACAACAACAACAGAGAATTCCCGTGGCAGAAAGAAAAATAATGGAGGCCAGAAGCTTGGCACCCTGCTGCAGTCCCTGCCAGGTAATACCAGCTGTTCAGGTTGGCATCCAAATAACAGCCTAGACTCAAAAATCTTAAATTATAAATTATTGCAATTAATACGTAGAAAGTCATGTTTAATGTAGATTGTACTTTTCACCATTTTGGATCTTTCAGTTACAGATGAGTGCTGTCAGATGCCTGTCTTTTTTGCATGCACAAAACATTCTGATTTTCAGGGGAACGTATGTGTCATTCTTTCTTTAATTGTATTTCTGTACTTTCTGTAGAGTTGAATCCAAACCTAAAATCCCCGTCCCTGGATGATGTCAACTTGGCTAATTGTCACAATGAAGTTCTAAATCTCCTGAACAACTCAAAGTTGGAAGGTAAATTCTAGAAATTTCAGCTTCAAAGTCAGTTGGATGGATTACAAATCGTGTTGTTGACATAACGTGACACATAGCACTAAAACAGAATGTGTGAATGTTTTATATGCCTGAAAATGAAGTTGAAGCATTTACAGTGGGATCAAAAATTATTGGTACCCCTGACAGAAAATGAACAAACAATACTCAAAAAAATTCTAAACAATATATTTATAGACAAACTCGAAATACCAACATGTGATAAATACTGCTATATTAATGTTTCAATGGAACCAACAAAAATCATTTACTGATTTAATAAAAAATAAATTTCCTCCAAATCAATGTTTCACAATTATTGGCACCCTTAAAGATTTTTGTAAATAACACCTACCAAAATTAAACCAGGTATTAAATTCCACTTATTTAAGTTTATCTATGTGTTAAGGAACTGTATTGAGTGATTACATCACTTCCTGTTTCACTAAGGTAACACACATGCAATATCCCTTTGTCATCCAACACCATGAAGAAAACAAAAGAATTGGCAGTTCAAAAGAGGCAGATGGTCGTAGACCTTCATAAACGTGGTAATGGCTACAAGAAAATTCACAAACGATTGAGTATACCACTGAGCACTGTCAGAGCAATTATAAAAAAGTTCAGAAGTGGAACTGTTGAAAATCTCATGGGTAGAGGATGCAACTGCATCTTGCCCCCCAGGATACTGAGGAGAATGGTGAGAGAAGCAACAAAATCCCCAAGGATCACAGTGAAAGAATTGCAGGCCTTGGTGGCATCTTGGGGTCACCAGGTTTCAAAAAGCACCATCATACGCCACCTCCATAACCACAGCCTCATTGGAAGGGTTGCCAGAAGAAAGCGCTTGAAGTTTGCCAAACGTCATTTACATTATGACTGGAACAAGGTTCTCTGGTCAGATGAGACCAAAATTGAACGTTTTGGTCAGATAGAGCATCGGTATGTTTGGCGTAGGAACAGAGATGCATACAAGGAGAAACACCTCATACCCACAGAAGTCTGGGACTTGGTCGTAGGTGGACTTTCCAACAAGACAATGAACCAAAACACACCTCAAGATCCACACAGAAATGGTTCCGTGACAACAAAATCAACGTTCTGAAATGGCCATCTCAGTCACCAGACCTCAATCCAATCGAAAACCTGTGGGCTGAGCTGAAGAGGTCAGTTGATAAGCACAAACCCAAGAACGTGAAGGATCTTGAAAGGATATGCAAAGAGGAATGGTCCAAAATCCCTCCAAATGTGTTCCTTAATCTTGTCAAAAATTACAGGAAGAGACTCCATGCTGTTATCCTTGCCAGAGGTGGTTGCACTAAGTACTAGGTGAAGGGTGCCAATAATTCGGAAACCTTGATTTTGTTGAAATTTATTTTTTATTAAATGATTATGATTTTGGTTGTTTCCATTGAAACATTAATGAAGTACAGTATTTGGCACATGTTGGTGTATTACCTTTCTCTATAATTATATTATTATTTTAAGCCTTGTTTTTGCATTGCTGGTGAGGGGTGCCAATAATTCGTGAGCCCACTGTAGCTTATTTCAAACTTGGAATATTCAAATGTCTACCATTTAGTGGAAATATTATTTACTTAAATGTATTATTTAAAAATATATATATATTTGAAATGTATTCACGGAACCAATGTTAAAATCCTTAAGAACCATAATTTTTAAAAGAGGAATGAATGCAAATAAACGGACTCGGGCCAGTGTGACTTATCGGGTTAATGCTGGCCACTTCTACCAAACTATCCCTCCTGTAGTGTATGCTGGTAGCTAAACACCTGTTCACATACTGGTTTAATTCACTTGCTCTAAATGTGTAGAAATGCTGCTGGGACAGTTCACTTTCTGGGTTTAAAAAAAAAAATAACATTCCACTTTTAATGTGTTTTCAATTCTCTCAGAAACTTTTATGTGCAAAGAAGGATATTTTAGATAGATGTTTCTTATGATCAGTCAGCTTTACAGTGTGGCATTCTGAGGTTTATGGTCGGAAGCAAATAAAAAAATGCACTTGAGCTTGTACAGTGACATTATGTCCAGAGGCTCTACATACAGTATGAGTACTAATTCTGTAATATATATTCACATTACTAAAAAGTAAATTACCCAAAACCAATTGGGGGGAAAAAAATGCCAAAAAACTAAAAGTTAAGAGTTAAAGCATAATACAGTACATCGTTGCAGTAACATTGTTGACATTAATATTAACTGTAATGTTGGCGTTCATATTCGGCTTTCAGTATGGTCTTGTGTTTTTATGATGTCTCCATCCTCAGATGCACACTTCAAAGACTGTCGACTCCTGGAGAAATGTGAAGTGAAGGAGGACTTTCTTCTGCCTTTTGTGACTGCACTGAAAGGGCTCTTGTCACTTCGCTCCCTCACATTATCCCAAAACCGCCTGGGTAAAATATTGTCCATTTAGCAACACATTATTAATTCCAGACGGATTCATTTGACATTGTTTTAATGCAAAATCTTTTGTCTGTTTTTAAACAGCCAATGGTATAATTGCACTGGGAGACCTATTTTCAGGAGATTCTCCTTCCAGGATACAGAGACTGGACATCAGGTACTGACAAAAGTATTCACATGATTTTACAAATGTATGCTTGTATCAATATTTAAAGCTGTTGAAGTATTTCCATTTTCTCCTGTTTCTTTTTCAGCTCCAACTACATTTTACCGACGGGACTGCTGGAATTTGGGAGACGGTTGGAGTACAGCCCTCCACCGCCTGGACTGACTGTAGATCTGCGGTGCAACCCCCTCGATCGTGACCCCCAGGTCACAGAGGAAGCTCTGCTGAAGCTTCGCCCTCTTTGCTGTGTCCTCACAGATGACTGGAATTCCAGAACTACTATGGCTGACCACATTAGTGTCATGGCAACAGTGTGATTGGGCATACTTCCACCTCAGATCACAGGACAATTCCGCGACTCCACTCTGCCTGATGTCTAGCTCGGTTCAGCCAATCCCATAATGGCGGGAGCAATACACTTTCCCCTATAAGAGCAAGGCATGCTCTCGGGATTGGCCCTTCCTTTTTTTCGACGCTCTTTTCTTCACCTGCCCGATACTCGGACAGAGACTTAATTCTCTACAGCGCACCATCAGGCCTACAGACACAGCTAGTTTAACTTAGTGGCCTATAGCGAGTGGAAGCTGGTGTATACTGAATGCTACATCAGTTTACCACTGCAAACCACTGTTCCACCCGGAAAAAGGACCAGCGAACATCTTTTAAGCAACCGAACGGACCAGACGACAACGCACAGCTGGAGAGAGATTTGCGCACCTCTCCAGGACAGCATTCACAGCACCAGCGCGGCTCCTACAAGGACAGCACGTCCTTTGTATCCAGCAATGCGTATGGACTCAGTAAGACAACAAACATTCTGGCATAGCCAGTGTTTAGTTTAGTCTTAACTGTTATTGTGAATCCGTGTTTTGTATATTTGCTTTGTCTTATCATTTGAATGTATTCTGTTGGCCGTATATGTACGGGAATTGATTCGCCGTCTTTCGCGCATATATAGAGTAAACCGCAAGTAGTCGCTCTTCTCACAGTAACACTAACACTTAACATTCCCACTTTCACCTTTCCTTTGTTCAAGGGACACGCGCGCACACACAAACATCCTAACATACCTTGCCCTCTAACCTCCCGTTATTCCAACCGTATATCTGTTCTGTGTTTATACGTTTGTTTAATAAATATATTTTCTGAAACCCGGTGTCTGTTTTGGCGTCACATAGACATGAGAGCCGAGTTAAAGCAGTCTTTCAAAGGACTTCCAACCTTCAGGTTATAGTTGTTAAATCATGAATATTGGTTATTTTAATTATTAATTAAAATATTAAATTTGTGGTTAGATATTTCTGATAACAGTCATTTTGAGACCGATTACTTTTTGCAGTTATACTGCTACACTACATTAATTGGCGCCCCGGTTTCGTAGAGAGTAAAATCTCTACGTTATTTGGCGTCCCGTGCGAGGACCCTACAAAGGGTCTCCCCTTGCTGAGGTATGGCTAGAACTGATCAACTGTACCAATAAACGTGCCCAATACCTTATTGACCATTTTATTTTTAAACGGTAGCTTGTGATAGCTGCGTGAAGTTGGCAAATGTTGCTGGCCACAATTGGAGACTTCCGGTTCGCATTTATCAAAATAAAAGTTCGGTGAATAAAATTATTTATGAACTGTAATTTTGTCAATTTTAATTGTTAAATTAATACAGTTGGATATGATTGTGATGTATTTGCAGAGAATATACAATTGTGCACAAATTTCAATAAAAACTGTTTGCCACCTGTTGTTGCTGTCTGTCAGGTGTGGTATGGGCATGCATTGCCATAGACTGTCAGTTGCCACCCAGCTCATTTGCATAGCTCATAACTCAAAAACTAGAAATTGTTTCAAAATGAAAGGGGGTATACATTTGTTAGCTGGACCCTTATCTTTAATATTCTACAGTCCTTTCTGCAAAATCCTGTTCCGAGCAATTGTTGCTGTGTTTCTAGTGTGGGGTGGCCATACATTGCTATTGACTGTCAGTTGCCACCCAACTCATTTGCATAGCTCATAACTCAAAAACTAGAAATTGTTTCAAAATGAAAGGGGGTATACATTTGTTAGCTGGACCCATATCTTTAATATGAAACAGTCCTTTCTGTGAAATACTGTTCCGAGCAATTGTTGCTGTGTTTCTAGTGTGGGGAGGCCATACGTTGCCATAGACTGTCAATTCACAAGCAGCTCATTTGCATAGCTGATAACTCAAAAACTATGAATTGTTTCAAAATGAAAGGGGTATACATTTGTTAGCTGGACCCATATCTTTAATATGAAACAGTCCTTTCTGCAAAATCCTGTTCCGAGCAATTGTTGCTGTGTTTCTAGTGTGGGGTGGCCATACATTGCTATTGACTGTCAGTTGCCACCCAACTCATTTGCATAGCTGATAACTCAAAAACTAGAAATTGTTTCAAAATGAAAGGGGGTATACATTTGTTAGCTAGACCCTTATCTTTAATATTCTACAGTCCTTTCTGTGAAATCCTGTTCCGAGCAATTGTTGCTATGTTTCTAGTGTGGGGAGGCCATACGTTGCCATAGACTGTCAATTGCCACCCAGCTCATTTGCATAGCTCATAACTCAAAAACTAGAAATTGTTTCAAAATGAAAGGGGGTATACATTTGTTAGCTGGACCCATATCTTTAATATGAAACAGTCCTTTCTGCAAAATCCTGTTCCGAGCAATTGTTGCTATGTTTCTAGTGTGGGGAGGCCATACGTTGCCATAGACTGTCAATTGCCACCCAGCTCATTTGCATAGCTCATAACTCAAAAACTATGAATTGTTTCAAAATGAAAGGGGGTATACATTTGTTAGCTGTACCCATATCTTTAATATTCTATAGTCCTTTCTGTGAAATCCTGTTCCGAGCAATTGTTGCTGTGTTTCTAGTGTGGGGAGGCCATACATTGCCATAGACTGTCAATTGCCACCCAACTCATTTGCATAGCTGATAACTCAAAAACTATGAATTGTTTCAAAATGAAAGGGGGTATACATTTGTTAGCTGGACCCTTATCTCTAATATTCTATGTTCACAGCAATTGTTGCTGTGTGTCAGGTGCAGGGTGGGCATTCATTGCTATAGACTGTCAATTCACATGCTGCTCATTATAGACCTATATACCCAGGGATAAACCCAAACCATGCAACTTTACAATGAAATTAAAGTCAAATCAACTTTATTTGTGTTGCACATTTCACGCTATATTTGTCAGTACATGCTTTAGAGCAGTGCTTCTCAACCAGGAATTTATTAATTGATTTATTTAATTTAGGGCATTTTTGGTGGTATGATTGGTTCAGTTATTAAATTAGTTGTTTCAGTTTCTGGTTACAACAAAAACCTTCCGGCAAGACTAGAGTTGAGAAACACAGCTTTAGCGCAAGCCCCAGCCTTTCCCCCCACAAAAGCAAGCCTAGGGCAACAGTGGCAAGGAAAAACTTCCAAGGTGGAGAAGGAAGAAACCTTGGGAGGAACCAGACTTAAGTGGGGGGCCCATTCTCCTCTGGCTGGCTTACGGGTGACAATGATGGTCAGATAAAACAATTAACAATTAATTATGAACAATTTGTTCATGTGATGGGTTTTGAATGTGTGTGAGATTGGCAGGGTGCAGATGAAGGAGGTGGCGGTCCTGGGGCAGTATGTGGGGGGTGTCTCAGCGCTGCAGTATGATTGTGATGAAGACAAGGGGGAAAAAAATGACAATATGGCAGTGGGAAGTAAGTAGGGACACAAATGGGACTTGGAAACAAACCGAGGCCTTAATTGTAAGGAGGATTTACTGTTGGGCTAATTCTAATGAGTATTTAATTTTAAGTTAAGTCATCCAGGACAACCTTTCGCATTTTACTTGGACTGCAATTTAACTGATTACTATCAAGTATTATACTTTTTGAAAACACAAACGTAAAGTCCAAAGCTGCTCCCATCTAACTGACCTGGAAAGGAAGGACATTGGTGAGCATATTCAAAAACCAAATTTACTGGATGTAGTTTTCCTGTAATGCCAAAATACTGTAAAGATAAATAGAGTGAGAGACGGTCAAGAACTGCTAATAAAGATGAGTTGTGGTGCTTCAGTGAATCCATTAATATTGCTTTTAAAAATATTTTTCCCTCTAATATCCTGCAATGTTCCATTGTAATATGAATCATGGTCCAATGTAACAAATCTAAATTCACTGGAACAAGGACAAATTTAAATCTCCACCAATTTCTTTTTAAATTTGGTAAATTTGGCAAGACCTCAATTGTCTTGCAGTACAAACTATACAGTTCCTGGCTAACAAATAGTTGCAGTAGAGGGGACAGCAAGAATTATTTTTTTGGGTACTGTTCTGATTAAAAATGACAGGTATGTGTTTATAATGGAATCATTTAGCCAATTGTTTCCAGGATTTCACAGAAAGGACTGTAGAATATTAAAGATATGGGTATATAGAGTAAATGTATACCCCCTTTCATTTTGAAATAATTTATAGTTTTTGAGTTATCAGCTATGCAAATGAGCTGCTTGTGAATTGACAGTCAATAGCAATGTATTACATTATTGGCATTTAGCAGACGCTCTTATCCAGAGCGACGTACAACAAAGTGCAAACCCATAACCAGGGATAAGTTCACTGAAAGACCCTAGAGGGAAGTACAATTTCAACTGCTACCTGTACAACAAAGATAAAGACGAGGGCCTTTTATTTTAATTTTATTTTTTTTATTTTTTTGAGAACAAATTAACAAACAAACAGAGCAAAAGTGACCAAAGTGAACTATCCAAACACTGCTTACCTAGCCAACTAAAAATACCGATACACAAAGCACATCACAGAGACAACAATCAAGGTTCACAGGGAGGTAGGGAGGGACGGGGAGAGGTGCTGCTTGAAGAGGTGCGTCTTCAGCTTGCGCTTGAAGGTGGGGAGAGATTCTACAGTTCTGACCTCAACGGGGAGTTCGTTCCACCACCGTGGAGCCAGAACAGACAGTAGTCGTGAGCGTGAGGTGGAGGTTCGGAGAGGGGGAGGTGCCAAGCGGCCTGTGGAGGCTGAACGAAGAGGTCTGGCAGGGGTGTAGGGTCTGATGATTTTTTGTAGATAAGCTGGGGAAGACCCTTTAACTGCTTGGAAGGCTAGCACCAATGTTTTGAATTAGATGCGAGCCATGACAGGCAGCCAGTGGAGGGAAGTAAGCAGGGGGGTGACGTGTGAGTATTTGGGAAGGTTGAAGACCAGACGAGCTGCTGCATTCTGGATGAGTTGGAGGGGTCTGATGGCGGACGCTGGGAGGCCAGCCAAGAGGGAATTGCAGTAGTCCAGGCAGGACAGAACCATCGCTTGGACCAGGAGCTGGGTCGAGTAGGGGGTGAGAAAGGGGCGGATTCTCTGTATGTTGTATAGGAAGAACCTGCAAGACCGGGTCACCGCTGCAATGTTCTCGGAAAGGGACAGTCTGCTGTCCATCACCACGCCGAGGTTCCTTGCACTGGGTGACGGCGTGAGTGTGGTATCCCCGAGGGAAATGGAGAGATCTAGATGGGGAGAGGTTTTAGCAGGGATGAATATCATTTCAGTCTTGCCTGGGTTGAGCTTTAGATGGTGGTTGTCCATCCAGCTCTGGATGTCAATCAGGCAAGCAGAGATACGGGCTGAAACCTGCGTATCAGACGGCGAGAACGAGACGAAGAGTTAGGTATCGTCCGCGTAGCAGTGGTAGGATAGCCCATGTGCAGTGATCACAGGGCCAAGGGAGCGAGTGTAAAGAGAAAAAAGAAGCGGGCCTAGAACTGAGCCCTGGGGAACTCCTGTGGCGAGGGGCCGAGGTGTCGATACCGAACCAGCCCAGGCAACCTGGAAGGAGCGACCAGAGAGGTAGGACTCAATCCAGTCCAGGGCTGTGCCACAGATGCCCGTTGCTGAGAGGGCAGATAGGAGGATGGAGTGATCCACAGTGTCGAAGGCAGCAGAGAGATCTAGGAGAATGAGGACAGAGGAGAGGGAGGCTGCTCGTGCGGCATGGAGTGACTCACTGACGGAGAGCAGCGCGGTCTCTGTCGAGTGGCCCGATCTGAAGCCAGACTGATGGGGGTCTAGCACGTACGGCCACCCCACACTAGAAACACAGCAACAATTGCTCGGACCAGGATTTCACAGAAAGGACTGTAGAATATTAAAGATAAGGGTGTATAGAGTAAATGTATACCCCCTTTCATTTTGAAACAATTTCTAGTTTTTGAGTTATCAGCTATGCAAATGAGCTGCTTGTGAATTGACATTCTATGGCAACGTATGGCCACCCCACACTAGAAACACAGCAACAATTGCTCGGAACAGGATTTCACAGAAAGGACTGTAGAATATTAAAGATAAGGGTCCAGCTAACAAATGTATACCCCTTTCATTTTGAAACAATTCATAGTTTTTGAGTTATGAGCTATGCAAATGAGTTGGGTGGCAATTGACAGTCTATGGCAACGTATGGCCTCCCCACACTAGAAACACAGCAACAATTGCTCGGAACAGGATTTTGCAGAAAGGACTGTAGAATATTAAAGATATCGGTCCAACTAACAAATGTATACCCCCTTTCATTTTGAAACAATTAATCGTTTTTGAGTTATGAGCTATGCAAATGAGCTGCTTGTGAATTGACAGTCAATGGCATTGCATGCCCTTACCACACTGTAAATACAGCAACAATTGCTCGGAACATGATTTTAGATAATAAATGTATAATTTTATATATATTATACATAGATTTAATGTATGCCCCTTCATATTTGGCAACTTTTTTTTCAAACAGTAAGCAGGTATGCAAATGAGCAGTTATTGAACCGACAGGGTCAAGCAATTCATGCTTGGCCTACAATATAGTCACTAGTCAAATAGCAAGCTAGTTGCTTGCTGACTTTTGTAAGTTCTATCAGCAATGAATTTAAACAATGGTAATTATGTGAGGAAGCGCAGCAAACGCGGTAACTATGTTCTCATTATTTAACGTTACTCAGCAGCTCTTATTTTGACGGAAAATCACAGGAAGTTGAAACCGGAACTTCTGTACAGGAAGTCTAATTGTTGCCAACTTCACGGAGCTCCTTGTGATCACCTTACCGGAAGTAAAACATTGCCTTCATTCATATCCTGCGGCCGCTGTGACGTCAGATCGGCAATTTTTTTCCTTCTCCAAAATAATATTTGCTTGACTTTTCTGTCAAAGTCCATAGGAGTCCATATTGGAACACTGTTAAATATTCGAGCGAAACAGCTAGTTTAGCTAGTTACACTGGTTATAGGGTGAGTCGGTTGTAAGCTTGATGCAGGCACGTATGAACTAGCCATAGGAAGTTATTTGTATCACCATGAGCAATGGGGAGACTGGTAATGTGTATACCAAAGTAGCTGCATTGAGAGAGATATGTATCAAAGGAGTGAGCGAACATATGACGGCTCTTGAAAAGCAAGTTTGGGGTAAGGAGTTTACCGTTATGTACAATTATGTGAAAACAGAGGATAACATTTACGCAGGATAGCTAACATTTTAATGTCGTTATAATCCTATAATACTGTTTCATAAAATAATAACTCCTGTCATTTTGAGAAATGTATTCATGTAACATATCTGTACATGCAGCTAATTACTTACATTCTAGTTTTGATCTTTTAATATGGTGTTGTTTAAACTATATTGTATCAACATAAAATATAATAGTGTGATCTCTGGTCGCAACTTTTTAGCAACAGCCCATTTTATGTGGGGTCGTTCAGATAAATATTAATATTAATTGTATTAAAAGGAAATAACAACGAGATTATTTTCTTAACTATTTACTTTGATATACAGATTTACCAGCTTCACTCATAAAGGACATCTTGCCTCATTTGAACATTTTTTATCTGGAAAGAATTGAGCCTGCTGCCAAACGCAAAGGTAAATGTTCGCAGGTGAATTTATTCCTATTGGGAAACCGGTGTATTGCCCTATGTCCAACTAAATCAAAACCACAAAATCATTTGTTGAGTATGTGATTGTGATCTTAATACAAGACCAAGACTTAATATAGGAAACCTAAACAATTTTTCTATGTTGTCAACTGCATACTTGTAACAAGCCAACCAGACAGAAATACAGTTTAAAAACCATGTGAAGCAAAATAAGCTGCAGTGTATTATTAAATATGTATTTCTATTTAATAAATGAAATTGGACGGAGGCTAATTGTAATACATTTTTTGTTTCATGAATTGTCATGTGGTAAAAGTTGTTCAGAGATCAACTCGTGTTTATGTGATATTCACCATTAGAAAATATTGTCATTTTTATTCAAATGTATGTGTGCTCTGTGTGGAGACAGTTTACTGGAATGTATTTTGCAGTGTGAAATGAGCGGGATTTATTTGCTGCTTAGGTGTGTCCACTGATGTTGTTTGGGCTGCTCTATGGAAAGATTTGGTAAAAGCATGGCGTTGCAGATCCAGGGTCAGTACTGTAAACCTATTTTTGTTTTACTTGAACTTCCTACACAGTTCCTTCAGCAGTGTTCTTTGAATGTTCATAAAATGCACCCTGATTTACATTAATTTAAAGTTTGTTTTTAAGTAAATTTCGACATCACTTCTCTTAAAATTCACCAGAAATATTTTTAAATCAGAAATGGGCAGTTCTAATCCAGGAGGGTGAGATTTCATGAGGCTTAAGCTTTTTTAACTAAAGAATGACAATAAAGTTATATGAAAAGCAATAGACCTTTCAAGCGTGGATGACAATTGCTCATCTGTGATTGAATATATATATTTTTTTATGTCAAAATTTTATTTTAGTTGCTGTAGCGCAACCATTTTAGATTCGTTTCCCCCTCCATAATTGTAGCTTCGGAGTGTGCTAATACTGTATTATATAGAGCTGTGGTTGACTAAAAAGATAATTTATTTTCAGACCACGGTCTCTGCTCATGAATGGAGGCATAAATGCCTTGAAAGGATTTTTCACCTGGCATTGTTTGGGCATATCCGATTGGACAGACCCTACCTTTCAAATCTCAGCTGGTCTTCCATCCTCTCTCTGACGGCTAATCATGTCCAGATCCTTTCTCTCTTTGGGTCTGCCAGAGAGATTTGCAAACTGGCTTCAGATGAATTGAGGCCAGTCTTGGCCACCTTGGAGAACAATGTCAGATGTATTAAACTACAGGACACCAGTGCCCTGTTTAAACAGGGCCATGCCGTCATGTTGTACATCTTTCATCGCCTTCTTGACCATGGATCAGTCAGGGATTTGGTCCTGACAAGGAGCCCTGACATAAGGCTTCTGACTTGGATTCTGCAGAATGACAGCGGAAATCAGTGCAGTATGCCACAGGCAGACACCCCACACCTTGGGTTTGGAGAAAGAAAAAGACCTTGCTTGCATGGAGAAAGTGCTTCCAGCTGTGGAACGTGCTTGATACCTGAAGATGAAAATTTAGGTGCCACGTTAACCAGATGTAGGGACACGTACAACGACGCATGCTTGACTCCATTAAAGCGTCCACGGTTAGACGTAGGACAAATGGCAGGAGCTGCTGAAACGAGTGCTGGGGGTCTCCCTTCTCAGTCCTTTTCATGGCAACATATGGACTCAGAGGGTCAGTTTCCTCCATTCACCCCATCCTGCAGTCTTAATGGGCAAATGTGTCCCAAAGGACAGATCCACTCCCTGGTCCTTGAAGTGTTAAAAGATAACTTCTCTAGGACGGTATCACCACTTCTGTCCTCCTCCATGTGTCTGCGCTCACTCCATCTTCACAGTGAGTGTAAGTATGAAAAAATCCCCCTCCAGATTTCAAATGCAACACCAGATTCTAAATAAATCATGGCAAACTATATGCTTAACTTTGAAATGTTTCATTTTGCTATAGGGGCCATTGAGGAAGCTGATGTGTTGGGGGTGATGGAAGCCCTTAAGGTGCTGTTTGAAAACCCCGCCTGCTCTCTGACTGACCTCAGTATTGGTTCAGTGTCATGCTCTATGCCAGTGTGTACCCTGCTGCTGCGCCTGCTGACTGCATGCCCAACCCTCAAGTCCTTCTCTTTGGAGGCCTCTCCT
Organism: Conger conger; assembly: GCF_963514075.1. Taxonomy (NCBI): domain Eukaryota; kingdom Metazoa; phylum Chordata; class Actinopteri; order Anguilliformes; family Congridae; genus Conger; species Conger conger. The sequence continues at coordinate 44,233,408 of NC_083763.1, read as the reverse complement.
GTTTGCCACCAAACAAAGACTTGTGTGACTGCAGCTACTCAGCCTGCTGAAGACACTGGTAACAGCCTCTAATCATGGGGTCTTTTATCCAGCAGATTAATGGGAAGATTTCACTGAATATAGTCAGGTCCATAAATATTTGGACATTGACAAAGTTATTATTTTAGCTGTCTACCACAGGATATATAATATTGAAATGGGAAGTAAGTAATGAATATGAGCTTTTTAGCTTTCAGCCTTAATTTGAGCTATAAATATCATCAGTCTGGATATCTTACTCTCAGGTTGTCCTTCAAATGATGCATTTGATACATTTGATGCATTTGAATACTTCTATGGGAATTGCGGGGTGGGACTAGATTCAGCTGTGAATTATACTGATACAGCATAGGACACATCTGTTGGCTAAACTGCTTTAAGACGTAAAGGGTCCAAGGTATGAAATGAGCCTCAAACCATCATGCTGTTGTGAGATATGCAGCCGATATGGATGGATCATTTCAAGGGTTGTTTCTCCTGAATAATCTTTCCATTGGGTTCAGAAGGACAATTATTCAGCAGAAACAACCCTTGAAGTGATCCATCCATATCTACTGCATATCTGGTGTCAGAATGTGAATGGTCATGAATGTACATACTCTATGATTAACTTACAGGCACATGCAGGTTATATATGTCATTCTTTTAAAAATTGAAGAAGCCACATGACTCCTTTATTGTTCAGTGAAATAGATTTTTTTGAAGAGATCACTTGGGACTAACTAATGTCACAGCTACACAACCTATTTATATGTATTGTAAAATAGACATTAATACATTTACATTTACATTTACATTTTTGTCATTTGGCAGACGCTTTTAATCCAAAGCGATTTACAAGTGCATAGGTTCTACCATAAGTCAAAGCATCACATCCAGAACTAGCAAAATACACATGAAATGCTGTTCTAAACATAGTCGTCATCATAAGTGCAATTTTTCTTTTCCTTTTTCTTTTTTTTTTTTTGGGGGGGGGGGGGGGTTAGACAAGGATAGGGATATCAGAAAGGAGGGGCAGGGGAAATCAGGAGGGAGGACTAAGGTAGAGTTTGAAAAGGTGGGTTTTGAGTCTGCGTCGAAATAGGGGGAGGGATTCTGCTGTTCTGACAGTGGTAGGCAAGTCATTCCACCACTGAGGAACCAGAACGGAAAACAGGCGTGAACGTGCAGCTCGACCGCCAGGTGCACGTAGAGAAGGAACCATAAGGCGACCAGAGCTGGCAGACCGGAGTGGTCTAGCTGGGGAGTAGGGAGGGATTGTATGTAAGGTGGGGCAGTCCCCTTAGCAGCCTGAAATGCCAACACTAGGGCCTTGAAACGGATGCGTGCGGCAATAGGAAGCCAGTGGAGGCCAATGAGAAGCGGGGTGACATGAGCCGACCTGGGCTGACTGGTGATCAGGCGGGCTGCAGCATTCTGGATCAGCTGGAGGGGCTTGATGGCACAAGCTGGGAGACCGGCTAGGAGGGAGTTGCAGTAATCCAGGCGGGAAATGACGAGCGCCTGGACTAGGAGCTGGGTGGCTTTCTCAGTCAGGAGATGACGGATACGGCGTATATTATAGAGAAAGAACCTGCAGGTTCTGGCAGTGGAGGATACTTGTGGAGCCAGGGTGAGGCAGTTATCAAGAGTCACCCCAAGATTCTTTGCACAATACATTTCACAAACATAATGTATAAGCCTGCTGATGCTAAATGGATGCCAAAGAAATTACAGTAAGAAAGCTAATTGGCTCTGTATTGTTTTTTGTCTCTTTGCTAGTGTTTTCTCTCGAGAGGTTGTCCCTGAGATTCCCCCAAGTATGTGAAAACCTGGAGAGCTTGACACTGGTGCTGAGACGTGCCTCGAGTCTGACAGCACTTCACCTCATAGGGATCCATAATGGAGGCCAGAAGCTTGGCACCCTGCTGCAGTCCCTGCCAGGTAATACCAGCTGTTCAGGTTGGCATCCAAATAACAGCCTAGACTCAAAAATCTTAAATTATAAATTATTGCAATTAATACGTAGAAAGTCATGTTTAATGTAGATTGTACTTTTCACACTTTGGATCTTTCAGTTACAGATGAGTGCTGTCAGATGCCTGTCTTTTTTGCATGCACAAAACATTCTGATTTTCAGGGGAACATATGTGTCATTCTTTCTTTAATTGTATTTCTGTACTTTCTGTAGAGTTGAATCCAAACCTAAAATCCCTGTCCCTGGATGATGTCAACTTGGCTAATTGTCACAATGAAGTTCTAAATCTCCTGAACAACTCAAAGTTGGAAGGTAAATTCTAGCTTCAAAGCCAGTTGGATGGATTACAAATCGTGTTGTTGACATAACGTGACACATAGCACTAAAACAGAATGTGTGAATGTTTTATTTGCCTGAAAATGAAGTTGAAGCATTTACAGTGGGATCAAAAATTATTGGCACCCCTGACAGAAAATGAACAAACAATACTCAAAAAAATTAGAAACAATATATTTATAGACAAACTCGAAATACCAACATGTGATAAATACTGCTATATTAATGTTTCAATGGAACCAACAAAAATCATTTACAACTGGGGTTGCACTAAGTACTAGGTGAAGGGTGCCAATAATTCGGAAACCTTGATTTTGTTGAAATTTATTTTTTATTAAATGATTATGATTTTGGTTGTTTCCATTGAAACATTAATAAAGTACAGTATTTGGCACATGTTGGTGTATTACCTTTCTCTATAATTATATTATAATTTTTTAAGCCTTGTTTTTGCATTGCTGGTGAGGGGTGCCAATAATTCGTGAGCCCACTGTAGCTTATTTCAAACTTGGAATATTCAAATGTCTACCATTTAGTGGAAATATTATTTACTTAAATGTATTATTTAAAAATATATATATATTTGAAATGTATTCACGGAACCAATGTTAAAATCCTTAAGAACCATAATTTTTAAAAGAGGAATGAATGCAAATAAACGGACTCGGGCCAGTGTGACTTATCGGGTTAATGCTGGCCACTTCTACCAAACTATCCCTCCTGTAGTGTATGCTGGTAGCTAAACACCTGTTCACATACTGGTTTAATTCACTTGCTCTAAATGTGTAGAAATGCTGCTTTAAAAGGGACAGTTCACTTTCTGGGTTTAAAAAAATAAATAACATTCCACTTTTAATGTGTTTTCAATTCTCTCAGAAACTTTTATGTGCAAAGAAGGATATTTTAGATAGATGTTTCTTATGATCAGTCAGCTTTACAGTGTGGCATTCTGAGGTTTATGGTCGGAAGCAAATAAAAAAATGCACTTGAGCTTGTACAGTGACATTATGTCCAGAGGCTCTACATACAGTATGAGTACTAATTCTGTAATGTATATTCACATTACTAAAAAGTAAATTACCCAAAACCAATTGGGGGAAAAAAAATGCCAAAAAACTCAAAGTTAAGAGTTAAAGCATAATACAGTACATCGTTGCAGTAACATTAACTGTAATGTTGGCGTTCATATTCGGCTTTCAGCATGGTCTTGTGTTTTTATGATGTCTCCATCCTCAGATGCACACTTCAAAGACTGTCGACTCCTGGAGAAATGTGAAGTGAAGGAGGACTTTCTTCTGCCTTTTGTGACTGCACTGAAAGGGCTCTTGTCACTTCGCTCCCTCACATTATCCCAAAACCGCCTGGGTAAAATATTGTCCATTTAGCAACACATTATTAATTCCAGACGGATTCATTTGACATTGTTTTAATGCAAAATCTTTTGTCTGTTTTTAAACAGCCAATGGTATAATTGCACTGGGAGACCTATTTTCAGGAGATTCTCCTTCCAGGATACAGAGACTGGACATCAGGTACTGACAAAAGTATTCACATGATTTTACAAATGTATGCTTGTATCAATATTTAAAGCTGTTGAAGTATTTCCATTTTCTCCTGTTTCTTTTTCAGCTCCAACTACATTTTACCGACGGGACTGCTGGAATTTGGGAGACGGTTGGAGTACAGCCCTCCACCGCCTGGACTGACTGTAGATCTGCAGTGCAACCCCCTCGATCGTGACCCCCAGGTCACAGAGGAAGCTCTGCTGAAGCTTCGCCCTCTTTGCTGTGTCCTCACAGATGACTGGAATTCCAGAACTACTATGGCTGACCACATTAGTGTCATGTGATCGGTGATGTGGTTGGGGAATACTTCTACCTCAGATCACAAGTAACACTCTGGATTTTACTTTTACATGCAAGTTACGTATGTTTTGATAAAATTGTGGAAAACCAGAAGCTGATGTATTTTAAACATTTTCCAAATAAATACCTTATAACGGTTATAACGGAGAAGAAGTGTGCCCAAGTGTTGTGGACAGATGAGACTAAGATCAACCTGTCCCAGAGTGATTTAAAGTGTGGAAAAAAGGAACAGTTCGCATGACCCAAAGCCACCTCATCTGTCAATTTGTCCAATTACTTTTGGTCCCTTTAAATTGGAGCTTCATGTCTATTGCTGCCAATGGCTCTACCACCACATAGCTAGGTACGCCTTTCCCCTTCAGCAGATGGGGTAGGAGGCTAGGCAACCTCCTGGCTGCGGCCTACCAGGTTGGCAGTGCATCATAGTTATGACAGCATGGTTGTTTTATATTATTTTCAAGTTGAGAATCCTGCATAGAATGCCTTTAATCATCCCCTAGTTTTTCTGCACTGGTGGAACTCAGTTTCCCTTTCGCTGTCAAATACTTTGTGATCATGAAATGAAATAAAATCACTAAATGCAATCCACCATCATCATCTCATCGATGTAATATCATCGTAGATAATGAAATATCCCCATTTAACTACGCCATTCATCCCATCACAAATGGGATAATTACAAGACAAGGAGTTTTACGCTCTCAAGCCAATCCCGGCTTGTCTTCCCCAACGGGAGCTGAAATATTTGTATTATTAACACTTTGTAAGAAAATCTGTGGTTTCATATCGGATAGATTTGAAAGGTTTATTTACTAAAGGGCCATTAATACATATTTACACCATAAATAAAACAAACAAACAAACAAACAAAAAACTATGAAAGGAAAAACAAGGTCCACACGCTGAAATAGTCTCATCAGTGACATGTCAGTTTCATACCAAAACACTGAGGGAGGTCTGTGAATGGCAGGGTAAGGTGGTCACTCAAGATTAAGGTGGGACTCGCATGAACAACCGTTCCATCTTGCTCTCAACACCTAGGCCAGGATTTGGCCCCTCGCACACAAATTCCCAGTGCGACTGGCATTCACACCACCCCTCTCTGGTCTTCGTGGGAACGCTGGTGGAAGACGAAGGACACAGCGGCGTCCCAGGAGGACTGTAGCACGGCGTCCTTCAGGCCCCTCTTGTCGGCGCAGTGGTGCCACTGGGACAGGTCGCTGGTGCAGTCCGAATCCTCCGGAGGGGGGCGTACCTGCCGCCCATTCACACAGCGCCGGCAGCGGAACCTGGGGACGCACGGCCAGGCAGACTTACAGGGCGGATCGAATTCCTCACGTTTTAAACTCCAACAATCCTTTCAGTTCCAAGAGTGCCATATGGCACTCAAGCACAACTACCACAAAATCCCAAGAGTGCCCTATGGCTCGATATTATACCTTTTCAACCAATCAAAATGACTGCTATGGGACTGGGACTGAAAGGGTTAAGGAGCAAAACCAACATAATTTGAATAGCTGTCATTGTAGTTTGAGCTTTGCATTACCCGACGAGTGTACCAATGTCAGACCTGGGTCAAATATGACATTCAAATATTTTTCTATGCTTTGCTGAGCTTGTCTGGTGCATTGGAACCCATATAATACATCTAAACACGACGTTCTGGTCTTGGTTGGCTCAATTGCACCAGGCAAAATCAAGAAAAGTATTTGATGGATTCAAAAAAAATTATGGATTAGCCTCTGGTCTGATGTGTACTTATGTTTTGTTGTCATTACTAATGGTTGATTGGGTTGTTGGTTGGGTCACCTCTTCAAGCTGCAAGCTCTCCCTGCCCCTCCCTAGCTCCCTGTAAACTGTTTATTGTTTAATTTATTTGTGTGGTGCGGTAATAAAAAATAAAAAATATTCAATGATCAAATAAGCCTAGTCTTATCTTGGTTGTGCTGTTAGTAGTTGATATTGTACTTGACTCTAGGGTCATTCAGTGCACTTGTCCCTGGTTATGGGTACGCACTTTAAGAGTGTCTGCCAAATGCCATAAATGTAATGTAATGTCTGGTTCTGATTGTGTGGCTTTGCTCCTGTACCTGTTGTGTGTGTCGCTGGCAGTGTCCTCGGTGAGAGTGAAGAGCTCTTTCAGCTCCTCCAGGGAGAAGTGTCTCTCCACATCCTGCTCCTCATCCACCACACAGCTGCTCAGGGCTTTCTTATGGGCTTGTCTCTGCAGGATCTTCTCCTCGATTGTGCCGGTCTGCACAAGAAAATGTATTTATTTATTATAAGCAGTCCCTTCCATACATGGAAAAGCAAGGTCAATTCCTTTGTTTTTGCTATAGACTGAATACAACTGAGTTTGAGGTCAAAAGATGTACATGAGATGGCAGATGAGAATTTGAGATTTTATTTCCTGGTATTTTTATCTAGAATTGTTAAACAACTTAGAACATATCACCTTTTGTATCTGACCACCCAATTTTTAGGTGAGCAAAAGCACTGGAAACTGACAGTTGTTTATAGTTGCCCAGATTGTCTGTCTCATTCGCAGTCTCACCGAAAGCAGCCTATAAATGTAGCAGGTCTTCTTCTGCCCATCCCTCCAGACTCGAGCCATGGCTTGCTCATCATTGGCTGGGTTCCAGTCAGGGTCAAACATCACAAGGCGATTTGCTCCAATAAGATTTAAGCCACACCCTCCGGCCTTGCTGCTCAGCATAAAGATGAACTCTGGGTTCTGGACGGAGGGGAAAAAAAATCTCACACTGCACACTTCTGTCTTATCAAGTGTTTTAGTCTTCCGTCTTTTCACTCAAGCAGAAAATATTAGCTTGTTTTGTCACTTTCTGCTTATCAGGGGAAATTATCCCATTGGAAAATCATGAAATGAGTCAAAAGCAATCATTGGCAATCATTTTGTCTTATTTAGCAAAAAAAAAAGTCATAAAGATAAGATTAAGTCTAAATATAAGACTAAAATACAGTAGTAGCAGCTTCATACTCACAGAGAGGCAGTTGAATCGCTCTACAATCTTTGCCCTTTTTTTGATCGACATTGTGCCATCCAGTCGAACATAGAGGTACCTATTGAAAAGATCAAATTAGTTTTACGTTTCACTGATAGAGGATGACACCCAAGGACACCATACAGATTAGCTGAGGACACAGTACAGATTAATTGAGGAGTTAGTCACTGAAGTAGTTGTACCCAATTATTGCACTGACTTTACTGGAAACACATTCAATCACACGCAATTTATTACCTCCGAGATCGGCAGAGCTTCTCAAAGAGGTCCAGAGTCTGTGTGTAGTTTGAGACGAGCACCACCTTGTCACTGGTGGTGCTTCTGGTCATGGCCAGAATATAATCCAGAACTAACATCTTTCCTGGAACACAAACCACAAGATTTAGGCCTTGTCTATAAGGGTAAAGGCAAAACCCCTTGCAACAAGTTGATGAAGTAAAGACCAAGTGCTGATTTAATTGTCCTAAAAAGGCCTGCTGTAAAATAATGCCCACTGTTTCAGCCAAATAAACCGACGGCATGTGCAGAACAATACAGTAGCCTTTCGTGCAGCCTTACCGGAGAGCTGGGGCTCCACTGCTTTAGTGGAGTATCCTGTGGGAAAGAGCTCCAGTGCCCCTTCAAAGCCCTCCTCCCTCTCCATGCACTTGTCATACACGAGAGCTGGGTCTGAAAGCCAAACAGAGTGAGCTACACCAATGTAATAATTCTGTACATCCATTAACATGAAAAAATGTATCTCGGACACAGCCTGTGCGATATTGATTTTAGAAATATAGTTGCGTATTCAGTATTTGTCACTACTACAATGTTGTAGTGCTCTATTAATATAGATGGATTCACAAATGTATCATGTTTACAAATGCATGTGTATTAATAGAGAAGTGGTCCATTCAGTGTTAGCACAATTGCATTAACACTCAGGCAATGTGGCAGTGTTAATGAGCACAGACGCATTAAAACTCAGGCCGTGTGGCAGTGTTAATGAGCACAGACGCATTAACACTCAGGCAGTGCTAATGAGCACAGAAGCATTAACACTCAGGCAGTGTTAATGAGCATAGACGCATTAACGCTCAGGCAGTGTGGCAGTGTTAATGAGCACAGACGCATTAAAACTCAGGCCGTGTGGCAGTGTTAATGAGCACAGACGCATTAACACTCAGGCAGTGGTGTAGTGTTAGTGAGCACAGACGCATTAACACTCAGGCAGTGGTGTAGTGTTAGTGAGCACAGACGCATTAACACTCAGGCAGTGGTGTAGTGTTAGTGAGCACAGACGCATTAACACTCAGGCCGTGTGGCAGTGTTAATGAGCACAGACGCATTAACACTCAGGCAGTGGTGTAGTGTTAGTGAGCACAGACGCATTAACACTCAGGCAGTGGTGTAGTGTTAGTGAGCACAGACGCATTAACACTCAGGCAGTGGTGTAGTGTTAGTGAGCACAGACGCATTAACACTCAGGCCGTGTGGCAGTGCTAATCAGCACAGACGCATTAACACTCAGGCACTGGTGTAGTGTTAGTGAGCACAGACACATTAACACTGGAGCCGTTTTAGGGCAGACACATTAACGCTGGGGCAGTGGAGTAACTCACGGTTACAGAGTTTCTTGAGGGTGGTGATGGAGGAGAGGGAGGACATGCTGATCTTGCCCTTCTGCAGCTCCTCTGCTGGCTTGGCCTGCTTCAGGAACTGCTTGTACAGCTCCGTCTGAAGAGGGGTCAGCCTGCAGAGAGAGAAGGGTTACTGACTGGCATTACAGCAAACAAGACATTTGGCTAAAAGGTTTTACACCGTGAACACAAATAAGAAGAATACCTGGCCATACAATCATTGTAAATCGCATGAAATACAGTTTTCAGACAGCCGAGAGGTACAGTATAATTGTAAATTTTCAATACAAAGTTTCAATCTACCCAGGGTTTTGGCAATACCTGCAAAAGACGACCTGTTCGATCTTCACGGGCAGATACTTGGACAGAATGTCAGAGGTCCTCCTGATCAAACACCTGATGAAAGTACAGTTGCAGTCAATACAGCAAATACAGCACCGTGTCACATTCAATTCAATTTTATTTGTTTAGCGCCTCTCACAGAAGACTGTGCCAAAGACGCTTTACAGAGTAACAGAAGGGGAAAAAATGGGAAATACCAGCCCAGTTCTAATCTCCCAAATTACATGAAAAAAAAAAAAAAAAAAAAATTAAATTAAAAACTCCCTAGTGGAAACCTCAAGAGAAACCCAGCTGTAGGGGGACGTCCATCCTCCACTGGCCTATAGGTTGAGATGCCATTACGTGCGTTTTCCAGCAAGTGTCGATAGTGGTTCTCTCACCGGTTTACGATGCCAATGAGCTCTTTCAGCTTTTCCTCTCCACACTGCCGATCTTCGTCACTGGCATCAGCATCACGTCCCTTCAGGATCGGCACCTCAAAGCGTTTCTTAAACTCCTGAGCAGTCCCTGAGAAAGACAACAACTACCTTGTAAGGGGGGGTACACCTAAGTCGGCCATTTTAAAAGTTGTGATCCTTTCATTGGGTGCAAAGCTTGGTGGCCACTAGCTCATCCACTGACTTTATTTAAATTGGGTTTCTGTAAGGAAAACTGAACACCTACTCACCCAGGATGCCAGCGTTGACAAAGTGCACCAGGCTAAAGTACTCCAGCAGGTCGTTCTGAATGGGAGTCCCAGAGATGAGCACCCGGCGCTGGGCGTTCATGGTGTTCAGAGCCAAATATGTCTGGTTGTCTGAGTTTTTCAGTCTATGACCCTAAAAAAGAAATAAACATAAATGTAACATAAGTGTGTTGGCTATGACTACAAGTAACCTTGCTGAACCGTTTCACACTGGTTAAATGTACAGACCAGTTCTGATTCAAACACAAGTATTCAGAGCAAGCGTGATACTTGTGAGCATTTCTTACATGCATTAGTACTTTACAGGTTTTATGTGGAGCTTAATTTCTGGTCATACCTCATCGCAGATGACCAAACCAACTTTGCCTTTGTGCAAGACGTTAGTGTGTAGGCGAAAGGTCTCGTATGAAATGATCAGGATGGGAGAAGGGACCCTCAAGCCATGCTGGGCCATGAAGTTTTCTGTAAACCCACATACAAAGCACTCAATGGAGATATTTGAAATATGCAGTTATTCTTTTTACTTACTCAAAAGGCACAAATTATAATGAATCTGGGGCATCCTGTAGCCTAGTGCCTAAGGTACATGACTGGGACACGGAAGGTTGGTGGTTCATGTGACAAAGTGATCCGAACCCGGTGTAGGTGTATCTGCTCAGCTGTTAGGCCCTTGAGCAAGATCTTGAACCCCACAATACTCCAGCGGTGATTGTCCCCTGATTAGTCTTATCAACCGTAAGTCAGCATCAGCTAAATAACAAATAACAGCATCAGCTAAGTAACAGATTATCATTACAAAAGTCAGACTTCCAACTACTGTAAATGCCTACCCAGCTTCCTGTCGATCTCCTCCTTCGACCCGCCGTCGATGGCGAGGGGCTGGATGCGGTTGCCCAGCCATTTTCCCACCTCATTGGACCAGTTCCGCACCAGGCTGGACGGGGACACCACGATGGCCTTGTCGATCTCGGGCTTGGCGTCAGGGCTCTGGCGCAGCAGAGTCCACATCAGAGCGATGCACTGCAGGGTCTTCCCCAGGCCCATCTCGTCAGCCATGATACAGCCGAAGGAATCCCCGATACGCCTCCCCGTCACACAGTCCCACAGGAACTTCACTCCCTACAGGGCGGGAAAAGGAGGGCCATCACCTTACACAGGCCACTTCCCCTCTGAACCGTGAGTGAAACCTTGAACCTTGAGTGATCACCCAAAAAAATGAGCGAGCTCAACTCAATGTTTGGATGATAACTCTCTCCAATGTAAGCTCGAGGACGAATTGTAAACTGTGAAAAAAGATCATTGCTGCAGCCTGGACCGGACTTGCTATACCTCTCTTTGATGGGGTCGTAGGACTTTCCCAAGCACAGGATCCACAACAACATGTACAGGTAGCTTCTCTCTGCACAAAAAAAGAAAAAGAAAGTGCATTTATTGTATGCTTTCACAAGCTTTAAAACACAGGTCGCAATAAATGCATGAGGCTGCTCTGGGGATATATAATAATTAATAATAATTTTGTCAACGCTTTTATCCAGAGTGACTAACAGTTGATTAGGCTAAGTAGGGGATAATCCCCCTGGAGCAATGTGGGTTTAAGGGCCTTGCTCAAGGGCCCAACACCTGTGCAGATCTTATCATGACTACACCAGGGCTTGAACCACCAACTGCCCGGGTCCCAGTGTCGAGGACCCGGCCCTAGGCCCTCCTGATGAGAGATTGACAGAAGATGGGTTAGGCAGGAATGCATTGTTAACCCCTCGCACACGCCAATGGGGTAGGAGTAAAAGCTCCCGTAAGAGGAGAAGTATATGGTACAAGATAAATGTACAACCGTATATGGATACTGAGGAGTCTGAAGTCAGAGGACTTAGATTCAGGGTTTTAGAGAGCAAGGCTAAAGGCCTGACTGAGGCCATGCGTAGAATGTGTTCTAGCATGACCATGGAAGATGCTGAACACGCAGAACGGAAAATTGGAGACCCAGGGAGTTTTGCAGCAGTCATGTACCTTAGCCACTAGGCTACGGGCTGCCCCGCATATATAATGAAGCAGGATTACATACTTCACTGGATAAAATAATCCAGTAAAACCCGGAACCCTTCCAAAACTTGAATATGGACTGAAGTAAAAACAGCGGTTCCTGTTTTACTCTGTGAACTTAAGCGGCTAACTCAGTTATCCTGCTTTGTGATATACCCCCCAGTTTATCACACTTCAGCTCAGTCAGGTTTGAGCTTCACTCACTTTTCTGCCTTTATAAGGTCATGAGCCCCGAGAGCAGGGGGCTCATACAGAACCAGAGCCCCCTCTTCAAAAGGGTCGTGCAGCGCCTTCCGGACCCCCGCACGCTTTAAACCCAACGCCCGGATCCCCAGGGAACCTGTGAATACAAATGCAAAGAATCAAGTTGTCACTTCAGATAGAAAAATAATCAGGAGAGTAAACCTGCATGAAACCTCCAGGCAAATGAACATAGTCAAAAACAATTTATCAATAACAATAATCTAAAAAGGAAATTAATTGGGAACGGTTGTTATAGCCAATAAACCACACACAGTACCTGAGTAGTTTGGAATTGGAATCTTGAATGGTTTGGAGAGAATACTACGAATGAAGGCTTCCTAGGGACGCAAAAATAAGTAAATGAACACTTAACACTGAACATGAACACTGAATCCGCCTAAAGTTTTTGCGACCACCTCATAATGTAATCAGAGATTATGCAATGATGAAGCCTACATTTAAGCAAATTTCCCCTGGCTAAACTGATTTAAGTAGAAAACCGACATGGGCCGACATGGCTCAGGCATTAAGAGCAGTCATCTGGCAGTCGGAGGGTTGCCGGCTCTATCCCCCGCCCGGGCTGTGTTGAAGTGTCCCTGAGCAAGACACCTAACCCCCAAATGCTCCTGACGAGCTGGTCGGCGCCTTGCATGGCAGCCAATCGCCGTTGGTGTGTAAGTGTGTGTATGAATGAGTGAATGAGAAGCATCAATCGTACAGCGCTTTGGATAAAGGCGCTATATAAATGCCAACCATTTACCAAAACCCAAAGAACTTACATGTTTAGTGCCGTCCAGACAGACCAGGCGGTTGGTCAGTTGTGTCAAGGGTTTTCTGAAGGGGGAAATATAGTTTTCTCGGATTTCTGCTTCACCTTTCCGTCGCTTTTGAACCTTGGAAAAACATAGCCAAGTCTGACAGCTGAACCACAAATATACATAGCTACAGCTACAATTATTTAAGGTTTGTAGCTAGCTAACTTTAAACATAAGTGATAACCCAAATGCCATCACGAACTGTTTCTGGATGCCAGTCCTCATCTTCAGATGAATCTGCCCCTTGTTTCCTCTTGGCAACCTGGCTTGGCGCAAGGCTTCTCCTCTGAATAGGCAACGTGAGAAGTTATGAGACGTAAAAAAATATTAACTACAACGAAAAGCATGCATGTTTAGCCAGTTACATAGTTAGCTAGGCTAAAGTCAGCTACTTACCATTCTCTTCCTGGTAACGCACGATTATACGCAAAACGACATTTCATAATACAATACTTTATTAACTAAAACTAAGATATTCTATTTCTGTATCAGCTTATCAAGTAGATTTCCAAAAAGCATGCCATTTCTTCAAACTGCAGCAAATTCGCCGTTGCGTTAGTCTAACTTTTGCTAGTTAGCTATGCTACCAGACGAGCTAACGAACTGTTTAGAATATATGCTGTGCTATTGCATTAATATTAAATCGATCTTAAACACCTGCAAACGACATCGTTATAGTACGATCTCCGATTGTTCGTTTACGGTGTGTAACTCTGTCTGAAGTACTTATCGTTAGATATCAAATGTAGTTCATGTTAAGTAAGGAGAGATGGAAACGAAAGCTTAGCGACAGACCCATGTTTACATATTACATATTCCGCGCGCCAGAGGTAACCTACGGAGAGCAGGATTAACCAAACCTAATATCGCGTTTTAGAAACCGGGCGATTTTGTTCCAGCCATTTCAATCTCAGTTTAATCAACAAGAGCCCATATAAATACAGCGATAATACAGGTTCATTATGCTTCATTTATGCACAGTTCATGGTTGCTCAAATCAAGCTGATTGGGAGACAGACAAGTTATAATTTAATTTGCCAATTTTTTACCGCCACCAGGAAGAAGAAACGCAAAGGCTGTCAACAGAAGGAAGAGCAAGGTAGATTGATATAAATTGGTAAGGTCTTACAAAAATTGAATATATAGGTACGAGTTTGTTCGGATCACTTTGTCACTGGTAAGTTTAACTAGAATGCGTTCTATCATGGAACTTCCTCATATTGAAGCTAACATGAGTGAACTGAGAAATCCCAAGGGTCAGTTTTACCAAGTTTAAAGTCCAAATTAGAGGCTTAATAACTTGCTACGAGGTACTTTACAACAGAATCAGCTAATAGATGTTGTGGCACCATGATTATTTATATATCCGATTCATAACTGGTTTGGGCGTAAAGGCATTAGCCTACTAAGACGAGTGGATAATCAGTGATCAAAACGACTTGACATCGTAGCATTTAGTTGCTGCCACATGATTGGCTGATTAAATATTTGCATTAACAAGCTGATGTATAGGTCTACCTAATAGTGCTCAGTGAGTGTATACTCTTTGTAAATACTATGGTTGACCTCCAGTACAGATTTTCTCAATTTCCTCTCAGTTGCTCTACATAATATTTTGAGCTCATGGATAGTGTTGTCTATCCATGGAGAAGTTTTATCACATTACCTAGTTTTAGCCTTGAGTGGGGCAACTTTGTTGCAAGTGAGTAAAAACAAAAATCATGTTCTGCAATGGCCATCTCAGTCTCCAGACTTAAGTCCCATGAAAAACCTGTGGTCTGAACTGAAGATGGGGGTGTCCCATGGATATCAATGATTTTGAAAGGTTCTGCATGGAGGAATGGTCAAAAATCCATCCAATGTGTTCTCTAGCCTAATCATACATTATAGGAAAAGATTCATGGTTATTATCTTGCCAATGGTGTTTGCACAAAGTATTAAACCAGGGGTGCCATTAATTGTAGAATTGTCAGATTTTTGGGGGAATATTTTTTTTATTGACTTTGGTTGATTCCATTGAATCATTAATAAAGCACACTGCTTTACACAAAATAAAGCTTATGTCTAACTGTATTATTTTTTTCGTTGACAGCATTTGTGCATATTTATCAAGGGTTCCAAAAATTCTGGTGCCCCCTGTTTGTTGTCGCTTACTCGCAAATCAAACATAGCCTGATCGGCTAAAATAAGACAGGCAGGTATTTGCAGATAAATTAAATTCGACTTTGATTTACTTTCTTTCTAATAATGCCAGCACAATGAAACATTAAGTTATAACATAACAATTATCAAGACTTCCCATGGGAAGATGAAAAATAATATAATTCAGTGCGCTGGCATTATGAAAAAAGCAAGAAAATCAAGGTATTATGAATAAAATCGTGAATTCGAATCAATAACTTGTAGCCTACACCGTAATGGACGAGTGGTTAACCTCACAGAACATTTGGGAATGGTATAAAAAATATTTGTTACTGATTATGCACTATACATGCATGTATGTATGAAACGAGTGGACAAAAAGTTTATTATATTTTCAGCGACGCCAAGAGCATGTAAAAACGTGCCTGTGCGAGAGCGTGATACAGTATCTGCAGGTTTCGCTTCGCAATGTGCACTTTTATTAATTGCTGGAGGTAAATAATTCCCTCATGACTAAATCGGACTCAATCTATTCGTAATCAAACGTACGTTAATGGATATTTCCCTGCAACAACGTGATCGTCCCTATAGTACTGTTACTGGAAAGCACATTGGGCTCTCTTTGGTGATCTGTAAAGCCACTGGGAAATGTTACACAGGCACTCATAAGCGTTTCAGAGTTGGTTTGGCTAAAATGCTGCAATGATATAGAACGGGTTGTTTCACGTTTATTTAATTCAAATAGCTTTATTGCCTTGGCAAATGGCATGACATCGAGTCAATAAGAAAACTGAACTCCTGTTACATTGCCATCTACTGTTTCTTCGAGGAACAAGGGTCCTCTTGCTGTGGCTCTCTCGCTTCAACTCCAAACCTGCAGATTACCCCTATTGGGAAGTTTGACATTTCACATTGCGCAAGTTTTTTTTCATATAACTAAGCCCCTTTGATTTCATATTATATTTTTGAGAAACCAGATATGGAAGTAATGTTTAGTGTTATTATGGGAAAATGTTTTTTTACACAGTATTCCACACAGTGGCAGCAGTGCTCCAACACGAACATTGACAAACATTATTCTGCGGATTATTTTTGAATGACTGTAATGCATTACCAGATTAAAAGGAATATTATCAGATTTTCTGAATTACACCCCATTATATGTGTGAAATCTCTTGGCATGTCACAGTTGAAATACATTTAATAGGTATGGGTGTTCTTGTTTTTTGTTTTGTTCAATAAAAAGCCTGACTTACTCCTGAGTAACCCAAAGACACCACTAGCAGGGCTCTCTGAGTATATGAATGAATACCAGAGAGAAAGTGAGAGGCATAGTTTCCTTTAAAATTATGGAGAAAATTCAAGAGAAACAAAAATACACATTTAAAAACAAATTGATCATTAGAATTGTAAAACAAATGTATATTCATTATTTGTCCTCATTTTGATATTGTTTGTTTAATTATTAGTAAATTGTAATTTGATTAATTATATTATATAAGTTCATCCAAAACTTAATGTGAAAAAGTACCCAGGCAATGGATGAGCAAGTACAAGAACGATTTCAACAGAAACCAAAAGAACAAAACTAGGTTGAAATGCAGTTCTTGAACAATTAATGAGATATAAGCTGATATACAAGCCCAAACATCTAAGATTATAAACAAGATGTGATATTTAGTCACGTAATAATGAGAGGTACTGTAATATTGCAGCATTTTACTGTGGACAAGGGAATAGACATTGATTGTGTGACAGTGTCCCTCTAGAAAGGCATGAGTACTAATAGTACCGAATGAACAATTACATAATCACAGTTTGAAAATGTCTAACTATTGTGTTCTGCTGCTTGCAGCAAGAGGTTATGGAAAAACTGACTTTTTAAACAATAAGAATGTGAGGTAATAATATTCAGTTTGATCTCATTGTTCTGAACAACAAATAACTTCAATTACATGAAGCGTGAACAGAGTCAGAGGGCTTAGTTTGAAATGCAAAGAAATGTGCATACATTCGCTCCATCCCACTTCCAAGCTCAGAATAGAGACAGATTTTTACTGTATGCTATTATTCAATGATTTCTTGTTTTTATGGGTAATTGAGCAGCTCTGGTAAGAGTCTTGGTGTCATATGATTTCCAAACATAATGATACAAAACCAAAAAAAGCCTTTGCTATATACCATAGCGTTTTGAATTAATAAAACTCTGCTTGCCTGAGGGACATCCAGAGCTGGATGGACAACCACCATCTAAAGCTCAACCCAGGTAAAACTGAAATGATATTCATCCCTGCTAATACCTCTCCCCATCTGGATCTCTCCATTTCCCTCGGGGATACCACACTCACGCCGTCACCCAGTGCAAGGAACCTCGGCGTGGTGATGGACAGCAGACTGTCCCTTTCCGAGAACATTGCGGCGGTGACCCGGTCTTGCAGGTTCTTCCTATACAACATACGGAGAATCCGCCCCTTTCTCACCCCCTACTCGACCCAGCTCCTGGTCCAAGCGATGGTTCTGTCCCGCCTGGACTACTGCAATTCCCTCTTGGCTGGCCTCCCAGCGTCCGCCATCAGACCCCTCCAACTCATCCAGAATGCAGCAGCTCGTCTGGTCTTCAACCTTCCCAAATACTCACACGTCACCCCCCTGCTTACTTCCCTCCACTGGCTGCCTGTCATGGCTCGCATCAAATTCAAAACATTGGTGCTAGCCTTCCAAGCAGTTAAAGGGTCTTCCCCTGCTTATCTGCAAAAAATCATCAGACCCTACACCCCTGCCAGACCTCTTCGTTCAGCCTCCACAGGCCGCTTGGCACCTCCCCCTCTCAGAACCTCCACCTCACGCTCACGACTACTATCTGTTCTGGCTCCACGGTGGTGGAACAAACTCCCCGTTGAGGTCAGAACTATAGAATCTCTCCCCACCTTCAAGCGCAAGCTGAAGACACACCTCTTCAAGCAGCACCTCTCCCCATCCCTCCCTACCTCCCTGTGAACCTTAATTGTTGTCTCTGTGACTTGCTTTGTGTATCGGTATTTTTAGTTGGCTAGGTAAGCAGTGTTTGGATAGTTTTGCTCTGTTTGTTTGTTTGTTCAAAAAAAAAAAAAAAAAAAAATGGCCCTTGTCCTTATCTTTGTTGTACAGGTAGCAGTTGAAATTGTACTTCCCTCTAGGGTCTTTCAGCGAACTTATCCCTGGTTATGGGTATGCACTTTGTTGTACGTCGCTCTGGATAAGAGCGTCTGCCAAATGCCAATAATGTAATGTAATGTAAAACAATTTGTTTTGTCTACACAGTCCATCAGTAGAGGGCAGTATATATCACAATTTGGTTGTACAGTTTTACAAAAAGTGAGTTTTCTTTTGACTTAAATTCAATTAAATTCCAACCTTTCTGGTAGTATGAACATAACCACGCAATCACCTACCGATGCCCATAACAATATTTGGTAATACTTTTCTATAAGGTTCCACTGCCTCACTGTTTCAGATTCCACTGTTATTTATAGAAGAGGACGTTTAATGTCATGAATTAAAAGAGTGGTGTGGATGAATGCCACTCAGTCCTGTTTATGTGACAGAGGTCAATATAATTTTCCCCCTGAAATTCAGTAAGTTCAATCTGTCTTCCATCTGTCATCATTTCCCTTTGTTTACAAGTTTCATCTTCTTGACTGTTTGCTATTCAGAACATCTCACCTCCTAGGCTTATTCACCAATATATTACCAGGGCTTAGCATGAGACCAATTTGAGACCAATTAGTAACAGCTACAGAACAAGTTCTGAAAGCCTTCAATAACACAGAGCTATCCCCAGTACTAGAAATGGATTAAAATCTTCACTTAGTGCAGTTGAGAATCAATGTACAGATTCTGAGGAGGTAAAAGATTACGGAATCCGAGTATGCCATGCAAATCCTATATAGGCTTAAAACACCCAGTCATTTTCATATCAGACTCCATACAATTGTAACAGAACAAACAGGCTACCTCTACATCACGTTCAGAGTCTCTCCATGTCGGAAACATCCTGTCATATGGTTTCCTTATTAGGTACTGAAAATATCCAACAGAAAAATTCTGAAAAGGGGGAATAAAGTCCACACATTGGGTCTATGTCAGGATAATAGTGTATTTGACTGCAGCCGTCTACATGGTCTTGTGGGTTACCGGATGCGATGATATCAGTGAGGGAAAGGTGCAATACAAAATTGTTTTGATTAAAACCGTTTTCTACTTTTAATGAGCTTGTGTATTGGAACCTATGAAATACAAAAAGTGCAAACCTTGCCTCTTGGTTGGCTCAATTACAGTAGGCAAAGGTATTTGAATACTAAAAGATGACATATTTCACCCAGGCTTGGAAAGGTGTGCCTCTGCAGTGGAGAGTACTGTTGCCTCAAAGCACAAGTTCTGTGTGGAGTATGCATGTTCTTTCATGCCTGCGTGGGATTCCTCTGGGGGACTTTGGTTTTGTCCTACAGTTGAAGGACATGCAGTAAGATAACTGGAGACTGCAGGTATGAGTGTGTGAGTGAGTGGAGTGTTTGCCCCCCAACCAGGAATAAGTGGGCTAGAAAATGGATGGATAGCTTGAAGTAATCACTTTCATAAGAATTTGACAAACTATCAACCCACACAGTGCATCACAAAACTAAATATTGTTGAATGAGCAAGTTGAATGAATACAATAAGAATAAATATCATAATCCAAATGGACTAAAACTGTCAGGCTAAAAAGACCACCATACTGAAAAGCTATACTGTTAGGCAAAGACAGACAGACCTTGCCCCCTGTGGCAAAGATCATGTCTGTAGTGGTTAAGGTACATGACTGGGACCCGCAAGGTTGGTGGTTTGATCCCCGGTGTAGCCACAATAAGATCCGCACAGCCGTTGGGCCCTTGAGCAAGGCCCTTAACCCTGTATTGCTCCAGGGGAGGATTTTCTCCTGCTTAGTCTAATCAACTGTACGTCACTCTGGATAAGAGCGTCTGCCAAATGTAATGTAACTGTAAGGGTAATTCTCTCAATTGATTCTTAATTGACAATGTTTGTTAACATAAAGACAATCACATGATTACAAATAACCTTTTAGTGATTTATCCTTATTACTATTAGACCACTTTCTGAATTAAGTGCTTACTATGAGTCTTTCTCTGTCTCTCTCCAGCAGACAGACAGCCTTTGACCTTAATGTCTCTGCCTCTCAGCTAGCACATTCTGGTCTTACAGCAAGGTCAACAAGGGGTATTCAGAATACTGAAAATACTGATAAATGTTTGTGGCTAGCTTCATGTCTTTTTGTTTTGGTAAAGCCCCCCCTTCAGGAAAAGTGTGTATAAGAGTCTTACTGTGTCTGATTCAAATCAGAAAGCCGGTAAGCTTTCTCACTTTCTGTCATTTCTTTGCAAATAAATACGAAAGTTAAACTCAAGTATAGCTATCATTGTTTTTACTGGGATCTGTTTCATCAGACGATGCTCACTTGTGAAATGTTAAAAAGGGCATTTTCCCCTAACAGTTTGGCGACGAGGATGGGATCGCTAATGTTGTTCTTCCCTATACAGAACAGTCTCGGAGTCTGTGACGCGGACAGACAGTGTACACTGCCAGGGGTTAGAGTCCCGAAAAACCCACCCCACGAAGGGATTGTAAGCAATCGCCTATGGGGAAGGATGATGGTATCCGTTCCAGTTCTGAGACGTTTATGTGTGGGGTAACCAATATGTGATCCTAAAAAAGAACACTCAGGTGAGGCCATAGTAAATCACTAAAAGGTACCTTGTTTGACTTGGGGCTGATGGGCCCATCACTCAGGGAGTGATTCAAACACGAGAGCCGGTATGCTCTTGAGAGCCGGTATGCTCTCACTAACACTCTAGGGACTGGGTCCCAAGCGCTGAGAGTGTTAGAGAGTGATTAGTAGCAATACTAACACTCTGGGACTGGGTCCCAAGCACTGATAGAAGTAATAGTTAATAGTTAACTATTAGAATTGATTGGTCTTAATGAGTAAATACATCTAAAAAATAACTGAGCTCTAAAGTAAATTACCTTGTTGTGTAATATGGCATGTTTTGTTGTCCATGAGAGTGCAAGCTGAAAACAGGCCAGTGTGATAGAGGCGTTGTGTACGGGTCTGTGTGTGTGTGCGCGCATGTGTGAAAGTGTCGACATTGGTTTGGTGAAACTGTTAATGATGATCTTGAGAGACTTACAGAAAAATACGATGCACACAGTGGAATGGAGAAACCTGGAGATAACATGCCAGTCTCACCCCGTATGAAAACCACCTGCTTCATGGACGGTTTGCGGAAAGAGCTGGCTTCAGCAAATGGAAACTTTGGGAAACGGCTCCCCAGGGTAATGTCATGATCCAAAACCCTGGTGGCTGCCCTGGATGGAATGGCTGGAGGGCCACAGGGCGCTGGTGTTTTCCCGAATCCTGGCAGCCAAACTGGATTGCAAGGACAATGAAGGTGTGCAGGGCGCATGCACAGGGTGGTGAGTACGCAGGTTTTCTATATCGAACGCCTGCAAATTCATTACCAATCGGGTTGTTAAAAGTAAATAGGCGAGCATGAGACTTATTGTAAATATGGGGGCTGGTCATTCTGTAAAAACAGCAAAATTGTGGGGATCAAAGCCTCCACCTTGTGGAAAAAGTATGGTCAGTCAAGATGCCGGAGGAGGTAATACAACAGAAAAGTTTATAATTCCTTTACTGGTTCCAGATAACAATGCGGGTTCTACTATCATTTTAAAACATGCATTTATATTCTCTCCTGTATGTCTGGTAAACATGCTTGGCAGAGATATTAGGATTGGTTGTAGAATGCACAAATGACGGTTTAACGATTGGTAGAATTAACAGTGTAGAAAACTTTGTGTAGAAAACTTTGAAATGTACTTCTATGCATGGGATCTGGACAGATGCCCAGGCACAGCTAAGGCCAGGTAAATATGCCAGTGATGGAGGAACTAGGATGTAGCAGAGCGTTTGAGAATGTGTAGAAGATTGATGTAACAGATGTATTGAACGGAAGAAAAAGGGGTTTGAGTGTGCTGGATAAGAGCGTCTGCCAAATGTAATGTAACGTAAAAGTATGTAATTACAAAATACAACAATAATGAAATATAGCATCCTATATTGTCGTGCAAATGCATACTGATAGTGAAGTGATAGTGAAGTTACACCAAATACTCAAAAGGGGATAACGTAGCAGGCCATCTCAGTCCATCTCAGTTAAACCATTTGTAGACAAAGTATTACTGTCAGTGTAAAAGTCCAGAAAGCTTTGGTTCTAAGAAAATAGTTATCCAAATCCTCTCCCTTGCATTCAATTTTTTTCCCTTCTATACCCAGATATTTGAGATGAAACCCTGATATTTTTATTTCTGGCACACACACACACACCAAATAAATAAATAAATAAATAAATAATCAATTGAATTTATCTATAAAATACCTGCCAGTTCCTGTCTCATTTTGATTTGCGAGTGAAAAACAACATTACGAGAATACAAAATATATTGCTTTGTACAAGCCATCCATTGGGCTGGGCGAAAGGCAGGAATACACCCTGGACAGGTCGCCAGTCCATCACAGGGCACACACACCATTCACTCACACATACACACACACTCATACCCACGGGCAATTTAGACTCTGGGAGGAAACCCACGCGAACACAGGGAGAACATGCAAACTCCACACAGAGAGGCCCTGGTTGACCGAGATTCGAACCCAGGACCTCCTTGATGTGAGGCGGCAGTGCTACCCACTGTACCATCCGTGCCAGATAAAAATACTTTTTGGAATTTTGTGTGCTCCATCGTAGCCTACTTTCGTCAATTTTCATGTGGGCAGAGCCCCGCCTTTGCCTATATAAGAAGTATGATTTTTGGCATGCAATTCATCTGCCCTTTATAGCAGAGCGGGTGTGCGCAGTTAGATCATCCAATGCTGAATTCACTAATCATTCGTAGTTCACGTTTATGAAATGGAGTAAGGCCAAATTTAATTAATCAGATAATTTGACACTAGATGCTTCAAATTATCCAAGATTGTTCAAGCGACGTATATGAAGTATGGCCCTGGTTTGCTCATCATACTTATTACATTTCTGTTACCATTCATTCTATACCAGGGGTCGGCAACCCTGGTCCTGGAGAGCCGCAGGGTGTGCTGGCTTTCGTCTCCACCTTAAAATAAGCAACCAATTCAGACCCAAGAAACCAGGTGAGGTGAGTTAACTGTGCAATCAACGGCTTTCATTGATCAATTAATGCCAAGTAACAACGAAAGCCAGCACACCCTGCGGCTCTCCAGGACCAGGGTTGCCGACCCCTGTTCTATACTGTATTAACTATTACACCTCTCTCCAGAGGTGACTGTCCATCTATAGATGGGTTCCTCCCGAGATTTCTCCCCACCGCGGAGTTTTATGTTTTATTACCTCAATTACTTGCTTTTTCAGGATTCAGGTCTGAATTTAGTTTTATTTCTGCTGTAAAGCATCGTTATGATTGTGTCTCTGTAAAGATGGTATACAAATAAAATGCCATTAAATTAATAGGTATTTTGCCAAAATAATTCAGACCAAGGGGGCACTTATTCCCTCTGATTTCAAAGGATTTGTTCTGATGGGGGTGTTGAAAAGAGTGCCATTGGGATGTGAACCTGTAGAGAGAGCAATTTTGTCATTGGCATTAGGTCATGTGCTCAGGACTTTAGAGGTTTAGGGTTGTGGCAAGTATGCTTTTACAAGCATATTTCTCAGATTAGAGGTCTCCAGAATACTCGATGGGAGAAACAGTGAATAACATTTTTCAAAAGGTTCAGTAAAAATTTTCTAATGTTTGTTGATGACCTTTGTAGTCGAAAGAGATAACACAATAACAAAT
Organism: Conger conger; assembly: GCF_963514075.1. Taxonomy (NCBI): domain Eukaryota; kingdom Metazoa; phylum Chordata; class Actinopteri; order Anguilliformes; family Congridae; genus Conger; species Conger conger. The sequence goes on along the minus strand of NC_083763.1, from coordinate 44,209,389 downwards.
AACAAATAACACAATTGGTAACTATAACTTATAACTGCATTATATATTTTGATATGCATGCACAGTTTCCTTGGCCTGGTATCAAAAGTGTTTTTTGCAGTGAGCAGCTGTTGCTTGAGTTTCTTCTTTTGTCTTTCTACTTCTCCTCCTCGTTTGCACCTGCTCTGAAATATCAGGTGTGCAGATTTCCTCCTTTTATTCATTTGCAACGGAAAAAAAAATCTGCCTTATTGTAATCCAGCTACAGCTTTTATTCAACTTTTGTTTTTTGTGCAGTTGAGAAATTCCAGCATTATGGATGTGACATTTGGACACAAGAATGCTTTCAAAAATAGAACTATTAATAGTTTATTTTTATCAATTAACAAAATGCAAAGTGAGTGAACAGAAGACAAATCTGAATCCAATCAATATTTGCCTTCAAACCAGCATCAATTCTTCTCAATGCACTTGCATAAAGTCAGGGGTTTTGTAGGCATATAGTCAGGTGTGTGATTCATGTCATAAATTAAAAAAGTGATGTGGATGAATGCCACTCAGTCCTGTCTATGTGAGGTCAATATCATTTTACCAATACCAATTACACCAAACAGGAGCTAATGATCATCAATTTATTATGTAGGTTGAAACACAATCATTAACTGAAACAGAAACAGCTGTGTAGGAGGGTTAAAACTGGGCGAGGAACAGCCAAACTCTGCTTTCAAGGTGAGGTTGCTGAAGATGTACATGCAGAAGTCATAAACCCTGGCAAGACTGAGCACAGCAACAAGACACAAGGTAGTTATACTGCATCAGCAAGGTCTCTCCCAGGCAGAAATTTCAAGGCAGACAGGGGTTTCCAGATGTGCTGTCCAAGCTTGAAGAAGCACAAAGAAACAGGCAACGTTGAGGACCGTAGATGCAGTGGTCGGCCAAGGAAGCAGATGAAAGACACATCATGCTTACTTCCCTTCGCAATCGGAAAATGTCAGCTCAGAATTGGTAGAAACCAGTGGGACCCAGGTACATCCATCTACTGTGTGGAGAAGTCTGGTCAGAAGTGGTCTTCATGGAAGAATTGGGGCCAAAAGCCATACCTCTGATGTGGAAACAAGGCCAAGCGACTCAACAAGCACGGAAATACAGGGGTGAAAAATGGCAGCAGTCAAAATGATAAATATTTGGCTGTAGCAGAAGGCAGTTTGTTCACCGAAGGGCTGGAGAGCACTACAAGAATGAGTGTCTGCCGGCAACAGTGAAGCATGGTAGAGGTTCATTGCAAGCTTGGGGTTGCATTTCAGCAAATGGAGTTGGGGATTTGGTCAGAGTGAATGGTTTCCTCAATTCTGAGAAGTACAGGCAGATACTTATCCATCATGCAATACCATCAGGGAGGCATCTGATTGGCCCCAAATTTATTCTGCAGCAGGACAACGACCCCAAACATACAGCCAATGACATTAAGAACTATCTTCAGTGTAAAGAAGAACAAGGATTCCTGGAAGTGATGGTATGGCCCCCACAGAGCCCTGATCTCAACATCATCGAGTCTGTCTGGGATTACACGAAGAGACCGAAGCATTTGAGGCTGCCTAAATCCACAGAAGAACTGTGGCTAGTTCTCCAAGATGTTTGGAACAACCTACCTTCAAAAACCGTGTGCAAGTATACCTAGAAGAATTGATGCTGTTTTGAAGGCAAAGGGTGGTCACACCAAATATTGATTTGATTGAGATTTTTCTTCTGTTCATGCATTTTGTTAATTGATAAAAATAAACTATTAACATTTCTATTTTTGAAAGCATTCTTATTTTACAGCATTTTCTCACACCTGCCTAAAACTTTTGCACAGTACTGTGTGTATATATATATATAGAAAATGAATACACCCCCTGAACATTTTTGCAGATTTACTTGACATATAGCCTGTAATTAAAGTGCAATTAATCTATGTGTTTTTTCTACAAATCTACATACAGTACTTAACCTTTTCAAAGTGATAAACCAATTAAAAAATTGTTTTAACATTAATTAAAAATGAACAATTGCAATAAATTGGTTTGATAAGTATCCACCCCCTTTACTGAATCATCCCATAAACTATCTCAGGAAATGGCAAATTGCCTTCAAGACCAAACAATAGCTAATTGCCCCACACCTGTGTGAAATCACAGCAATTAACTTGATGACATGAATAAAAACAGCTGTTTACCATGGTCCCTTAGTATGCAAGAGCAGTCTCACTGAAAGGCAGAAGCATGGGCTCCAAAGAGCTCGCAAAAGAAGACAAAGTTGTGGAAAGGTACACATGAGGTGAGGGATATAAGAAGATTTCTAAGGCTTTGAAGATACCTTGGAGCACTGTTAAGACCATAATTAAGAAATGGAAAGTGCATGGCACCACTCACAGTCTGCCAAAATCAGGGCGTCCGTCTAAACTGGATGACCGGGAGAGAGAAGACAACTGGTCAGAGAGGCTACCAAGAATCCAATGGCAACATATGGCCAACAGAGGGAAACTTGTGCATCATACAACTATATCAAAGATATTGCACACATCTGGCCTGTATGGAAGGGTGGCAAGAAAAAAGCCATTTCTCCAAAAGGTCCACCAGGAGGCCCGCTTGAAATTTGCAAAAGAACACCTTGGGGAACCTGCAACAAACTGGCAGAACGTTTTGTGGTCTGATGAAACCAAAATATAACTTTTTGGCATGAATGCCAAACGCTATGTTTGGCGAAAACCCAACACCGCTCATCACCAAAAAAACACCATCCCGACTGTGAAGCATGGTGGTGGCAGCATAATGTTATGGGGATGTTTCTCATGTAAAGGGACTGGGGAACTTGTCAACATTGAAGGGAGGATGGATGGGGCCAAATACAGGGATATTCTGGAGAAGAACCTGAAGAAGTCTGCAAGGAGACTGAAAATGGGTCCAGAATTCATATTCCAGCACGACAATGACCCAAAGCACAAGGCCAAAGCTACCACTGAGTGACTTGTAAAGAACAAGGTGTATGTGCTGGAATGGCCAAGCCAAAGCCCTGACCTAAATCCAATTGAAAACTTGTGGAATGACTTGAAGGTTGCTGTCCATCAGCGCAAACCAACAAACCTCTCCCAGCTTGAACAGTTCTGCAAAGAGGAGTGGGGGAAGATCTCCAAGTCCAGGTGCGCCAAACTTGTGCAGAGCTACCCAAAAAGACTGGCAGCTGTAATTGCTGCCAAAGGCGCTTCCACCAAGTATGTGTTCTTTGGGTCAGGGAAAAACAAGTCCCATTCTAATCCATTAAATTTACATTCCGTGACACAACAAGACATAAAAATATTGAAGGGGGTGTATTCATTTTATATCCACTGTAGTTAAGCCAGACAAAATGTGACAAATAACTTGCGTTATAGATGTGACGCAAAAAGACAGGTATTTTGGAGAGACTGAATTTTAAAGTCTAATGCAGAATGTTTGATATCAATGTAATGTAGGAGACTTGGCGGAACATAAAAGTAGCAATTCTGAAAATATTTAATATCTTAGTAATGCAACCAAACTCTGGCTTTTGTCACGGTTGCATTGCTGAAATGTATAGGCACCTTGTGGACTGAAAGGTGAATTTATCTCCTGCACGAGCAAACCATTTCTCATGAATCCCACCAAGAACAAATTTACAGAGGTCCCCTAAGAACCAAAGTATTCCGAAAGGTTTATGGGAAAGGGATTATCTCTCTGAGCAGGCTCATATACCTTAGAGAGGAGATTTACCGTACTGTGCGGACATACATTCTGCCATGGAGGTAAAAAAGAACAATCGATTATCGAGAGAATCTCGTGGACTAGGAACACACAAGCACACATTCAATATAGAAACACATGTTTCCAAATACCTAATGGACTTTTTTATAAGATGTAATTATTCATTCTGACAGAAACATGTTTACACCAAAGTTAAATAGAAATTAACCCTGTCCTTTATGCAAATTAAACTGAGGTCTGACATTACTGCAAAGTATAAAATCGTACCGGTAATGTGATGTATGTCAAGTCCTTGTTGATTTGAAACTGCCACTCAATCTTGCTAATGATTCAGTTCAGGTCCAGAAACCAATACCTGTGTGCATCTGAGCCGGTAATATGTGACCTGCTCTATCATTATCAATCACTTTGACCCGAAAACACATTTTTATATATTTTTATATATCAAACTATCAATCAAAATTAAAAACTATCAAAATATCAAACTTTTGAGAACAACACCTTCAAAGTTTAGTCATGTTTTAGATATGTATTTGATTTAAGAAGAACAACTATTTACAGTAAATATATTGCTATAGCCAGGCCTGCGTTTTGGGGGTTTGGAGGCCCTGGGCTGATGCATAGGCTAGAAGCCGGCGCTTCTTTCCAACCACTGAACTTACCACATTAGATATTTTTCCTTCTTTTTATTTAAAGAAACTGTGTTCTGAACAGAACACAGGGAAGCGGCCACTTCCACCAGAATTTCTCTTGAGGAATGTGGTTTATGATTATGGTTGCTTATTGGCTATCCCAGACACTAAAACACTTTGATTGATGTGAATTGGAGTAATAATATTATGGAAAAGGACAAATAACTACACAACTTCCCCGTATTCGGAAGACCGTGTTTGCTCACGATGTTACAAACACCTATTCATAATGTTCTGAACAGCACCTGAAAAATCTCTATTAAATCTTTATCCGGTCAATCTTAACATTAATTAAAGACTAATATTGTCAATATAAAATGAGTGAACAATTTTCTCTTGGCTGAGGCATATAAGTTTGCCCGGTTCGGAAGGAAAAGCAGAGCCGATCTGGAAGTAATTTCTTATTTATTCGTTGTGAAAGTTGCACTGCTTGGAACATCGTAAGCTAACTTGGTATTACACAGCGAGTCTACGTTACCCGACATTACCTAATGTTAGCATTTCAGGTTCACCCCCTTTACTTGTGCATGACATCCCTTTAAAGAAAAATGTTCATTTCGGATTTGTGTTTCGCTTCAGCTTTTCACTTTCAAATTTCTCTTTTTTCCCCCGCTTTCATTTACTTAATTTCGTTTAAGTTGTTAGTCCTGTGGTGTGGAGTGTTATGATGTTGCAGGGGTGGTGGTAGGGGAACAGTATTTTTCAGTTCAGTTCAGTGTTGGCTCTCAGGTAAAAGCGGTTTATGAGCCACCTTCCAGATGGCAACAGAGAGAAGAGATGACGAGTTTCATCCTTCAGAATGCTGCTGGCTCTGCGAAAGCAGCAAGGTCTGATGGTGTCTTCCAGTAAGGGCAGGGAGAGTCCAATTATTTTCTGGGCTGTGTTTATGACTCTCTGGAGAGCTTTCCTGTCTGCTACTGAACAGTTGGCATACCATGCTGTAATGCAGTATGTCAGTACACTATCAAGCAGTGATAAGGACACAAGCAGCTCTGGGAAAAGGTTAGTTTTAAGTGTCCTTAAAATGTAGAGCGGCTGTTGAGCCTTCACCAGAGCAGTGGAGTCGATGAGACGGGTGCGTGGGGGGTTTGGACCCAAAATGCACGACTCAGAAACAATGATGTAATAGTCCCGTCAGGGCTTTATTCGGGGAATATCCAGAGAGCGTAGTCAAAAAACAAGCAATGTTCATACACAAAAATATCCAGCCAGAAAACCAAAGTGCAGTACCGAGGGAGAAGGCAGTCTCGTCGTCGGTACACCATGCAGGAAGTCCGGTAGCCAGGAAAGCTATCAGCAGGGCAGAAGTACAGGCGGACGGTAGGCAGGCTCAGGGTCAATGACGGCGCAAGAGTCAAGACCGAAGTCTGCTCCGCAGGGCAAAAGCACAAAAACAGCAGGCAAAGTCGTGGTACAGGCAGGCGACGGTCAACAAAACAGAAGTCAATAAACAATGGTCAAAAACCAGGCTTGGCCCATAACAGGTAGACAATGGCTTGGTTTAACCGCTCAAAAGACTGCACTGACGAACAAGAGGCAAACAATTTTGCACAGACATGACATGAAACTGAGCTTATATGCAGGTGTAGACAGGTGTAGACAATTAGCTTGAGAGCAGCAAGAGAATGGAAATCAGGTGTGGAGGATTTACAAGTTAACGAGGTAATTAGTAATCGTTAGTAATAAACCTAACCTGCCCTAGCATTAGTAAATTAGTAAATGACATAGCATTAGTAGATTTAGTAAATAGACAAGGGAAATTGAAACAATTAGGGTGTGAGTGACAGAAAGGGAGAGAGAGAAAGCAGGAATGCAAGGTTTGCAGGAAGACATGAAAAAGTGTATGATAAATCAATGAACAGTACAACATAACATGGAACATAAATTGTGACACAACAAGTTTGCAAAACATTGACAATAAACTGTATAACATGACATGGCAAGACTAACAATTAAATCGTAACAATAACTAAACATGAAACATAACATGACATAAAAACGTGGTGATACGAGATTAACATAATACGTGACATGACAATAACATAACCAAGACAATAACTAAACATAAAACATGACATGACAAACATGAAACGTGACAGTCGATTGTCCATGTGAGGTCCTCCGTGATGTGGGTTCCCAGCACCTTGAAGCCGGAAACCCTCTCCACTTCTACTCCTGTGATGTTTAGAGAAGAGAGTGTCCTCGCAGTATCTCCTGAAGTCTATGATGAGTTATTTCGTTTTTTTGATGTTCAATGTTAAGTTATTTTCTGCAGGTCATTCTGTCAATTTGCAGATTTAGTCTCTGTAGGCTGTCTCATCCCCGTTTGAGATCATTCCCACCACTATTCTGGTGTTGAGCCACTGAGACCCAGGTCAAGAAGTTTGGTGACCATGCTGCTGGGGAAAATAGGGTGAAATGCAGAGCTATAGTCTATAAAAAGCATCCTTGCAAATGTCCCCTTCTGTTCGAGGTGAGTCAGGGCTGTGTGGAGAGCTGTGGCGATAGCATCCTCTGTGGATCTATTTGCTTGGATGGATTGGATATGCTTTAAAACCAATCTTTGCTATGATGAGTGTGAATGCCACTGGTCTGTAGTTATTCAGACAGCTGATGTTGGTCTGTTTTCCCACTGGTATGATTATGGCCTATTTGAGACAGGAATGTACAGTAGCCTGGGACAGGGACAGATCAAAGATGTCACTAATCCCCTCCGCAAGCTGATGGCCTCAGTCTCTGAGCACTCTTCCTGGAATCTCATCAGGACCCCACAGCCTTCTTAACATTCAGACTGCGGAGTCTTACCTCCTGTGTCTCTATGGTGAGCACTTCATTGATGGTAGCTGGTGTGGGTGTAGCTACAAGCAATGACAATATTAAAATAAACATATTCTATTAACCCTAAGGCTTAATAAACTATATAAGGTTAATAGAACAATGAAAACAAGACAATAGTAAACATGTTGTCCCAATTAGCCTACTTCATACCTGATGTTGGTAGTATGTAATACAAATGCTTCCACAAAAACAAATTACTTAAACTTCATATGATGTCATCATCTCCTCTTGACCTTTCAGTGCATGGATTTGTTTTGTGACAAGTGAAAAGATCAATTTATTAAAATTTCCCTAGATGGCGAGAGGGCAGCACGGCTGGTGCAGTGGGTAGCACTGCCGCCTCACAGCAAGGAGGTCCTGGGTTCGAATCCCCATCGGCTGGGGCCTCTCTGTGTGGAGTTTGCATGTTCTCCCCGTGTTCGCGTGGGTTTTGTCCGGGTATTCCGGTTTCCTCCCACAGTCCAAAGACATGCATGTTAGGCTGATTGGAGTCTAAATTGCCTGTAGGTATGAGTGTGTGAGTGAATGGTGTGTGTGCCCTGCGATGGACTGGCGACCTGTCCAGGGTGTATTCCTGCCTTTCGCCCAATGTATGCTGGGATAGGCTCCAGCCCCAATGTATGCTGGGATAGGCTCCAGCCCCCCTGCGACCCTGTTCAGGATAAGCGGGTTCAGATAATGGATGGATGGATGGATAGATGGCGAGAGGCTTTAAAGGGCAGATATGGAGGATATTGTAACATACACAAAGGGATGAATACATTTTGATCCAGCTACTCTTTATAGGGAAGCAACAGGAAGATAGGAGAAACAGAAAACCCTGCAATTCAAACAGTGGACCCTCTCTTTAACCTGAAGGGATTTCCTTCACAGTGAGAAATATGGTCTTAAAACTGACAAACAAGGAATCACAAAGCATTGTGAATTGTTCTCACAAAGACAAGACACAAGAAAACCAGTTGCCGGTTTTGCACATTTGCATTTTATCCAGATGATGCCCCTGTTTGGTTCCTTGTCAGAAAAACATTGTAATAAATGAAAAAAAGCTGACGAGTTTACCGGACAGAAAATCCCATGTTCGATGTTACAAATATTTGTATGAATTAAATTTTAAAAAATAAATAAAAAATAAAAGAATTATTCGGAACTGGCAGATCGGGAGTAGGGCAGTGCGCTATGCACCCCTATTGACCAGCAGCCATGCTCCTGTAGTGGTTTTAAGCTTTTGCGTCATACTAATATATCACTGTGGGTACACTGTGGCTGCAAGGCTGCAGACAACCCCTATTCGCTGAAGGAGCTGAGTGGCCCTATTCCGAGACTATTGGCTGAGCTTTTCGCTTCATATATGCAGCCTTATTAATATTATTAATATGGATGAGTTGTGATTACCATGATAAAACAAGGGCTCTGACGAGTAAGAATTAGAATTTTAGATCTGGACATTTGGACTCTCAAAAACGTATTAATTTTTCTCTTAAAGGTACAATCGATAAGATTTTTTCGGTAAGTCATTCCACCACTGAGGAACCAGAATGGAAAACAGGCGTGAACATGCAGCTCGACCGCCAGGTGCTCGTAGTGAGTTTTGAGTTTACAACTGTTGTACAGCTGTACAATAATTCAAGCTCATTGGTTGAAAATTTGTTTGAATTGCCACAGTCAATGGCGTCTCAACTTCAGCACGTTTACAGAGAAGAGGGATTAACAGTTTTGTGGTTTGAGGGTGTTTGTTGCTGCAGTTCCTCTCTTGACCATTAGGAGTCAGAAATTCCAAGTTATTACTGGTCCTTGTCCCATTTCTGCTCGTAACAATGTAATTCTCGATATCTGTATTCATAAGCATACAGAATAATAATAAACAATTTTGAGAATGTGTAGACAATTTGACATTAGTCTATACATGTCACTATGTAGAATAATGTCATGTCACGTCACTGGAAATGCCCTCTGGTGTGGAGTCAAAAGCGTTTTCACTGTCCTCGTAGAAACTCTTCAATCAGACTTTTAAGGCATAAAGTCTCAAGAGCTGTGTTTTCATGCACATCAGCGCGCATATTTAAAATAAATGGAAAATGATTGTGCCAGTGAAAAAGTTTTATGCAAGCCTAATGGTTGGAAACGTAATTTCATTAGCTAAAATGGTACCCATGTCACGTTTCATGTTTGTCATGTCATGTTATGTTTCATGTTTAGTTCTTGTTACCATTTATTTCTTAGTCTTGCCATGTAATGTTATATAGTTTATTGTCATTGTTTTGCAAATGTTATGTCACAATGTATGTTCCATGTTATGTTGTACTGTTCATAGATTTAGCATACACTTTTTCATGTCTTTCTGCAAACCTTGCATTCCTGCTTTCTCTCTCTCCCTTTCTGTCACTCACACCCTAATTGTTTCAATTTCCCTTGTCTATTTACTAAATCTACTAATGCTAGATCAGGATTGGGTAATACTAACATACTAATCATGTGTTCATGTTACCTTATGTTTCTTGTGCATGTCATTTACTAATTTACTAATACTAGGGCAGGATAGGTTTATCACTAACGATTACTAATTACCTCGTTAACTTGTAAATCCTCCACACCTGATTTCCATTCTCTTGCTGCTCTCAAGCTAATTGTCTACACCTGTCTACATCTGCATAAAAGCTCAGTTTCATGTCATGTTTGTGCGAAATTGTCTGCCTCTTGTCCATCAAAGCAACGCTTGAGCAGTATTTACTGATTGAGTCACGTTAAGAGCCAAGCCTGTTTTTTGACCATCGTTTATTGATTTCTGTTTTGTTGACCATCGCCTGTTTTTGACTACGTCCTTGCCTACTGTTATTGTACATTTGCCTCGCTGCTCTGTTTACGGTTCCGCATCGCCCTCGACTACGACCCTGCCTGCCTCCCGCCTGTACTTCTGCCCCGCTGACAGCTCTCCTGCTACCGGACCTCCCTGCACGTCTACCGACTACGAGTTTGCCTCTTCCCTCGGCACTGTGTTTTCGGAGTATTTATTGTTTTATTGGCTGGATCTACGTGTATGGACTTTGCTTGTTTTGACTATGCTCCTGGGATTCGTCCCGAATAAAGCCCTGACGGGACTTTATATTATTTCGTCGTGCATTTTGGTTCCAACCCCCACGCACCCGTCTCAACCCAGTCGCCACTCCAATACCATACTCCTAACTGACTGTACAATTACCAAAAGCTATACTGTTATACTGCTTTCAAACAGTATATGCTGTAACCATATTGATTTAAAATTCTACTGTGAGAAAAGGAATGAATACAAAAAAATCCACTAGGTTAAAGATATTGGAATTCTGATTAGTAAAGATTCCAGGTCCACATATCCATAATTCAATTTTGACTGGTAATATTACTATACAATAAATCTCTAATGTAGCTAATTATGACTAGTTGCAATTCACATTAAAGATGTGAGTAGTTTCAGATATGGAATATAGATATCCATCCATCCATCCATTATCTGAACCTGCTTATCCTGAACAGGGTTACAGGGGGGGCTGGAGCCTATCCCAGCATACATTGGGCGAAAGGCAGGAATACACCCTGGACAGGTCGCCAGTCCATCGCAAGGCACACACACCATTCATTCACACACTCATACCTACAGGCAATTTAGACCCTCCAATCAGCCTAACCTGCATGTCTTTGGACTGTGGGAGGAAACCCACGCAGACACGGGGAGAACATGCAAACTCCGCACAGAGAGGCCCCGGCCGACGGGGATTCAAACCCAGGACCTCCTTGCTGTGAGGCAGCAGTGCTACCCACTGCACCATCTGTGCCGCCCTAGTTGTAGATATCTGAAATTCAATTAAGACTATATTCTAGACCTGGAATTTGTACTAGTCAGAATGTAAATCTAGGTCTTTAATTATAATTTCTACTAAAAGTAAGTCAAATGTGTTTTGATTGCACCCAAGCATCATGGCCATCCTTTTGTAATCCTGTTTATTCAACACTGGGAGCCACGTCAGCACACTGCTAATGAATTTTAAATCTCCTAGTCTTAGTTTATAATTTCCACTGTTACTGGCTATTTAATTAAATCTGAACACGGATGAATAGACTTTTAAAACCTTCTTCAGGTCTTGACAATGGCGTCTCTAGAACTATATAAATTGGGTGGCCATGCGATAGCCAAGGGGCTACTTTAGGAGGTCCAAAATGCATAAACATAAAGAATAACCCACAAAACAAAATATAATATGCATTATTCCATGTATTCCTTTTATTAAACAATTTAACATTGTTATTATGTTCCTCAAGAACTGGGATAACCTTGAACAATTTGGACACAATAATTTAGCTTAATACAAATGAATGAGAGCAAGCTAGCTAGCGGTCTGTGGAGGGAGTGTGGATAGCACAACATTTTTTAGGAACGTTAATATTCTGATTTCCACCTGTAGCATTGGTCACCGCTTGAAAATACCTTCCTCAATTTCGGAACTTTACAAAGTACACCACAGGTAGATTTTTAGTTAGCGTTAGAGAGAGCAAAGCCCAATTGACTGAGCTACAACCAAGTTCGCTAAATTAATTTATCCAAATTGTTTGAGGTTCTGCAAATATGACAATGTTAATTTCCTTCACGTAATTGGTAATTGGCATTTTTTGAAAGAAGTACGTTCTTTTTTGTTTGTTTGTTTGCTTGGTTACAGCAGGTTGTCCAGAGCAGTGGACAAAGGCCTAATTCAGCTCAATTCTGCTTGGTCAGAGTTAGCCACAGCAGGGTCAGAACATCAATTGAAATCAGGTTGGGGCTTTGCCACAGAGATTACACCTTATTTTGTGCACTGATAAATTCTATAGTCCCTAATCTTCTTCTTTGTTTTTTGTTTTTTTTCCAGGGGCTCCAGTCCTTCCCTCACCCTGAGTTCACGGACCAGTCCAGCTTTGTTCTTCGCCCTGAGGCTGTGGCCTGCTGCTGTTCCTTCCCTGGGTTATGCCCATGCGTAGCCTGGAGCTCCAGATTCATCAACCTCTCCCTCAAAACTCCTCTTTTGTTTTGCTGTGATTGATTTCTGTTTCTGAAGGTTGGGCTCTATAGCAGGGAGTTAAACATGAAATGAACTTTCCCATACCAGGGATGCATATTGTTTTCAATACCCAGCAACATTCCCCCTGGAGAACAACCCCAATGGAAACAAGGAAGTAATTATATTAGATTGATATCTTACAATAAATTACAACATACTGTTACCAGAAGCAAGGCTTCATTGCAAGCGTACAGTGTGGGACAGAGAGTTACTGCATTGGACTGGTCCTTAATGTTGTGTTCTTACTTAGCAACACAAAATAAACACGGGGAAACCAGAGTGTAATCAAACGTGTATCCTTTTACTGTATGTTCCGCAGTCAAGAGCTTGTACAATACAGAACAAGGCAAAAGCAATCAATTATCGATGCAGACAGACAGCAGACACAAACAGCAGATACCTGTGCAATCGATAAGCAGAGCCCAATACACTACAACTCCTCCCTTCGAGATAACAAATCATATTTTATCATAGCTCCTTTACTACATTTACATTTACATTTTAGTCATTTGGCAGACGCTTTTAATCCAAAGCGACTTACAAGTGCATAGGTTGTAATTTAACCAAAATACCCTGCCTTAATAAAGTAGTAACTATGTGACAGAAAATGTTAGACAACATAATGAACCTAATCTGAACAAAAACACTGAGAACTAGACCAATAAGTACAGTAGTGCATTAACAGCTTTACCTAGCTGTAATTAGAGTATAGCTGAGGATTCACAGCGTTAGTCTCTCTGGAGGTCTATGGCTACGTGTGGGGTAACGCCTCCCTTCAGGAGGTGTGACTCCTGGATTCGCATCCACAGTGGTGGCACCCAGAGGTGGTCCAGGGGCAGACTGACCATCCACTTCATTTTCCAAGGTTGGAAGATTCGTGTGAGCAGTGGCAGGAGGTACGACTGTGTCCACCAGCTCCTCTTCAAACCGGACTTCCGACCTCCGCAACTGGTCAATGTGCCGTCGCCTGCTGGCGTCAGGAGCAACTTCCACGGTGTAGGACAAGGGCCCATTTTTCTCCTTGATCTTTCCAGGAACCCACTTGTGATCCCCACGGTAATCCCTAGCAAGCACTGTCTGTCCAATTTCAAATTGACGTGTTTCTCCATTGTGTGCACTGAAGCCTTGCTTCATCTGTCGATCTTTCACCGTCCTTCGAAGGTTTGGTTTCAGCAGGTCCAGTCTTGAGCGTAACCCACGTCCCAGAAACAACATGGCAGGTGTCTGGTTGGTAGTAGCATGAGTAGCGTTACGGTAGGCGAACAGGAAATTGGCCAGCTTCTGGTTCAGAGGGGAGTGCTCATCTGCCATGGCTTGTAGACCCTGCTTTAAGGTTTGCACAAACCTCTCTGCAAGCCCGTTGGTAGCTGGATGGTATGGTGCTGATGTTATGTGCCGGACCCCATTCCGCGCCAGAAACATCTGGAATTCATTAGCTGTGAATTGAGGACCATTATCACTTACCAACTGTTCTGGAACGCCAGTTCTTGCGAAGAGACTTCTCAGCACGTCGATTGTGTGAGATGTTGTTGTTGAGTTCATGGTGAATACTTCAGGCCACTTTGAACATGCATCGACCACCACCAGGAATGTTGTTCCCATGAATGGGCCAACGAAATCGATAAGCAGAGCCCAATACACTACACTTAACAATTGCAATTTACTGGAAAATGAAGAAGTAATCACTAGGGCATCACTAGGGGGAAAACCCATTCACCTGTAAGTTGTAAACATAGATCACAAGCTACTTTCTGCACTGTTAAACTGTAAAAATTTACAAAAGGTTAGGATCTCACTGCCAACAACATCCTGTTTTACGTCAGAACATAAAATGCATTCTTGACAGGGAAAGCAATTATGTAAAAATACAAGGTGGACAGCCTGCTTTCTCAAGCAAAATGAAAAGTGCAAACAGCAATCTTCAGTTTACTGATATGTTATACAATGACCAGGCTGAACTTCTATTTTGCATTGCAAATTTTCTCATTATTTATTGTCTCCACCAAAATAGTTACATGATGCTTGCAGTCACATTGATTCCAGTTTATCAAGGACCTCTGTCAGCCCTCTCAACATTTCCAAAGAAACCCATTAAAATGAATGTTTGGTCTTATCAATGGCACTTATAAATAGCCATCAAAGTGCACTCATGTAAGGCTACCATATAGAATCATCCAGTGTCACAATAGTTCAGATTGTCAGGAATCGGGTTGAGGGAACCATATGCAGACTCAGGGATGTAGTGAAAAATAGGTCAATGAAGACTTTCGAATGAATGAATTTCAATACCAGGTAGAGGTACAGAGTCCACAATCCAAGAACAGAATCTTAATAACCAGAACACCTTACGAAGGAAACAGATCTGACCAACTACCACTGAACAGAACTAACAGGCAGTTTAAATACTCACAAAGGGACTAAACAATAAGCAGGTGTGGGAACTGTGGAACAGGTGAGATGATTGAGTGAAGGACAGGAAGGAAGTCCATATAGGGAGTGAAGGGCAGAGACATGTAATGAGGGAAAACAAGGAGTGGAGTGCAAGCATAAAGAAAGAAACCATGGGGAAAAAGGGCACGGACGTGAAAAAAGGGAAAGCAGAGCACAGAGGTACAGGGACAATTAGGGCAACAGGAGAAGTAAGGGAAACTGGGAAAGTACAGCCACTGGGATCTTGGGTGACAGCCCTGCAGGGTTTGAGGTGACTGCAGGTCTTCAGATGGCCGCGGGCCTTGAGGAGAGCATGGCGATTGTGCATTCTGGACCTGGAGGGGCCCGGGGTCTGAGATGGAGCAAGGGGCTGATATAGGTCCTGGGGCAGAGTTGGCATAGGTCCCCGGGCAGCCGGGGACGGAACTGGAACCTTGGTCCGGGGTGAAGCAGGGGACAGGCTCTGGGACGGAACACTGGAGCACAAGTCAACACTGGTTTGACGGGGCACTGATCAAGTACAGTCTATAGGTTCTCCAAACTTGCAACCAACTCAATCAAGACTCAATTTCACTGGCCAAGGCGATAACCCCTTCCAGAGTATGAGGGATATCCTCCAAATAAAGTTAACCATGGATTCTTTCTGAGTGTCAGTGATAAAACAAGTCTGATCCTTGGTGTTACGGCCAGAAGAATCTGCCAATGTTCCATGACCATACGCAGACTCAGGGATGCAGTGAAATTGCAGGTTTTAATGAAGACAGTTCAAAACCGGGTAGGCAGTCCAAAAACAGGGCAGAGAGTCTACAATCCAGAAGACAGAAACCAGAGGCTAGATCCAAGTAACACCTTACACAAAGGAAACAGATCTGACAAACTAGCACTGAACAGTGCTAACAGGCAGTTAAAATTTGGGAAGAATCTACTTATTAGTTCTTGTATGATAGTTTATGCCATACAGAATCATTTGGTTATGTACTGTGTTGGTAAACTTGTTAATGTTAATATTATTCAGTATGTTATCTTGTGTTTAGCTCTTGATATTAAATTTTTTTTTAGGCCTTTTTCAGCTTTATTGGACAGTATATAGTATAGAGAGACAGGAAGAATGGGAGTGAGAGAGAGGGGAAGACATGCGACAAATGTCGGACGGTCGGATTCGAACCGCCGACGTCGCGGCTCGCAATGAGCATGCGGTCAGTGCTCTACAGGCTGCGCCAAGGAGACACCCTCTTGATATTAAATTTGTTGATATTTGCTCTCACTGACCTAACCAATAATTACGCATATTAAGACTGAGGTTATATTAAATATTAAAACTTTCCTTAATAAACCACCATATTTCATCTCACCTCATCATTCCTTTCCAGCTCATTTGCAGCTTTGTAATAACACCTTTCCCCATTTGTACAAACACAATATCCTAAGCATTCTGGTCACAGGGGTTTTAAAGTTAACAAAGTCGGATTAACTTGTTTTCCTTCCTGCAACAATCTATTAATCCTTACAGATGGTGATTCTGATGTAATACATTTCCTCTGTGTCTGAGGGGATCCTTGGTGACCTCGCAAAATATCACTCCTTACAGGGCCAGTTTCAGATTCACACATTAAGCCTAGTCTGAGACTAAATTCAATTTTGAATGGAGATTCCCCATACAAAACTCAATTTATTCATTAACTAATCTTAATCGGTGTCCATGCAACAGGCCCATAATGTAATACCTTAAGGTGCTGCTAAAAGACAAACCCGCACAGGACAATATGCAGTAAATAAAGTAAACACGCCATTTTGTTACTGGTCCCTCAGGCCACTCATCTCATTTTGTGCATGCCAGACACTGCAGTCAGACAGTCCTTCATGCAGCACTAGTATGCCAGTGCAAGCACTGCCATGTGTACTATTAGGTATTAGGTGTACTAATGCCAGATATTCACCTTCACCCCCATTTTCTGAAAGATAAGAAGGAAAAATACAGAAAAGTGTTCCGAGTCATTGCATCAGTGAAAAATATTACGACGGGTTCGGTCTTAATCGTGTCCAACAGATACCTAGCCAAGGGGTAACTGGTATCTGAATCACTGGATTACTGATAGCTTGATTCAAGCATCCATCACAGCCTATTTTATTTCTAAACAGCAGGCAGTTTGATAATATAAAGTATATGTCAGCAATCTTAGTGATTTTCATATTATAGCATGTCAAGCGAATATGTAAATTCCTGAAATATAGAATTGTCTGACTGCTGGCTCATGATTCAATGGCCATTTCACAGTTTTACTAATAAAACATTATTATATTATAAACTCATAGATAATTGTGAACTTTCTGAGACATAACATTCAACGCTGCTCATTAATTTTCCCTCAACCCACATATGAAAGGAGGTATTCACCTACTTTCATCAGAATCCTATTAGGCAGTTAGAAAAGGTCAATTGAAGCATATTGGACATCTCTGGTAAAATAGGATAATTAGACAGACAGGTTTCTGCCTGCAATTGCCTTGCGAATTTAAGCTTTGCCATGTTAGATAAAAACATGAATCTGTATTTGTAATGAAAATAAGCAGAGCTGGCATTATTATGGTGAATTTTAATGTAAAGAAATTAAATCAATGAAACAAAATTAATTGACTCTGTACCTTTTCTATTGCATTACCAAGACAGGAGAAAATAGGAAGGCACAAGCAGAACAACTGGTAACTCTGTAAAGAATCTGTGACTTCTGTGAAACGCGCTATACAAAATAAATTGAATTGAATTGATTATTTACATATCCACTCTACAGATATATGTGGGTTACATATGGATTATTTTTTCCATAGTGGGAACACAGACAGGACCACTCATTAAAGTGACATGGTCTCAGCCACTAAATCCTCTGAACCCACACTGACTGTGTGCATCAGCCCCTGGCTCTGTGTCACCTGGGCTCCTGTGATTAAGTGATGCTATGATGAGACTTTATTTCGATAAACAATGAGAACATTAGAAATGTGTCTGTCCCTTTCAAACTGAAAGCACCAGGATCAGAATTTAATTGGCAGTGTGTATCAATGCTTTATTCCCCTTAATCTGGAAAAATATAGTGAAGCTATGATGTAAAAAAAAAATATATATATATATATATATATATATATGAGCAACTGATCTGTCATGTCCCGTGCCGCTGTTTCTTAGTTAATTTCCCTGTACCTCCTGTTTCTGTGTATTTATATGCATTGACTGGGGTGTGTTGAAATACTGGGTGGCAAAACTTTATACCCCAGAGATTTACATTTACTACTGACATTTACAACAGGCATTCATATCTGTGTTCTTTTGACACATGTCTCTATCCTAGGAGACACAGTTCGCGTCTGGGAATCCTTTATATGAAAACTGATATTAACCAGCATAATAATTTTTAATGGATGCCATCTCACCTAGGCTTAGATAAACCCCTGTGTTTGACCACTAAAATGAATGGGTTGCTACTGGTTGCTACAGCTACTCCAACACGGCCAGTAATCTTGTTGTCTAGGAAATTGTGACATGCTATTAGCCTAGTTTACTTGTTACAGAGAGAGTGCATGAGCTAAAAGTTCCTTCTTTCATAAAGCAATAATTCTTTAAGCGGCAATTTTTATATAATTGTTTGAGTAGCGATAATTACTTGATTGTGAGCAGCAACAATCGGAGCATGCAAAGCGCAGCACAGGCAATGAGCAGCACTGGAGAGGTCTGACTATCGGTTAAAAAAATACATTCCATTAGCGATGTGTGCATGTGATTGGTTGAGTACGAGAACACGTGTGATGTGTGTATGTGATTGGTTGAGTATGAGAACATGGAGTTGCTGAGGACGACCAATGGTTGGCTGCAGCAAGTGTTTCCCTGCCAACTGTGCATTTCATTTCATGCGCAACACAAATAAGTAAGGGTAGCAGCAGCACAGACATGGAAGAGTGAACATAAGCCTCAGAGACTAGTTTTGGGCTATAGTTTCCAAGACGTTACTGCCTGTATTGATTAGCCAGTCATACGTTTCCATTAAGACATAAGTTTCTCTCTCATTTCCAACAGTATATTAAGATCAGACGAAGAGAGCACAATATTCCTCCGAACAGCACATCCACTCACTCAATATCCCATAATGTTGCAAATTGGGTGAACTCAAATAGCAGGGCTAGATGTATCAACAGCAAGCCTATCGGGGCAAGTGCAAGTTAATTACTACCAACCAGTTCCGGTCATTTAATCACTTGAGAGTAAATGATACAGCGTGTGATCGGCAGGGCTTCTGCCGCGATGGGAATTCATTAGTAATCGCAGTCATTTACTGGTAGGCTCTGGATATTTGAACCAGTGGCCCATGTCCTCCTCCTCGTTCGCTTTCTTGTTCGATGATTCCAGCCCACGCGCCTACGGTGCAATTATTTGCTTTGGCAGTGTCAGCATACAGTTAATCACCATGCTTATGTTCTTTAGTCTTATAGAACTAAATGGCAAAGCAGTGTGCCCAGGCGGAATTTATGTCCTTGCATATTTTGACGACCCGGTTGCTAAGAAAACAACCCGTCGTGCAGGTCTCACAGAAATGAATGATGTTTGGTTCATAACTGTTCTTTCATTATGGCAAATTAGCTTCAGTCCCAGAAGCTTTGTTAGACCTGCAGGATAAGATCCCCTTGTCAACTCGCCAGCAACCAAAATGTTCATTTGATTTAATAGTAAAACTTCTTCACCGTGGAAATAATACCATCAAGCTACAAAAATGTTTTCAATAACTAGGCTGCTTTTATAGGGCATCTCACAATTAGAGAAAGGGATTATTTAATTTCGTTCTGCTGAATATTTTCATAAATATGATCTTATTTCTATCTAATGAAAGCAAAACCATCTCTGCTTTCAGGATAATTAGATTCCCCAGTGCAATAAAGAGCTCATATTGTGATTCTTTCCAATGCCTTGAATTTTTGCAGTTAGTTTCAAGAAAAAGGCTGCACTATTTATCTCATCTTTTTAGGACATAATAATGTACTGGTGGGATCCTAATGCTTGAATTTCTTACACAACAGGCACTTATAATGAGCATGTAGTGGGCGCTATCATCTAGATATTACAGCTTGAGGCCTAGACTGCCTTTTTGTTGACCAGGGGTCTCTAGTGATGGAACAAATTGCCTTCATACCACCAAGGGCAAGGTGGGCTTCAATTAGTCTCTGTTACAGACTTGAGCCTCCATAGCTATGTCTGTGGAACATGTGTGAGGAGCGGTGTGTGTCACTTTAACTGTACCGGGGTGCCAGGGTAATTGGGAGATTGAATGGGGGTCTTTGAAAGGCGGATTGTGTGATCGTCGTGAGAAATTCGGGATAGCTGCAGTAGTAGGGTATCGCAATTAATGCAGGTAGACCATCTCAATCAGGAGGAATAAGGGGACAAGAGAGACATCTATGGAAACGGTGTGGGTCTCCCTTGTGGTGTGTATTTGTGTTTTGTTTTTTATTTATTTATATATACATTTTGTTTAGAAGTCCGCCGTTGAAGTTTCACTGGGCTTTCAGGTACGTATCGGTTGTTTGTGTTGGAGTGTGCTGGCGTCTGTCTGTGTGTTTTTGTGAAGGCTGTGAGGACAAACTACTTGCCTGACGAGATTCAGGGAATGTGGGTCAAAGGTGGGGGCTCCACCTGAGGAGAGGAGAGGAGAGGAGAGGGAACCGGGCAGCATGGGAGGGAACTGCAGAACCTGACTGGGTGATACGCTCTGGGCTACATAAGGGACATGCCCCACGTGGATATTGTGTCAGTGGGTGAGTGTGTTGGGTTCTGGGAACTGACCGTGGCTGACAGAAGCTGCTTATCTTCCATGAGTGACTGCACATGCTGCGCTTTATCTGCAGTATATCTTGCAGTTCTATCTATGTGGCTGGTGGATTCCTGTAAAAGGAAAAAAAGAATCTGTATTGGTAATGACAGGGGGGGCATGTTTAATCATCATTCTTTTGTGATCCGACCCACCTGATCCACATAAAAACTGTGACATCCGCTGATTTTCACTCAATACGCGCATCACTATGACTTACTCTTCTAATTTGTTTATTGAATTATCAGCTATTTTCATGGATGAACAATTTCCCTCCCTGAATGCATGAAGGCAGTTCTATCAAGCTGAGGAAATATTCCTTCAGCAGGCTGATAGCAAAAAGCCAGGAGAGGCTAGGCTTTAATTAGTTAATCTGGTTACTCAAAGTTAATAAAATTGGATTTAGCCAGAGAGTGACATGCCCATTGGTAAACACTGGTACTAAACTGGAAATAACCAGCTCCATTTGCTTATACGTCCCTACTCAGAAATGGAATCACTGTGCCTTTTTCTGATTTAATATTGTATTTTCTCTGTTTGTAATCAAACAATTCATATGTGGTCAAAGAGCAGAGCTTTTATTAAAGGGTACTTTCATATATTTTGGTTTTACCATGTAGTAATTAGTCCCCCATTTCAATGTCTGAGCCAAATTAGCATAATGTCAAATAAAAGAGTCATGTTTTGTATTTGCATATCCTTTGCATGATTTCCTGTCTGTGGCCTATGAACATCATCAGTGTCTGGATATCTTTTTCTTTTTTTTTCTCGGTTGTCTATTACTAAAAGCGATACTAAAACTCTTTGCATTTGAATGGATCTCTATGGGGATGGGACTCAATTCAGCTGTAAATTATGTGGATACAGTATGAGACACATTTGTTGGCTGAATGGCTTTTCAAGTCCAAGTTTTCAAACTTGTTTTCAAAGGTTTCAAATGAGCCTCAAACCATCATGCTCCTGCCAGATGTGCAGTAAATACTACAAGAATAGTTTCTCCTGACTAATTTTCCTGTTGATGTCAATGCAAAAAATATTCAGGAGAAAAACTTCTTGTAGTATCTACTAAATACAAAATCAGAAAAAGCTGAAGGTAATTCCAAAGATTTCAGCAGGGTGTATATCTGGCTTACTTCTGGTCTGGTACCAATAATGTGCCACGGTTTATTAAACCTATTTTCACAACTGTGAAGTCATCCAAAAGATGTGGCAGGCACATTATTGCTTGACACAGTCTCCAGAGAGAGTATGCTTCTCTTGTGTGGGCAAGTATCCCCAGATGTCTGTCTAGGGCCTTTCCAAGGACTCAAAAAGCATACAGCAATGCTGTTATTAGCAATCCTCATACTCCTCTATAGTCCTTGGAGAAGAGAAGACATGATGCCACAGTAAAGGGATAACAAAAGCACAAGACCCAATATCATTTCCTGACCCCTGTACCTACTCAGTGTAAAGAAAGGGGAAGCAGCAGTCAATACAATATTTATGAACTGCCGTGCCTTCAGGACATCTGAAGTATTTTTAGTTGTCATTTAACTTGAGTAAGCAATGGTCATATGGACTGTATTTTCAGTTCATGTATTTAACTTATATAACTTATTTCCATTCTGATGTACAGTCCCTATACCCTTTCCTTTTTTCCAATAATTGTCCCTATTTTCCCTTCAGATTATTTGTAGTTATAATGTCTTATTTTATATCTTTAGATCTTTTTTGTTTTAAAATGGTTCATATTTAGGTGGAATTATTTATATACATATGTGAAATTTAACTTTTACCTTTGATACTAAGGAGGTTAGTGGGTGCTGTTATTAGCAATCCTCATACTCCTCTATAGTCCTTGGAGAAGAGAAGACATGATGCCACAGTAAAGGGATAACAAAAGCACAAGACCCAATATCATTTCCTGACCCCTGTACCTACTCAGTGTAAAGAAAGGGGAAGCAGCAGTCAATACAATATTTATGAACTGCCGTGCCTTCAGGACATCTGAAGTATTTTTAGTTGTCATTTAACTTGAGTAAGCAATGGTCATATGGACTGTATTTTCAGTTCATGTATTTAACTTATATAACTTATTTCCATTCTGATGTACAGTCCCTATACCCTTTCCTTTTTTCCAATAATTGTCCCTATTTTCCCTTCAGATTATTTGTAGTTATAATGTCTTATTTTATATCTTTAGATCTTTTTTGTTTTAAAATGGTTCATATTTAGGTGGAATTATTTATATACATATGTGAAATTTAACTTTTACCTTTGATACTAAGGAGGTTAGTGGGTGCTGTTATTAGCAATCCTCATACTCCTCTATAGTCCTTGGAGAAGAGAAGACATGATGCCACAGTAAAGGGATAACAAAAGCACAAGACCCAATATCATTTCCTGACCCCTGTACCTACTCAGTGTAAAGAAAGGGGAAGCAGCAGTCAATACAATATTTATGAACTGCCGTGCCTTCAGGACATCTGAAGTATTTTTAGTTGTCATTTAACTTGAGTAAGCAATGGTCATATGGACTGTCTTTTCAGTTCATGTATTTAACTTATATAACTTATTTCCATTCTGATGTACAGTCCCTATACCCTTTCCTTTTTTCCAATAATTGTCCCTATTTTCCCTTCAGATTATTTGTAGTTATAATGTCTTATTTTATATCTTTAGATCTTTTTTGTTTTAAAATGGTTCATATTTAGGTGGAATTATTTATATACATATGTGAAATTTAACTTTTACCTTTGATACTAAGGAGGTTAGTGGGTTTTCCAAGCTATTGCACATCTAGTAGCTGATGCAGCACAAAGTCAATCCATGCAGCTCAATCCATGCATAATTAGAATTTGAACAATCTACCTATGGCCTAATATTTTCATATACAATGCAACAATTAAGCAGAAGAAATGTTTGTATGTAGGAAGTTACATGGAATGAACTATTACACCCTTAGTATGTTATGTTGCATCAGTTTATAGTTCCGACATATACTCACTAAACACTTTATTAGGTAGACCTGTACACCAGCTTGTTAATGCAAATATTTAATCAGCCAATCATGTGGCAGCAACTAAATACATAAAAGCATGCATTTGACCGTGGAATGATTATTGGTGCCGGGATGGTTCGAGTATCTCAGAAGCTGCTGATCTCCTGGGAATTTCATGCACAAGTCTGCAGCAGGAGTTATGCGGGCAGAAACAGGTTGTTAATGAGAGAGGTCAGAGGAGAAGGGCCAGACAGGTTGAAGCTGACAGGAAGGTGACAGTAATGCAAATAACCACACATTACAACAGTGGTATGCAGAAGAGCATCTCTGAACACACAACACATCAAACATCTAAGTGGATAGGCTACAGCAGCATAAATAAGTGTAATAAATAGCTAATAAAGTGCTCTCTGATCTTTCAATCTTTTTGACAAGGGTGAATGCCAACCATTCAATATCTACCAAATAAAAATAAAAAACTAGCAATGGAGCAGGAGGGACACTACTGACCGAAGAGGATCATATGAGACTTGTACCTTCTAGATGGGTGGACTACAAAATGAAACCTTCACCCAAATCCAGCTCTACAACCGACACACCACATCTCTGCATTCTTTTCTTCTACCACAGCTTTGTTTAAAATTATGGCCCTAACCTTTCTAGAAATCAACAGTGATAGAGCACTCACATTTTTCATACTGGAAGATCCTGGTTATATGTGATAGGTTACAGGCAACATCACACTAATGAACCACCTCCTTTGGAAATCTGCTCTACCTTAGGAGGTGTATACAGACCTCAGAATGGATTATGTGTTATTCAAAAATACATTTCAGCAGGAATGCCCTTTTGAAGTAATATAGGAAATGCCATTCCTGCTTCTGCTTATCTTTTAAGTTCTAAAGATATAGATAACATTATAAAGATAACAACAAAGCCGCTGGTGGATAGACATAAAAACAAACTCAAAACACAACAAACCACAACTCAGAGGCGAGCCTGTGGAGACCACACAATTAAACTTTGCAGATAGCAATGTTAACAACACCAAACAATAGCATACATTTTTTACATTCAATGTTAACCAATATCCAAATATTAATATTACAAATATGAATCTCTCCCAATCTCTTCCAAAGAAACAAAAAAGGGATGGGGTTAGTTTTGTTTTATCAGACAGCTTTGTCTCAAAGAAAAGTCCCCACCTAAGTCATTCTATAACTGACGTCATCCAAGCAGCAAACTACTGTAGTTGTGCCCTCATGACACTTGTCTTTGTATTCCTGGGCTCTACAGATTCAAACAAATTCTGCTGGTAGTTTCCTTCAAAATTATTATACATTTTTAAAGCTAGTTCATTAATATGGGCCCTCAAAGACATTCCAATCTAAACTTATACTCAAAGAATGCAGTTCCCAGACCAAAAACCAGAGTAACACTAAGGGGTAGCTTTAGCAATTATATTATATTTGGATCCAGATTGGACATTAAAAGTGGTGAGAGATTCAACAAGAGCATATGAATGTAATGAGCTGTTGAGATATATGAAATAAGAGATGAGTGTCATAGAGTGCACATTGACAAGTTGATTTTATAACCAGACAAAGAGGTAAAATCACTGAACAATATTTAATTCTGAGGATCGTCCAAAAGATGCACAAGAATATCATGCATAACAAAACATGGAGTACGTAGCCCTTTCAGCATTACATTAAACTATATTATCCAGTCGCTACATTCATTTAACCAATAGTTGTTAATTTTACAAAGCAGTGCTTTCACTTGAGTTATGTACAAATGTGCCAAACCTGGCTATGAACATTCCCAGGCCGGCAGGTATACAACCACGGATGGAAAGTCCAGGGGTCAGATTACAAAAGTCCTGTCATGTGTGTCTTCGACCTTTGAACTCAGTCAGCTGCTTTGAATAATTCGCTCTTGTAAGGATTGTGCTAACCAGCAAACCAGGTGATTGGAACTGAATATGGGGGAGGACTCTTACTTTCTGGACCTGGATCACTAAAGCACAAGTATAAGTCATCTATGCTAATCAAGAACCAAAATACAAGCCCTCTATACATACAGATTACATCCATAACAAGCCCATAAATCATAATATCATAAGGGTACCTATAATAACCTAAACTAATGCATAAGAAATGAGTGCTAGTGTGTGGTGATGGGTTTATTAACTGTTTTGCCTACAGCCTGGGTGAGAAATCCTAACAGTACTGCCACATGCCTCTTTCCAGACAGAATGGAGGAGACCTCTGTCTGTATTAAGTAGTTGGATTATTAAAGAGTTTGGAAAATGTCATTTTCCAAAAGGGTAAGCTCCCTATTATATCTTCTGTTAAGACTGGAAAAAAGCTTGAATGCCATTTTTTATTCAATAATTGACACAATTGAACCAAGCGCCCCCATGGCAAAATAGGTTACTATTACAAAGCCATTACAATAACTGCCATAACTGAAATAGCTCTTCAAAGTAATGATTTGACCTATTTTTGGTCCTTGCGAATGCTACAATGATTGCACTTTTGTATCATGATACAATTTCCCCTTTTACTCCCAATTTGGGATGCCTGACATTATTCATCTGTGCTCAATACTGATTGATCTGGGATAGCACAGACAAGCAAATGCATGTCCTCCATAGCATGTGATATCAGCTGAAGTTTCTTATCAACCCACAGTTAGCAAGGTAGGCTTATACTCACATCAGTCGGGAAAATGTTCAGCACAAAAGGCAGAATTGTACAGTAGTTACAGTAGTTTCAGATTGGAGCAGTTTCACTGGTACGCGATGCCAAGACGCTGACGCTGCCATCTTAGCCAACTGAAACCCTCCCATCCCTGTGTGATGCTAGGGCTGACTGTTCATTGCCCAGTGGGGCTGCAAGCCATAGTCTGCATTGGCAGAGTCCAGATTCAGAAAGAGACCACCGGGGCTAATCCACACACTGGAAGTGTCTTAACAGGATAAGCCACCCAGCAACTCATCTTCTACACCAACCTTCAGCAGATTGAAACCACTTCCGGTTTAATGATATGCAATGAATGCAAGCTACATTTGAGCAATGATGTGATAAACAGGCAAGGAGGGGAGAGACAGTAAAAAAATACACAAATAAATAATTCAGAACAAAGACGGAATCTGTGTGAGTACGTGGGGTCCATTTGGCTGTGAGGCGGGTTGTGTCAGTGACCACTTCAGTGTGTGGGATGAGCCTGCTTCACTAGCAGCTAATGTCCACCAGGGACTCAGCATACATGGCTAAGATACCCCATTCTCTGCTATGTGGGTGGGCACACCATACAAATGTACATGGCTCAAGGCAGACAAATAGGCTATCACCTCAGTGTTTATTGAATTTTAGTGGTCATTTTATTTTTTTCAAATAAGTTTTTTCCTTCTGCCCAAAGACAATCATTCTGAAAAGAAAAGCCAATTAAAAGATTTAAAAATTTTTAAAAAAACCAACAAATCTAATAAGAATTTGTAGTCATATCCACAAACGGTATACAGTTTAATGCAAGATCTGGAAAAGGGGCAATGACGGAATGGAGCTAAGCAATATGCTGTTTGTCTTGCTTTAATTTCCACATTAATGCTGCTGTCCATAATACAGGAGAGGAAAGCCAACGGCTAAGACTCCCGGGAGACGCTAGGACTGAGGGTTTTAATTAGCTACGTTTAAAAGGGAGTTAATAGAGTGATAGACTAAAATAAAGATAAATAAAAACACCAGCTTGCTTCACAGGGCTGAGGACAGATTCATCACACTTGAGAGAAATCAATTCCTTCGGTAATGTAAATGTGAACTTCTTGACAGCTGAAATATTTCATGCTTACCAGATGCTATCATTATGTGACAGCAATCAGCAGGGAGCCTGGTAGAACACATAGGCACCAGCATTAATGAAACTGTCATCCTATGACGCTTTATGCATGGAAAATGTTTTGCCAGACTGCAGGATAGAGAAGGTATAATTACATCCCCAGCTATTTCCAGGCTGGATCAATCAAATGTTTACTGGGTGCTTAATATTTAAGATCTCTCGTTGATTGCAATAGCACAGTTATTTCCTGAACAGTAACCAATACCTATGACAGAAATGGTGCCTTGAGCCCAATTTGTTTTCATCCTAAGGCATATGATTTGGACATATGTACTTCTGGGCATTGTAATCTTACCCTATAGCAGCACTGAAAAACAGCTTGTAAATTAAGCTGTAAAACAAAACATAAATCATTCATTACAAGACACTATTAGTAACTCAGTCCTGATATATAGAACCTCCTCATCCCCCTTTAGTTGCTACTGTCTGAGTACATTTAGAACTAGGTTGCTAGGTCTACATATAAACTGAAATATTGATCACACAACATAAGGACTTGAGCTAATATTTGTAAATTGCTCAGACTAACTTATATAATACAGTTATATTTATATAATATATATTTATATTATTTATATAGTACCTTTCATACAAAGAAATGCAGCTCAAAGTGCTTTATAACAAAGAAATTAAGATGAACTTAAAAACAAGGATAGAATGCCATAATTAAAACCCTAATAGACAATCTAATAGAGCAATCAAATAGAATACATAAAATAATCAAATAGAATAGAAACAAGGAATAACCATAAAGATAATAAATACATAGAATGTATAAAAATACCAAACACTGAGGTTGTGGAGTATGTATGGGGCAGCCAGCTGCCTAGTGGCTATGAGACCCGCAAGGTTGGTGGTTCAGTCCCTGGTGTAGGCACGATAAGATCCACACAGCTGTTGGGCCCTTGAGCACATTGATTGCCCCCCTGCTTAGTCTAATCAACAGTAAGTCACTTTGGATAAAAGCATCAGCTAAATGACATAACAGGCAATGCAATGCACCCAAACAACAACCAACAACAAATAACCAAGTAAGACAGAAACTGTTGGGGCCGTTCCCTAGTGCTTCCTCTGAGTGTGATGACATGATGATTATGGGAATATGTATAACCAAACATTGTGAATTCCAAGCAACAACCACAATCAAAACAAATAACAGACAAGACAAACATTCCTGTGATTCCCCAAGTGGATTAATTGAAACATGAAAACTACCCTATGCTATACAACATAGAGCACCTTGCAGCATGTAGGATAGCATGTAGCTTACAATACAACATGCTACATCATGTTACATACCATATACAGCAGACCATATACCATGTAGGATATAATATAGCTAGTCATACAGTACAGTTTATGATTGCATCCCTGGCCGTCAGTGTCCAAAAGCCATCTTGTATACAGTGAGCTCCAGAATTATTAGAGTTTTTTTTACAATCACTTGGACACTAATTTCAGAACCTTGAGGTAATTTTTTCAAAACTGTAGACACCAAACTCAAAACGGATTTTTCAAAACTCACTTTTTTCAATTGCTGGGATACAACATACATGAACCAAAAACCATTTGTTCGCTGAACCAAATCACTTGTTCACAATGACACAACCTAACGTTCAAAATATTAGCATTTCAAAATGAAATACGCACATTACATTTGAAAATACTGTGTTTTCGTTCATTACAACACATCTAACTACCAATATATCCCACTACTCAAAATGATAAGTAACTGCAACATTACTCCTAAAGCATAGTTTTATGGAAATGGAATACTTGTAACAACATCCCCCCCCCTAGTTTGTAAGTTTGAGCTGGTGCTCAAATAACTAATGATTGATTTTAGATAATACTAAGAGCAGGAGTAAGGTTGTGTATCCACCTGCAGCAACATAGCAACAACATGGAGCAGTCAGATGATCCATGTTAGAATAGAGATCAAGCAGTGAGAGGAGGAGGAAGAGGTGGTCAATGGAATGGCAGATGACAAGTACTCCTTCAGAGAGGTGGCCTTGTTTCTTGTCTTAGAGGTGGTGGTGGTGGGGGGGGTTACGTGGTAGAGGACAGTGTCTTTCACTGCAATTGAGGATTTCTTTCCGATTCTGTATCTATAATTTTGTTGCGATTATTACAGTTTTTTTACACTTTCTAACAATTCACTTTTCACTTATCACATATTATAGGAAAAAAAACTCATGGCTGTCATCTTTGTCAGAGGTGTTTGCACAAAGTGTTAAACCAGGGGCGCCAATCATATTGGAACCTGTTTTTCGGTGAAATACATTTTTTATTTTAAAATTGTAAGACTTTGGTTGATTCCATTGAATTGGGAAATAAAGCTTATATCAGTAATTGTATTTTTTCTGTACATATTTATCCAATAATTGTGGAGCCCATAATTCTGTGGAGCAGACGTTAATGCATCAACAGCATGTGGTTTAATTTGTTAATTTAGAACTTCAAAGAGCATAAATCAATGACCCTCTGTGGTCTTGGAGGACTGGTGGTTCCACTTGGGTAGGTTGTTAGCAGCATAGTTTAATGCAGCTACAGCTAGGAGTATGAGGTCCCTGGTTTTACCAGCAAACGTATATGATTTCCAGCTGAAGGATGTATCTGTGTATTGACTTTATCAAGGTAAACAAAAAAACCACCTGAGGCATTCCTTAAAATGAAAGAAGTTCTGTGTCACATGAAATACAAATATGCATATACTCACAAAACTACCCAATGAGTCACATGATCTGTTTATTAGAAATAAACATAAAACTTATTTTGCACATATGTTTAATATTGTCTACATCATACACAATTTTAACATCACAAAAGACACATAACACGGACTAGTCACGCAACATTACAGGCCATGTCAAATATACTTAGAGCAGTCATTCAGTCACTCAGTGGTGTGCCCTCCTGCAACCACCAGTGAGACAGCCTTTAATATCACTGCAATGAAACATCAAACCAAATTACCCCCAAAAAATGACCAAATTCATTTGTCCATGTTTCCCTCACCAACATTACTGTAAACTGCCCTTTCACTTCCATTTTATCAGGATTTGGATGCTCTGACCTCTACCTCTGCCATCATGAGTAAGAGCAGGACGGGGGGAGCTTCACCCAAGTGTGGGTGTGCGGAGGATGACGTCTAAAGCCTCTGGGTTATTGCAGATATTACCTCTGCTGAAATGCCCATGTTTGTGCGCACAGTCTAGAAATGAAAAAAGCGACTACCAGCCTGAATGACCTTGGTAAGACCTGACAGGTAGGAAGTGCAATCTGCTGATGTGGGCAACAAGGAAAGGCCACATACCCACACCCCCTTTAAAAACCAACCCACCTTTCAGAGAGATGATGAATTCCTTCATTACTACAAATCGCATTGCCTGAAACACACAGTCAGAACCTAAGAGCATGCATCTGGTACTGTACATCCTGAGGTTAGAATGATAAATTAACCTGTCTACAGCACAAATGCAGTTATTGAACTAAAGAAGGCCTTTGTAGCTTTCCATTGTGTTTACACATACAGTATCTGTATCAATACTATTGAATTTGATAGTTCAGGATATTTGGAATTTTGTGCCGATGAAACGCATTTGTTATTCGAGGACTGTAGATTTGTCCAAACACTGATAGCTTGGAGATCAAAATCATAGCAATTATATAACAAATAAAGAGGATGGAAGTGAAACTGTAACTGGTGTTCTCAGCTCCTGTGAGAATAATATCATCTTTAAATATTTTCTGGATTACATATGTTTTGTTGTCTAATATATTAGGTCTGTTGGTCAGAGTTGTAGATATGCTTTTATTTAAGACCATTTTTCATACTATGCAGGAAGTACCTTCAGTTTAACCCTTTCCACTTTGCCCCCCCTAGAGGGAAATGTCATGTCAAATGAGGCTTGTACCATTCAGTCATTTGAGACAGAACCAATTTTGTCAGAGCATGTACGTATAGCGTACATATAAACTTGATGTCAACTTGTGTACATTGTACAAATATCGACAGGCATTCAAAATCCACATGAGTTTTCCGAAAACTGCACAAAAATGTCCTCAACTGTCCCAAAACATCTGCATATCTTTTTGTCCAGACACATGAATGATCTGAAAAGCTCATGTTTCTATTAAAACAGATTTTCTGATACAAAACTAACCTTCAGGTGTGTTTTATTCACATATGAAAGTATGTTTTCATAAAGCATGCCCAAAGTTTTCAAAAAGCTATCCATAAAGGGTTACTCAACCTAACACATTCTAACAAATCTGCATCACATTTAAAATGGAACCTTATTTCAAAATTAGGTTAACCAGATTTTGAAAGTAGTCATGTTTAGTATTTTGTTGCATATCCTTTGCATGCCATGACTTCCTGATGTCTGTGACCTAAAATCAGAGTCTGGATATCTTATTTTCAGGTTGACCTAAATAATATTTACTATAGTAAATAATACTAATCTACATATTGGAACACTTTACATATGGTCACTAGCAGTATTTGGTACTGGTACAAAGTTAGTATTGCTATGATGGTCTTCTACTTTTTATGAAAGAAATACACAGATTGGTTAAAAACTGCCACTGACATCGGTTTGTGCAGGAAGGTGAGTCACAGTTTTGATTGAATCCAACACTGAAAGATGTGTAGCCCCGCAGAGGCAGAACTGCCAGTGGACTTGCAGCTTATTGCAATCAACGTAGCTGCAGCTGCTCAATGCATAAGTCACTCAGCTCAGCTGGAGACAGGCAGAGGAGAGACGTTGGACTCAAGCTGGGCTCACCAAACCTGAAGCTGAACCTTGGTCAAATATTGGAGACTTATTGTCCATTTTGTCACACGGGTAGTACAGGCAGCACATAACCTGGAAAATAAAAAATAAATAAATAAATGGCAGATTAGGGGTCTATAATCAGGTCCCAAAGTCAAACAAAGTCAAAGCCCCAACATCCTGTTCATCCCAGAATTGCCAGACTTGGTACACCAGTGTATTTCCAGTGTATGTTTGACATTTCTTCAAATGTCGCAACCTTAATGAAGTTCAGTATACACATTTAAATGTACTGCACTGTTTCCCCAATGATTCTGCTTTTTCACAGACAGAAGAAATGGAATTCCTCAGAAGACAACATCCAGATATAGCTGCTAACAAAGCTACATTTAAGCTCAGGGGTAAGGAGCAACTATATTTCTCAAAGGATATAATGATCTGTGTTATAAAAGCCTGAAGTGTAGACTGATTGCTTCAATTGACCAGAAAGTGCCAATTCACACACAGATGGGAACACTGGAAATAGAATGTGCCATTCCTTGGACACACTGAATTAATTTATTTCTTATGAAAGCCAGGATAGCTTATTTCCAAAGGATGTTGTATAACCTTCTTCCCACAAACTGAATCCATTTAACACCCCATTATCCCAAAGTACATGCAAGGGAAAGATGGAGAAAACTAGACAAAATCGATATCTGGTGTGAGCGTGTGTACCAGAAAGTCAAACACAGTGACAGGAACTTAAGAAAAACACAGTTAGTATTGATTAAAAGATGGCCCATCAGGTCAAGGTGTATCTCTTGTGTCACGCAATGGATTTCTCCAGCAGGGTTCAGACAGAAGTCACCCACTGCGATCATGCTGATGAAACTCACAAGGTGGGAATGACAGTAAAAGTAAAAATGCATCAGGCAGCACAATTCCAGCTGAGAATGTGTTACCTGATGATTACGGTCTGTCTCCACAAACACATTGTGCGTGTCCTTACCAAAGAAATTTGATTGCAGTCTTTAGTGTGAAAGAACTACCAACAGTTCTATCCGAACAGTAATTTGGTTTTGAAACCTGGCTCTGCTATAGATGTAGTTGATACAAACGTATTTGAAAGAATTTTTAAAACCTATTCAGTACAAACATTTCATTGTAAAACTTATTTCAAAAGGCAATGCACTATAATAGAGGTATTCAGTATGACAATGCATACCTTAGAGGAAAAATTACTGGAAGATTGAAGTGCAACCATTCATTCATACATGGTCAGAATGAATGTTCCTGGAAATTCAGCAAGCTTTTCATTTATACTGAAAACACTAAGAAAACTGGGAGACCATGTTCTGTTTCAAATAAGATATAAATTAACACAATAAACAAGTGAAATTGAGATGGGTGCGTGGGGGGGTTGGACCCAAAATGCACAACTCAGAAACAGGGCTGTAATAAAGTCCCGTCAGTGCTTTATTCGGGGAATATCCAGAGAGCGTAGTCAAAAAATAAGCAATGTTCGTACACGTAAAATCCAGCCAAAACCAAAGTGCAGTACTGAGGGAGAAGGCAGTCTCATAATCGGTACACCATGCAAAACGTCCGATAGCCAGGAAAGCTGTCAGCAGGGCAGAAGTACAGGCGGACGGTAGGCAGGCTCAGGGTCGATGACGGCGCAAGAGTCAAGACCAAAGTTTGCTCCATGGGGCAAAAGCACAAAGACAGCAGGCAAAGTCGTGGTACAGGCAGGCGATGGGCAACAAAACAGAAGTCATGATCTGACATGATCAAACAGCTGGCTGATTATCTGGTCCTTCCCTTGAAGCTGAAGATTCAAAGCGTTGAGTCAGCTCAGTGACGTGCACCAGAAAAGCCTCCTCGGAAATCCATTGTTTATCCGTGGGCACTTGAACGTTACCTTCCTTTCTTGATTGAAACATCCTGATCTCATCACGCAGCTCAGAAAAATTGGCGTGAACAACCGGAACTTTCCTTCGGCTCAGCCATCTCTGGTGGTACAGCATATCACCATACTGCGCGTCCATCTCATCCAACACAGCCTTGAACTGACGGTGAGACAGCGCCTGGAGCGGATATTGTTGACAATAGAGACAGCATCCACGTCACATTCTTAAGCCTGATTGATCTGGCACACAGCTGCTCTTGGTGTAAAATACAATGGTATCAATTGTAATGCCACATTCTCCAACTTTCCAGAACCCTCTACTGCCAAAGAAATATCCGCTCCTTTTGGTGATGGGTACGAAACATACATAAACTGTTAAACATACCACTGAGGTACCACTACCACTAAGGTCAATACTAAAAAAAAACATATGGATGTTTGCAAAATTGCCAGGAAGTGGACCCAAGTGCATATTAACCCCATAGACAGTAAGGAAGATTGTGAGGGAAGCCATAAGTAGCCCAATAATCACAGTCCAAGAATTGTAGAGATTGGTGGCATCTTGGGGTCACTGTGTCTCAAAAAGAACCATAAAATTGCACCTCCATACCTACAAACTCTTTGGAAGGCTGACATGAAGACAGCCCTTACTGAGCATAACAAACAAAACCAAGCACCTAGAGTCTACCAAATCTTTTTGGAATTACAACTAGAAGAGAATGCTATGGTCAGATGAGACCGAAATGTAAAATTTTTCCCATACTGTACACACCATTGACATGTTTGGTACAAAAGAGGAATGCATACAGGGAGAAGCTCCTCATACTGACTGGCAAATAGGGAGTTGTGTCAGATGTTTACCAGAAGTGGACAGAACTGGTAGGCCCACTTGGATACCACTGGACCCAACGTAACGTAGCTTAGCTAGCTAGCTAAAAATCGTGGTCACGAGGCAGAATGGGGGGACAGAACCATGGTCAAGGGACAAATGTTGGATTACAATTACCTAAACTGAGTAAAAATGAGCAAGTGTATTAAGATAAAATCATAATTTTTGAGAGCATTGTGACTATAAAATGGACATCAATTCAATAAGCAAACTATAACTATTTGAATGCACCAATGTGCATAAGTAAATAATACATAAATAAATACATATATAGAAATTATTCACCTTCTCAAAATAGTGCACAAATAGATATCTATTAGTTTCTTTATTTAATCAACATACAAAGCACAATGAAGTAAAAGTCACAGTAATGTATCAAGCTATTCTTGGGACTGTAGGTTTGTGGCGTCAGTTATTAGACCTCTGACATCGGTACCAGCAACCATTAGAGGGCTTTAAAAAAATTGCGCTCAAAGCAGAAGCCACATCCCTGGGTTAGACGCGGAGGTGAAATACACCACAGAGCAACAAGGGAAACGCGGCATTCACACAGAAGAAGGTAACACTGTTATTACGGGACTGACTGCCAACTATTACTTGTATGGTCCAACCTTTTTGTTTTTTAAAAAGAATAATATATGTAAATGAACAAGATACTCTTAAATTGTAAAATGTTTTTTTTTTCATGTGAGACGTATCTCACAGCGTTTTGGCAATTAATTTACTTGGATTAGTAAGCACCATGGAGACTTATCTTTCGAATACATATTTGAATTTGTCTGAACTGGACTCCAAACAACCGCCCACAGCTAATACCACCTCGTCCTTGCCACTTCGCCTGGAGTCGCGCTCTGTGATTATCTCTGCTACGATGTTTACGGTGGGTGTTCTGGGAAATCTTGTCGCTATAGTGGTGCTCTGCATCTCTAAAAAGGAGCAAAAGGAGACCACGTTTTACACACTCGTCTGTGGTATGGCAATCACAGACCTTCTGGGCACCTGTTTTACCAGTCCTGTTGTTATCGCGACATATGTTGCAAAACAGTGGCCGGGCGGAGAACTTTTGTGTCACTTTTTTTCATTTTCGATGCTCTTCTTTGGTTCTGCTGGAATGTCCATACTTTGCGCCATGGCCGTGGAGAGGTACCTCGCCATAAATCATGCGTACTTCTACTCTCATCACATAGATCGGACGATGGCACGATTAACACTTGTTGCTACTTATTTAGCTAACATCGTGCTGTGTATCATGCCAAGCTTCGGATTTGGGAAACACGTTAAGCACTTTCCGGGTACGTGGTGTTTTTTAGACTGGAGGGCGACGGAACCCCTAGCTGCCTCTTACTCTTTTGTATACGGAGGATCCATGTTGATACTCATAGGAGTGACTGTAGCGTGCAACCTCGCAGTCTGCAGATCCTTGGTGCTCATGAGCCAGAGAACAAGGATAGTGAGAGCGGAGATCTCCGGTCAAGGCGGTTCGGGAAGAAGGTTTCCGAAGCTACCTTCTGTGTCTTCAGCTGCAGAATTCCAGATGTTTTGGCTGTTAATACTAATGACCATCGTGTTTCTGGTTTGTTCAATCCCTTTAGTGGTAAGTTCAAAGTACAAAAAATATGGAGGTATAAAATAAATAATAGTGTTTGATATGGTAATGTATATAGTAAATGTATAATGGCCTGGTAGTGCATTAGGTTGTATGGTCTTGAAAGGTAACTGCAGCACACATTATGTAAGCTGTTTTTTGTCTTTTTTCTCAGGTGCGGATTTTTGTCAACCAGTTGTATGGTCCGGCCCACATTTCCGCTGGAGGGAAACCCGACTATCGAGGCGATCTTAGGGCAATACGGTTCGCCTCCTTTAACCCAATTTTGGATCCATGGGTTTACATCTTGTGCCGGAAAAACCTACTGATTAAGGGTTGCGAGAGGGTGAAGCGGTCTGTTGGGAATGCCAGAGAAGCTCGTGCGCGTAAAGTTGGCTGGGTAAGCGGCCAACGCACACCTCCTTCTTACGCCGCAAGCAACACCACCAGTTACGCATCCCTGCGAAACGATAAACAAGACGATGAGCAGATTATCACTAGGACTAAATCATTTACCGATTTCACTGTGCAACAAACATGGGATTATGATGCGTCGCGACCCAACTTTCATCCCTTCTGTATCGAACAGAGTGCTGCTATTGATTTACAGAAAAGTACTCCCGATATCTCAAAACCAGCAGAGATAAAACCAATATTGTGTTCAATTCTACAGGAATCCCCTGTCCAAATTGCTGGGGATGAAGAGCATGCAAGGTGCGGACGGAGGCACGACGGCCAGCTCGAAATAGTCACATGTACCTTTAGTACCCCCACCTCTTGCATCTCTGAAAAATGTATCTAGGATTATGGCTTGACTGAAAAAAAAAATTCATTTACATGGGTAACCAATGAATGTCTATTGGTTTACTACCACTCATTTAATGCACTAATTGCAAAGCAACAGATCATTCAATGGAATAATTTACTTGATAACATCAACTGGGTCGTCAGAAAGAGTGAAATATTAAGGTTGCAGAATGCAGGAAATTGATAACAGACGCACATGCCACTTTCCATTTTGCTGTAAGGAGTCCACCATTGTTCAGTAAGGCTACATGACCACAGACCATGAATGGTAACCTTAAGCAAGATATTTGATCAATTACAGACTACAATGTGTTGTTACAAAAAATGTTGTATACAATGAAAAGTTTTCAAGTATGTTATTTCAGGTATCCAAATATTTCCATTTGTCTTGAGCAGGATGCCTTTGCTAATGAACCAAAAGTGGCCTGTGAAAAATATGCTTTTGGTGGTGTCAGAAAGGACAAGATGAATGTTCATACATGAAATATTTAACGTTTTTCTTTGAGTTGTGTGGTTTATTCAGATTGACTATACTCTTGCACACCAGGACAGTTTTCCCTGCAGAAACTGGTTCTATGGAAATAGGCATTGATGTGTAATGACAAAACATTGCTTGTTGGATGTTCAGTGTTATGACCACATACATTAAAGTGTGAACTTGGGGAACATGGAGACGCTTAAGGCGGAGTTACATTTTACTTATTGATATATTCAACAAACACTCCACCTTTCTGAACAAGCACAAGCTACAGGTTTGTTCTTTTGCATTATGAAATCTGAATAATTATTCACAGAAAGTTTGGTGAAGGTGAAAAATACTTTTATGTAGACTCGCTGCTTGCATGACCAAACTTGAATGTAAAAATTTCCAATAAAAATATCAAATTGTACCATAAAGCCTATTTTTTAGAAAAGTCAATTATTGTAAAACCAAAAGTAAAAAGAGACCATTTAAAAAAATAAGATTTTAACACTATATGAATACACTGGGCACCCATTGATGTTGATGGACCACATGATGTTTGCATATTTTCCACAACATATTTTCATGTTTTCCATATTTACAGTCAGCAACAGAGACATAACTCCAAGGTGACATGTTCAAAAAGAATATATGAATATTGTTATAAGGTACATAAATATGTATTACATGATACACCCATACATGAGATCCTAATCTTCTTATAAATAATGAACACAAAGAAACATTGGAAAACATAGTATGTATGTTACGCAAGAACAAAGAGTAAATATCAGGATATGAAACATCGTTTCAAATATGAAGGCATCATCTGCCAGGTGAATGTGAAAGTGGAAAGATACTGGAGACATCTCACTGAATTAACCCTCCACAATACATACAGTACAGAACAACAGTGCACCCAATAACTTATAGAAAACACATACCTGGTGTTCAAATCACAACAAGTTCACAATGAAATTAATTTAAACATACAGTTAGATATGGATATAGCCATAGCATTCCATGTAAAAACACAAGACCATGTTAATTGTTCCAACTCTGTGATTACACTGTGCCTTGTTAACAGTGCTTTCATCAAAAATCTTGGTCAGTTTGTATATGGTTGTATATGGTTAAAAAGTAAAAAATCTTATTTTTTCTAATGATGTGCTTACATGCCTAGCTAATATTATATAGCATGGTTTTTTATTAGATCATCTATAATGGATAAGAGGCATATTCACCTTCACTTTTGCATGGTAATATGAAACACTATGACAATAAACCAGCTTGGAATTGAGTTCCTCAGGTAAAATGTGGATGGAAAGTACAATAGAAATAGTTGTTCACCAATGGGATTCTGGGCTCATTGGGCAGGAACTTTCTTCACAAGCATGTTATTTAATCTTTTCCTCCTTTAGCAAGAGGTAGCCTTTTTATATGTTGACTTGGGTTTAAATATGCCCCCAAGCATTCTCGGCAAATGTAACCAATGAATTCACTCTAAAAGGCTGTTAAATAATATATTTTTATTTGATTTAGCAAACTAGCAGCAATTCCTTGCATTTATTTTCTGAGACAGATGATGCATCCTGCATGACACAATGAAAAGAGATTTATCAAACAATAGATTGGTATGCATACTACGTAACAAATTATTATTATTATTATTATTATTATTATTATTATTATTATTATTATTCCTTTATTGAAACAGGTGGTCTCAAAGAAGTAATCTCACTACTGTTAACTTCTGATCTGATAGGAACTGTAGATTCTTCTAAATTGACATAATATGTACTGGGTTGATCTTGATAAGCACTTGGGTGGCATTTCGTGCAATAATTATGCTGGGCTGTGATGTTGGCAGACCAGTTATTTAAGATACATTTGGTTTGAGTCATTACATAGCCCTCAAACACTGTGGACATTAAAAGATATAACTTGGCATGAATCTGGAAGATAATATATATATATATGTTAAATGTTGACCAATGGTTCAGAAATTTGCAGTTTGGTGCAACTTTTTCAGTAATGTCATTTGGTTTGCCAGAAAACACATTTTCTTATTAAAATGTCAGACAGCATCAAAGTATGTTGATAATTTGAGTATACAGTAGGCTATGTACTTTGGGAAAATGATGTACTTTTATTTAAATACATTTACTCTCATGTTTTTTATCTAGTAATCTATTTTTTTCTGAAAACCACAGGGGCCAGAATTATTGGCAACCCTAACAATTATTGTAAATAAAATTTAAAAGAGCAATACAATTTACTTTAATTTAGTTAATCTCAGTCTAAAGGAATTAGATTGTGTCATTTCATTTCTTCCTGTATCACTAGAGTATAAAAATGAGGTAAGAAGCATGCAAATCCCTTGGGAATCAGCTTGGGAAAAGCCAAAGAACTGTCAATTCAGAAGACACAGAGGGTAATTTAAATAAATAAATAAATAAATACATAAACGGATAAACATAGCACTGTGGACAGCAAGGGCAATAACGAAAAAGCGTAAAACATATGGAATGGTTGCAAACTTGCCAGGAAGAGAATGCAAGTGCATATTATCCCCACAAGCAGTAAGGAAGATGGCAAGGGAGGCCATAAGTAACCCAAGGATGGGAGTTTAAAAATTGCAGATTGGTTGTGTCTTGGGGTCGGCTAGTCAAAAAAAAAAAAAAAAAGACAATAAACCCTTCCCTTCCCATAAACAAAACCATGCATCTTGTTTGTCAATCCTTATTTGAATAATGACTGGAAAAGAGTGCTATGGCCAGATGAGACCAAAATTGTTTTGGCCATACACACCATGGACATGTTTGGTGGCAAAATGGAATGCATACAAGGAGAAGCACCTCATACCTACTGTCAAATATAGTGATTGGTAATTGACGATTTGCAGATGTTTTGCTGCCAATGGCACAAAGAATTCAACAAAGTACCAGGTAACCCTGGCCAAAAACCTGGTTGCCTTTGCTAGGAAGTTGAGACTTGATCATAGCCAGCAGGACAATAGCTCCAAACATACATCAAAATCCACACTGAAATGGTGAAGTAAGAACAACAACCATGTTCTGCAATGGCCACCTCAATCTCCAGATTTATCTAAATCCCATGAAAAACCTGTGGTCTGAACTGAAGAGGGGGATAACCCAAGGATATCAATGATTCTGAAAAATCCCTCCAAATATGTTCTCTAACCAGGGGTGCCAATAATTGTGGAACCAGTTTTTTGGGGGATTTTTTTTTTTTTCTTTGAAAAATGTAAGACTTTGGTTGGTTCCATTGAATCATTAATAGAGCACACTGCTTTACACATATTGGAAAATAAAGCTTATGTCAATAACTGTATAATTATTTTCGTTTACAGCATTTTTTTGTGCATATATTTACCAATAATTCTGGAGCCCACTTTATTTTCTAGATTCTTAGCTTTTGATTGCCTTTGGAGTCTGTCATAGGCGTTTGTCAACATGAGGTCCAGAAAAGTCATCTTTTATTTTTCATTTAAAGTGATTTTACCATTGAAAGACAAGGAGCCATTATGAGGCTGCGAAATAAGAAAGAAAAACAAAAAAACATCAGAGACATAGACAAAACAACTTACCGAAAGCAACAGTTTGGAACATCATTAAGAGAGAATGCTGGTGCATGTTTGGGATTGTTGCCTTTCTGTGAGATGAAACATCATATGTGATCTTTGCTTTGCTTTTCTTTTTTGCCAAGCTGCCTGCTGTTAAACGAGCCATTTCATATTATTAATTATTTCTATTATTACAATATTATTAACAACTAGATGTTATGTAAGACATGACATATGATGCATATCTTCCATGCAAACATTACATTCATTTACATATTTTCCATGAATTGTAAAAGATAATTTAACATTCCACTCCCAGGATGCTTTTCTCTCAAATTAGTTTTGCAGTTGCTGTAAAATCATTCCAGCCTATTTTCTTGTCTCCATTGGAATGAAGGTTTCACCGACAGTGTTTGGTTGATTGCAATCTACACAAATCTGTCACTGGACAGATATTGGATTTTACACATAATTTGTGTAAAATCAAGCTCATGCCTTTAAAACAAAAGAACTAAGAAAAAGCTCAATCCTGAAGACAGAGTTATATAGAGTTATAAGTTATATAGAATAAACTCAGTATTGTAGTAGTTGTATGTCTCCACAAGGGAGAGCTGTGAAACAAGAATTAAACCCCATAGGGGGAAACCAGCCTCTCAAGAATCCTCAGCCTCTCAAAAATCCTACTTCCATGAAGTAATCAAATATTTATTTAAAAATTTATTTGCAGCTCTATGCTTCTAAGCAAGAAATATATTGCATTTGGAACAAATAACTGATCATATAATAAATAAACTACAAAAACTAAAGGCAAACAAGTTGATCTGAACACATTCCCATAAATGGTCATATTAAGCCTTGGGTTGAAAGGTGGTGGATACAATGGAAAGAAACAGATCGAAATGAAGGACATGAAAGAGGTTCAAGGTGACACAGGTGTACTTACCTCTGGAAAGCCCTTGTCGTTTGCACACCATGTCTCCATTCCCTGTTATCGTTGGTATCGGGTGTCACCTGCAGAAGTTCCTCCTGTGTTTTGCTGAGGCCTGGGTATCTAGTGTCCCAACTGACTACAGCAGTAAGACAGATATTGTCCTCAGGCCAGTGGACCCAGACCTGGCCGGTTTCCCCTCTGTCCAGTGAAAACAGTGTAAAGTCCTACGTTTCTCTTCCTGAGAACAGCGGCAAACATGCCAATCAAACCCAGAGCAGCATTATTCTTCCGCCCATCGCTGCATACCATGTCCACTTCTGTATGGTTCACATGGTTATAGCTTAACCAAACTGCAATGCAGTGGCTTGGCATCAGACCTGGGTCAAATTGTTTTGGACTCAAATAGTTTTCTACGCTTTACTGGTCCTCTAGGTTGGGTCAATTGCTCCAGGCAAGATCAATCAAACACAGGTAAATATTTTAATCCAAAACAATCACATATTTCACTCAGGTCTGCTTGGCATATTGGAGATGACACAAGTTCTTACCAAACTGTCTCTATGAAACTGATCACCAATCAGAGGGGTAAGGTCTACGTATCTGTGACAGGTGTGACCCAGTATCTTGATTGACCTCAATACTCAGTTTTCCTATACACCAC
Source organism: Conger conger (assembly GCF_963514075.1). Lineage (NCBI taxonomy): Eukaryota > Metazoa > Chordata > Actinopteri > Anguilliformes > Congridae > Conger > Conger conger. The sequence continues at coordinate 44,166,303 of NC_083763.1, read as the reverse complement.
ATGTCATGATAAAGATCTACTCTTGCCTACCTTCTGTCACTCATGACAGGCTTCCCTCAGCAATGCCTGATACTCTGTATCTCTGGACTGACATACTATAGCAGAAGGACAGATATTGGATGTAAGTATTTCTAATACTTTATCCTCAATAAACTAGAGTAAAAGCACAGAAGCCACCCTTCCATCCATGTGTCTCTTAAAAGTGTGAGTCAAGCCTCCTCTGCTACACACAGGGCCATGTGAAAGTGCAGAAAGAATGCAGCCTGAGACTGGCCTGTAATCCACTGAGTGAATATCACAGTAATGGAGAGTGACATGCTTTATGGCCCTGATGTGCCTGCATCTGTTTCCAATACTGCACTGCCCTTAACCCATAGAGGCAGGCTGGGAGATGCATGCACCTCGTGAATCTATACATCACCCAAAGTGGCCAATGAACTGAACTGTTTTGGGAAACAATGGACCAAACCCCCACTGCACAACAGACCTCAAGGTTTTAATGCGTTCAGTGTTCTATGGGCAAGAACCATAACAATCTCCTACCCTTAACACAACACCCTTAGATCAAGAACGCTCTAGGAGTTTCAGTCAGTAGTAACAGTACATATTTCAGAAATATTTGTCACACACATCAATAATTTTTTTTTTTTAAATAACAAAAACATATATATATATATATATATATATACAAACACTCGGTGACCACTTTATTAGATGTGGCAACAACTATCTGCATAAAAGCATGCAGACATGGTCAAGAAGTTGAGCTGCTTTTCAGACCAAGTGTCTGGGGAAGTGTGAATGGGGAAGAAATCTGACTTTGACCGTGGAATAATACAATGGGGAGCAAAGACTTGGGCACCCCTGGTTTAAATGTCAATGAATGGTTACAGAGCTAAACATGAGACTGTGATGTACCATTCAGAGGACCTAAGCGTGGACCAGGGAGCATGCAAAAATATTGTTTTTATTCAGTCCAAAGTCAAAGCCAGGTTACCAGAAGATACAATGCCAAATCGAGTTGCAAAAGAATAACAAAAGCAGGGGTCAAAAATCCAGGAAAGAAAAGGCTGAGGTACAAAAGGGCTAGGCAAAAACGAAGTCGGCAAAAGCAGAAAAAGAAAATCAAAACCAAATAATCAGATGTGCAAGCAAATAAAAGGGTTAAGGCAACTTGAAACTCAGGCAAGGGGTGTCTTCAGGAATCGCAATTAATCAGGCTTACAAGAAATCGGCAACTGGAAAATGATTAACGTTCTGACAAAGGTTCTAGCAGAGACTGGGGTTTATATGCATGAAGGGAATTGACATACTAGGCGTGGCACCGGAGAGAGGAGGGCTAAACAAATAAACAACAGGTGAGCAACATGAATGGGTAGTAATACAATAACAAGGGGGAAAACAAAAACACGGACTAGTACAAACAGACCCACATGTAATACACACGGCTCCAGATTAGGGAGTAGACAATTGCACAGAGTTAAGAAACGTAGTGATAGCGGGAGGCATGTGCGAACACTTTACTGAATCAAAGCGAGTCATCAGTGATAGAATAGAGAGGCGGAGTTACAGAGCAGAATTGAAACTGGAGATAAGGTTAGTATATTAGTTAACATGATTAAATCTACCCAAAACTAGTGACTGTTAGTTAATTAGTTAGACAGACAGTGTGTTAATGTAATTATTACTGTACAATATCTATGTTAGTTGTTATTTGTAAGTTAATGCTATCTACAACATGAACTAGAGAAAAAGCAGGAAGTAAGAACAAACGAGTCTGAGAAGGAATTGTTGGAACCCAGAAAATTCCGAAACCACCCGAATAGTGTAGCATGCAGACAGGGGAGTGACTTCGGCTCAGAAACATACAGACATAACAGGGGAAGACGAATGCCATGAACTGTAATGGATGAATAAACAGAAGACCAGATATGAATAAATTACAAGAATAGACGAATATACTAACAGACAATCTCAGGAATATAACCAACACCATTAAAAAGCAAGATTTAAATTTTATAAAAATTAAGGGAGAGGGCTAATTGCAGCCGGCAATTAGCCAACCAATGAAACGATCAATCAAAAAAGGTTGAGAAGTTTAATCTGAATTGATGGAGGAAATAACAAACAGCATGGAAACTCAACCTCAGTCACGGAACCCCAAGCTTATCGGTGAGTTTGCAAAAGCCCTCATCTGAGAGGGGCAATACTCCAACAACGTATCACTTGACCGCTTGACTTTTAGGAAAGTCAGCAACCACAGATAATCACCAAATGCTCACCAAGACTCAACTGATTGTGCAGAAGACCTATGAGAAAGCAAGCTAAAAACATGAGTAGCACCAAGGGTCTCCTGCGTAGAGCCCTGGGCTATCGGAGGTTCGCACCGCTCTCCACCGAGAGGGGCATCAACTCCAAAACACATGTAGTTAACCTTAGTGTAATATATAAAACAGAACTACACTAAGAAGGAAACAAACAACATGAGCCCCTCGGGTATGAGGCTTATGTGGACGCAACCCAACCACACAATCCGCCAGGAGGATCTACAACAGATCCTCAAACTATGAGAGGTGTGCAAACTCGCCATTACAGATGTTACCTCCGACAGCGGTGAATTGAGACTTAGTGCTATACGTACAATAACATACATAACTCTTACAAAAACAAAAACAATGAGTTTTGAAACTGACAAAAAGAAACACCTTGTTATGCTAAAGTAAGCGTAAGGTGGCTGTCAAACTTGGAAACTGCACACTACGGGAAACAGGCACACAATAGAGCCAAGACTAATTTTCACATATGGATGGGGGGAATATTGACTTGTCCCTTATGCTAGCTCAAAGCTGTTGGGGGTCTGAGCCAGCATTAATTGCCAAAGGGCCTCAGTGTTCCTGGGTCCACTTTGACTCAGCCTAAAGCTCCTTCCTTCCTAAAGGTAACTTAAAAAAAAAGGCGGAAATAACCTATGCGGACAAACAGCCAATGAGAGCAAGCGTGCAGAAAAGGGATGCAATAAACTCAAAACATTAACAATTGACCTAGACAGAAGGAAGCTGCTAACGGGGTCTCAATTCCCAAAGGAATCCCGCCTTCCAACTGTCCTGTGTCTAACACTTGTGCAGAAAAATAAAAGGTGAAGGTGTGACAGACTGTACCCTAAGGTGACGAAGAGTTGCTGCATGTTCAGCTCCCATAAACCTTGACATAACAGGTAACCTCAATCACACAGCTCACAAAGTGCACAAATGAGAAATAAAAACAACGTGCTATGGGGATTGAAAAAAGAAATCTAACAAACATTACATTACATTATTGGCATTTGGCAGACGCTCTTATCCAGAGCGACGTACAACAAAGTGCATACCCATAACCAGGGATAAGTTCGCTGAAAGACCCTAGAGGTAAGTACAATTTCAACTGCTACCTGTACAACAAAGATAAGGACAAGGGCCATTTTTTTTTTTTTTTTTTTTTTTTTTTTGAACAAACAAACAAACAAACAAACAAGAGCAAAAGTGACCAAAGTTAACTATCCAAACACTGCTTACCTAGCCAACTAAAAATACCGATACACAAAGCAAGTCACAGAGACAACAATTAAGGTTCACAGGGAGGTAGGGAGGGATGGGGAGAGGTGCTGCTTGAAGAGGTGCGTCTTCAGCTTGCGCTTGAAGGTGGGGAGAGATTCTATAAACAAGCCCTGATTGAACAAGACATGGGACTTTAATATAAAGGCAAGCAGCTGACCTTCATCGGTGATCAGACCTCACATGGCAGACAATTGGAATCAGGAGTCAGCATGAGGGTATTGATTACCTGATAGCCAAAGTGAAACTAATCACCAAATTGGCAAACATACGTATAAAAATAAACGGCAAGTCTAGCGGCACAAAACGGTAGTGCCTGGAAACTAATCAGACTAGAGCCGAGAACCATGACATTTTACTGTTTGTAAATGAGCAAAAGTTTGGGAACCCTTTTGGATTATTTTTTGTTCACAGTTTTTTTTGTTTACAGAATTTTTGTGCATATTCATCAGGGGTACCAATAATTCTGGACCTGAGTGTACATACATGCATACACACAAAAAAAGAAAACACGCACACCCACACACACATATGCACACCCACACATGCAAGCACACACAACCCTAGTCTTGGTGGAATCTGAGAATTTGATCAAAGGTTGGAGGTAGCTGGAGCCATATTACATATGTGCATGGCCACTGGTCCAATTGTCATTGGTTTTGGCTAGTATTTTTAAAATTAGGTTGCTTATCTGTCAGTTGACAGTATGTAGCACTGGTCCATGCCATCAGACAGCAATGGGCATGAGGCCTTTGAGACTGGGTATTCCCCAGATAGAATATTGCCAGATCACAAAAACCCTTCCCTCGTCCCACTCACTATGTGTGTTGCTTCATAATGTGTGGGAGTGCAGCTCTTTTAATTGTTCCAGGTTCCAGGTACTGTATGCTTGGCCATCTGTGCTTTACTACTATGCTGTTAAGGTGTCAGGGATCAGTGGATATTCCCCATTCATGCTCATGATAAGGGACATTGAGTTTTCCATCGCATGCCATGAGATTCTTCAGAGGACTCCCACACCTAGGAAACCAGGATATGGTAAACAGGTTGGGTGGGGACTGCTGCTGGCCCACTGCCAGAACATGTGTTGCAATGTGTCCATATTTATTCCCTCCTGTCTTTCAGGGGAAACCTGTAAAATGGGAATATTTGTAGCCTGGGGGGTGTTCTATGCTTACAAGAAAGTCACAGTCAGACTCCTTCAATGACAACATACATGAAATGGACAACAAATTGGTAAAATCAGGATTAAATAATCCTATAATAAATATAGGAGCTGGGCATTGAGTCAAGAACTAGATTTCTTGTTCAAATGTATGAAACATGTTTGTTATTTCAGTGGCCATGAATGTACTAATTAATGCAATACAGAATCGGACACCTTGTTTTATTTGCGTCATTCATTTTACCACTTACCAACAAACACAAATGCATTCACAATCGATACCGATGATATGTTCAATTAAAAAGTACCTTTTCATGCCCTGCCCCATGATTGTGATGGGTACAGTGGTGGCTGGAAAATGATGGTACATAATCTAAGACTAGCCACGGTGTGCAATGTTTCATTAGATTTATCAATGATTGGCAAAACAGTACAAATTACATTTCTGTTAAGTTCAAAAGGTCTTCATATGAATGAAACAACTGTGGATATCATTAATTGCATTTTCGTAACAATTGTATATTAATCAAATATGGCTCACTATTATACATCATTCTGTATGTCCAGGAGGTGATTGCAATGTAATGTGATCCTTGCTGTTCTATATCAGTGTCTTCTTGATTTCTAGTATGTAAGAATATATAGGATGAAACTCTCCTTGTCAATTATGTCCAGGGTTTAAGCATAATACCATTAGAAAACAGTAGTGGCTTTCATCATGAAAGCATCACCTAACTCTCATTTAGCTGGCCTAGCTCATAGCCATCTTGTAAATATTAAAGACCTTTAGCATGTGCAAATTAGCGAAATAACCAGATTCCCAAATTATACTTACAGGCAGCCAATTTCGCTCTAAAAATGTCTCTCACCAACAGGCAAAAGCTAGTTGTTTCATGTTAGCTAAGCTAACTAGCTACTGTAGCTCTATCTAGGCTATAACTAGAGTAGGTGATAACAACCAATCAGCTGACATTGAAATGACATTGAGATAATGCTAAATAAGGTTTTACAGGGGGAGAGAAATCAACTAATATTGCTCAGTAGACAAATAAAGACAAATTCAATCTTCGTACTCCATGATATAAGTACTTACACAAGTTTCCATTAGCTAGACAATGCTAAATGAAGTTTTACGGGGGGAGAGAAATCAACTAATATTGCTCAGTAGACAAATAAAGACCAATTTAATCTCTGTACTCCATGATATAAGTACTTACACAAGTTTCCATTAGCTAGATAATGCTAAATAAAGTTTTACGAGGGGAGAGAAATCAACTAATATTGCTCAGTAGACAAATAAAGGCCAATTTAATCTTCGTACTCCATGATATAAGTACTTACACAAGTTTTCATAAGCTAGATAATGCTAAATAAAGTTTTACAAGGGGAGAGAAATCAATTAATATTGCTCATTAGACAAATAAAGACAAATTTAGTCTTCATACTCCATGATATAAGTACTTACACAAGTTTCCTCCACATGACTGTATCCAGGTTTGACAGAAACTAAAAATGAATTCATACTTCAACTGAAGCATTCAGTCAGATACAGTTAGCAGTGTGCATGCAACATTGACATTGGCACGAACCTGTGCTTTTAGTACTGATACAGTAGTATTGTAGCAATACATTTTCAAATAAAGCAGGATTCTCCTCAAAACGTAAACTTTTCTTTCTAAAGGACGCCCTTTGTGACTTGTGGGTGGTCCTCTATCCCTGAAGATCCCCCTCACTTCAAACCCAGATGAAATCAGATTGTTAAAGTTCTTGAAGTTGAAAGTACTTTAACTTGTTTTCAGTACATGCAATAGGGAGGTAAATCGGATGTTTCGGGAACGATACTTCCAGTATACTGCTCCCTATTAAATAGAGCACTAAAAGCTAAATAATGTAAGCAAACTATGTAGCATTGAAGTCTGGATTAAAAGTATGTTTTTCATGGCAATATACAGAATATGATAGGATTTCAGTTCGAACAAAGTCATGTCTTGCATTTTTAGATCGGCAAGATAAAACTCAGCCTCCCATAATGCTTTCCCTTTCATAGTGACAGAATTGCCACAATTGGACCATCCTAATGCCAGCGACAATGTATCTGGAATTCATCTATCATCTCAACAATTAAAAATTTGTGTAATCTGTGGCCTATTGATGGCAACACCAAACGATGTCAAGCACAATTGCAATGAAAGTAGTGAAAAGCTGATCGATGTCGATCATTTGCTGGTGATAGAGCCTTGTAATTTTGTGGTTGCAGAACAATTTAATGCTTTGTGTGCTTATAGGAAGTTGTTGCTCCTACCGTCTATGATGATATGGTATAGCGGAAATGCAATTCAGCGGGACATCCGCTTTACCTCCCCATACTCTATAGTGTCCACAGTTGCCTGTATTAAACATACATTTTTGAATAGCTTTTATTTATAAGACACAGTACCTAGTCTGCTCGTGCATACAGTATCTGGGCCACAGGGTAGTGCAGTTCACTGTATCCCTCTAGAAGCTGTAGAGGGCACCCATGGGAGGCTGTCAAGTGCTGAGGAATGGACTCACTCATGCTCTATCTGCACAGTGGCCAGGCTGTTTCTGAGAGCAGATGTTTAGTCCCCTGTGCTCTGAGGCATTATTAGTGCCGTTTGCCCTTTTCAGAGGATGAAAAAGATCAAAATCAAAGCTGCCAGAAAGATTTGTCCCTGGTAGAGCCCTGTGAACAGTGCAGTGAAGTGCACATTAGACAGCCGCTCAGAAATGGGGAGGGTGCACCACTGGGAAACACCAGGCCTCTTTTCACTGCCAGAGAGCATACATCAGGTGCCTTATCTGAGAACTCGAGCAAAATAAATAAGCAGTCAAAATTTGATGGCTTCTCGATAAGAAAACAAAAAGGCACTTGTGTGGTAGTTTACAGAGACGTGCAATTCCGAGTGTCTCCTTGGGTCTTTCAGGGGGGAGCGTTATGAAAGCTCTCGCTTTCAATTGAGAAAGAACCCAAGCAAGACAATAGGTTCACTCTCTCTTATCTCATAATATGGCTTCTCGGCTGAGATATAATGTTCTTGAAGCGCTGCTTTGACATCGCTATAACAACCTCTGCAGAAACATTTTGGTAACACAATGCAGTTGCTGGGTTGGTTCATGCCACTGTATGTACTGTGTGTACTGTATTGTTATCAAGAATGCTGCCCGAGGAACCAAGCCACATCTGTGACATTTACGCAAAGCTTTGATCCATCAGCTTCTGAAATACAGTTGATCCTGTTCAGGAAGACTCACAAGGAAAGAGGTGAAGTCAGATTTGACATTTTATGGAGAAGTGAATGCAGCACATATCACAGAATGCTTCCAAGATGTTTTTTGAAAATTTTATTCCTATGCAGGAAAATTAAATTGTACAAAAATAGAGCTCAGAAGACCTTTTATACATGTCAATAATAATAATAATAATAATAATAATAATAATAATAATAATAATAATAATAACTGTTTTTTTCTGAACAACAAGTCATTTTGTCATTGTTTTAAAATACTGTTAAAATGTTTCTCTCCTATTTGCAAGAAGTTGTGTGTCATATTCAATGCAACATTGCAAGCCTAAAATTTTAAGGAACAGCAAGGCTACAATGGCAAGAACATTGCTGTCTTAAATAGGCACAGTCATAAGGAGCATAACTATGTGGCCCCTGAAGGTAATACTGACAGGTATAGCCACAGATCTCTCACTGAATAGGCTGCTCACACTGACCTTGTACATGGGTTTAGTATTGACAGTCATAATTTAATATTCCCTCTCAAGTATCATCAGGTTACATTTTTAAACATAGGTTGGAAAGGCTAGACACAGCCACCTGACCAGCTAACATTGAGATCAGTGGGTACAGCTGCTCTTAAAATGCCAAAATATGGGTACTTGTAAGTCAATCCTTTTCCTTCTTTGACTCTGATTTATCTGTTAGACAGGAAGTATCTTGCTCCATGCTTCCACATTAAACATGATATATTCAACATGACTAATAGCAAAATAAACCAAAAGATACATGGCCACTTCATAAATAATAGACATCTGGTATTTGTGAGAACATGTTTCATAACACATGACAATAAATAAATAACTTAAATGTAATAAATACTTTTCCTATGTTACAAAATGCGATGAGATGCATAGCATCCAACAGTGGTGTTCAGTTTGTGCTTAAATGGTATAAAGGAAGCAGACTTTGGGAAGGTGACTTTGAATGCAACTGATTTTCTTGTGTAATCCCAGGTATCACCAGGCTTATAACAATGCCCTCTACACTGGGGAATAGACTAAAAAAACAAGTCCCAAAATCCCTTGGCAGTTGCATGCCACAATGCACAACATATACCGCCACAAAACAACATACAGGATAATGCTTTAGAGACTCTTGCAACTGAACATATGCATGTAGCTTACAACATTAACCCCTCATCACATTTTCATTCCAAAACCTTTGGGTTAAGGCACACATTCCCAATCAATACAATATGAAAATAAGGTAGGGTTAAAGCTGAGAGTCAAATTCTGGGAGAGTCAGGTAATATTTATTCAGATCTGCATTTGTGGAGTGGAAATTAGTGTGCTATTGCTTATTGGTTTGGGCTTATATCTTATATCTTACCTTGGACTACATAACTACATTTTTTATATTAGCGCAGCTATTTTCAGTTAACTTCAACATAGGTCAACGCGTATCCTGACTCCTCCAGAGAAGAAGCAATATATTACAGTAGGAATTACAGTACCAAGAAATCCTGAGAAACCAAGGAAAATATCCAATAAACAATTATTCTAATAGTCTGTATGCGCAAATAAAATATTTTAAGTGATAACAATTCACCTTTCAGAGAAGATGAAGAAAATATGTCAATTTAATTTTTTAATGACATGGAGAGTCAATAGATTTTTGTTTCTCAGAGCCAAACTTCTACTGTAGACTCAAAGTCTAAATACTGAAAACTGAAAAGTATGTTGTAGTTAGTTAGTTGCTGTAGTTAGTTGTACAGTGAAAACTCCACCCTCCTGTGTGTACACTTTTCCTTCTTTTACCTGACAAAGAGAATATTTTCTGTCAGTCAGATGCGATTTGTACATCCCTGTGTACCTCAACTCCACAACTTGAGCAGCTTTTCCCCAAAAAAGGGGAGTTAAAGGCAGACTTGAGAAAAGACCAGTTCTTTTTTGTGCGCCCCATTATTGTAAAATAAGTGTTGCTGAAGTGGGCTTGTATGGAGGAATGGTAAGGTAAGGCTGAATGTGTGAATAGACAACTTCAATATATGTAAGTCATATAAAGCACATGACAATGAACAGGAAAATTCTATTCTATTCATAAGTCATATAAAGTCCAATGTATAAAATTTTCCCAACAAAACAATGCAAGATATTTATATTCATTTATAGTATTGGCGTAAATGAAATAATTCACTGTATTTATACTGACACTAAAAAGGACTAAAGCTACTCTTCTTACCCTGTTTATACTTCCATACTGTTGTGTTTGACATTGTAAACATTGTGATCACTGAGATGAATTTGCCTTTGAACTACAGTATCTGTACCCTGGCTTTGTAAGCACTGATCTTTCTAAACTGTGCTTCTGTTGAAGGCAGCTGATGCTATCCCAACACACTTCAAATATCTGTAGTCTCAAACCTTTAAGTAATGGAAACAGTCCTCCTGTGTTAAGCATTCAAAATAAACCACGGGACAAAAATGTTTCCACCACAACATATGGCAGATGCCAGCGAACAGTCATACCTTTCATTTGACATGCTGCAACACATCGTTTATAGTGATCTAAGATGAAGCATTTAAGAATCACAAAGAGATGAGATCCAAACATAGGACTGATTCTTTGCTTTGGTTCAGCTATTCTATTTAAGGTCTGACTTTGGTTAAACAAAGGAATCTGACTCTGAAATACACCGTGATCTGCTGTATGAAAATAAGTTTTACATTCACACCTCTCGGCTCTAAAAAATCATGTTACATTTACTCTATTCACAGTACCACTGACACCCAAATGTAAAAAAGATGAATGTACTTCTAAGAGCCATACGTCTGCACAGACAGATACACTCATTCAATACAATCTGAATTTATGGATGAGCCACATGAAAGTAAACAAAAAAAGGCTTTCTCTTCACAGAATGTATGAATTGCCATCAACGATCACAAAATGTGACTACTGTGGTCCAGTGACTCACAGTTCCTACCCCTGTTACCCCTATTACAAAGCATAACCAAATAATAACTCCTCATGTTTTTGATGACGTGCTGGCCTGACCTGACCTGACCTGAAAGAGATTGCTCAATAGAGCCATATACAACTGCATTAAAGTTAATATATATTCAATTGGCCAAAGGGAAAACTGCAGTGTCAAAACTACCATTAGATATAACTTTAACTTAGAAATGGAGCAATATTGACGAATGGATGTTGCAAACCACAATCACTTCAAACAACAAAGATATGGGAGCAGGTTATTGATCAGTGATGCATTTATAGTGGACATATAATGTCAAAAGTTTGAATATAGAATAAGTCTAGCCATCAGTAAATATTTTTTCCACATCTCTGCTTGATTTAGTCTCAGGTAATGACAAGAGTAGAAGAACCCATCAAATGAATCACCACATCTTTATGTCCAAATTACTTACGTAGACTTGTTGAGCTCTCACTTCCCACTTGCCTGAATGGCCAAGCTATATACAACATTATTGGGATGATCTGCCAAGGTAGGAAAATTCTAAGTGTCACAGTAAGGACCATCACTTCAGAAAAAACACATATATATAGTCATAGCACATGGATCATTGAAAACAATGTAAACCCTATGCATGTTTGATGCTTGACACAGACATATTCTTGTACATCATGGTCTGTGCAGTGTTTTGGTTTCTGAGAAACTCTGAAATTTGCTCAGAAAACCAAAACCAAAACCAACAATCTTCCGACTTTTTAATCTTAAGGTCATTGGAGAACTGCTCTTTGGCTCCCAAATCCCCAAGTTTGCTTGGCTGTGGCCCTTTCTGTGGTTGCCCTCTGCAGTATCTTCCATGAACGGTTTCCAAAAGGGACATGGAGCTTGCCATTTAAGTACACAATGCACAAAATATCTCCCATGTCCCATAACTCCCTTCTTCAATGGCTAGACAGGTCCTTTCAAAAAACTGGTAACATCCTCAGATTTCATCCCTAATCACTCCCTGTCTTAACTGCCATTCCATACATGGACCAATATTGTTCACTTCCAAGACATTCTCTACTGGAGACAAGAAAACTTCCACTTGAGAAAATTCAGGGTTGCTTGCTCTCTGTCCACAGTAAGTAGAAAAGCCCACCCTGGAGGACTCATGAAGTTCTCTTCGCCGGCATTACTGAGGAGTCACAACCCACAGCTCCCCAGCACAGCAGGTGGAGGGAAGCTCTCAGACCTGGGAGCGAAGACCCTGTGCTAGCGGACGTGGCGAGCCCGAGTCCTGGGCTCCCTTCCCTCCGCCACTCCCTGCCTCGGCCTCCACCCCTGTCCGACGGCATCCACCGCTCTCTTTCTCTTCCAACCAGGCGGTCGCTCACAGGGAGAGCGCCGGCCCCTCAGCCCACACAGCTGCAGTTGGCGGCCGACAGCAGGTCGATGGTCTCCCAGGCAGTGTCGGCGTTCATAAAGGACACGGTGTCGTAGCGGGTGGGCCGGCAGCAGGGGCGGGCGCTCAGCCTCTTGGCAGAGATGTTCCCCTTTTTGACCAGGGCTCGGAGGGCAAGGTCATAGTTCTTGCGGGAATCCTCGCAGGTGCCCACGCAGTACTTGAAGAGGATGACCTCATCCGAGTCATAGCCCAGACCCAGGTCTCGAACGCTGATCATCGTCCTCTCTATCCGGCAGTCCCGGCTACCCTTGGGTTTTCTGTTCTTCCTCGAGGTCTTGGGAGAGGCGGATCTGCCTGGGGAACGTGCCCACCGGCTCTGGTGATCCTCCACTTCCTCTGATAGAGATGGATTCCCTGTGAGACAAAAAAAGGACACAAGGTAACAGCTTGATTTCAGATTCAGCAATAAACTACAGTACACGTTAAATGAAATACATGTAGCTACAGATCATATTCAGTCATGTGTCAGGAAAGAAAAGCATATAAACATTATGTTAGGAACATATCACCATTGTGAAAAAGTAATTCAATTAAACTTAACTGGTTGCACCTTTATTATTATTTATTTTAAATGTATTTTATTACCATTTATTATTATTTTCTTATTTATTTTGACCACAGCTAGCTTTATACTCTCTGAAAAATCTGGACAATCCTATTCAGATTCGCATGGTGTCTTGAGATTCAAAATTCCCCAAATTACTGAAAATTACCCAAAATCTAAACGTTACCTGGAAAAATCCCTCCCTTTGCAACCGGAGTCAAGAGTGATGTTTAGACATAAACAGCAACCATAAGAAATAGCTTTTGTATCACCAAAGTTATATGTAGTATTAACAGCAGGGGAGTGATTTGAGATACACGTGTTCCTGAATTGAAAGCAGAAGTGGGTGTTGAAAGAAGGAGTGAAATTCCTTTGGTTATCAGCTGCACTGTACAGGGCGTAATATCAGTATGTAGGGTGATTAGCACTGGGGGAGCACTTCTTGACCTATCTTTACAGGGGTTGGGTATTGTTTTGTGTATGAACTAAATAAGAAAGTATTTTTAGAGTATAAATAACCTTTGATAGGCCTGCTGAAGTACACAAATACAAACATGTTGTATCAGCATGGTTTTAAACCTGAAAAGAGCAGCATCTAACTGAGGGATAACAAATCTGTTTTCTTTTTCTGTTGTTTTGCACACCCTTAATTGAAAAATACACTTTGCGGGGACCATATGTCTATTTCATGGTTCAATGGCTCCTTTTGGGTTAAGTGCACAAAAAATCCTGCTCACATGTCAGTTCATATAACTGTTTATGACCACTGTTTAGACTCTACACAGCCAAGACAAAAATGTCAAGTAATGTTCCTGGGGCAAACAAATGAGGAAATGTTCTGTGTGAACACAGCTATGTACACTGCTCTGTTTAAACATGCTGAGTGTTATTTCAATAAAGAAATGTTCTTCAGGAGAAGAGTGAAGCTCTGCCGGCTTGCCCTTCTCTACTTAATCTCATTACCTTCTTTTTTGTTTTTCAGAACGTTCAGTGAATTTAATGCCTTAATGAACACCGCACGGAACGGGAACTTGGATAACTGCCGGTGTGGGGAATCACATCTAACATCCTTCGTTTAACATAAAATAAATAGATTGTATCTTGTACAGGTGGCCTGTAGCGTAGTGGTTAAGGTAAATGACTGGGACACGCAAGGTCGGTAGTTCTAATCCCAATGTAGCCACAATAAGATCTATACAGCCATTGGGCCCTTGAGCAAAGCCCTTAACCCTGCATTGCTCCAGGGGAGGATTGTCTCCTGCTTAGTCTAATCAACTGTACGTCACTCTGAATAAGAGCGTCTGCCAAATGATGAAATGTAAAATAGATAGCCTTTACTAGATGGCTAAATTTTACTGTTACACTATATAGGAAAGGGTGTCACACTTCATTGACAGGATCGCCATGCAGTAATACTGCATACAATACATTTCAGTGTGCCAGAAATGTAGAGCTTTGAGGTACTATTTCCGCATTCCCATCACAGATTACAGTAATACCGTGCCTCCACATAAGCGTAGCATGTTGAGGTTGTCATCTCTATGAAAGATGCTGCCCTGGGTCAGATACCCACCAAAAAGGCCACCCCAGGCAGAGCGGATTTCTCTTCCCTCACCAAGTTCTTCCACTTCAGGGATGTCGGCAGGATGCCAGCCCACCTTATCTGGGTCTCGTGCAATCATTGGGCTGGGCTCCACCCTTCTGCCCGTCCCAAGGAGAACACCATCTGCCAGCACCAGGAGAGAGGCCAACACCCAAAACATCACCTGAGAGGAACAGACAGGGTGGAGTTAAACACACAGATTTCTATTTAATGATAATATGGTACATGTACCTCCCCAAAATGTTCTTTCCGTGGGCACATATGACACCTAGCTTATCTGTAGAAGGAATCACAAAGCATATGTACAATAACCGCAGTACAGTATGACAATATACTAACAATAATACAGCTAATAATACAAGTTTAAAGGCCTCCCAGAATGATTCTCAAGGATCACATATGGAGGTAGTATGTTATTTAATAATCCCCAAAGACAGACCTAGGGCTCTGTGCTGACACCATTGCCAAACAAAGTATTGATTCCAAAGTTCCCGAAACAGGATTGTGAGAAATCAGGGCTGCAATATCAACAATATTGCAAGACATTACTCTGATGTATGACTACTGTATCCTGTAGCAATATACAGTATAGAAATGGGATCAATGCTGATATTTTTTGTAGGTCATTCGTAGACTGTTCATACGAGACTGTTTATACCTACTTCTTTTTACTTAAGATTTCAAATTCCTGTAGCAGCAGTTAATTCAAGGTATGTTTCTTGAAACCTCAAATCAAACTTGCTATGTCAAACTCAAAATCGAACATTCTATTATACCTATAAGAATTTTCAGAAATAACGCTTTCAGTGATTTATGTTGAATGGCTAATTAATCATGCTTGGGAGTGTGCTCTAAAGAAAACCTGCAGGTCGGGTCACACCACTAGGGACACAATAGCGGCTGGTCATAGCATAAATATGAGTCCCTGGCCCTTACAAAGACTCTGTTTCACTCTGGCCTCCCCTAGACACCATCTCCTGTCACAGCCAGCCCACAATTGCTTAATTTAATTTGCCTCATGTTACATAAATCCCCCTTGTTGAGGCAGTCGAATTTCAAACTGTGCTGAGTAAGTCGATCTTTCTGTCCCGATCAGCCCCTTAACCTGGACACACCTTCTCCCCTTTCCTTTCTCCACTGGGGCCAGACCTCACTGCCAGTCACCCACGGCCTCTTGGGATTGCTACGGACCATACCTTCACCTCTGCAATTACTTAATTGACTTTTAACCACCTATCCAGACCCCAAGCTGTTAAATATTTAAAGGGCCCTTATAGGGTGGGCATCTCAGGCTGATGTGTTTGCCGGCTATGATGGATGGGTGTGGGGGAGAAAAATGACAGCTTTTGCACATTTTACTTTGTGACCCTCTGGAATTGAAAAACATAAATATAAACAAAGATTTAGCACTAATTAATGAAATAGAACTTCTAAAAATACATCAGGAATTGGATTAAGAGTGCAAATGTGGTGTGTGTATGCATTGTTACATATAGCACAATAGCATATGGTCCTTACGCTCCAGTTTTTCAGGTGAGGCTGGGGACCTGTTGATGACACGGTGGACACCTTCTTTCCCCGACACCTTCCTCTATCTGGAGACGGAACAAAGGGAACATTCTAAGGGTTTGTAAGCATGAAGGGTTGAGATATTCCACAGGGTTAGCATGACAGAATCAGAAACCACTTTAACAAATATATTCAGAATTCCATATAGATAAAATAATAATGGAATTATGATTTAGAAGAAATGATGTGAAAGCAGTTTGGGCAAAATGTATTCAAAATACACAATCTGTAATTATAAATTAAAACTTGAGGCTTATACAAACTCATGAATAGAATATATTATACCAGAGACAGAATTCATAAATTTGATCAAACTGTATCAGACAAATGTAAAATAAAAAAGGATTCCATGTTCCACTCATTTTGGGTGTGCGAAGGAATAAGCAATCTCTGGGACATGGAGAAGATTTGATCAAAAGCACTAGACAAGCAACTAGAAATACTGCCATCATTATGCTTACCTAACAAGATTAAGGATAATGCTGAACTAAGTAAAATGCAAGCGAGGATCTTATTTTCTATCCACATCAGTTATGAAGAAGATTATTTTAAAGAAGTACACAATGCACAGTGGAAAGAAGTGGAAAGATACTAAAGGTACCAAAAATTATGGAATGACAGCACTTAATGAAATATTATTTAAATTTCGAGAAGATTATAGCAAGAGAAAGTAAGAAAGTACAAGGGTAAAAAAAGATATTACAGATTTTAAATTCAGAATGAGATGGAGTGGATTAAAGGAGAAGGTAAAGCTTAAGGAAGAAGAAGAAATGTCACAAGATCCTATAAAAGATCACCTGAATCCCATCCCATTTCATTTATACGATGGTCAGTTTGTTCTTTTTTTTTCTTTCTTTCTCCTTAACTTAGTGCTGCTCTGTATGTGTGCTATATATGATATCATGTTTACTGTCACCACATAAAAAGTATGATGACTTCAGCCAGGCCACAGAGCTAGTATCAGCTTGTCTGCAGAAATCACACTAAGAGTTTCAATGGTCTACTGCTTCGATAGAAATCCTGTCAGCTGAATTCTTAAAGAGGCTGAGATGTTTATTTTGAAAGGACAGGGGGACTTTCAACAATGCAGGAATTCTGTGAAACCCCATAAAACAGAAAAGATGGAGTAGCGATAAGATTCTTGAGAGATAGCATTGTTTATGTACATACTTACACAGCATGAACTCTTCATATCACAGTTCACATTAGAAAAACTATAACTTTATCAGCCTCCAATTAACATGCCCCCTCCCTTAAATTAAACACAAAAGCCCAAAGATAGCATTTTAAGATTTATAGAATGATTTTGATAATGTCCATGTCAAAAGGACTCTGGAGAGCCATGGGTCAGGGTTACAGGCACATTAAAACTAGCAGTAAATTCCTGATTTAATTGACAGAATAAAATCTGTTCTCTCCCACTCTAACACAGCTGGTGTATGGTGAGCAGTCTGCCACAAAAATGCCTTTTATCCCGGTGGGTGCTACACACTGGTGGTGGTTGAGGCGAGTTTCCCCCTCATCACTGCTTCTAGTGCCTGGAAAAGCACTATATAAAATGAAATAATCTATCTTCTGGATCCATCAAATTCAGACCAACGTAACCAGGTGAAGTGAGTTAATTGTGTAATCACTTGCTCTAATTGATTATTTAAAGCTATTATTTTATGACCGGTTTTATGTTTGGGGTCAAACTGAGCCCAACAGTTGAAATAAACCCAAAATATTTTTAGCTGTCGCCTTCTTATTGTCTCCCAAATTTAGCTTTTTATCAAAAAATATGAAAAATATGTGAAAAACATATTTTAAATGTGAAAGTTTATTAGCAAACAAATCTGAAAATGGTTGTACATTTTCTTACATTTTATACAGTGACAGAGGGTCAAAATAACACTGCACATTTGTATGCCAAGTTGGCACAGGACGCTGCATAGCATTATGTTAATTGCATGTTTACTATTTAATCCCACCAATGAAACAAGGTTGCAGTCTCCTGTTCTATATGATTTCAGGGGAAGACATCAGTATCATACATTACCTTATCAAACAGCCAGGGGGAACTATGCAGAGATCACTTCACGGAGGATCAAGCACGTGCTCTTGTGATTTGTTTAGACCAGTACATCTGGCTCAGCCTTTCAGCTCTCTATGGTTCTCTGTGATACATCAGCAACAGCAATGGTATACTTTCGGTTTAAAGTACTCATGTTCAGGGTGCTATGCAACAACAGGTGACAGGATCTATTTTCCGAAAACATGACACTGTGTATCCTTACGATTTAATTGTTAGGGACAACTGAACCTGGTCAGTATAGGAGGCCTTGATTAAAATATCAAGTGCTGTTTGTACTGATTTTGGAGACCAGTAGAGGGCACTCTTTCATGTTCCCCAGGCCAGTGATAGGGATACTGTGCGATAGGAGAGTCTCTGTGTGCATGCAGCTATCAAACCAGCTAAATTGGTTATCCCCTGTTAACACCCTTGGCCATAATTGAAACCTCTGATGTACAGTGCAGTCCGCATATATTTGGACAGTGGTCCAATTTCTATTCTTTTGGCTCTGTACTTCAGCACATTAGATTTGAAAGGGAACAATGAATGAGGTTAAAGTGCAGATTGTCACCTTCATTTTGAGGGTATTTACATGCATATCAGGTGATACGTGTAAGAATTACATCCTTTTTATACATAGTCTCCCCCATTTTAGGGGACCAACAGTAAGTGGATAGTTGGCTTCTCAGCTGTTTTTGATTCGTCAAGTATGTTCAATCGCTTTCGTGCTTGAGCAGTTCCTGATTGAATACACCTGACCAGTCAGAAACAGCTAAGAAACCAACTGTCCAATTACTTTTGGGCCCCATAAAATGAAGGGACCATGTATAGGTATAAAAGGGATGTAATTCCTGCACAGATTACCCAATATGGATGTAAATACCATCAGATTCAGCCTCATATTCATTATTTAATTTCAAACTCAATGGGCTGAGAACAGAGCCCAAAGAACACAAATTGTACCATTGTCTGAATAATTATGGACGTCAGTGTAAATATTTATGCATACTTTTTATTGCAGAAAGGCATGGTCTGAATGTAGTAGTGCTCCAAATGTCTACACCGCACCAGGAACAATAGCTCCTGGGCACTATGGAAAAAGAAAAAGACAAAGAGGAGGGGGTTACTCTAGATCCTCATTGAGATCAGCAAACACAGCCAGAGAGGGAAAGGGGGACTTTACAAATTTACAGATTGGCATTTGGGTACTTCACACCAGTCCAGACCGGGGTCAAATGTGTTATTGTTTTGGATTCATATACTTTTTTGTACTCAATTGATCTTGCCTGGTGCGAGTGTGCCAATCAAGAGGACTAGAAGGTACGGTTTGCACTTTTGAATCCAAACTATTATGCACTATATATAACCCAGGTCTGCACCAGTTTACCATGTGTAGACACAGCCTTACTCTCTTTCCAGGCCACAGTACACACTAGATCCACATCTTTCTCATCAAATAATCCCTTCTGTGTATGACAGATTGCTTATGTGCAACACAAACTATGCAGGACAGAGTTCAATTGAGAGGTAAACAGTGACTGGGGAGAAACTGGAGATATTTTAGGTTTACAGAGCAACGTATCCAAATTTAATTAGTCCAGCTTCTTCCTGTTATAGATAAAAATGCTACTTTTATGATGTAGAAGGCTTTCTTTATTAATTGGCCTGATCTTGCCACAATCAATAAAACTTCTGACAGCTAACTTGAATAGAATTCCACATCCCAACCACCCAAATCTGATAACAGCACAAAATTGTACTGTTGATTGAGAAACATATCTCAATCAGAGATATGTGTGTGTGGTTTAAAAAAACAGAAACTCAAAGAACACTGGCAGAGGATAGTCATAAATTACAATATATTTTCATGGGGAGGTATAAATTGAGAGATAAACCAATATGAAGATACTAGGATGTTTCATCTCAAGCTTTTAATATGATTCTTACAACACACAGGTTCTAGTTATATCCCTGCCAATGCGTTCTCATCTCATAACTTTGCTTCGATGAGCCCATATGACATGCAAGAACATCGGACAAAGGTTATGAGAAGACTGGTAGTGTCTGGTTACACAACTCACTGCAGCCGCAACAAACTGGGCCTGCAATCAATTGCACTATTACGACAACTACAAGAAATTCATGACACAACTAGGAAGAAGCAGCAAAAAATGAGGGACGGAGAATCAGAAATAATTTTAAATGAATTTGAAAATTAGCTTTGCATATTATACTATGGTACAAGGACAAACTGTAAATCCCAGTACTAATAGTACTAATTGAAGGAAATGGTTTGCAGTACTTGCCTGAGAGCCAGTTATTGTAAGGGCAATACAAATGGAACCCAGGAGCCACGCTCGGGCCTGTTTTAAAGCACAAATTAAGATCAATTAATCAGACCGAAGCCTGGGAGATGGATGGAGTACCCAAATGTTTTTTTCTGGAGATACCAGCACACGAGCCACGATCCAAACGTCTTCCCCACTCACCAGCTTCGGAGGCAGGGCCTGCATTTAGAATTCCACTCCATTAAGAGAATTGGCGCAGGGTTTGATGAAAGGCCCAGGCAAAACGTCTCCATATTAAGGGCTGGGGGCAGAATGAAACCAGCCCGAGGCTGGAAAACCTCCTAAACCCTGGAAACAATCGGAGCGCTGATTACTGATGGTTATTAACACAGGAGATTAATGACCCCTCCTGGAGGTCAAATGAGGGTCGAAAAGCAAACTGTTACCCCTTGACCTCCTCACAGCCCTGAGCCCCATCTGAGCAGGCGAGAGGGGGAAACCCAAAACTCGGAAGCACACACTCATTGAAAGCAGCCCACATTGTTTTAAGTCTGCCGTATGGGCAATGAGCTGCCAGTGTCGCTCAAGAAGGACAAGGAGCTTTAAAGTCACAGCTGCAAGTGCTTACAGGCCGTTAGCCGGCCAATAAGGGCCCATCGTTTCATTTCGCCCGCATCAGCTCTGTTTACATGAAAACAATTTGTGCCTTCTGGACATGGTAACATGAGAGGGAATTCCACCATGTACAAAGAATCATCAAGGAATAATTCAAGATTGAGCATATGCATGAAAACATGAATAAGGAAATGTATGTAGGGGTTTGCATTTATATTTTCTTCTGAAGCTACTTTCAAACACATGTTTCTCAAACCATTGCAGGAGCAAATTCTTTTGTGCTGAGCATCTGGTTAATATTCCTGTTCTGTACCTATGACAAATGTTATATTTTGTTTACATGTTTATATCTGAACCAATATGGCATGTCCAAGAACATTTATTTTTCTGAAAACACGAACTAAAATTGAATTCATTCCACCACTGATTTTACTTTCGTCATCATGAATACTCACTGTTGTGTTGTTTAAAATTGAAAAAATAAGTTGATTCCTTGCTGCAATGATGAGAGAGATTCTAGTACTGTTGCTGACTGCTAAACTTCAGCTGTTTTGGCATCCCAAATGGATCTGTCAAGTACATCTAATCATTAACAGTGCAGTGCTGAAACATGGGAGGAAAGATTCTTTGGCTAAATCTACACTGCTGGTTAAAGAGTTCTGCCAAGAGGACCTCAGCATTCTAATTGTTGCCAGGCCTCCATTCACCTGGCTGGGAGCACTACCTCTTTTGTACTTCTTCCCAGCGATGCATACTTTCACTCAGGTCATCTCAGATCTATTTAAAGTCTGCACAGGGGCTGTGAAAACTGGATTGTGTTACCGGCCTGTGTTAATAAGATGTCAGACATACACAGCCTAAGTAGAAGATCACAAAGAGATTAGCCAAAATAATATGTTCCAAACTTGTGACAACAATGTGCACAATAATAGTTGTATGGATATATCCCTCTATTTCCTTGGGGAAACTAATTTTTCACAACCAAAACTATGCAAGCAAAGTTAAAATAATATCAAATGACATATTAAATAAAGAAATAATAAGTCAGCTACAGTGGAATAATAAAATAGTTTGCCACATTAGACAGCTGATTGGACACTGGTTCACAAGTAAGGATTAGTGTTGTTATTGTAGACAGTAATTATAGTGGAAGTTTTAATCTCTTCTTTCACTTCAAAATGGGACAAATTACAAAAGGTTGCAACCAGGCTACTGCCATGGTAGTAGGCTGAAGGCCAGACCAGTCTCTTCTTGAACGTCTCCACTCTGTACTACCCTGTATTGCTCGATATCTCTGCTCAGCCTTGCCAGTGGGGGAAAGAAGCTATTAAGAGGGCTCAACAAAAACATTCACGACAGTAAGAGAAGCTGAGGAAGTGTGAAGCAGTCCTTTGACAGTTTATCAGAAAAACTGTCCATCTATAGTGTCCAAAGGCTTTTTAAATGGTTAGGCCCTAGCAGTGTGTTTCCTTTCTTTAAGTGATCAGAATAAAACAATATACATGTACATGTAGTTTAGCCAACAATATAAGTCCTCACTACAAACTTAAAAATACAGAAACATCAAGTTAATCTGTCATCGTTCTTCACTCATCCTTGGTCTGATTAATTAATGAAACAAAGTAAGGAAACCTTTATGAACCATTTGGTTCATTACAATTATTCTATATTCTTGCAATACATCAGTTTCCTGTCTCTTGGGTTAAATTATGAGCGTAAGGGGTCAGTTCTCTGCCTTTTGACTATAAGTGTGTTCTAACTCCACCTTTTCCACTTTGGATTATTTTTGTCTCACAGATTTTGAGCAATATAGCAGCGTTCATTGTTTCTTTTCCACAAGGATATATTCAGCATATATTCAACCCAATACAGGAGTACCTTTTTGTCTTTCCTGACCATACCTGGGTCAATTACATAATTGCTTTGGATTAAAATACTTTTCTGTGCCTTGAACCAACCAAGAGGACCAGAAGGTGGGGTTTGCACTTTTTGAGAGTATTTCAGAGGTTCAAATACACCAGACAAGTGTAGTGGAACTTCACAAGTGTATTTGAATCCAAAACAATTAAGTAGTTGACCCAGACCCAAATGCTCATTGCTACAACCTCTGCAACCTTGGTAAATTGTGTGTAGAGAAAGGCCATGGCTGCTGGGTGCTCAAAGACATGGGACAGCCAACTGGCAATACACTGGTCTGGTTGAACAGAGAGGTCTGGTTCTAGGGTGTAATTAAATCATTGTCCGAGGATTGTCATTAAAATCATATACACTGCCATCTGTAAGTATTTGGACAGTGACACAATTTTTGTCTTTTGACTCTGTAGTCCAGTACATAGGATATTGAAATGAAAGGATGAGTATGAGTTAAAGTGCAGTCTGCCAGCTTTTGTCTGAGGGCCTTTGCATCCACATAAAGTGATCGTTAAAGGAATTATAGCCCTTTTTGAAGGGAGCTGTGTAGATTTTATTTTATTTTTTAACTCTAACTGGGCTGTTCTGTTCTTGAGGCTTACCCATGGTTTGCATCTTGATGTGAATCCTTCCCTGAATCTTTCTTTCTAGTCTCTGGCACATCTATGCATATATCCAGGAGTGTGTCCTTGATCTGTTTGACAGTTGAAAATGGGGTTTTCTTCGCAATCAAAAATATTCCTTGATTATGCACTACAATGGTCTTTCGTGGTCTACCAGGTCATTTGCAGGTCATGAGCTCACTAGTGCATTCTTACTTTTTAAAATGGCAATCTGTAATTTTTTCATATTCATAAATAACATATTTGCTACTTTTTCACAATGGCATTTTGTAGCAATATTGATTTAATATGTTTGTGTTCTTAAATTGCTCCTCTATGTACTGTTATTCTGACCACATATTCAAATATGATGACTCACGCACAGGAACTTGCATGATGAATGTGAAAGAGCAAGCGCCTAAATCCAAAAGGTATCTTTGTCAGATGATAAGCTACATCCTTATCATCTTATATAATAACCACTTGGCTCCTAGCTTTGTTTTGAATGGACCTCTAGTATCTAGAGTGTGAAAACTATTTTTTGTGACCACCAGTCAAAAACACGATGCACACAGCGGCATGGTGGCGCACGGCTAAGGCACCAGGCCTTGATGCAGGCATCAGTTCGATGCTATTGCACACCGAGGACCAGGGTTCGCACCCTGAGGACCAGGGTTCGCACCCCGAGGACCAGAGTTCGCACCCCGAGGACCAGGGTTTGCACACCGAGGACCAGGGTTCGCGCCCCGGTCCTGCCAAAGCTGAGTATGCCTGGCACACAAGGGCGCAGCAGAATTCTGAAGGTGGGGGGAGGGACTTGCCAAGGAGGATCGCCGAATAAAAAAACGCCCCAGACTACCCCGGAATCATGGTCCAGAGCTTGATAGAACACGGCTTGAAGAAGGTGTCTCAGTCTCCTTCCAGTTGCTGGGGAGCGGGATCAAAGTGGTGTTTCCCCAACAAACACTCACGATTGAAACCAAAGAAAAAACTAAAATGATGCACACAGCTGGCCAAGAAACACCGGAGTAGCCAATTATCCAGTTACTCTTGGTCTCCTAAAATGGGGAACTATGTATAAAAAGGCCTGTAATTCCTACACAATTCACCAAATACCCTAAAATTAAAGCTGACAATCTGCATTCATATTCAATGTTTCACTTCAAATCCAATGTGCTGGAGTACAGCGCCAAAATAACACAGATTGATTCTCTGTCCAAATACTTATGGTCTTAAAAGACAGTATAAGCAACCATTCTGTTTTCCCTGCTTGAAGTTCCCTTAGTTCAATCTTTGACTATGATGTGATGGGAATTACACTCAGTGAGCACTTTATTAGGTTTTTATTAGAGTTATTTTTCTGCTGTTGTAGCCTATCCTGGTTTGATGCATTGTGTCTTCAGAGTTGCTCTTCTGCATACTACTGTTGTAATGTGTGATTATTTGCATTACTGTTACCTTCCTGTCAGCTTTGACCAGTCTGGCCCTTCTCCACTGACCTCCCTCATTAACAAGGCGTTTTTGCCCGCAGAACTGCTTTTTGTTTTTTGCACTCTGTAAACTCTAGAGACTTTTGTGCATGAAAATCCCAGGAGATCAGCAGTTTATGCGATATTCAAACCTTGTCTGGCACCAACAATTATTCCACAGTCAAAGCCACTTAGATCATATTTCTTCCCTATTCTGACATTTGGTATGAAAAACAGCTGAACCTCTTGAACATGTCTGCATACTTTTATGCCTTTAGTTGCTGCCACATGATTGGCTGATTCAATATTTGTATTAATAAGCTAGTGTACAAGTCTGCAAAATAAAGTGCTCAGTGAGTGTATATTGTAATAGCAAGTTGGAAGATTTTTGTTTTTTTGAGCATAATAAATTATTCACAATTAAAATATGGGCTATAATCTAAAGCTCTCACAGAGCCAAATGTCTTTTTACTAGGGCGAGGGACCACCAAATCACCTAATAATAAAATATGGAGACATCTGGAAATAACTGAGCTCATTTGTAATAATTAGGAACAAGGAATTAGCAGCTTTCTGGAAAGCTTCTTCAAAGGAGAAACACTCATGATCCACTTCATGTTATCTTCCCTTGACTGCACTATGCAAATCCCAAAATGTGAAATACCTTCTTCTGTGAGTCAGTTTCCTGTGACCTTCTGACCGCTTCCTCCACAGAGCACTGACCACTGACCAATGCAGCATCAATCAAGCCATGTCAGAACAAGCATACTGGTGTGTATGTGTGCTTGTGTGTGTGTGTGTGTGTGGGGGGGGGGGGGTGGGTGGAGGTGGATGGAGAGAGAGAGAGAGAGACAGAGAGGGAAAGAGAGACAGAGAGAGAGAGTGAGTGAGAGGCATCTGGTCCATTGATATAACACAGAACACCCGCCAAGGTCCAGTGCGACAGGTTTGAATCCTTACTAGCTAGGATGCGGTTTTTATTTTGCTTTCCAAATTAGTGGATATTGTTTGCATTCCCCAGCGTTCAACTTCCGCACAACCACGGTTTGTGTGGCACGGTCATCCAGATGTGTTCTCGTTCTTATCACGTGACCTGGGTCCTCATGAAAATCCAGCATCTCTCAGTCCAGCTGGGAGAGGAATTCTTAACCTTTCTATCCCTCTCTTTTTACCAAACATGTATGCCACGCTTAATTCATGGAACCTCTTGTTACAGAGCTGGAGAATAAAAATAAGAGTATGGTTTCAACCTAACCATCATTTCTAATTTCTGGTTAGTAGGTTAAGAATTATGACTTAATCCAATTTAGATCCATTCGTCAAATAGCAGATCATTGAAGCTAGGACAACATTTATACCCCTGTGAAAGCCTGAAATCCAAAATCTGCAATTGCGTAAACTAGACTTTCTGCTGAAGCACAGCCATGAGTGGACTCCCCACAGCTGGTACACCCAGCCTCTGGTATTTAGCATTTTTAGCATAGTTCCGACACTCATTTTTGGGCTATACTTTGAAACACCACAGTGCAAACGAGCTCTGTTTATGTTTCCAAACATTGTAATGACTCTGCCGCAGGCAGACCATAAAGATTAAAAGTGACCAATTATAGTTTGGCATGCGTGAGTCAGTAAGCTGTGTAGCATTCGACTGAAGCAAGCGTTCACACTCGTGAGGACATGAATCACCCATGCAGCCGGAGACGAGCAGCTCGTCGTATTTATATTGATGCCATTATGCGGCATTCCACAGCTTTGTGTTTGCTATACACATTTCAAACCGCTAAGTCACTCTCTCTGACATATGACTAGTGGAGACCTGGCTCCTCTGTACAAAACAACAAAGCCCGGACTGTATGTTCTCCCACTTTCGCAGCTGAGTCAACTCCATTGATGTCCTCTGTTGATGTCCAACTTCCTTTATCCCATGCACTATTGCTCATATCTCCGACATACTGCACCTCATTATGCCTCTAACTGACACACCCCACATAATAACCACACGATAATGCGTCTTAGAACCCATACACAACGTATAATATACACAATATACTGCCTGTTGCAGTACTGAAAATCGACTCCCCGTACATTATACCCACATTATCATGCCACAGGAACCTGACATACCCCGCATAACATCCACATTACAATATCTTATGAACTTAACATGCCTCACGTAAAATAAATATTATAGTGGCACCCGAAACTAAAACACCCAAAGCAATATTCAGAATATATTCCACACATATTTTGAAACAGTTTTTTAATTGTTTTTCTAATGTTCAAATTGCCAGTTGTGCAGGTACATTAGTTATGGCTAAGGTGCTTGACTGGTACCTGGAGGGTAGGTGGTTCAAGCCCCAGTCTATCCACAAGAAGATCGGTGCAGCTGTTGGGCTCTTGTGCTTAGTGTAATTAACTGTACGTCGTCTTGGATAAAAGTGTCAGCTAAATAAATGTAATATAATGGATTGTTACATACTTCTAAGCAGTTAAAAGATTAAAACACATTCAAATCTTTTCATTTCTAGTCCACAAACCACAATGCCATGTTGCATTTGAACAGATTAAATGTATCAGCATAAATGCATCCTTCACAATTTCAGATTATCTCAAACCAGCCTTTATCCCATCAGCAGCTTCTCTTTTGAATTGTATGATAATCTTAAAATGAATCAGAGTTTTTCATTGAAAGAAATAAGAATTACCTTTGCTTCCATGAACAGACAATGGATAAATAGGCTACGCAAAAGGACACACAAATGTTAAACTAAAATTTTTTTAGTTGATTTATTATGCTAAAAAAGTTTGCATTAATGGACTCATTGTGCATTCTATGAGGGCGGCCTGTAGCGTAGTGGTTAAGGTAAATGACTGGGATAGGCAAGGTCGGTGGTTTGAATCCCGGTGTAGCCACAATAAGATCCACACAGCTGTTGGGCCCTTGAGCAAGGCCCTTAACCCTGCATTGCTCCAGGGGAGGATTGTCTCCTGCTAATCAACTGTACGTCGCTCTGGATAAGAGCATCTGCAAAATGCCAATAATGTAATGTAATGACTATTTCATGTTTGAACTGAAAATTATTCTTAGAAATGGACTGCTTTGTCATTACAGACTATTTAATAGCATTCAAATAGAAGCAATTTCATCCAAAGGATTTTCATCACTCCATCCAGTTTTCAATAAGCTTACAGCTGGGTTGCACTGTTAATGTAAATTTATCAGGCTGCTGCCTTAGCACCCAGTGGCATAGTATCTAAGCAATAAAACATTCAAGTCTCATACCTAGCCCAGATCATCCAAGTCCTCTCTTTAGGAAAGTACAGCAACTGACAAAATATGTATGTACAAGTCAACATAATAATTAATGTATATACTTAATTAATGACACCAACCTAGAATCATTCTCCTATCAGGCGACAATGCTGAACCCATGCTAAATATATGAGTGTAAAAGCATATAGCTTTGATTCAGAAATACCATTCAAGTTTGAAAAAAACATACGGCTCATTCTTCTGCATTTCTGAGGTATAAGGAATGAAATGTCCCCCCTTGCTTTGAGTCTAACCTGGCCAGTCTCTGGTATAGCGCAGTAGTGCATGCTTTCACAACCACAGTCTGTGTATCTTTATTCAACTCACTGTAGAGATCAAACAGCAGTGCGGAAACAGTGGGAGCAAACAATACCACACCAGGCTCACCTTCACTTTCACAGTACTCCACAGCTATTACAGAAATGCCTTACTGCTTCTTATGTCCTGCTCTTGTATTTTCCTGCCTGTCACTGTGATTGCAGTTTGTGCTTTCCTGGTCCTACCTGGGAATTTATCGTGTTTTTCATTACCACACAGCTCTGCGGTTCATTAGCAGTCTCTGGCATATAGCATCCTGCAATTATCCTGCCACAAAAGTGACTCAACCCCAGAAATTTCTCCCTGCAGACCTCTGCCACTACGCCATAAGGACACTGTCCAGTGCACTGGCCCAGAATGACCCCTCTTTTCTCTGCATCTATTTCAGACGCATGGCGACAGCCAAACGGTAGCATCGAGCGATGTTAGCAACAAAGACACCAAAGGGGAAAAGTAACAGAAATACAACATTTTGTATTTCCTCTCTGTCTACACAATGCAGGCAGAATAAGCTAGCAGACTAATATAATTGTAGGCCAATCAGAATGATTTTGTGACAAATTATTTATTTCCCTTTTCAGCAATGGCGAAGGCTAGCAGTGCCACTCCAATGGGTCAAGAACACCGAAATTCACGTCTTGATGCCTGTAGATGACTGCAGGTTTCACAAATGTGGTGTTTGAACTGACAGAGCATCTCTCACACCCTCTGAGTCTGGTACCTTGGAATTTGGTGTGAGAGGATTGATAACAGAGGTTAGATGCAAGGGGATTTCACCCTCCCACCTCTCTCTATCAGAGCCATCAGCCTACTATCCTGAGGGCCACTGATCTTTTGTCACTGCAAAAAAAGTGAAAGCCCATATTGAA